>NC_141763.1:46889142-48089142 GCF_982258835.1 Parasteatoda tepidariorum | reverse complement strand
ATTGAACAAAATAAAAAATTCAAATTGAATTTTGGAAGTTTGACTAAACTTTTAATAACTTGAGTTACTCATTTTAATTTTCCAACTTATGGTGTAATTTTAATAATTAAATTGATGAGAATAAATAGAACTTTTCTCATTTTTCAACCAAAAAATGAATATCTCAATTTTTATTTCTTAACATATTTCCATCAAAATTTCAACACAAAAGAAAAATTTATCTATACTTATGTATATTAGAAGTTTAATAGAAATTAAATACTATATACCTGACATTGTTTACATTGATTTAACTAAAATTTTTGCCTAAATATTGATTCAAAAATTATTAATAATGTAATTGTGATTCTTTTTAATGTTTTTCCTTTCCAGAAATCCTCGTAAAATAACAAGCAAATATTTTCCAGATTTTTATAGAACTTCTGACTAAATTATTTTAAAACTATTGCTAGTAAAAAAAGGAGCTTGTGTGTATTGTTATTATTTTCAATTATTATTCCAAGAAAATAACGCTTTTCATACTTCTGATATAGGGTTTCAATTATGTTAAGCGATATCCTTATTGGTTTTTTCTGACGACTCATACTAATTTGCTTCAACGGTTTTCTTAAAAACATGCTACGAACTTTCCGCATAACATAAGATAAGTTGAGAAATAAGAAATTAAAATTATGTCGATGCCCATGTAACTGAAGCAGTTGCCCATAAAATTAGATATAGTAAGGAACCGCCCCATAAGGGTTATGCTTTATGCAAGCTATTATGAAGCAAATTAACATACGTCAAATAAGGACTTAGCAACCACATTGACTGTTGATGGACTCATCCAGTGTTTACAAAAATTCTAGCAAATTAAAATTTTCGCAAAAAATTGTCACAAATCAAATATATGTTGCTATTTTTTTCTGAGATATCTTTTAAAACAATTGTAACGTAACACTGTATCAAACTATATACACTGGTATAAGAAATTAAGAGAATTTGCAGACTTGATTATCTCTAGAACTACTGGAACGATTTTAATAAAATTTGATATGGACATACATTGATACAATATAAAACAAATAACCACTCAACAATTGTAAAACATGCGCATGAACATGCGTAACCCTCGTTGGAGTCGGAAGATATGAGATTGCCACGGGAAATAAAAAACTGCTTCATTTCAAGTATGAAATCCCGCTGCAAGGCCTGTATATCTGTAAGAAGGGATCTTACCCCCTATTAACCCATTTTTTTCTTCTGTTTATTCTGCATCCGCTGTTTCATGCCTTCCGACTCCAACGAGTGTTGCGTACGATCATAATCGTGCATTACAATTGTTGAATGGTTATTTGTTTTGTATTGTATCAATGTATGTACACATCAAATTTCATTAAAATCGGTCCAGTAGTTCAACCAAGTCTGATCATCTAAGACAGTGGTTTCCAACTGGCGGCCCAGGGGCCGCATCCGCCCCGCGAAGCCTTTTTTCGTGGCCCACGAACTAAAATATATTAGTTGTCATTTTTTGCGGACAATTTTCGTAAAAAATCTATATGGGTTTAAAATACTTTTCTCATTAATAAAAACCTAATTCCTTCGTTTCTGTGAAATTTATCATACCGACGGTGCAAAAATATTGCTCAGGTTTTGCATTCAAGAAAATATTTATTCAAATACAAAAATAATCGTGTATATTGCTCTTTTTTATTTAATTTTTTTGTATTTTGTGAATATAATTTAGCATGGGTGTGTCAGAAATTTTCGCAAAGAAATTCTCCGATTTAATTTTTTGAAACCACTAATTTTGGACGAAAATATTTACACACACATTTGTAAATTTTAAATTTAAAATGTAAATATCTATTTTCTGGTGGTTGCAGCAGACAAACCTCAATTTTGTCATTGAACATTTTGTGTGCTGTAAGTTTTAATATCAACCATTTTAAAGTTTTATATTTTAACAATTAGATATCTGTTGCACATTAATTGTTTAATTCATGGGTGCACATTAAAGTTATTGTAGCCCGAATTTTTTAATATGCAATTAAATATTTTTAAAAATCTACTTCTTTTTTTAATTTGTAATTCAATACTTTTGTTTTCTACAACTTGGTAAAAATCTGACAGTAATATTTAATGTTCCTTCAAACATAAAAGAGTCCTACATAAAATTTTGATAAAGTTGCAGCCCGCCATTTGATTTGTGTTTTTAATTGTGGCCCTCGGCCTCATGTAAGTTGGAAACCCCTGATCTAAGATAATCAACCAAGTCTGCAAATTCTCTTAAATTCTTACACCAGTGTATGCAGTTGTATACAATGTATGCAGTGTTACAATTGCTTTAAAAGATATCTCAGAAAAAAATAGCAAAATATATTTACTTTGTGACAATTTTTTGCTCAGAATTTAATTTAAAAAAAGTAGTTCTCAACGCAAATGTTAAAAAGGAAATGAGAATAAAAATTTTTATGCATTCATTTGCTATTTATTTATTAATTATTCATTTATAAATTATTTATAAATATATTTTACATTATTTAAAACTCCATACCTCATCAACTTCAAATGTAATTTTTTTTAAAAATCCAAGACGTTTGAGAAATATGATTTATGTTGTTTCATTCACTAAAATAGTTTTTAACTTCCCACAAATAATTACACTTCAACAATTTCAAAATTTATGTCTTCGATATAAAATAATAATAAAAAAAACGAAATCAAAATTCTCGATATTAACTTAAATCTGCAACATCATACACTATCATTTTAAGAAAGCGTTGCGCATCAGTAACACAACAAGATTAGCATCGTATTTGGCCAACTCTTCAAATGATTTTGTAGCCATAATTTCTTTAACATTGGTCATTATATATTCCAATATTTTTTCTTTCAAAGATTCATCGCCGTGATTAGTAGCCAAGATCAACAACTGGCATGCATTGTTTACTTGAAGATGATGCAGCAAATCTTTAGCACAAGCATTCCGAAGGGACAGCACTTCATATTTATCAGCGGCATAGTAAAGGTCGCAAGCATCGTCAAAATCGTGATTTTCAATGGTGCCGGCATACAGAAAAGTGAGAAGTTCTTTCATTACGGAAGCACGTATATCGTTAACCTCGATTTCATTTTTGACAGCCTCGCTAGTGTCGTGATCGAACATCTTTTCGAAAACTGGCGATCTTGCCCTAAGAATCACTTTGTGTGCTTTCATGCTGACACCGTCCGCATGTATTGTAATATCAGTACCATCGATTTGATCTAGAAGTTTCTTAAAATTCACAGACAGTTCTCGCAAACAGTCTATTGGAGCATTGCAGTAATCAGTCGTATTTGTCGCTGTTTCTTTAACAAAGCTCTGATGCTGAACCGGAGCTTTTTCACTGTCCTGAATCGGCACTGATACTTCATCAATATTCTGAAATGGTTCTTCAATGTTCTTCTTAATCACTAATTCACACTTGACAGTCAATGGAAATTTCAATGAAGTCAATGGTTTTTGAAATCCTTTGAGCATATCGTGAAAAAAACTCTTGCTAATGGGTGCAGTATGACCAAAGATAAAACTTCCTGTTGCATCGAATAGCATTGCTGTATGATTCATATCATTTTTAAATTCAGTGCGAAGAAAATACAGGTATAATTTCTTTCGATGAACAATGCACATTCGGAAGTGCAAGAGTTTTATTTCGTCTGCATCTACAGCCGTGATTAAATCGGTTTCCAAAAATCTTTCGGTTAGATCAATTTCTTCAATTTTCAGTTCAATTATGAGCATGGTATGTGAAGAATTCGTAAAATTAACTACATTTTGAATACTGTGAGACATTTCAGATGTTTCAAAGGATTAATACCTTGCTTAAAACTGAATGCGTTTGTTTAAAACTGTTAAACTTTTATCTTATCTTTTTTGAAATTTAGTGACTTTCCTTATCTATTCTTACATTTTAAACGATAACTTAGGATTGTTCAATTAGGATCATTCAATTAGATATTGATACAGATATGCAGTCAAATTCTCAAAAACAATGATTAAAAGCTGTTATTTTGGCTTTTTTATTTTTATTTTAATGCAGATTATTTTAATTTCTTTTAATTCTCGTATTAAGAAGGCCGACAGTGACTAAAAGTAAAATTGCATTCGATGAATGAATTTTTAAAAGTAGATAGTGTGTAGCAGTTGTAATTTATTTATTAATTTTTTTATTTTTACAGCAACTCTAGCTGATCCTGTTCGTAAACAAAGTTATTTTGACAATTACAAAGATAATGAACGTCATGTTTCGAGGAAATGACAATTTCGCGTAAACCTGATTGTCATTACTTCAATGTGTATTTGATAAAAAAAAAATTCATTAGTAAACAAGTATGTTTTCTAAACTATCTTACAGATTGTCTTATTACATAAGATCAAAACTGGTGTAATACCACAATTTTTTTATAACTACTTCTCCAATAAACACGAAATTAGATTCTATATACCTTACATTGTTTATAGTGATATAACTATAATTTTTTGTCTAAATATTGATTCAAAGATTACTTTTTCATCTAATTGTGATTATTTTTTAGTGTTATTTTTTCTTCAGAAATTCTCATATCATACCAAACAAATATAAATTATTTTAAAATTATTGTTACTTTTGTGTATTGTTATTTTTTTAAAAACATTTTCCATGAAAATAACACTTTTCAAATTTTATTAGGGTTTCAATTATGTTAAATGATATCTCTTAGTGTTTTTTGTGACTCAAGCTAATTTGCATCAACGGTTTTCTTCAAAACATCTATATATATGGGTCATTCTCACGAAAACTGTCATTTTTCAGTTCATAAAATCCCAAAAAAGTAAAGTGAATAAAAAACTCTGAAACTTTTTATATTAATAGAAATATGTAATGGCATTATAAAGAAAGTATATATCCTATAAATTGTACTTAATATTTAAATTAATTAATTTTTTAAATAATTAATTTATAATTAATTAATTTATAATAATTAATAATTAATTAATTAATTTAAATTATTACTTTAATAAATTAATTTATTAATTTCTTAATTTATTTTTCAAATTAATTAATAAGTAAATTAATTATTTTCACTATTTAAAAAGTGAGGGAATGACACTAATAGTGAGGGAATGATATTTTATTTTAATACATGCTTTTATTTAAGTTACATTTACCTAAAGTTTGAAAATGATAACATACTAAGTATATCTAATATTTATTATGATTTAGTCTTATATATTTAATAGTTTTTACAGGTTTGGGAAATAAAATTGGCTGGCACGATTGAACAAAAGAAAATTTAATAATATACTCATCTTGAATCATTCCCTCACTTCAGCGTCATTCCTTCACTTCATACACTAGTGAGGGAATGACGAATTCAATGAAATTTAAAAATAACAGTTAGGCCTAATTAATTTCTGAAGACACTCACATACAATTATATTCATACAAGAAAGCAACATATAACTATCACTTTTCTCGATGAAGTTGTATGTTATTTTACTCTAAAAAAATGCCAGTTGTTAACTTCTGAAGTTTTTATTAAAATATTTTTATTCTAAGAAGATTGCAGGTGATAAGAACATTGTTGTGAGGGAATGACGCGAAACACTGGGGACAAAGTTTAAAATAGTGCTGTGTAAATATTTTTATCAGAAATTAAATTTAAAATGGATTTTCTGAATTCTATATTTCAGTATTCTGAAATAAAAAACACGAATTTGTAAAAAAAAAAAAAAATTATTTCAGAAACAATTTTTTTCTTTTTTTAAATCAGCAGTGGGGACAAGTGAGGGAATGACATATTGGTATATTTTAATTACCTAAAATTAAAAAAAAATAAAAATTGATAATTTTATTTTTATTCTTTTGTTAGCTTGCATTCTGAAGGACACTTTCCCTGAATTTTTTTTCTTCGTAAGCTGTAAAACAAACATAAAATATACTGGGGACATGAAAATGACTGTTTTTGGGAGAATGACCCATATATTTCTCGTACACGGCGACAAAAAAAGCCTCATTACAACTCCCCGAATGGCAACGCTAGAAAATCGACCAATGATTGCCGCTAAAAATGTCACATGCCAAATTTAGCTGAGATGACTCAACATATAGCGCTTTTAAAAACAGAAACTTAAATAACCAGAGCGAGCATAAGCTAGGCAGAAGTGAGTAGTCTTTGTCGATAGATCTCTATTTTAGTATTTTGTCGAAAGCGCTTTTTTCACGAATTTATGTATTGCAAATTTATTAGACGATCTTTGATTTATATCACGAATTTATTTGCTTTACTAGAATTTGTTTGTTTATGCAGGTTTCTCCATTGCAATTCACTTATTTCAATTTTTAATAGACTTAATTATAGCCAAAATTTTAACTTTTTTAAAGAGATATCAGTTTTAGAAATTTTATCTTAAGATTTTATACTATAGCACATTTCTAATAGGTTTAACGAATTATATGTCATTTATCTGAATTCAAATTTATTTTAATGACTTAGTATTTACTAAAAAGATGTAAATTTTTTTTTTAAAAAAAAGCTGTTATATGGATTTGAATGATTGTTTTGAATTCTTAGTATTTTGCACATTTGCAATCAGCGAGCGAAGTGAGCTTGGTTTGCGAAGCAAACCATATAAAATTGCGTAGCAATTTTCGGGGGTTGGCGAGAGCTGGCGAGCAGGGGGCGCAGCCCACTAGTACTAAGAACTTTCCGTATAGCATAAGATAATAAGCTGACAAAAAAGAAATTAAAATTATGTCGATGTCTATGTAACCGAAGCAGATGCCCATAAAATTAGATATAGTAAGGAACAGCTCCATAAGGGTTATGCTTTATGCAAGCTATTATTAAGCAAATTAACGAACGTCAAATGAGGACTTAGCAACCACATTGACTGTTGATGGACTCATCTAGTGTTTATAAAAATCAAAGTAAATTAAAATTTGAGCAAAAATTGTCACAAATTAAATATATTTTACAATTTTTTTCTGAGATATCTTTTATTTACATTTTTTTTTCTAACACACTGGTGTAAGAAATTAAGAGAATTTGCAGACTCGGTTGATTATCTCCAGAACTACTGGACCGATTTTAATGAAATTTGATATGCACATACATTGATCCAATATAAAACAAATAACCATTCAACAATTGCAATACATGCGCATGAGCATGCGTAACCGTCGTTGGAGTCGGAAGGTATGAAATTGCCACTGGAAATGAAAAACTGCTTTATTTCAAGTATGAAATCACGCTGCAAGTACTGCATAACTGGAAGAAGTGACCATACCCCCTTTTAAACTATTTTTTTCTGCATCCGCTGTTTCATGCCTTCCGACTCCAACGAGTGTTACGCACGATCATGCGTGTGTATTACAATTGTTGAATGGTTATTTGTTTTGTATTGTATCAATGTATGTATAGATCAAATTGCATTAAAATCGGTCCAGTAGTTCAACCAAGTCTGATCACCTAAGATAATGAACCAAATCTGCAAATTCTCTTAATTTCTTACACCAGTGTATGCAGTTGTATGCAGCGTTACAATTGCTTTAAAAGATTTCTCAGAAAAAAATAGCAAAATATATTAACTTTGTGACAATTTTTTGCTCAGAATTTAATTTAAAAAAAGTAATTCTCAACGCAAATGTTAAAATGGAAATGAGAATAGAATTTTTTATGCGTTTATTTGCTATTTATTTATTAATTATTCATTTATAAATTATTTATAAATATATTTTACATTATTTAAAACTCCATACCTCATCAACTTCAAATGTAATTTTCCTATCAATCCCAGACGTCTAAGAAATATTATTTATGTGGTTTCATTCACTAAAATAGTCTTATAATTAAATACTTTTTAGCAATTTCAAAATTTATTTCTTCGATATAAAATAATGAAAAAAGACGAAATCAAAATTCTCGATATTAACTTAAATCTGCAACTTCATACACTATCATTTTAAGAAAGCGTTACGCATCAGTAACACAACAAGATTTGCATCGTATTTGGCCAACTCTTCAAATGATTTTGTAGCCATAATTTCTTTAACATTGGTCATTATATATTCCAATATTTTTTCTTTCAAAGATTCATCGCCGTGATTAGTAGCCAAGATCAAAGTAAAGCTAAAATTCTATGATAATAAGTCAATCTCTGATTTTGTCATAGTCTCAGCCTATCTCCCCTATGAGGAGAAGGATCCATTAGCTGACATTACTAGGGCCCTAATTGCCCACTGTAGTTCAAGCTGTAGATTCATCTTTGGCTGTGATGCAAATGCTCACCACACAGTGTGGGGTAGCAGTGATTGTAACCAGCGGGGGGATGTACTCATGGAACATATTTTAAATTTTAATTTGTATGTCCTTAATAAAGGCAATGAACCTACCTTTGTTACGTGTAACAGAAGGGAAGTCATTGACCTTACTTTATGTAACTCTAAAACAGTAGATTACGTTAATGATTGGAAGGTATCTGGGGCCGTCACTGCCTCAGATCACCAACTGATTACTTTCTCTATTAAAGGCCTCTCAGGACTGAAGGTCGTAAGGAGGAACCCCAGAACAGCTGATTGGGGTTCCTTTAGAGCAGCTCTGGAGAGGAAGATGGGGAGCTTCTCTGGTAAGTACAATAATGTTAATGATGTGGAGTGGACTGTTGACCAAGTGCAACAGATCATACTCGATTCATATCATATTTCTTGTCAGGTTACGTCTACTAGCTCCCCAAGGAGAGTTCCTTGGTGGTCTTCTGAGCTTAGTAAATTACGTAAGAAATGTAGGAAGTTATTTAACAGAGCAAAGAAATCTGGTGAATGGCAGTCCTACAGAAACGCTCTAACTGCTTATAACAAGGCGATCAGAGCATCTAAACGTCGCTCATGGCAGACTTTCTGCGATGGCATTAATACTAATTCTGCCACCGCAAAGATTGCAAAAATTCTTACTAAAGACTTTAATTGCAGTTTAAATGCTATCCGTCTTGCAAACGGAAGATACAGTGAATCAGGAGAAGAGGCTCTTAGAGAATTACTAGAAGCACACTTCCCTGGATCTCATCCTGTGGAGAATGAAAATCTACATATTACTACCAGAACTACTTGTAGTAGGAATGACTGGGAGGCCGCCAAAATGGTGGTCTCCTATGAGAAGGTTGTATGGGCCATAAAGTCTTTTAAGCCCTACAAGTCACCAGGCATGGACAACATCATACCAATGATGCTTGTCCAGGGGGTGAATACACGGGCCCCTATTCTATGTAGGATTTTTCGATCCTGCATAGCATTTGGGTATATACCTCTCTCTTGGAGGAATACCAGGGTGATTTTCATACCAAAACCAGGTAAGGATAATTATTTTGAGGCTAAATCATTCAGACCAATCAGCCTCACTTCCTGTCTGTTGAAAGCGATAGAAAAGCTAATTGACAGACACCTCAGAGACACTGTGCTCATAGAAAGGCCACTGTCCTCCTCACAGCATGCCTATCAACCAGGCAAGTCTACAGACACCGCTCTGTATGAGCTCTCCTACCTGCTTGAGAAATCTATCACAGATAAGGAGATGGCTCTCGCGGTTTTCATTGATATTGAAGGTGCGTTTGATAAAGTCCCTGTTGAGACTATCATCAATGCACTTAGGAACAGAGGCATAAACTCAATAATTACCAGATGGATAGCGAATTTGCTTTCTTCTAGGTATGTTTGTTCCTCTCTATTGGATGCAAGCATGAAAGTGCATGCAACTGCCGGATGCCCCCAGGGAGGGGTTTTGTCCCCTATCCTATGGTGTATGGTAATGGACTCCCTGTTAGTTCGGTTAACTGCTCTTGACATTCCCTGTATCGGGTACGCTGATGACGGTGTTATTGTTGTCAGAGGCAAACATGGAAAAACTGTCTCTGATATCATGAATAATGCACTCCTAGAAGTAGCTAGGTGGTGTTTTAAATCAGGCTTATCTGTCAATCCATCCAAGATAAGTTATGTAGCCTTTACACGGAAAAGGCAACTTGATCTAGGTAATGTATACTACCTGGACCATAAATTGGAACTCACAGAGAAAGTGAAGTTTCTCGGGGTTTATTTTGACTCCAAACTAAATTGGGGTCTTCAACTTGAATACTGCACCAACAGGGCCAGGAAAATTTTCTGGTCTTGTAGAAATGCTATTGGTAGAACATGGGGATTGTCCCCCAAAATAGTCTACTGGATATACTCAATGATTATTAGTCCTATCATCACTTATGGCGCAATCGTCTGGTGGTCAAGGACTAGATTGAGCTCTGCAAGGTCTAATCTCAACAGACTACAAAGAATGGTCTGTGTAGCCCTGTCAGGCTGTCTCAGGACCAGTCCTACAGCTGCTCTAGAGAGCTTACTTGGGCTTCTTCCATTGAACTTGCGCATTGAAGTTGAAGCTCAGACAGGCGTAAAGCGTCTTATGTACCTTGGCCTATGGAAAGAGAATTCCAAACACTTGTCATGGGGACATCTTGTTTCACAAGTGAAGGATTTATCCTCTTTTATTATGCCTAGTGATTTTATGTCACTAAGATATGCTTTTCACAAGCCCTTCAAGATCCATTTTCCTACTAGAGATGAATGGTTCAATTCTCCTCGGTGGCTTAAAGGCAAATGCCTGATATGGTACACTGATGGGTCAAAGATTGGTGCCAAATCAGGAGCAGGAATTTACTGCTCCAATGATGGTACCAAACTTCACTTGTACCGTTTTTCAGGCTGAGGTCTATGCCATTATCTTGTGCTGCAAGTTATGCATAGACAAAGGATATCAAAATACGACTATCCGCATCTGTTCTGACAGTCAGGCTGCTCTCCTATCACTGTCAAGGTGTAAATTCACCTCTTTGTTAGTGTGGGAATGCTTCTCGGTCCTCTGTGACCTGTCCACTCATAACAAGGTATCCCTGCATTGGGTACCAGGTCATATGGGTATCGGTGGAAATGAGCTAGCTGATGAAGCAGCACGGGCTGGCTCTAATGCAATTTTCTGGGGCCCTGAACCTGCGCTGGGAATTTCTCCCTCCTCATTTAGGGCAACCATATTCAAGCTCTACGGCAAGAGCGCCCATGAGCAGTGGCGCGCTGCAGACGGTCAAAGACAAGCTAAGGAGCTGAATCGAGACTGTCCTAGTGTACGTCAAAAGGAGCTCTTAAAGCTTAACAGAAACAGTATAAGGAAGATCATTGGTCTTCTTACTGGCCACTGTAACCTCAGAAGACACCTAAACATTATGGGAATAGAATCAAATTCTCTTTGTCGGGGATGTCATCTAGAAGAAGAGACATCACGACACATACTCTGTGATTGTGAGGTCTATTCTGCTCAAAGATTTGAGCATTTAGGACAGCATATTGTCAATGCCTGGGAACTGCAAGATGTTCCTGTAAGGTGCTTGCTGAATTTTATTTCAGCCATAGGGCTTTCATGCTAATCATGATTTTAGGGTTTGGGTACAATAGACCTCTGGTCGATGTGCCCTGCTCGTCAGAGCTGCCCAACCTCTAAGTCTAAGTCTAAGCCAAGATCAACAACTGGCATGCATTGTTTACTTGAAGATGATGCAGCAAATCTTTAGCACAAGCATTCCGAAGGGACAGCACTTCATATTTATCAGCGGCATAGTAAAGGTCGCAAGCATCGTCAAAATCGTGATTTTCAATGGTGCCGGCATACAGAAAAGTGAGAAGTTCTTTCATTATGGAAGCACGTATATCTTTAACCTCGATTTCATTTTTGACAGCTTCGCTAATGTCGTGATCGAACATCTTTTCGAAAACTGGCGATCTTGCTCTTAGAATCACTTTGTGTGCTTTCATGCTGACACCGTCCACGTGTATTTTAATATCAGTACCATCGATTTGATCTAGAAGTTTCTTAAAATTCACGGACAGTTCTCGCAAGCAGTCTATTGGAGCACTGCAATAATCAGTCGTATTTGTCGCTGCTTCTTTAACAAAGCTCTGATGCTGAACCGGAGCTTTTTCACTGTCCTGAATCGGCGCTGTTACTTCATCAATATTCTGAAATGGTTCTAACAATTCTTCAATGCTCTTCTTAATCACTAATTCACACTTGACAGTCAATGGAAATTTCAATGAAGTCAATGGTTTTTTAAATCCTTTGAGCATATTGGTATACAAACTGTGGTTATAGGGTGCTGTATGACCAAAGATAAAACTTCCTGTTGCATCGAATAGCATTGCTGTATGATTCATATCTCCTTCATAAAAATTTGAGCAAAGTAAATTCAAGAATATTTGATTTGCAAATATACCAATTCGAAGTTGCAACAATTTTATTTCGTCTGTGTCTACAAGCTTGAATGGATCGGTGGCCAAAAAATAATCGGTTAGATCAGTTTCTTCAATTTTCAGTTCAATTAGGAGCATGTCATGTGAAGAATTCGTAAAACGAACTTTATTTTGAATAATGTGAGACATTTTTAAATGTTACAACGGAACAATACTTAGTTTGAAACTGAATGCGTTCGTTTAAAACTGATAAACTTTTATCTCATCTTTCTTTAAATTTAGTCGCTTTCCTTATCTATTATAACATTTTGAAAGATAACTTAGTACCTATACATAGCATTCACTTAGATATTGATACAGATTTGAATTTAAATTCTCAAACACAATGATTAAAAGCTGTTTTTTTTTGGCTTTTTTATTTAATGCAGATTATTTTAATTTTTTTTTAATATTAAAAAGGCCGACAGTGACTAAAAGGAAAATTTCATTCTATAAATTAATTTTCAAAAGTATATAGCAGTTGTAATTTATTTCTTTATTTTTAATTTTTACAACAACTTCAGCTGATCCTGTTCATAAACAAAATTATTTTGACAATTTCAGAGATAACGAGCTTCATGTTTCGAAGAAATGACTATTTCGCGCAAGCCTGATTGTCATTACTTCAATGTGCATTTGATAAAAAATTCCATGAGTAAGCAAATATGTTTTCTAAACTATTATACAGATTGGCTTATTACATAAGATCAAAACTGGTGTAATACCGTAAATTTTTTTTCGGAAAATTATAATGGAAAAACAATTATCATATACCTTTAAAATTGTATTAACTATTTCGAATTTTAAAATAACAGTTTAGTCTAACTCTTAATATCTCCATGAATATAATAAAGCGTAAAACTCTAAATAAAAATTTGGACTAAAAATAAACATTGAAAAAACCCTATTGAATGCATTTCCATTGAACAAAATTTTAAAAAAAAACTGGCATTTTGGAAGTTGTACTATAATTTTAATAACTTGAGTTGCTAATTTTAATTTTCCAACTTTTGGTTAAATTTTAATAATTGAGTTAATGAGCATTTCTCACATTTTCCAACCAAAAACTACTACAAATCTCAAATTTTATTTCTCTATATATTTCCATCAAAATTTGAACACAAAAGAAAAAAAATTATCAATATTTATTAATATAACTACTTCTCAGATAAACATGAAATTATATACTATGTACCTTACATTGTTTATAGTGATATAACTATAATTTTTGTCTAAATATTGATTCAAAGATTACTTTTTCATCTAATTGTGATTCTTTTTTAGTGTTTTTATTTCTTCAGAAATCCTCATATCATACCAAACAAATATTTTCTAGATTTTTATAGAACGTCTCAATAAATTTATTTAAAATTATTGTTGCTTGTGTGCCCTGTTATCTTTTTTAAAAAATTATTCTGTGAAAATAACGTTTTCAAATTTTATTAGGGTTTCAATTATGTAAAGTGATATCCTTTACTGGTTTTTTGTGACTCATATTAATTTGCTTCAACTGTTTTTAAAAACATGCAACGAACTTTCCGCATAACGTAAGATAATAAATTGACAAATAAGAAATTAAAATTATGTCGATGCCTAAGTCACCAAAGCAGTTGCCCATAAAATTATGTACAGTAAGGAACAGTCCCATAAGGGTTATGCTTTATGCAAGCTATTATGAAGCAAATTAACATACGTCAAATAAAGACTTAGCAACCACATTGACTGTTGATGGACTCATCCAGCTTTTACAAAAATTAAAGTAAATTTAAATTTGCTCAAAAATTTTCCACAAATTAAATACATTTTACTAATTTTTCTGAGATATCTTTTAAAACAATTTTTTTTTTCAAATACACTGATGTAAGAAATTAAGAGAATTTGCAGACTTGGTTGATTATCTCTAAGAACTACTGGATCGATTTTAATGAAATTCGATCTGTACTTACAATGATACAATACGAAACAAATAACCATTCAACAATTGCAATACACTCGCATGAGCGTGTGCAACTCTCGTTGGAGTCGGATGGTATGAAATTGCCACAAGACAATTCAGGCCAATTGCCACTGGAAATAAAAAAAACTGCTTTATTTCAAGTATGAAATCGCGCTGTAAGACCTGTATATCTGTAAGAAAGGACCATACCCCCTATGAATCCATTTTTTGTTGTTGTTTATTCTGCAACCGCTGTTTCATACCTTCCGACTCCAAAGAGTGTTACCCACGATCATGCATGTGTATTACAATTGTTGAATGGTTATTTGTTTTGTATTGTATCAATGTATGTACACATCAAATTTCATCAAAATCCGTCCAGTAGTTCTAGATCAATCTGTATCGATCAATAATCGACCAAGTCTGCAAATTCTCTGAATTTCTTACACCAGTGTTGTAATGCAATTCCCCCCCCCCTGCTCTCAATTGCTCACCAACCTCTAAGACTGCAGTTCTGTTAAGATTATTTCTAATTAGCTACTAGACTAAAACTGCTTGCACACTTAAAATAAAAAGTTTTGAAACAATTCTTTTGATAATAACTAAAAACTCTCTACATTTATCCATTAAATTAATTTTTTTAATACCAGTGGTTCCCAAATGGTGCTTCGCAGAACCCTAGAGTTCCATGAAAAAGTTGAAAGAGTTCCAGGAGTCGGTACTTTTTCGTAACCGGTAAGGATACTTGAAACCTCTGATTATATTTGAATCTAACCTATAATTCATAATCTATTTAATCTTTTGGTTGCCTTTATGAAATTATTGCAAGTGAAATGCCAATGAAATAGAAATACCATTTTTTAAAAAGAAAATATAATATTTCTAATAATAATATATTAAATAAATTAGGAAAAGAACAAGCATTTATAAAATATCGCATTAGTATTTTTTTTCCAAATCAAATTAAAATTCTTTAATAACGAAATATGTTTCCCTAATAACCATTTTCAACGTTTATAGCAATTCTTTTAAGTTTTCATTTCGATGTAAACCATAATTTGATTTATTTTATTCATTTTCAGGTTATGTATGTACACCAAAAACAAATTCATTGCAAGACTGGATACAACACAGGGATTGCAAATTTAACTATCGGACATAGAATATAGTTTAAGATTATTAATGACATAACAATTAAAATCTTCATTTCTCTAACTAAATATTTTAAAAATAGTCTTTTATAGATTTTATTGATTTGACAATTACCTTGATAAACTTTATTTACAGTCCCTGGCCAAATATTTAGACGCACTATAAAATGCTATGCGAAATCTTCATTATTAGGCAATACTATACAGCTTTATTGTTTTTACGCGACTGAAACCGGTTTGTACTTGTTTACGTTCGTAAATCAATTGGTTAAATTAGACGATATGTAATATAAATTTAACGATTGGATAAATTAGACTATACATTATATTAATATGGAATATTTATTATATCAGGTTAGTATATTATAATATTTTGACCAAATTATTAGACGCATTATAGTTTTTGTTTTTTAATAATTACATGTTTTGCACGTGTTTACATGCAATACTTTTATATTTAAGCATACATGTAATGGGTTTTTATTCAGGAGATTTTTTATATATTTCCAATTTGTATTTATTTTAAACGTATTGCATTACAATGCTAACCAATTAATAAACGAACGTAAACAAGAGCAAACCGGTTTCAGCCACGTAAAAACAATGAAGCTGTATAGTATCACAAGATAATTAAGATTTTACATAGAATCTTATAGTGCGACTAATAATTTGTAGTCCGGGGTCCGCGAAAAGAAGTTTGGATTATTTAGGGTTCGTAGCTGAAACAAATTGGGAACCACTGTTTTAAATCAATGCTTATAATAAAATAAAAGGTATTAGTAATTTAATTCAATTTTGTACGAAAAAAATATTTAAATAAGCGTAATATTTAAGAAAAAATTCATTATTTAAATTTTATTCATTTATATATCAATGCATGCTATGTTATATCTAAACACAATATTTTAATACCTACAGCGTTTAAAAGTATATAATGTTTAAAATTAGGCTTTATTAAAATGCATACGTTGTTAAAATGTAGAAGATCCACGGTTATTGGTTATTTAATTACAGGATATATTTATGTGTAAAAGATATTTATAAGCTTTAGGTGTTTTTCCTATGGTCAAAAAGCTTTAAACCTTAGTGATATTTAAATTTATTATAATAACTGTAAAAAAGTATTTCTCAACGCAAGTATTAAAATTAAAATAAGAAGGAAATCATTTATACATTTATTTACTATTTATTTATTATTTATTTATAAATTATTTATAAAGATGGTTTGTATTATTTAAAACACTATACCTCATCATCTTCAAAAGTAATTTTATTTCTAAAACTAATAATCTTATTGATCGGAATAATATTAGAACTGCTGAAACAAAATAAAGGCCTTTAGTTTACTGTTGTGCTTACAGCAAAGAGGTTTAAATATAATTTATAAAACTTGTTCTGATAATAAACATTGAATTTTTAAAAAAAATGTACTATGGCATGAAACTATTAAAAAATGCTCTGCTTGTCTATTACCCTTGCCCTTCTATTTGAAAAAACATAGATTGTTACCTATACAATTCAAATTTCAAACTAGTGAAGAAATAATATCTAAAACCATACAATATATAATTTATATACATGACTATATCAATGCGTACTACATTTAAATATACTCATGTAAATTTTAAAGCATGCATTATTTCAAAGCATTCAACATTTCAATGCTTGCAATACTTAAACGTATGCAAGTTTAAAGTAAATTCAATTTTGAAACATATAATACGTTATTTAAATATAGCCATATAGCCAATAAGTTCTTTAATTATGACCAACAATTATTATAGTTGTAGGTTTGAAGTGTTACGATAATTAAACGATTTATTTCTCAATGATATTAAAATGTCAATTAACTATCATATAAATAACAATTCTCACAATGTTTAAATTAAAATAAGAATGATACTCTTTTTTACTCTAATGAACTTGTGTATTTAAAACTCGTACATTGTAAATTTCAAATGCACTTTTTCTTCCATTCTTGAACTTTTGAAAAAGATTACTTTAGTTAATTCAGGTAATAAAATAATTCATTATTTTTCACTTTAATAACTTAGGGTTATTTTTTTCAATAAGGAATGTCTAAAAAAGAAAAAATCTGACTCCTTGAAGTAAATTTAAATTACAATTTCATACATTATTATTTTTTTACAAGGTTTGATATTACTATTCCGACTTATACAGCATATGGTTACGCATTAATAACACAACAAGATTCGCATCATACTTAGCTAACTCTTCAAATGATTTCGTTAGTACAATTGCCTTAAAATTGTTCTTTATGAACTCCAATATTTCTTTCTTTAAAGATTCCTCACCATGGTTTGTCGCCAAACTCAGTAGCTGGCAAGCATTGTCCACTTGAAGATGGCGTAACAAATCTTTCTTACACGCATTCCGAAGGGACAGCACTTCATATTTATCAGCAGCATAGTAAAGGTCGCAAGCATCGTCAAAATCGTGATTTTCTATTGCGCCAGTATACAGAAATGTGAGGAATTCCTTCATCATGGGAGCACGTATGTCTTTAATATCGATTTCATTTTGGACAGCTTCGCTTGTGTCGTGGCCGAACATTTTTTCGAAAACTGGCGATCTCGCTCTTAGAATCATTTTGTGTGCCTTCATGCTGACACCATCCACGTGAATTGTAATATCAGTACCAACGGCTTGATCTAAAAGATTCTTCAAATTTACAGACAGTTCTTGCAAACACTCTAAAGGGGTATTGTCATCACTCCTAGTTTCTGTTACTAATTCTCTAGAAGAATTCTGAACGGGCACTATTTCCGCATTAATGCATTGATCCAGAGCTACATCTTTGACCTCCGTTACTTTTTGAACAAAATTTTGAGCTGACAATGTCTCTTTATTAGTGTTCTCAACTACTATAAAACACCTGATAAATAATGGAAAGTTTAAGGAAGGAGAATATAGAAATTTCGGAAGCATATTGAAGCACATACATTCTTTCAGACAAGTAAAAGATAACATATGAGTATGAAGAGATTCATCATTTGCATCAAATAATGTGATGGTGCAATGCATATATACTTCAAGGATATCTCGACTTCTTATCCACAGAAATATCCTATTTGCATTTGTTAAAGTAAATGTATAGTACCAGAAATGTGAGCCAATAGCTTGAAAGTCATCACTCCGCAAAGAAGAACCGGGTATTAGATCAGATTTTTCAACTTTTAGTTTAGTTAGAATCATTGTTTGAAAATCATTTGTAAAACGAGCAGTGTTTTGTAAACGAAGAGGCATTGTAGATCAACTTCAAACCACACAAAAAAAAAAACTATTTGCTCAGAAATGAATACATTTGTTCTGAATTGATAAATATTATCTTCTTTTTTTTTAACTTCGACTGCAATTGTTCTTATCGATTTAACACACTTGTTTCGTAGCAGAATTTATAGCTCAGCCCTTTTACTGGAAAGTGATAAAAATAGAGATAAAAGATAACGAACAAAATCCTTGTGTTTAGACCCAGTTTAACATGTCACTATCATTATATGAAATAGATTAGATCGTTTTAATATTGCTACAATCGATGAAGAATTTTGATTTTATTTATTTCCTTTATAGTTAAGTGAATCACATTTTTTCTAGAAATATCGACATTTCAGCTGCTTTTCAGGAGAGTGGAATATCCAACTGGGAACCGAAGGCGTATTGACAAAACATACCGTAGATTGTAAACGTGGCGATTGCAGGTGGAGTTGGCGATGGATTACGCGTAAATGTGGTGGGAGAACGAAATTACATTAACCTAAGCAGTGTAATTCGATATTTTCTTCTTCTCCTCGACTAGCCATTATGAATAAAAATAACTCATTAATTCCTTTTAGCAGAGAAAATAAAAAAGAAAATAACACCTTTTTATTGTCAGGATCACTTTACAAATACACTGTATTCATATTTTATTAAGCGCTATAATTTATATTTTATAAAACGATCTAGTTTTTTGATAAAACAGATTCAATTTTTTAATTTTTTTTTACAAGAATTGTGTTTGCGAAGAAATAAAAATAATTTATTAATGAACCAATCACAAAAAATAACGTAACATTTTAATACTATGTTTTATTGAAACGCTATTTTGAAGAATTAATTTTATTTAACTTTTATTGTAAGAAAACATAACCTGTTTTATTTTAGTGATATTTTCTATGAAATCAATATTCTCTATAAAAGAATAATGTAAGCTTTTTTATAAAGATTATTTTTTTAGAAATTAACAAAGACATATTATTTACTAGAAAAAAAATAGAGTATTCAAAAATGTTATCACGCTTTAAAGTAATAGTTTCTTGTAAACGAATAATCAATATTTTTAAAATAAAGTTTGAAAGCGTTTGTTTCATTACTAGAAGCATTCATTATTAAAAAAATATATATTAAATTACTTTTTTGCATAATTTTATGAAATAACTTTTTTTTGGAATGAGATGAGATTTTAAACTTTGTGAAAAATTGATTTAATTCCTTAATATATATAAAAGTCGGTAAATACTTCATTCATTATGGAGGTCATAGATAACTTGATACCTTTTCAATATAAGAATAATAAATGCAATTAATAGAAAATGCACAATTTTAAAAATATATTTTATTTACACGCATTGCGTACAGGTTATAATGCAACTATCATACGTAACATAAATTTATAGATTCCTAAATACTGCTATATGAGTTTGGTAATTAAAATTATAATTAAAAAATAACATAATTAAAAAATAACATAATTAAAAAAAATTTCAACCTTCAATTAAAAACTTCCTGTTGTCATATATTAATAATAATTATAATTTTTAGCAACTTTTTTGGGCACAAATTTTTAATTCTCGAACTTAATACTATCCTTTATATGAAAATATCAGAAAATTTATAAAAGAAAAACTATATTTTAAAATTGAGACATTGGCGACAACAGAGGTTAGATGTATGTGCTGAGTTTAAATAAATTACATGTTATAAAACTCACATTTAAGATTTAGATCAATTTATTATCAGGTCATAAGAGTGTTTTTTAATAAATAAATGTAGTGATTGTTTGATTTACAATTGTAAGGTCCTGGGTGTTTAATGTTAAGTTATACATTTCTTTAGAAATAATATTTGAAATATGCAAAGCAGGGCGGCATTCATTTCAACTTAAAAATCATCAACTTAACTTTCAATAACTATAGATAAATAAAAAACAAAAGTTTGATAAAAACTTTAAAAGAAATACTTTTAGAAAAATTCTTTCTAAATAATATTTAAAAAAAACACAATCACTTCGTCTAATGCCCTTACTTCAACCTCCTTCGAGTTATGCTTACTTTATAAATTTAATCTCAACTTTATTTTTCTTTTCACTTTTAAACTGTAAAAGTCTTTTTCTCCATTTGTAAATTATGAAAAAAGTTATTAATCTGATTGCGTAAACAGTTAATTTATTAAAATTGAACATTCTGAATTAATTCCTTTTAATAGTCATTTATATTATTAATAATAATTATTTGCACAAAATTATAATAGAGGAAAGTTTGATTAGAAATTTAAAAGTTCTTGCTACAATAATTAGGGAATTTCTATTGACAAATTCAAGTAATTTTTTTTCCGGAACAAAATGCATTTTTATTTAAAATGGAACAGTACTGATTTAACATTTATACGATAAAACACTCTCTAATCGCTAACACCGATGACAGGAAAAAAATTTCGTTTTTTTTTTCTTTTCCACAAAAAAGTTTAGAACTTAAAATGTTGTTCTTTCATTATAAAGCTATAGCATAATATTCTCGTATCATGTAAAACTTGATAACGAAGTTACTTATCTACCGTTTTACAGTTATAAAATGAAATGATTATTGAATTCTACTTGCATTTTGAAATGTCAATGTATCCATCGTTCAATGAATTTTACGATTATTTTTATAAAACTGTGTATAATGAACATTTCAACTAAAAAAATTAGTACAAAATAGCTGCTAATAATTCTCTTAAACATTTATAAATATTATACATTTATAATTTCAGCTTTTCGCATTATTGCTAAATAACCTCTACGTCGAAAAATATTTAAAGAATTCCATAATAACTGAAAATTAAATAAAATTTAAAAAAAATTGTAAATGTTTATCGAGCAGAACCATTAAGTTTAATTAATGAATATAGAATTAGTAACAAAGTCACTGCTGAACAATAATTTTTTTTTTAATCTTTTAAGTAAACAAACTTTATTGTAATAATCATTTCATTATTAAGGATTAGAGGTTATTGTGAAATTATTAATTTTAATAAGTGGATGAGTAGGTAAAGAAGTTCACTACTCGAAATACGCGTATACATTTAATGAAAGTTATGAAAATACAGAAGGGGGCTATGGAGGTAATAATATATAATTTTTTTTATCTTAGTTTTATTACGATCTTCTAAAAAACGCTAATAAACACAATTATGTTAACAAATACAAACGATTGTATTTGTATATAACGAACTATAACAAAAAAATACGCTTCATATTTCATTTAATGCAGAAGAATCTAATGAAGATCAGCTTATTTGAAACTCTGAAATGTGACACCCATATATAACTTGGTGAATGATAGATACGTGATACCGAAAACAAAACAAAAACATAAGCACACAGCTGTTTGGCGATTTGCGAGACGCTCCTTCAACGCCGATAGATATTTTCGCCAACCCCTTTACAATCTACGGTATGTTTTGTCAATACGCGAACCGAAGCATATTTTTTTCCATTGTGTAATAATACCATTTTTAATCTTGTTCTAAATGAATCAATGAACAATCGCAATGCTTCAATGTTGTATTCTGTTCCGAAGCCTGACATTAGATGTTGAACGAACTAACTATTGAACGAAGCAGCAAATAAGTGTGGCTCGTTGCATAGAATTTCATAAGTTTTTGTGTCTGTGTGAAAAATATGTAGTTGTTGTACCGGTTCAAGCAAAAACAAAGTTTTTTAAGGCATGAAACGAGTAGATCAGCATGACCTTTTGTTAGTACCAGCTTTCATTCGTGGTTTACAAACAACAGCCGTACTCAGGAAATGACTACAGTCTTCGGTTTTTATTGTCAAATCTGATATATTGCCGAAAGATGAAAGAGAGCTTTTTACTCACGTTTCTTCATCAACTGTTTTCAATTTTGCAGGTTCAAATTGTATTGGACAAGCAATGCAATCTACATAATATAAAACGCTAATACGTACGTATGTATGTATCAATAAAACCGATGATATTTCTTTTCTCGCGCTGGCAACAGTTTTCATTTTTAATTGATTGCATTCGGCGCACAAGAGCACGTAGTGAGCAACCAGATAACAATAACCAGAGTGAGCATTATCAGGTTGTTCAATTCAGATTCATGCCCTAAAAACATGACAATATTTAATTTAAACTCAATTAGGAATTAATTAATTAATTGAATTGAGAATGCTTTAAAAGGCCGCTGTTGAATTGATATTTTTCTACTGGGAGCTACCTAAACGTCTAAAAACGTTTAAGTGTTTGTATTGAATGCATTGAATTTTTTTATATTTCGCGTTTATTTAAGCATTGAATTTTCACTCTTTAAAATGCAGAATATTAGTGAAGCAATATTTGATAATTTATTTTGCTAATATGTTTCTTATTTAGCTAATGTTTTGATTTTTTCACAATAGTAGGGGAATTTCGGGGGTTCTGCCGCACTTGCGAATCGGCTACTGCCGCACTTAAGGTCTATGACCTCTCTACCTTGAGATACGCTCGGGGGTTCTGCCGCACTTGCGAATCGGCTACTGCCGCACTTAAGGTCTATGACCTCTCTACCTTGAGATACGCTCGGGGATTCTGCCGCACTTGGAGATTTTTCTGAAATTGGGGGAGATTTTGACATCCCTTCTTTAGATAAAGGATTCCCAATAAAGCATAATAATTTCGTTAATTTTAAAAATGAACTCTTCTTCGGGCATTACATTTTTATTTATTTTAAACTACATGTCTAAAAATTCAATTATTGATTAAATAGTTTCATAATTAGAATGTTTATATTTAATTAGGTTTCTCAGTGAGCTGATCTCTAACGTGATAAGAAACGTTTTATTATTTATTCTTACTAGTCTTAAAATTTATCTATAGGAAAAGTATGTTCTTTAATGAATATTTTTAAAACTTGTTGTTAGAGCTGATAGGACTTTAAATTAAATATATGAAAGTGGGGACAATAATAAAACTTTATTTAAATTCTGAAAATTTATAACATTTTTATTATTTATAATTCATAAATGAAAGTTTGGAAAAAAATTACTTTCAAATTATTATTTATGTAGTGTTTACATTCTATCAGTTAATAATTGATAGGAAATTCTTAATTTTAGGACATTAGTTGTTTAAATAATGTGTCTATGGATATTGTGTATGATAAAACTTGAGAATTTCTGCTTACTCATTATCAGTGCTATGCAATGCATTTCTTTTAAAATTATTGTGATTAGGAAAATTTCTGGGAATAATGATAAATTGATGGTGACCTCATAAGGTTAAAAATGTTAAGTAAACATACATCAGACGATAAAATGAATTTTCGATAGGGATCACATTCGTGTTAAGCTCTGATTGGTTAAAGAGTGCTTGAAAAGCTCTGCTGTTCAGAAGTAAATATTACTTTTAAAAAGTTCTTTCTAGAAACAGCACTATTTCCTTTCTGTCCAAGATGAAACGTTCTTTCGATACGATGTTAGAAGGCAGCAGTACCCCCGCTCCTGCATCACCTACTACCGCGGAATCTTTCATTTTACCAAGTCATCATTACCATCTTGGTGGATTGAATTATGTGGCGGTCACGTACTTTTCCAACACTGTACTCATACACGTGAGGGAATATCTACGAGGGGAAAATGGAAAGTTAATTCCAACGAGGAAAGGCACTACACTGACTCCTTCTCTCTGGACAGCCTTCTTAAAGAAGTCAAAGGATTGCAAAGAATCAGTGATGGCGGGTGATCCTGTTGTTCTCAACGACAACCTGTTCATTTCGAAAGCGGATCTCGACATCGGAACGCATGTTACTTTTCAAAGATTTTTCAAAAAAAGAGACTTTACTCGTCAATTTTGTGCATCAATGTGTATTCTATCTGAACAAGAGTTTGAGAAACTTTCGGGTGACCTCGTTCTACAAAAAAATATCGCATCCTCTATCATCTCACTTCTATACACTAATGTGTTTCCAGTCGTTGTGTTGAATGAAGTAAAAAAACAACAGCTGCCCGCAATTCCAACTTCCCTAGAACTCGCAGATGTTGTGGACGTGCTCACTACCTCACTGTTGGAGTTATTTAAAGCGCATATCGAGGTGAATGTGAACACTTCATTCCAGTGCTTTGGATGTGCTGAAAATTATGCAAACCAACTCGGTCACGAATGCATGACATTCAATAATGAGCGAAAACTTTTAAGCTGTGAAGACATAGCAATTTTAAGCATTGACTTAAATCAGTTGAGTCAAAACTTTGTGAACATAAACACTCACATTTTAAACTATATAAATTCAGACTTTTTTTCAAAACTAAATGTGGAGATGTTAATAAGTAATGCTAAAGACTTGTATGTAGCGTCTGACCCTCAGCCACTCAGATTATTCTAATTCAACGCAATTGTATATATTTCTATTTGTAATTTTTTTTTTCAATCTGTCTATATTTAGCCAAGATTATTGTAATTTATCGCCTAATTTAATTTTGTATGTTACTATTTATGCCTTATCCGATTCTCCTTTATGTCTATATATATATATCTTTTAATCTTTAAATAAATGTGTTTTTGAACTTCAATTTGCTCTCATTTGTGTTTCATACTTTTAGAAGATAGCATTATTTTTATTTTTTCCCTTCTCTCACTCTCTATTAGAATGCGATTGAATGATTTGTATAGTGATCCTGCACTACCGGGAAGTTTCGGAGGGGTGGAATCTTTGTTCCGTTCGATGAAGGGAAAAGTGCCTCGAAAGGAGATAAGAAAATGGCTATCGTCGCAAAACTCGTATACTCTTCACAGAGGCGTGAGAAGTAATTTTAAGAGGAATCGGGTAATGGTCAGTGGTATGAATATTCAGTTTCAAGCTGATATAGCTGATTTAAAAGGGATAACAAGTTTCAATGATGGTTATCGCTACATCTTAACATGCATTGATGTGTTTTCTAAGTATGCCTGGGCTTTCTCATTGAAACGAAAGAATGCCACGAGTATCTTATCTTCGTTTAAAGAAATATTTAAAGAAAGGAAACCTTTTAAGTTGCAAACCGATCAGGGGAAAGAATTTCTCAATAAAAAGTTTCAATCTTATCTGAAAGAGGAAAAGGTAAAATTTTTCACTACATTTAATCAAACTAAGAGTTCTATAATTGAAAGATTTAATCGCACTTTGAAGACGAAGCTTTGGAAATATTTTACTGCTAAAAGCACTTTTAGGTTTATCGATGTGTTAGAAAGTGTAATGAAAAGTTATAATAACACTTATCACCGCAGTATCAAAATGGAGCCAGCTAAAGTGACAAAAGAGAACGAAAAACAAGTTTTAAATCATTTGTATGAAAATGCTCCTTTACACAAAATAAATAAGTGCACATTTAAAATCGGAGAAAATGTACGCATAGCAAAATCAAAAATGATATTTGAAAAAGGATATGAAAATAACTTTTCTGAAGAAATATTCACTATCACTCGTTGTATCCCCAGAATACCCCCAGTGTATAAAATTAAAGATTTGATGGAGGAGGAAATTCAAGGCACATTTTATGCTCAGGAATTACAGAGAATTGTTCTTCCTAAAACATTCCCCGTTGAAAAAATTTTAAGAAAACGTCTTCGCAGAAATAAGTTACAATATTTAGTTAAATTTAAAGGCTACCCTAATAAATTCAACACGTGGCTTCCTTCAAATGACTTATTCACCTTATAAAAATGAGATGACACCTTCTCGCTACATCATTCGACACAATGAGTTTCTATATAACACTACCGAGCGATGCTTCCATGGACATTTTCCCAGACAATGTAATGTCACATTTTCACACTAAGCTCCCTAGAAGATTGGAACTCTTAGGTGAATGGGAGATCGGTTTAGTGGAAATAATTTATCCCAGAATGTGGAATAACATAGTCGAAGGTGAAAATACATATGAATACGATTTAGGGAACGGAGTAAAAAAAATAAACTCCATTCCATGCGGTTTTTACGAATCAGTTAATGAAATTATCGGTCAGTTTGAAAAAAATATAAAGATACAATTAGGATATAACAAATTCTCAAAGAAAGTTAAACTGCAATTGTCAAACGGTGCTACACTCCGCTTGTCTAAGGGATTAGCTGAAAGTTTAGGTTTTCCTTCCGATGAGGTATTGGGGGAAAATATGATACCTCCGGGTACGTTTACTATGGAAAGTCCTTTTGTAGCAGATCCCAACGTCGATTTACGTTTATTGTATATATATACAAACATTATACAAAATGAAATAGTGGGTCATATGGTAGCCCCTTTGTTACGAATTTTGACAGTTAAAGGAAAAGACGGAGAAATGGTTCATGCGCAATTTGAAAGACCGCACTATTTACCCCTCAGTAGAAAAAACATTGAATCAATCGAAATAGTTATAAGAACTCACTCAGGTCGTTACGTGTCATTTGAAAGAGGGAAGTTGATAGTGAAGCTTCACTTTCGCTTAAAAAACTTATAAGCTTGGAATAAATTATTTTCAATCAAAACAAAATGTATCAAAACTATCACTGCTGTACAAAATCTTTTGAAGATTATTATTCGAATCAAGCAGGAAATGGATTATCTTATTATAAAGGTGTATCTCTTCAAAGAGGAAGTGGTTTAGGTGGAATTTTTAAAAGTATGTTTCGAATGGTTTTACCTTTATTCAAATCTGGTGCGAAAGCTGTGGGGAGACAAGCTCTCAGATCGGGTGTGGACATAGCAAACGATTATATACAAGGCAAGGATTTGAAAGTTGCTTCGAAACAGCGTATTAAGGAGGCATCTAAAATACTCACCAATAAAGCTGCGGATAAAGTAAAAACTATGGTTGGCGGACATAAAAGGAAACGTAAAAGCAGAAAATCTGTTAGTAGTAAAAAGTACCGCAAAGTGTGCACACCTGATATTTTTAGCTAATATGGCATTGATAAGAAATGATTCTTCACCCTCTGTTAAATCCGAACTTGATTTATTTCTCGTGCCTCCCACTCAGACTGCTATAGAAAAAGGTCAATGGTCGGAGTATTATCCCATATCAAGTATCCGTGACGATCTCCCTATAGAATTTAATATATCCGGAAGTTCAGAGGAATATTTTGACTTGAGTGCTACCCAGCTCTACGTTAAAGTAAAAGTTTTGAAAGATAATGCTCCTTTACCCGAAAATACTAAAATTTCTACATGCAATTTATTTTTTCATTCACTTTTCTCTCAAATAGATGTGATGCTGAACGATCGTACCATATCGTCCTCTAATAATACGTATGCGTATAGATCTTACATTGAAAGCTTATTAAACTACGGCTCTGATTATAAGAAAAGTTTTCTAACCTCCGAATGTTTTTACAAAGATACTGCTGGACATCTAGATGAAAATGATCCCTTTAAAGAGAATGAAGGGTTGAAAAAGCGTTCTTCAATGATTGCAAAAGGAAAAGTGTTAGAAATGATCGGAAGTTTACATTGCGATATTTTTTATCAAGACCGCTTATTATTAAATATGGTGGACTTGAAACTAAAGCTCGTTAGAAATAAACCAGAATTTTGTCTTATATCACCCGAAAAAGGAAATTATCAAATAGTGATTGAACATGCGTCTTTATTCGTACGCAAAGTTAAGGTGAGCCCAGGAGTCTTGTTAGGACATGCAAAAGCCTTAGAGAAAACATCAGCAAAATATCCTCTCGATAGAGTATTATGCAAAATGTATTCTATCCCCACTGGATCGTTCTCCTTTTCTCAGGATAATGTTTTCTTAGGTCCACTTCCAAAACGATTGATTTTAACGTGCATAGATAATGATGCCTTCAACGGTACTTATACCACTAATCCTTTTAATTTTAAACATAATCATGTGAATTTCGTTGGTGTGTATGTGGATGGTAATCCAGTGTGCTACAAACCTCTAACTCCAAATTACGAGGATGGGCAATATATTCGCTCTTACAACAGTTTGCTATTAGGAACTGAGAAATTAGCAAGTAGCAAAGGAATTTACATAAATCGTGACGAATTTTCTAAGGGGTATACACTGTACGCTTTTGATTTAACTCCTGATTTGTGTGATGGAAGTTATCTCAATTTAATTCGTCAAGGAAATTTAAGAATTGAGCTCAAATTCGCCAAACCTCTACCTAAAACAATTTCGATGCTGGTTTATGCGGAATTCCAAAACGTAATCGAGATTACGAAATCTAGAAGCGTTTTGTGTGATTTTTCAGTATGAACACAATACAAATTGAAGGAATATTAAATAAAGATGTTTTCACTCGATCAATGTTCGCTGGTGTTTTTGCAAGTGATAAAATTCCAAAGCGAATAAAGAAATTTCCTACAGCATTTATCGTGAATACAGATCCTTACAGCAAACCAGGAAGTCATTGGTTAGCAATTTATGTAGAGTCGCCTCATTCAATTGAATTTTTTGATTCATATGGACACTCACCAGACTTTTTTAACAGCTATATTCGGAATTATCATAAAAAATATAAATGTGTTACTTATAATGATGTTCCTCTGCAAAGTGATTTGACTGCTGTCTGTGGGCAATATTGTATTTTTTATTTATATTTTCGCTGTAGAAACCGACCAATGAAATTTATTGTTAATTCCTTTCAAGCAAAATCTATGCAAAATGATGAACGAGTGTATAATTTTGTGAAGAAAAAACTGTATCGTGAATGTGTACCATTTTTCATTGCATAATAAAGTGTATAAATAAATGTAATGCGTATGTATTTCCTTCATTTATCATTATGGAACCATTGAGATTAAAAGCACCCTTCACAGCCCTGATTTGCGGGCCTACGTCTTGCGGTAAAAGTCACTTTCTAAAGAATTTTTTAAGTAATCATAGTAAATTAATCTTTCCAAAAATCGATACAATTGTTTGGTTTTACGGAATATATCAAGATTTATATGACGAAATACCTAATGTAACTTTTGTAGAAGGAATACCTGAAAATTTCAGTAGTTACGCGAGTAAAAATACTCTATTTATTTTAGATGATTTGATGTCTGAATGCGGAGATAATAAGCGGATTACTCACTTGTATACTCGAGGATCGCATCACATGAATATATCGATTGTCACTGTGAGTCAGAATATATTTCATAAAGAAAAAGAATTTAGAGAAATATCTTTAAACTCTCATTATTTGTTTCTATTCAAATCTAGACGAGATGTGAGTCAGATATCGCATTTAGGAAGACAATTATATCCCGGAAATTTAAAATTTTTTCTCGAAGTATTCGAAGATGCTACAAAAAAACCCTACTCCTATTTAATGATAGATTTAAGACCCGAAACAGAAGAAAACCTCCGTTTGCGAGCGAAAATATTACCGGGTGAAGAAACGTGTGTTTATCAATTGAAATAAAAAGAATCAGCTCAAATTGTTTGTAACCATTTGATATCATGGGTGCTTCCAAGCAGGATATGCAAAACCTCAGACTAATATTGATCTGTCCTAAAAATTCGTTGAAATCGCTACTGAGAAAATTGCCCAAAACAACAATAAAATGTATATCGGAGTGCTGTCTAAACACATTAAAAGGGAATATTCCAATCTCTTCACATCAAAAGAGAAAGTTAGCTCGTCATAAACATACATTGAGAAAACTCTCTGACAAAAAGGTCTCCTTGAAAAAGAAGCAAAACCTCATCGTTCAAAAAGGGGGATTTTTACTGCCACTCCTTTTACCCGCTGCGCTCAGTGTTTTAACTTCTCTGTTAAACAAGTAAATATGGAATATGCTAAAAAGATGATTTTAGTACCCGAGCACATTGTATCACGTCACGTCCCACCCGATGAAAAACTCAGTGAACTGGATCGTGAAATGAAAGAAATATTGCAATCTCAAATGGACGAAGATGTAAAAATAAAAATGTACAATCAAGTATTGTTAAAGAGAATAAAAATAGATGTATTAAATTCACCCGTAACAAATCAGGAGACTCGCTCTGAAGAATTAACTGAAATGAACTCGGAAATGGAGCCTGAAATGAAAGAGGAAAATCATATTGAAAGTTTAATGTTATCTTCAATTCCAAAGCAGTTTACATCGACCACGAAGAATATTTTAGATGTTTTTAAGAGAAACAATAACATCGTGTCTTGGACACCTGGAGGAGAACTCGTACACAAAGGAACAGTAGTGAAAAATTCAAACATCGTAGATTTGATCAACAGCGTGGTAAGAAAAAGGAAAAGGGACACAGTTATGCCAGGGCAAGAAGAATTCCGTGAAATTCTCAAAGACATTAATTTACCTCGAACATTTGTTAAAAATAAATCTTATGTTTCACAAAAAGGATATTCTCTTGTACCTAAAGTGAAAAAAACTAAAAACAAGCCATTCCAATGGCTAAAAATGTAGTTGTGATAAGGACGTATTTAAAATAATCAATAAATAATTAAATATTAATGATTGTATCTTTTTTATTTTTCACATCATTTCACATTTTATGTATACGTTATAATTCAGCGCTCGCGTGACGCGTGGGGGGGCGGCGGTGCGGCGGCGGCACTCTCCCCTCGTCCCGCGGGACGGCGCGCGCGATCGGACGCGATGATATTATATCATCCATTTACCATATTTATAATCATGTGGCGACTTCGAATACGTCACAAAACAATTTCTATCAATAACATTTATCCTCGCATTACTTGCACAGTATCCATCATGTCATTAGACGGTCGAGTCGTCTCTTTGTTAGTGTTCATTCTGATAAACGTAATACTTTTCACCGCAAATATTTTAAGTACGCACAATGTCATAGACTTATGTCGACAAGATGGAATCGCAATTACGGATAACGTCTCCTTCACTATTTGCAATGATACGTTCGATTTTAAGTACAATGGTAAGAGAAAAATTAGTGTTGTCGCCGCACTTCAGATAATGAACGCAAGCGACCCTGAAAATGGAAACTAAAACCATTATGATAGTCAGCATGTAAATAGTCGTTAAAAAATTGTCGTGAAGAAAAGGGATGAGTACTTAAGTTTTTTTTTTTTTTTTCTTCATCTTAGAAATAATAAGTTTAAAAGCAAGTGGGGGATAACTATTTCGGATAAAATAAAACGGAAAAACATTTTACTGTGCTGATAATGCACAATATATTAAAGCTAAGTGAATTTTTATCGATCGAGAAAAAGGGAATCCTACCTCCTTTGAACAATCAATGATATGGGGAACGAAAACATTGCACTGTTTACGATAAAGTACCCTTTTTCCCTGTCAAGGATAGGGGGGGTTAAGTGGTCACCTGTGTAATGCCCTTTTTTCTTCTAAATTTAAAGCACTATTTTTTTTTTTTTTATTTATTGCTGATGCAAATTTTATGATAAGTTCTCAATATATAAGAGAGACGTCTTAACGTGGTTAAGTGTCAGTAATATTTCCGAGACAGTGTCGGAACCTTCTCACTGTGTACTTTCTGCGAGCGCACCTGACGATGGAGCACATCGTTGTAAATGACATGGAAGATGTGGAGGCCGACCAGGCTATAATGGCTGTATCAGATGTAAGTACTATGCATTTTATTTTCTCCTTTATCCATTTAATTTTTTCCGTCTCTTTTCTATTTTTGCTATTTATTCCTTAGATTTGTCGTTTATTTTATTAATTCCATCTATTTTTATTAATTTTTTTTTTATTTTTTTTATTTACTTATTTTTATTTAGCTTCTATCTTTATTTATTTTTTATTCATTACATCTCTTTCTTCATATTAACGAGTTTTAGATTATAACATCTTGAGGTTTTGCCGTTCTTTTTTTTCTATTCTTTTTAAAACACGCTGTGTTTAAAACAGCTCCAACCAATTTAATGTCCTGAATCAATTGAAGACTGATATTGTGACTATCATAACCTTCTTCTTAACTTTGAAACATTTACTTTTAAATATTTTCTTTATTATAGTATTTCTAGCATATTCCTATAGTGTTATACCTCATTTATTTATTTATATCTCTTTCCCATTTTAGGAAGTGTTAGAAAGGCTTCGTCAAGACTATCCCTGTCCCACATTGGAATCTATAGGAGGTAAAAGGAGATCTTCAGCCGGTGACCATTCGCCTATGAGAGGATATGGCCGAAAACGGATGAGAAAGCTGTCGAGTAGCGATGAGGACAGCTGCCATGAATTGATGAACGACCCCATAGCAGACGAAATTGTTAGAAATATGCCCTCCGATGCAGATATATTGAACCAACATACTCCAAGCGTACGTAAGTTCATTCTTTAGTTATTTTTCCCCCTTTTATAAAATGAATTATACATTATTAAAGAATGTTATCCATCTATCTTTTCAATAAACTATAAAGGAATCCTTTCAGAATATATTAGTGAAATAAATCTAAATTAAGTTTAAATGAGTAAATGTAAACAGAATAATGCATTTTAGAACATATGAAATAAATTTAGGGAATAATAAAAATAAATAAATAAATAAAAACTTATTGTAACTCCTTCTATTGTGTTGACATAATATTTGTTTTAGGAACCGTTTAGCTAATTTTACACTTTCTTTTTTTCTCTTTTACAGACTTCTAAGACCGTTAGGAGCGGCCCAGCGGGGGACCCCCCGAATACGAGTAAGGCGCCCTGTATCGATCCTACAGGAGAGCAGTGTGACAGATCGGCCTTTGATGGAGTTGTTCGAAGCCGTCTACTTCACAGCAGTAAGAACCACGATTTGCTTCTTTTCTTACACGACGTAGAACTAAAGCTTGAGGAAACTCTGACACTAGATATTCTCTCTTCGCCCATTAAATGGTATTTATGCCTTAAGGCTTTGTTTTCCAGGAGAGGGCATAATGAGGAGCGCGAAATAGCTACCTCCTTTTTCCGTAGCTGTAATGTTGTATCACTCAATTGTGATAGTTTGCGAGAGCAAATTAATTGTGCCTTCGCGAAAATTATTTCATCCTTTGATGAGTTTATCGATAGAGGTAGCGGGTGGGTTTTAGAGGAAGTAAACTACTTAGAACTAAATACTTCAAAATACATACCGTTAAGCGGTTCATCTTATATCCCTGTTCCCCCTGAAATTGCGAAAAAGAAAGCTGTGTTAAACATTAAAAATACTGACACTAAATGTTTCCTCTGGGCAATTTTAGCAAGCCTCCACCCGTGTAATGATAGCAAGAGTGCGAATCGTGTTAGCAAATATAGAGAGTTCGAACATGAGCTAAATTTAAAAGGTATAACGTTCCCCATGAAATTAAACCAAATATCTAAATTTGAAAAGTTAAATAACTTGTCAATAAATGTATTCGGTAATGAAGAAAGTAACATTTTCCCCCTTCACTTATCCACAAATCGTAGCGGTGTACATCATATTAATCTCTTACTGATATCAAAGGACGAAACTCAACATTTTTGTTTGATTAAAAGCATGAGTAGACTATTATCTTCCTTAGTTGCGCATAGGTCGTCAACTTTTTACTGCGACTTTTGTCTCCATCGTTTTTACTCTAGAAATGCACTCGATGATCATATAACCTATTGTAAAGAACATAAAATGCAAAAAATAACAATGCCTAGTGATGAAGATCGCATTCTAAAATTCAAATCGGTGCACATGATGCATAAAATACCCTATGTAATCTACGCTGACTTCGAGTGCATTCTAGAGCAAAATACTTCTAATTTAGGATCGCACACAGAAGTTAATTCTCGTCATGTGCCTTGCGGATATTCTTACGTCATTATAGACATTGAAGGGAAATGCGTTAAGCCGCCAGTCATCTATCACGGAGAAAACGCTGCAGAACATTTCATGCATTCTTTATTGGGTGAAGAAAAAATGATCCTAGATTTACTTTCCGCCAATAAGCAGATGCAGTTGTCGGCAGAGGAGCAACAAGCATTTTTAAACGAAACGCACTGTTTTGTCTGTAAAGAATCATTAGGTAGTGAACGTGTTAGGGACCACTGTCATATTACATCTAAATATCGAGGAGCATTACATCCAAGTTGTAATTTAAATTATAAATTGCTAAGAAAAATTCCCGTTATCTTTCACAACTTAAAAGGGTATGACAGCCATCATATAATTAAAACTTTAAGCAAAATTGGAAAAAAAAGAATATCATGTATTGCGACTAACGCACAAAAGTTTATAACATTCTCCGTCGGTCATCTTCAATTTTTAGATTCGTTTCAATTTTTACCGGCCTCCCTAGATAAATTAGTGTCTAATTTAGATGACGACGAATTCCATGTGCTATCTTCACAATTTCCCAGCTATCAGCTTCCCCTTTTAAAGCGTAAGGGTATTTACCCATATGAATATTTTGATTGCATGAGTAAATTTGACGAAACTCGATTACCTCCGCGCGAGAGTTTCTTCAATAGTTTAAATGATGAGCAAATTAGCGAATCAGAGTACAATCATGCACGCGCTGTATTCCAAACTTTTAACATGCGAACATTAAGAGATTACCATAACCTATACGTAAAAACCGATACACTCCTTCTCGCCGACGTATTCGAGAAATTTAGAGCCTTGTGCTTAGCGCAGTATGAGATTGACACCGCTCCGGGGGTCAGTTGGGTCAGCTGTTTGAAAATGACAAAAGTGGAACTGCACCTACTTACGGATCCGACTATGCACCTCTTCGTCGAAAAAGGGATACGCGGCGGGGTTTCAATGATCTCCAATCGCTATGCACAGGCTAACAATAAGTATATGAGTGGTGGCTATGACGTGAACATTCCCTCCTCTTATATTGTTTATCTTGATTATAATAACTTGTATGGGGGTGCGATGCTATCCCACTTACCAACAAAAGATTTTCATTGGTCTGAAAATTTAAATGTGAGTGAAAATGACATTTTAAACATGACTGATGAGCAAGGGGAGGGAATGATATTGGAAGTAGACCTAGAATATCCGGCAGGCCTCCATGAGCTACACAATGATTTACCCGTCGCACCTGAGCAACTTAAAGTAACAAATGATATGCTATCTCCTTACTCACGAGGAGTGGCAGAAGAATTAAATGTAACTAAATCCTCCAACGTCTCAAAATTAATTCCAAATTTAAAAGACAAAAACAATTACATTTTGCATTATAGAAATTTAAAGTTATATTTACAATTAGGATTGCGATTAAAGAAAGTACACAAAATTTTATGCTTCAAACAAGAAGCTTGGCTTCAGCCATTTATTAACTTTAATACAGAAATGAGGAAAAGAGCGAAAAACTCTTTCGATAAAGATTTTTATAAACTAATGAACAATAGTGTTTTCGGCAAAACTATGGAGAATCTCCGGAATCGGGAAAATATAGATATTGTAATTGATAAGAAAAAAGCCCTGAAAATGATTGCCTCCCCCTCTTTTCGTTGCTTCAACATCATCGATGATAATTTGGTTATCATTTCGCGACATGTTACATCTCTCACACTGAATCGCCCTTTATACACGGGTTTTTCCGTCTTAGATATCAGTAAGGTATTTATCTACGAATTCCACTACATACATATAAAAAATAAATATGGTTCCAATGCAAAATTATTATTTACTGACACGGATTCGCTCTGCTATGAAATTAAAACTAATGATATTTACCTCGACATGCTTGAAAATTTAGATTTATATGATACGTCAGACTACCCCAAACATCATTTTTTGTACAGCGATAAAAACAAAAAAGTCCTCGGGAAAATGAAGGACGAATTACACGGTGTTGTAGTGAGAGAGTTTGTTGGACTCCGCTCCAAAATGTACTCTTTGTCATCTGAGGAGGGCGAGAAAAAAACAGCTAAAGGTGTAGTCAAAAATGTTAGAGAGAAAAAATTGAAACACAGTAGTTATAAGAAATGTCTTTTCGAGAATTCTCGAGTAAGAGAAAACATGAAATCCATCGTCTCGAAAAATCACCAGCTTTATTCTGTAACTGTAAATAAACTAGCTCTTTGTCCTCTCGACGACAAAAGATACATTTTGGAAAATGGATGCGACACATTGGCTCATGGTCATTTCAAAATTAACACTATGTAATTTAAGTGTTCACTCAATCCCTTCACTAAGTCTTTTTATTTAGTAATTTCATCAACTACATTTTAAATATTATACTCAATTATTTGCTGTTATTTCTATTTTTACAAATTGAAGTAATAAGCGCGAAGGCACAATTAAAAATATACACTGCTGAATGTATGCCATCCATATACAACTCTTTAACCTCCATTATTGTCATTGCTATAAATGCAGAATCTATTTCATTTTATTTTTTGGCTTGCATCTATTTTTTTTTTTCTACCAGATATAATAAGTAAATTTTATAATTGTCATCTAAAGAAAAAATTTTACTCCACCTAATTATGTAATGAAACATCAACTATTCTATTCCCTCAAGATTGTTTCTGTGAATGAGGGCTTTTGTGAAAACTGTTTGTATTCTTAAAAAATCATGTAAATAAAAGTGTTTTTTGTTTTATATTTTTGTTTGTATTGCTTTATAATTTTTACATTTCTTTAAAATGGCACATTTAAGTGATTTAATTTGATAAAGAAAAAAACTTTCATTTTATAAGATAATTACGTAGAGTTAAGCTTATTTTCTTCGCATAACTTTAAATTGTTACTCGTCATTGACCTATACAAATAATCTATACAAATCTATACAAATATCTTCATAATTTTTTAAAGTTTAAAATTAAATCATGTAAAACAAAATTAATATGTCATATTTATTAAATTAATTTGAGAAATATTTATACTTAATTACAGCGATAAGCAACAAGTAAAAATATAATCTTCTCCACTCACGGGTTTCATTTTGATAAAAGCAACTGAAAGAGAACTTATATTGATTAACCATTTACATGTCTCAATGGCATAGTGGTTAGGACGAGCGTTAAACCACTATGCCATTGAGACATTTTAAGTCGAAGTGGTGAGGTTGTTAGTTCGAAGCTTCTCTCATACATCTTTCTTTACAATTTATTTTTTTCTAATATTTCTTCATTCTTTCAAACTTTACAGTTTAGTCACTAGATGTCACCATGAGTATCAGGGTAAAAATTAAAAAAAAAAAAAAAAAAAAAAAAACTTATTTTTCAATATTTTCTATTTCCCACAATTTAAGATGAAGTTTTTACACTAGGTGGCAGCATGAGCGATTATATAAACTAAAAATTACTCAACTCAAAGAAAAGAGTAAAACTTTATATTTTCCGTTGCTTTAAATACATTCCTAGCATGTTGGTTAGCGTCATAGCTAAATCAGCATGGTAGGAATGTATTTTATGTCAAGAGCATGAGATCAAGGGTTCGAAACTTGAGTTAAATATCTGTATTTATGAACACATAAATATTTTTCAAATGTTTCTATCCTATTTAAATAAATAATGGTATTTATTCACTAGAAGTCAGTAGGAGCAACAAACCGAAAAGATTACAATATTTTTACTTTCTTAGCTTTTAGTTTCCCCTTCTTACACTAGATGGAGCCACGTGTATTAAAAAGTTAAAATACAATTTTAAAAAAAATAATAATGAAAAAAATCTTTGTCCGGAAAGAAGTGATAAGTGGTGAGGTCATTGAACTAAGTGAGGTAGAACCCCCAAGTGAGGCAGTAGCTCAAGGTAGTGAGCGAAGTCAAGAGGTCATAGACCTTAAGTGAGGCAGTAGCCGATTCGCAATGAGGTAGAACCCCCGAGTGTATCTCAAGGTAGAGAGGTCATAGACCTTAAGTGCGGCAGTAGCCGATTCGCAAGTGCGGCAGAACCCCCGAGCGTATCTCAAGGTAGAGAGGTCATAGACCTTAAGTGCGGCAGTAGCCGATTCGCAAGTGCGGCAGAACCCCCGAAATTCCCCTACTCACAATGTACAATCTAAATTAATATACTTTTTTAAAAGCCAATAAGAACATTGATAGAATTCTTCTTCATAAGTACAATACTATGGCTTTGATGATAAAATACTATGTCTTTGATGATAAAATACTATGTCTTTGATGATAATATATTATGTCTTTGTGCTAGAACATTGTGTTCATTGGCGAGCGAGCACAGCGAGCCATGGTTCACGGCGTGAACCACATAGGATTGCGTAGCAATTTTCGGGGGTTGGTGAGCGTTAGCGAGCAGGTGGCGGAGCCTCCTAGTATATTATAATTTAATACTTCATAAAAATATATTACAATTTAATACTACATTTAAAACTGCAATATATTACAATGTAATACTACATTTAAAACTGCAATATATTGCAATAATTATAATCAGCATTACAATACAAATTAGAAAAGATATCATGCCATATATCTATAGCCTGTTTATTAGTGTAATTTAGTCACCTCTCTCGAGATCTCAGTGCTTGAGTTAATATCGAAAGTAGCAACAAAAAAATATATAGAGCTTAGATGTTGCCAAATATCTTATAATTTATATTAAAATTTTTAAATATATAAAAAAAAAACTTTAATTAAAAGAGATAAAAACCCTCTGAATTAAAAAAAAAGCGATAATGGGTGAAAATTAGTACACATAATCTGTATTCTTAAGTCTAAGCATTTTTTCAACTATAGTTGATAATTTTTAATATACAGGTGCGTGTGTATTTGTAATACACTAAATGTTCTTCGTGTTTACAGAAAATACTTACTTAAAAAAAACAATGAGGAATGAAAAGCCAATATGAGGGTTAGAGAGCAGTCCCTTGTGAAGTGATATGTATTTAAGTCAGGCAGAGGCTTAACCCCATTGATTTTTGAGAAGCTCCTTCAGTATTTATAAAGTTTAAACTGAATTGCAACAGTGCATATAAAAAAGGTCGAAAATTATACATTTTTCTGTTTTTACTCGATGTCATTTAAAACAATTTTTTCCAAACACTAAGCCGATTAACAGGCAACACAGCTTGCGTAACTCTGTTTAAATCACTTTTTGATTCCCAAGTAGACTGATAACGATTTTATAAGGTCCCCATTTAAAAAACATCTTAAAACAATTCTTCTGAAAATAAACGTTGCATTTAAAATTTATTAGTTTACAGCACATATAGTTCAATTTTAAAATCAACGTAGATAAGTAACTATACTGTTACAATTCAAATTTGTAAAGAAAAAAAAATTTAAGTAAGTTTAATATTTAAAAAATTTCTTATTTAATTTATATACATCTAAATTTTAACGCATACAAGCTTTAAAAAATACAATTCCTTATGAATGCAATATTTCAATGATTGCTATACTTAAAATCATACAATATGAAAAGCCATGAGCTGTTTAAATGTAGGCAATTTTTATAGTAGTTTAGTAATAGACAAATATCCATGAACAAATAATATGCATAGGTCTGAGGTGTTTTTTAAAGTTAAAACCTCGGTGATATTGAAATTTATTATTATTACAACACGCAATTCTAACTGTAAAAGTTCATCAAAATAATAATGATGTAATTTAAACTTAATTAGGTTTAATAAGATTTGTGTGACTGAAAATTCCACACCATAAAAATTTGAAAGAAAATTTTTCTTCCTTTCTGGGATTCTAAAATACACTATTTATGCTGCTTCCTGAACTAAAACAGTTTTTTTTATTTCCCATCACTAAATACTCCACAATATAAAATTATTTTTTTCTGTACAAAGTCATGAAAAAGTTCTGAATCCTTTATATTTAATTTATATCTACAATCTCATGCATAATAATTTAATGAAAGCGTTTGATATTACTATTCAGAATAAGAAAGCATATGATTAAGTATTAATAACCCAACAAGATTTGCATCGAATTTAGCCAACTCTTCAAATGATTTCGTTGATACAATTGCCTTAAAATTAGTCTTTATATATTCCAATATTTCTTCTTTTAAGGATTCATCTACGCAAATGTTTAAATTTAAATAAGAATGAAATTTTTTATACATTTATTTGATATTTATTTATTGATTATTCATTTATAAATTATTTAAAAATATGTTTTTCATTATTTAAAACTTCATACCTCATCAACTTCAAATGCAATTTTTCTTTCAATCCAAGGCTTCTGAGAAAAATTATTTATGTTGCTTCATTTACTAAAATTATTTTTAATTTCCCACAATTAAATATACTTTATCAACTTCAAAGTTTATGGCTTCGATATAGAATAATAAAAAAAAGTTCTAGATATTGACTTAAATCTTCAACTTCATACACTATCATTTTAACAAAGCGTTACGCATCAATAACACAACAAGGTTTGCATCGTATTTGGCCAACTCTTCAAATGATTTTGTAGCCACAATTTCCTTAACATTGATCATTATATATTCCAATATATTTTCTTTAAAAGATTCATCGCCGTGATTAGTAGCCAAGATCAACAACTGGCATGCATTGTTTACTTGAAGATAACGCAGCAAATCTTTCGCACAAGCATTCCGAAGGGACAGCACTTCATATTTATCAGCGACATAGTAAAGGTCGCAAGCATCGTCAAAAGCATGATTTTCTATTGTGCCGGTATACAGAAATGTGAGGAATTCTTTCATTATAGGAGCACGTATGTCCTTAACATTAATTTCATTTCGGACAGCTTCGCTAGTGTCGTGATCGAACATCTTTTCGAAGACTGGTGATCTTGCTCTTAGAATCACTTTGTGTGCTTTCATGCTGACACCATCCACGTGTATTGTAATGTCAGTACCTATGGCTTGTTCTAGAAGCTTTTTGAAATTTAACGACATTTCTTGCAAGCACTCTGTAGGAACATTGTCACTATTGCTACTTTTTGTCACTATTTCTTTATCAGTGTTCTGATTCAACACTGTTTCTTTAGAAGTGTTCTGATCCGGCACTATTTCTTTAGAGGTGTTCTTATTCAACACTATTTCTTTAGCAGTGTTCTGATTCAACGCTATTTCTTTAGCAGTGTTCTGATTCAACACTATTTCTTTAGAAGTGTTCTGATCTGGCACTATTTCTTTAGCAGTGTTCTGATTCAACACTATTTCTTTAGAAGTGTTCTGATCTGGCTCTATTTCTTTAGAAGTGTTCTGATCCGGCACTATTTCTTTAGAAGTGTTCTGATCTGGCACTATTTCTTTATCAGCACATTGATCCTTTGCTCGTTCATTGCTAATCTCCGGAACAGGCATGCTCATAATTCCTTTGTCAAATATTGAATCTGGCACTATTTTCTTATCAGTATTCGGAAAAACTAGATAACACATAATAGTTATGGGAAAGCTAATGGGAAAATAGCTTCCAAATTCCAGAAGTAATTCGTAACTAAACTCTTCGTTAAAACTCAAAGAAGACATGTGACCATAAAGAGATTCTTTATTTGCATCGAATACCATAGCAGTGTAACAAACATTTAGTTCTGCACACTTTCGACAACTTAACCACAGACCAACCTTATTTGTGTTTGATACATTATATCTGAAACAACACTTGCTTTCCCCTACTGCAAGAAAGTCATCACTGTACAAAAATAATCCAGATCCGTATTTAAATTTATCAGCTTTTAGCTCAGTTAGAATCATTATTTGAGAAACGTTTGTAAAACGAACAATTTTTTGCAGTTGGAGAGGCATAATAAATCAGCTTTGTACCAAGAGAGAAAGATATTTTGCCCAGAATTGAATACATCTGTTCTAAACTGATAAATATTATCTTATTTTTGATCAATTTTGACGATGATTGTTCGTATCACTTAAATATCATAATTTCATAGTGAAAGCGGCTTTCTGGATGTTGATAAAGTTGATTAATAAAGATAACGAATAAACTCCTTGTGTCCAGAATCAGTTTCACATTACACTACCATCATATGAAATAGCTTAGTTTATTTATTATTAAATGAACTTTCCTCATTTTGAACCCATATTTTACTCGGAACTCAATTATTACAAAACAGTGGTGATTCAAAAAATTTAAAATATTTTATCGAATTTCACTCATTTTAATTTAAGTTATTATCACTTTTTTATTATTATTAATTTAATATTTTGATTTAATATCAGTTTTTTTGTAAGTTTTATTGCAAAAGGCTTTTTTTTTTAATAAACCTTCAGAAATATATTGCTCTCTAGAAATATAGCACGCTAATTTTGCGTTAATAACGTTGGCATTTTCAGTACAAAAAAAATTGGAATTGTTATTTAAAACGGAAGATAGGGAGAATTCTTTATTGTTAATTACTTTTAATCAAATCGATAGACACTTGGTAGAAAAATAGTGCTATCAGACCTGTTAGATTGTGAAGTTAAAATTTTTTGATAACAATTAATGACGTTTTCAACATTTTAATTACTTCCATCGTAATAGTATTTACTAAACTGAGAAAAAAGTATTTTTAGATCTAATGCACAATATAATTCAGTACTAAAGGAGAAAATATAGCAAAGGGTATTTTATTTATTTATTTTACGGTCTAGTAGTTTTAAATTACGTCAAATTGGTTTGGACAGGCAAAATGTTTATAATTTATAGTAATTTTCAATATCTTCAGGCACAAATATCAAGATAAAAAATCAGAATTATACCTATAGTATCAAACCTGTCCTCGTAATATTCAGATGTCCATTCAAACGTAACGTTTATCCCAGTTTCTACTGTACCCATTAGAGTTGCAACTTCATCAATTTTCGTACAGTTCACAGCAGGTCCTTCAAGTTTCAGTCCACTCAAAAGGCTTATAACTCGAACAAAAGTTTCTTTTTCATTTTTCAAATCATCAGAATAATCACTCGTCAGCTTTGCTCTCACTTTATATATACCGGGCTAAAAAAGTATAAGATAAAAAGGTTTTAGAATATTTCCTCTTTAACTATTACTTTATTGTATGTTTGTTTTTAAAAAAATGCATTAAAAATGTTTTGATAATTTTATAATATACCGATTGTTCCAAAAAATTACTGACGTGTTGAAAATTTTGAAGGAAATAGGTGTTTTACGCCTTGTTTAGGAAGCCAGAGGATTTATTCGCACTTACATTCAGAATCAATATCAAAATTTGACATCAGATGGCGCTGAAAACTAAATGAACTTGCAAAGCAATATTTTCGAAACAGCCTGTTTCCAGCATTACTTGGTGCAGTCCTAGAGCAAAATTAACAGACTTTTGTGCAAATATTTCGTGTGTAACGGTCTGAAGAGCAGAAGGCAACATTATAGTATAGTTTTTTGAGTTGTCTGTTGACATATCTTGCTACTAATCTGTAACTAATTTTTAAAGTTTGATGATTAAAAGTCAGGTTTCTTAAGCAGAATGAAACAAGCCGTACGTTTCTGCTTTCTGTCCATACTTACATAAAATATTATTATAGAAGCTCAAATATTATAGCCAAATATACTACTTATAGTCTCTGAAATATTATAGCCAAATATACTACTTATAGTCTCTGAAATATTATAGCCAAATATACTACTTATAATCACTCAAATAATAATAATAATAGCCAAATATAATACTTATAGCAGCTCAAATATTATATCCAAATAAACTACTTATAGCAGCTCAAATATTATAGCCAAATGTACTACTAAATGTACTATAACAGCTCATTTCATATTCTTAGGCCAGAAATTTGAACGTATTCCAAAATGTTGAAGAGTTCAAATTTTTTTTTCTAAGCTAATTAATTTATGTAGTTTTCCGCATAAATTTAGTTGCTCGATTTTAAATGTAGCATAATCTAATTTTAGGAATTATTGTTTTAGAAGATTTTTAGGAGAAAAAAAATTCTTCTTAACACTTGGTTAACTATTATTAGTAGTTTGGAAGAAAATGAGACTTCGATAGGTTTAGCATGGATATCTTTTCAATATTTATAAAGATTTGTGTCATGACAATTTCGAATTTAATTTTTCGTTTAAAAGGGAGAAGTAGCAATTGCTTTATTTTGTAGTTCAATATTAATTTTCAAGGAGCTATGAAATACGCGATTAAATATTATGAAAATGAATAGTTTAAAAAACTAACCTTTCCTTTCTTGATTTTAGAATTTTTTTCCAAGATTTAATAAAAAGAAATAAAAAATTCAGCAAAATTTGAAAATAAAAGTATATTTGTTTAGAATCAATCAAGAAGATTAATCCTTTACACTCGAAGGGTTACAACGGTTAAAAAAAAGAGCGTAACTAACCACAAACCCTAAGAGCTTAAAAGACAAAAATCATTGTCCACATGTGTATCACACAATACCATATTACTAAATGTAATGGTCACTACATTTTAATAGAGTTGTAGGTAATTTATAAGTGACAGTGATGTCTGTGTGACACCTTTCGAGTGCAAAGGTTTAAAAGTTTGGCTTAAAAAAGAAATGTAGTTTAAAAATAGTTTTGTAAGAGGTCATTTCTAAATATAACAAAACAACTAACATACTTAGTAATAATTCCTATAAGCCAAATAAACTATTTCCAATTGCTTTGTAAAAGTGTTAGATAAAGCGTAATATATAATATAAGTGAAAGAAAATCTTACTTCGGTAAAATTGTGGTGAAATGAAATATTGGTTGGAATTAAGAGAATTGTTCTGATGTGGTGTCGGATATTCAGTGCTTCTCCTTTCTCATTCGTGTCCACCAAATTAAACAAAATATCTTCCTCTTTAGCATTTCCAAACATCAATTTGGTAGGTTTTTCCATCTTCAACGCTATTATATCGCCTGGCTCAATCTGTAAATAGCATTACTTATCATATAATGTGCAGAAGAAATATTGATATTTCATTTATATAGGGTGTCTGGTAAATGATGTATAATTAAGATTAAGAATTGCATAGAAACCAATGTATGGAAATATCATCATAAGCCGCTAGGGGCTCTTTCTTATCATGAAGTGCTTCTATGTGTGTCGTTAAACAGGCGCTTTTATATATCTAAATTATCTTTATTTTTATGGTAATTTTGTGTTTTCTAAAAGCTATTGCCCAAAATTCTATTTAAATTCATTCAGTAATAGATTTTATACTGTAATTTAATAATTTGGCTACTAATTTGACATTTTGGCGGAATTGTTAAACTACTGTAAAAAAGCAATTTATGCATTTCTTTGAACGCAATTTTAGACGATAATTATTAGAAAAACAAAAAATTGGGATTCATAAAGATACCTGTTCACAGGTACATGTAGAAGCAATCCATTATAGGAAAAAGCTCCTAGCGGCGTACAGTGACTTTTCCTGTCTTGGGTCCTATGCAATTTTATACCTGATTGTGTGGTTGAAGAAAGATAGAACTTACCAAAAAGTTTGTTGCAGCATTTACGAGACACTATTTTACAATCCAGCAGCTTTTAACGACTGGCTCTCTTTTTACTTTTGGAGATTTTACTCGTGGTTATAGTTGGTAGCAATTATAAAGCAAGCTTTTATTTCTCTTATAATTTATCATCTACACTAAAAAACTCATTTAAATTTTTTTTTCTTCATTTTTATTTTAGAAAATACCGAACAGGAAGGGGACGAATCGTTAAATGCCGCTGGATTGGAAAATCGCTTACGGGACAACCTGTATTTTGCATTAATTTAATTTCTCTGTTTCAGTGAATACGATTCGGCTTGAGAGAAAATTGATAGGTCTTACGTAATTATAAGATGATTACGGTTCAAGAGTTACATATTCTCAATAAAACTTAAAAAATCACAACTATAATGGATAAAAGTACACTTAAAATAAAAGAAACAAAAAAGAAGGAAAGGGAAAAAAAAGAAAAAAACTAATGCTTCACGTGGAAAGGGCAATAACACATTGTTCTATCTGCTTCTAAATTAAGCGAAGTGGAAAATGTAATTTTCTAGCGAAAAACTTATTATACTGAACTTAATATACCGAAACAAATGTAAAGTATGTCTAAAATAGTTAGTGACTGAATAGCTATTTTTACAGGTGATAGAACATCTATCTTTACCTCATCAAGTTTAACATTTTACCAATTTTTTCAAAAACATTTTTTGTATGAAAGTCCTGAAGTAAAAAAAGTTTTGAAAAGCTTTTTTTTGTTGTTGTTGAAAGTATATTTAATAGCTCGTTGAGAGCTAATATACAAAAATTAGTAATCACCACTCTTAAAATTAATTCTTATAAATTCTGCAAAAAATAAATAATATTATTAAAATTAAAAATCATAAATTATTAATAAAGTAAATAGTATCAAAAAACATAAAAGAAAACGAACTCTGATGAATCATTATTGGTGTCGATCAAATCAATAGAGAAAAAAACGATGTTGCATTGGTTGATTTCGAAACTGAATGATCGCAGTATAATTATAATTTCATTTTATTTTACCTACATATTGATTTGTTACTTTTTAACATTTTTTTAATCATAAATGTAATTTTTTTTTGCTATAAAAATATTTCGAAATGCGCATCAAATTGTAAAGCTTCCATGCAGATATTTTACTTCTGATAAATACGCACCAACTCAATATTGAATAAAGATTTTTTTAATAAAAAAAATACTGTATTTTTATGGATTGATAAGCAGAAAAATGAAATAGACAAATCCTTACTTCAACATAATCCACCTCTTTCAGAGGAAAATAGTTGTAACCTGGTGTATCTATTTCAACTTCAATATTCGATTTTGGAGTGTAATTATCTTTCAGTTCAAGAGTACAAAAAGATTGTTCGTCGATAGTAGCACATGTTTGAGACATGGAGCAAAATGACTCTTTCTCTACATTGCAGAGGCATTCTCTTTTGGGTGGACAAGATTCTTGGCACGTTGCAGAACAAAATTTTTCATCCCCGTCGCATTTAGGTTGTAATATCTAAAAATGACGGGAGGGGAGATCATTTCAGATTATTTATTTGTTTACAAGGCAAGATAAAAATAATAGAAGAGATTGCACAAATTAGAAAAAGAAAATACAAAGATATACCCAGGGTTGCGACTGAATTCGAACCTGCTACTTTTACGCTTCAGTGAATGTGGCAGAAATGCAGCTATCGGCCAAGTAGTTGTTGTTGTTAATTTACGTCGCACTAGAACTGCACAATGGGCTATTGGCGACGATCTGGGAAGCATCCCGCAGGATGATCCGAAGACATGCCATCACAATTTTGATCCTTTGCGGAGGGGATGGCACCCCCTCTTCGGTAGCCCGACGATCTGCGTGTGAAGTCGAGCAATTTACGGTAGCACAGTTTAACGAGGACCAACACCGCACGCCCTCGGTCCCTACGCAGACTGATCCAAGTGGTCACCCACCCGCACACTGACAGCAGCCAGTGATGCATGACTTCGGTGATCTGCTGGAAACCGTGTCTTAACGATCAGTCCACTGCTGGACATCGGCCAAGTAGACCCCACTATTGTTGGTAATCTTGTTTCACTTATAATTACATGTGCAAATGCAGTTGTTGAATTACATTTACGTTGCACTAGAGCTGCACAATGGGCTATTGGCGACGGTCTGAGAAACATCCATGAGGATGATACGAAGACATGCCATCACAATTTTGATCCTTTGCAGAGAGGATGGCACCCTCGCTTCGACCTGCACGCGAAGTCGAGCACTTTACGGTAGCACAGTTTAACGAGGACCAACACCGCACGCCCTCGGTCCCTACGCAGACTGATCCAAGTGGTCACCCACCCTCACACTGACCGCAGCCAGCGCTGCTTGACTTCGGTGATCTGCTGGGAACCGTGTCTTAACCATCAGTCCACTGCGGAACCATATGCAAATGCAGGCGTGTATGTTCATTACAATAAACAACTTGTAAGCCCTTGTCAAATTGAAGAACGGATATATACGATGTAGAGAAGGGTGTCCAGAAGTTTATCTATGGTTACGATGGGATTCAAACCTGCTACCGAGTTCTTAGCAGAATAGCAAGACCACTAGACCAGAGAGATTTTTTATTTAGTTTGTGGTTTCAAATAGATATGCCGGCGTATGTGCTCAATACAAAGGTGGCTTATAAGCTATTGTAAAATTGAAGATCGGATAGCATAAATTAAAGGAAAAAAGGATGATACATCTAGGTTTACAGGGGGATTCGAACTTTCTAACACCACGCAAGAAAGCGTTTGGCAGATTGGTGAGACCGCTTGGCTAGCGAAATTACCAGAGGAACCTTGGTAATTTGATAAATGTGAATAAGTAAATTGCGTTTTGCATTCAATTGGGATTCGAACCCGCTACCTCCGAACTATTGAGTTTTTAGGATGTCAGTTTCGTCATTCGGCCATAATTACACTTAATTGCGTTCTAGTTTCAATCGGACAATAACGAAAATGCTAAATTAGTGAAGTTTGCTTAATTTTAACTAAAAATTTTGCTTTAAAATTTGTATAATTTATTGTCATTAATTCATTGCTTTTGGTTCATAATAATATGAACTGAACTGATCTGCGCCCCCAAAAAACCAGCAGTTAAATTTCTATACTTATATTTCAAATTCACTGCTTTATTTTTTTCAATTTAATACTCTAAGAAAAGAAATCCCTAGCAGAGATTGAGTAAGGGGAAAAGCTAAAACAAATTTTTTTTAATTTTGTTGCCATATATATATATATATATATATATATATATATATATATATATATATATATATATATATATATATATATATATATATATATATATATATATATATATATATATATATATATATATATATATATATATATATATATATATATATATATATATATATATATTGGGGTTTGAGGACATTGGTCAGCTTCATATAACTGTCGTACCTGGAGACGCTTCGGCAACACAATTGGCTGCAGAGTCACTCATGGTACGATACTTTTATTTACATCGCACTTGAGCTTCATAGTGGGCTACTGGCGATGGTCTGGAAAACATCCCTGAGGATGATCTGGAGACAGCATACATACGTCACATCCCGTTTTACAGGGAAAACACATTCACACACCATCCATTCATCCATAGATCTTAATTTTGACCTGAACCAAAACACGATCAATTTCCGATCTAGTATACCCAAAGGTGTTGATTTGTTTTGGGAACTTAGAGAACTTTGTGATCTCGACGGCTTTAGGGTGCACCAGTCACCATTTTGTACAAGGGGAGTCTTCGGCCGGTGGGTGTCCAATTCACTACCTCTAGGACATGGGTCCAACGCCCTGCCAGCCAGGACATCCCAGCCCTCAGCGTCACTCACATTGGTGAAGATCTGGGAATCGTGAGTTCGATCCTGGCAACGTACTAAACATTTGGAGTTTATACAAAAAAAGTGCACAGAAAAGTTGTTGTGACTGAAAATCAAATTATTGGTGAAGTGTGGTGGTTTAAAGAAAAGGTAATTATTTCAGGTGCTGTGTACATATCATCTAATGAGGGTAAAAATGACGTGACATTCCTACTATGGCCATTAAGAGCCATCTGAATGATCATCTGCTAAGACCATCTGAAAAACAGATCTAGAAGCTTGTCTGTAATTGAGTGAGTACCTAGAGTTGATTTTTAAAATTTATAAGTAAAGAGAGATCAGAGGTAATGTCCTGGGGATCGGTAGTTTTACCAAGTTAACTTCTATTTAACAAATTAAACTGACTAGATCAGCATTCATACTTTTTATTTCATTTTACTTATTTATTTTAGAATTCCCGCAACAGAATCAGTTGTGGACCAGGGGAGTTCTAGAGGTCAAGGTTCGACAGTTACGTGACCAACGGCATAACTGCGGCAATGGGGTCAGTATTGCTCACAGGTCGCCTCTACTTCCCAGACAAGATGCTACCCATCGATCTGAAGATGGGTGGGTATCAAGCCACCACTGGGGGGTCGAACTTCAGTTCGACCGGACCATCTCAGATCATTCATATACTATAAATTACGTTGGCTATTCTCTTCCATTGAGTAAAGGATAGAAAATAGATAATTCTAAGCATTTTTTCTAGTTTTCAGTCTATCTCAATTTTTTTCCCTTTTATTATTTTCCTTTTCCTAGTTTTAAGTTTGCAAGTTTATTCATATCGGAAAGTAGACGAAATTTTGAATTAAATGGTGATAGATTTTGCTTGCCCCACTTAGAAAACAACGATAATTTGTATAATTTGAGCACTCTAGCAAGTCAAAATGTCGATTGATGATAAATTCTACTCGGCTATATAAGTTATGCTTGCAATGGTTGGAAAACGCTTAAAATTTGTAATTATAATTCAGCACAAAGCAATTATGAAAGTTTGAGCTCACTAGCTAGTCGGAAGGGAATCGAAAGTTGATTGATGAACAATATTATGAGGAAAAAAACATGGCTTATGCATTATGCTTATAATGTTCATTAAACGATGGAAACTTGCATTGCTATCAATCATAAAGTTCTAGTAGACATCTGAGTAATTTAGTTAAGAGTAAAATAATCGAATTCATGATGCAGTGGCGGTAATATAGTTACGAATTCTACATAAACGTCCATGATGCAATTTAAAATTTCTTCAGATACAGAAAACTTCGGTAGAAATTTAAATGCTCTAGCTAATTGGAAAGTTGTCGATATTTCGATTGCTAGATTCCTTACTCACAGACATGAAAGCAAGATAATAATAACAATACGAAGCAAAGTAAAACTTTACCTGTACTTCGAATTTTCCCTTCTGAGTTGCAAAAAAATCAAAACCTATCAGTGTAGAGTAAGGAAGATTGCCAAGACCCAGATAAATTATGTCTGGTGGATCAACATCTCTGTTCGAGGTTGATGGTTTTGGTATCTGCGGTATAGATGGTCCAATCGGTAAAATTACACAATCTGTAAAAGAAAAAATAAATAAAACAAATCAAAATTTTACTTAAAAAAATTTGCGAATTCGGGACAAAATATCAAAATAGATGAGTGATATTTTTCCTGGAATATATAAAACTATATAACATTACAAGAAAACTTAAAACAAAAATCAATTTCAAACAGCTGTTTTGATGCTATGGACAAGAGACATCAAAAATGCCTTGATTGTGGACCCCACAACTATAAATTCCCAGAAAACTTCAACGATGCATATGCGAAAAAATTGTATACGTTAATCATTTTAATTTCATGTAAAGATGTTGTTTTGGGTTTTAAGTAAAAGATTTAGAGAGATATCCAAGCCATTTACTGAACTATATCACTGAGTGAAATAAATAAATCAATTTTTGTATGCGCCATTCCAATTGGACAATTCATATTTATATCCCAATAGAAAGTTATTCATAGTGGTTGTTAATTGTAACAGATCATTGCTGAATTACCAATAGACAGGTAAGTCAAGCGACGTCAGCTTAGACAACTCTATACCATTCGATTTGCTGACGTTAGTCAAACTGACTTGGCGTTGTTGTAGAGGCTGGAAAAAATATTTTTGCTTTAAGCTAGGTTGATCTGTTTTTGTAATTTTCTCTATATACTTTTCTAACCATTTTCGAAAAGTCCTCAACGGAGACAGATTTCACCCAATACTTGATCCGGGATTTCCGTTGTTTTCTGGATTGGGAATTTCAAGACTACGGAGTTAAACATTCGAAGTTGTAAAATCAGAAATTAAGTCAGCTGTTCAACGATGGTTATAAAATAAAATAAAATGTAACCTTTGTAAAAATGTAGCAAAAAAATATACACATTAGAAGTCTGTATAGATTACCGTATAGATTATAGTGAAGAATCCGTTGAAAGTTCTGTTAGTAGAACATGAAAATTTTACAACAGCAGCAGAAGATGATCAAAGTCAGCGTGATATTTAAAAACAGAAGAGAGAAATAAAGGAGGAAAAATAGAAAAGCTTGTCACTGGAGGTGATGGACATTGGTCTAAGAGAGAGAGAGCATGTCTGTAAGCTGTAAGTCATATATAGAAGACTAATTTGTTTAAAAAAAGTCGCTATTGCAATTTAAGATCCACTTTAGTGACAAAATTAACTTCTGGTGCAGTATTTTACTTTCATCTTCGTAATTTAATCAATCGATTCAAAGCATTCACTAATAGCTTCATAGTCTCTTCCCATGAGAGCCAGTTAAAGACTGCAAGGTTGATTTCAACAAAAATCAAAAGTTATTATCTAAACGAGGAAGAAACAAATTGAAGTCTATCGTACTACTTGTGAAGAAAGTGCCCATTGAAAGTACATCAAAACCAGTTTGAGTGCATTGATGAAGCTTTGAAGTGTTGCATGCTATCACTTTTCATCTTCTGTCTGTTTTCTACGATAATCAAACAGGTTTGCATATTTTCAGTCACACCTTTCTCTATAGCAATTGAACAGATTTCGATAGCGTTTCTATTTTTATTTTTGTTTAAATATTACTTTGATATCCCTATACACATATTTGTTTTTTTATTAGTAATAGTTATTAAAAATATTTCTTTGTAACAAATTTTTTAGTAAACTTAGTGTTAGATATCCAGTGAAATTAATTTATATCTAAGCTTATAAAAATTATCTAAAAGTTCGGAATTCACTTTCCTATTACTAAAAATTGTGCAATCTCGCACTAGCAAAAGCTCAATGACGAAATTTATCGATAATCATTTTCATTTCTTCCCCTTTGTTTATTAAAAATATATCCCTTTTTTCACCCTCCAAATGACGGCCACTGGAGTCGTGGAGGTATTATTTATTTCGAATTTCTAAACCAACAGCATGAGATAAATGTGCTAAGCATTGCACTCCAGCCGCCTTTACATCCAAACTAACTGGCATCGATCTAAAAGTTAGAAGGCTACAAATCGTCACCCAAAATAGAACTTTGGTTTTTCCCGGTGACGACTTAGTCTCTCAATTGCATTGCTAAATTGGTTCTCCCCTATTATTTTTTATTTATCTCTCGCCTCCCAATGAGGTGCCCCAGGTTCGAATCCCAGCTGTGTCTAGTTGTAACAAATTCTGTCCTTGACTCTCACCGACCACAGTGCTGACGTGAAAAGTCCTCAATGATAAGCGGATCATGGGTTAGAATCCTCTTGACAACTAGTAGGAGTTTTTCGTGGTTTTCCTCTCCGTGTAAAGCAAATGTGGGTTAGTTTCACCAAAAAGTCAACCACGAAACATAGTTTGTCCCAATGCTTGATACAGGAGTTCTTTTTGTCTTCTGGGTTGGGTTCAAAATTACAACGCTATGGAGCTGAACATTGATTGTGGTTAACCCAGAGCCTGGTTTGTGTTTAACGTCGGTTATAGAATGTAAAATATTATATTTTTAAATAGTACACAATATTTTTTATAACCGTGTGTGAGGTATTCATGCAAGTATATATCATCTACTTATTTTACCTGGTACAATAAAACTCTCGGAAGATTCTGTGCCAAATTGTATTTCAAAATGAAGATCAGTACCACGGATGAAAGTTACATTGCATGTAACGTCCTCTCCAAGGTAAACGTAGTCGGGGCAATCAAGATTAAATGTGATCTCCATATCCGGTATAAAAATTTCTTGTTCATCAGAGGCTACAATCATTTCCTGAAATCAAACCAAATTTTTAATTCAAATATAACTTTATAAAAAAAATCATTTTTGATTTCTACAATTAATAAGTTAATCCCTAGCTTGATTAACGATTGCAGAAATATGTGTTGTAATGGCGTCGTAAATAAATTGCGTAGGTAATAGAAGTGAGAATTTCAAACTTGAGGCCTTTTGGATGTCCGACAAAAGGTTATTTTTTATTATGGAACAAAATAACCTGTATGCTTAGATGCTGTGAATTCCAGAAATACATGCGATTCAGAGTTATTATTAATGATATCATAAGTATTTGTCAAACGTTTTATTTCCTGTAAAATTTTACTGAAGAGAAATCCTGTAAAATCGGTTGTCCAAACAGACAAAAACAGATTTCTTTTTTATATTTTATCAATTTTCAATGTGTAAAATAACTTCAAAATACTTATGTAGAGTCTCAGTACCAAAGGTGATTAAGCGTTCGCCTCCCTATGAGATGACCTTTGTTCGAAACCCAGAGGTGGTTGATTGATACAAATTCTGCTCCCGGCTTGCATCGCCTACAGTGCTGGTATAAATTATCATCAGTGGTACACGGTTCATGGGTTAGAATCTCCTTGTCACCACGCTAAACATAGGAGAATTCGTGGTTTTCCGCTCCATGTAGCCCAAATGCGGGTAAGTTCCTTTAAAAAGTTTTCCACAAAGGTTAGTTTGTCCCAATGCTTGATCCAGGATTTCCTTGTCATCTGGCTTGGGCTTAAAATTACAAGGTTACAGAAGCGAAAATGACTCTCGTAAACTCAGAATTGGGTCGGATGTTCAACGCCAGCTATAAAACACTTATGCATTTTAAAAAGTACTCATTTTATAATAAATCCAGAAGATGTTTTTGAGTTGTTTTTAAAATATCTTGGTACATATTGTTTAGGGTTGTCCAAGAGAAATGTGTGATCTGCTACCTAAGATAATCATTTTAAAATTTCTCAGTGGATACTATCCTTTGTTAATATTGCTTCCGCTATTCAGTATGTGGCAATAATAATTTTAAAACATAACCTTGAGATGAAGCTTAATTTTAAGGTATTGTTTTGTGTTGTCCGCTCTAGAAGCAACTTTTTAAAGTTAATTAGTAAATCTTCATGAACTGCCAGTCACATAAAAAGTAAGTCTGTGAGCCATATTTGAGCCATGAAGTCTTAGGCCTAAAAAGTTTGCACAAGGTAGTAAAAAATATTTAATTATGTAAAATTGTCCGGTCTATTGATTGTTACTGTATTTTTTCCAATTAAATGAGGGATTCTAAGATCCCCACTAGGCAATATTTTAATTAAATCTTGATGCGAGCTATTTAAGCATTCTCTAGACATATACAAAAATCAGTGTTAAACGCCAACAACGATGAATTTAAATTTTAATACGATTTTGTAATGCTTCAAATTTGAAAATCATCCTGTAACATCTTAGAAATTTGACCATAAAAATTGGGAGATTTTGTCTCGTATTATCCTTTACGTTCGCATATGTTCTACTCAAACTCTGTAAAATAAACTGTCCTCTTCCTGTCGATATGCTAACTGCATTGTCGAGAATGCTAACTGCATTCGATTTAATTCCAATTCAATGGCGTTTGTGATTATAACTTAAAAAGAAATACAAGAAAAAATGAAACTTCACTATAAATTAATACTAAAAAAGAAACGGGAAGAGAAAGAGGAAACAAAAAAAAATATTATGTCATTAATTTACTTTCTAAATTGCAAATAACTGCATTGAAGTTTACCGTAGCCATATCTATTGCGACAGCCTTAGCCATGTGTCTTCCAGGAAGTTTACAATTCAGAAACACGTATATCTTCTTAAATTCCGGAATTGATCCTGTCTCTGGCTCAACAATCTCCTCACCATCGTAATAAAGATGCAGAGTTGCCAGCACATTTGATTTCACTGTAGCTTCATAATTTACAGCAACTGTAAGGAACCCTAAAGCATCGATCTTTGTAAATGCAAAATTATACTATCTAAATGTTATATAGGGTAAATCAACCAGTGAGGGAACATTTCATATATATTGATTAAGAATAAGAATTTGAAACTTTTTCTTTGGATTGATTGGTAACAATTAGCTTACTGCCAAACAATAGGAAGTCATCTAGCAATATTTTGGATTACCTGGTCAAATAGACTTCTCTGGAAAAAATTTTGAATTTGTTATTATCTCTGCAACACCTTGTTTCTTCGAAAAAATTATAAGGTGAGTGTTTGTATTTAAATGTTTGTAGTGGAATTAATTGCATGTGATAGTTTTATTTTTCTCACTGTGAAAATAAGAATTCAAAATATAGTTATTGAAGTTACGTTTTATTTTTTTAAAGCATCATAGCATAATCAAGTACTGAGATAAGGGGGTGTTTATTCACTGGATCACCGAACGATGAAAAACCAGTGAAGGAACAAGTGTTCCTTTACTGGGTTTTTTCTAAGTTAACGAAAATGAAAGAAAAACTTTAATTTTCTTGTACCTTTAGTGACGTTTTGCATCAAAAGAATGTTAAAAATACAAAAAACAACTTCTAACCAGTGAAGGAACAGGCATGTTCCTTTACTGGGAATAGATTTCCCAGTGAATGAACATATGTTTTAATATGCTGACACTTTACTTTTCAATTCATGTTTACAAAAAAAAGTTAACATTTTCCAAGTATTTATATGTTATAATTTCAAGAATAGGCTTGTTTTTAGATATTTGTATGGCATATAAATTCATAAAGAGCATTAAAAAATAACCAAAATTAAGTGTTCATTTACTGGGAAATTTTGTGTTCCTTCACTGGTAAGAGCTGTTCCTTCACTTGGTCTTCTTACTACTTGTTATTTGAACCTCCGAAACTTTAAAACAATATTAGGTAAGTTCTCTGCAACTTTTTTACATAATTTGCAATTAGTAGCAAATATGTTGACACTGTCATTTAACTAAAATTACGAATTTTGAAATTAATATGATTTTTTAAAAGGCAAGAAAGTTTAAGTGTTCCTTCACTGGTTAGTTTACCCTATATGCCAATACATACAGAGTTATTCATAATTCCTTCCGGGGTTTCGAAGCGTTATAGTAAAAAAAAGAAGACGAATATGAAAAAAAGAAACATATGAAATTATTCCGAAACTATTCAAGTTTTACTTACATACATTACAGGTGTTCTATGTGTGAACCCTTAGTCACACAGCATACATCAATGCGATAGACCAGCTTCTGCCCGGAGGGATTGTTGTTGTTGTAGTTTATTTACGTGAGCTGCACAATGGGCTATTGGCGACGATCTGGGAAACATCCCTGAGGATGATCCGAAGACATGCCATCACAATTTTGATCCTCTGCAGAGGGGATGGCACCCCCGCTTCGGTAGCCCGACGACCTGCGCGCGAAGTCGAGCACTTTACGGTAGCACAGTTTAACGAGGACCAATACCGCACACCCTCGATCCCTACGCAGACTGATCCAAGTGGTCACCCACCCGCACACTGACCGCAGCCAGTGATGCTTGACTTCGGTGATCTGCTGGGAACCGTGTCTTAACGATCAGTCCACTGCGGGACTCTGCCCGGAGGGAATTATGAATAACCCTGTATATTTTTAATTAAAGCATACAGTACATTTTTATCAAGAATAGCATAAAATCTTAGTACAAAGAATGACTTTTTTTAATTAGTTTTGAAATGCTCGCTACAAAAACGATATTTATTTTTAGCACGTTTTGTTTCGTAACAAAAACTAGAAAATAATGTTTTCGCCGGCCAGGTAGCCGAGTGGTTAGCGTGCCTGACTGCGAAGCCAATGGCTGCGGGTTCGAATCCCGCTCTGGGCATGGATGTTTCTCTCTCTCTGTGTGTTGTCATCTGATTTGTGAATGTATAAATGTGGCCCACCCTATGAACGGGTATTTGTGGCACTGTGGCGTGGGTAATGTTGCTCGCCTCCGTGACTTTGGTTCACAGGTGCCCACTGGGTAACGATAAATGAGCAACACTTCCGGTATCTTCTAAAGCGAAGAACGAAAATTCAGTACCTGCCGTTATTAAAAAAAAAAAAAAAGTTTTCTATTGTGTATTGTATGAGATCATTAAAACAAAAATAGTCCTATGAGTGATTGTTTGTTCAAACTGCAACACTTTTTTAATGCGAAATGTGATTATTTTTAAAACTATGTTTCACTGTGTTCTCAGTTAGTTGCTCAACTGTTGATGAACTTTACAACTAGTTTTGAAACTAGGTGTGAATAAAATAAGCAGGTTTCGAAAACAAAAAACAGCCTGCCAAAATTTTTTCACCATTCGTATACTGGATATTGTTAAATTAGTTAACTACACTTTTATTCCGAAGTTGAAAGAAAATTTAAATGTAATTAGAAAAACAATGTGATAATCAAATTAATGGGACTAATACGAAACAGGCTGAAAAAAATATTCCATTTAAAGTAATAGGATAAATGCTCGTTATCGTAATTTTATACAAAATGAGCCCTAATGCAATACAGTAAAACTTATGGTGCATAGTTGACATCATTTTTGGTGTTGAAGTTTTAAAATGTTTTTACAGTGTACGTAGTCACATTTTATATTTACTTTCTCACAGTTACGGTTTTAATCAGTTTTTTAACGTTATTTTTGTTTTACTTTTTACTGACTACTCATATTTCCCAGCGCATTAGAATAAATTAAATGGTTTCATTTTAGAAACCTTTCATTTAAAAAAAAAGCTCATTTTCATGTAATATAATCTCGTGAATTTTTTTCAAATAATTGTTATTTTGTCAATTTCATAGGATTTTTTTAACGATAATGAATCTGTACTTTAAAATGCATTTAGTTTGATGAACATTATCAAAAACGGTGGCAACTATTCTCCAAAATATTTTTACAGTGTATGAAACTTATTTTGTTAGTAATTTTTAGCACTTAGTGAAATGTTAATAGAAACCCAACTTTGATTTTTCTTTTAAGGGGGTGCAACGCAGTAAACTTTTCACAAAATGCAAAGAAAAATTATTGCATTTTTAATAGTTATTATTGCTAATTATTGCACCAAAATTCTTGAATTTCTTTTTTTAAAAAAATGCAAAAATTAGAGTGTAATACGTTGAGCGCGACACGGCGCACACTGTGACATATAAGAACAAGTGAACTGGCACGGTCTGTTTATTAATGGATTTGATCACTTTATATGTAAAATATTTCACATTCAAAATATTTCAGATAAATACTATCATTTTAACAAATTTATTGAAATAATTTGTTTAAATTACTTGCGAAAAAGAATTAATAGTAGTACAAATTGTTGAAATTTCAACTAATTTAGCTGTAACAACTTTGAATGAAGGTTGCAAAAGGTTATTGACAGTGCTGGAAAAATCAGAAATGAATTTAGGCCCAGCAGTCAAAGCAGTGCTCAAAATAAAGATGTCCAGCTGAATTTCGGCTCCCCTCTTCTCGTGTGACCCTCACATGAGTATACATAACAAGAAAAAGGGAGAGACTAGTACTTGAGACCGTTGAAAATGATGAAGAAGAAACATTTAATTGTAAAATTTTATACCTTTTAATAGATCTGGGATCGCAAAATTTTCGACGCAATGTACTCGAGCAAAAATATGTAGTAAAGTATTTGTCTATTTTACATCAAATCCAATATAGATTCTCTGTCATATATTAGCATTATTTAAGAAATATGCTTAACTTTCTTCGTTATTATAAAAAATCAAAAATTACCCAAATTCTTAATCTCGATTTTTAATTCCACATATATTTCTGGTGGATCATCTACTTCCATTGCTTTAACAGTGTCAGGATCATCACCACAATCCTCAGAAGAAGGAGGGCAACACTTGCCATCTACTTCTGGATAATCTATTCCACATAAGAAAACATATTTAAGCATCAAATAAATATTTCGACCATAAAATCTCAAGTGCACACACTGCAAAGACAGAATTTACAACCCAACCCGTCAATGAGCAGATAGTACGTTATGTGTCTCAGATAAAGTGTACATCTACCCTTTCATGTACTGAGTAGCTTTATGAACTATCAATGCAATCTTCTTCAATGGAGCAAGGAATAATAAAGTTGAGAGGGTTTAAATAATTGCTGTGAAACTATTCCAATACAGTTCTGTTAATTTATGAATTTTTTTTCTTCTTGAAGTCAAAGAGAGGTTTGTGGAACTAGAAGCAACTGAGTACTGTCCTCAAACTAGATACAAATTGAATTTGCGCTGCTATCTGGTAGATAAATATAAAGATATATATGGTGGTACTAGTGAGATGAAAGTCTGAAATTCGGGGACAAAATGAATGAAGATTGTGTACTCCGTGATAGTAGATGGTCTATGGTTATAAATTCTATGTCTAGGTAGTGTACTATAGTCTGACGATAGCCTATGATTATAAAGTTTATGTAATGATGGCAGTGCATTAACTTTTACAACTAAAACAATCATCGATACTTTAAAAACTTAACTGTTTCGTGAAACACCGTGGTTAATTCTTAATTCAAAGCTATTGCAAGGAATTATGAAATTTTTACTCCATTCATTAAGGAAGTTAGCTATAAATAAGGAGTTAAGTTTTGTCTTTAAAATTGTTATTTTTTTTTTATTTATTAAATATCAAATTGTCTAATAGTTATTAAAATAGTTAGATTATCAAAAATATATTTGTACTTAAATATAAATTCAGAAAAAAAGTTCGACATTTTTTTCATTCATATTCAGAAATTTATCAATAATTGACTTTGAAAATTAAAGAAATTTCAACTTTAAATAACTGTTTCCCTTAGTTCTAAACAACTGCAAATTTGAAAACATTTTTGGAAAGTTTTTACCCTTAACGCGCAAAGAGAAATCAGCGTTTCATGCCATATTTCATAACCATAAATTATTGAAGTACTAAACATAATATTTTTCACTTATTTTGACCTAATTTAATATAAAATAATGAAAACAAGTATGAAAAATATGTTTAATGAAAATTCTTCGTCGAAGGGTTAAGTGGCTATTTAAACCGTCTTACCGATAAAAAAAAAAAGAAAAAAAAGATAAATAACTGTTTCGAGTTTAAAATTTTATATAAAAAAAATCAATGAACGATCAAACGAACTTTTTGATTTGCAGTTTTCAGTCATCAACACAAAATTGTTTGAAGATGAATTGTCTAAATGTGCACTACTTTCAATGAACTTCCAGACCTTAATTCATTCCGTGTATCAGTGTGACTTCAGTTTAAAAATGATTTTTTGCGTTAATATGAAGAAAGATAAAATTTTTATCTTTGCAAATGTAGTGTTAATAATTTTAAATGCTCTATTTCAAATTGTCGGCAGTAATATAGCGCATATTTCCTTTGGTAATCATTTAAGTTTCATTCTATAAGGCGTAACCTAATTAAAATTAGATAACGTGTTAAAAAAAAACATGATTTAAAAGGTAAAAAATATGATTTTGTTCCTGTTTAACCAGCATATTTGTTTCCTAAAAAAATGACAAGCTGTTTAAATGAGACTTTTGAAAGCATTCTTCTTAGCGCGCTCGCCAAGTAAAATAAAAAAGTCACAGAGTGTCAAAACCCAAATTAAGAAGTTTAATTTTAAATCATTCATATTATGTTGTTAAAAAGAACTGTCTGGACTTTAAAACAGAGAAATTACTTGAACTATTTTTTAAAAAGAATTATTAAATTTTTACGAGTCAAATAAACAAAAGCAGCGTTAGAGCAACTTTTTCAAACGTTAAAGAATGATATCACAAACGCTTTACATCTTCACTAAACTGTGGCGTTTTTTCCTTTTAACAATTTTTTGTGTTTGATGTTTTGCTTTTATTTTTGTATTTTGTATATTTCATCTCTCTCTGTATTTGTATTTTTCTTTTCTTTTGATCTCTGTACGGCGCTAGGATAATGGCTGTAGCGCCTGCTGCATTGGAAATTTAAAAAAACAATTTGCGCCATTTTTGAAATTAGCCAAGAGGGTGCTTTTTTAAGATGAATAAATTTTAACTAGTAATAACTCTTATAAAGTCACAAAAGCTATAAAAATAACGTTATTCCATTTAGCAATAAAGCCTTAAAGAACAGTCTTATAAGTTTCATCCAGAATTCGTTGGAAAGAAATGTTTCGAAAAAGACAGTTAAAGAGACAATATTATGTGTTGCGAATAAATGCAACGTTTTAATCTTAGCATGATGAAATATCTTTAGAAAACAAGGCTTAATGTTTACACGTTACTCTCGTCGAATTCTACCTTCATTAATGTAATGAAATGTCTAGTGGTGATTGTGGAGAATTTATTATTAAAATACTATTCAGAGCTTCATGTGAAGAATGCGATCCAACTATGCGATATTATTATCTTGGTGCCTCAGTGCAACTTTATTACCCTTGGGAAATATTAAATTGTTTTGTAACAACTTGTAGTTTCTATAAAGGTTTCTACCATACTTTAGTGAGAAAGAAGAAATTGAACAACTAGTTTGTTTTTAGTGAAAGAATCTTATAAAATAATGTATCATCAGAATTAAATCAAGTCTTCGGATTTTCGCGTGTTGAGGAATAATCTTATTCTTCAAAGGATGTTCCCCATCTGAATTCCCCATCGGATGTACCCAGAGATGTTAAAGCCCATCTGAATAAAGTGTTAAGGAGTAATCTTATTGTTCAAAGATGCCATATCTAAATAAAGATGGCCAAGCCAGAGGCTGTACTGCATCTTTGAGTGGAATAGAGATGTCTAAGTTGATGCCACTCCGTTGTCTGTCCACTAAGTTGTCTGTCCTCATTGGCAACCCATCAATGATCAATCAGTGACAGATAGTAACCGATAGGAATACGTCTCTATTGGGATGGAAAGATATATCGTCCAATAGAAATGCTGCAAACGACATTTGATTGATTTACTCTACTTAGTGATATAGTTCAGCCTTTAGCTTGGACATCTCTATTAATCAATCAATTGCCGTAATTGTGTTGCTCTAAATGGCAACTAGCTGTTTGCGCTATTCCTATTGGGTGATAGGTATTCTCATCCCAATAGAAACGTATTCTTATTGGTTGCTATCTAACTGATTGATCATTGATGAATCACCTGTGGGCTGGTAAGTGAAGTGACGTCAGCTTAGACATCTTTATTAAAAAGTGCAGACGATATTTTAAGTTACTGAATCGATTGAACAGTTCCCGAACAAAAACAAAAGATTAAAAAATAAAAGAAATTTTAAAATTTTTATATCTTTAAAAATTTCACAATTCCTTTCAAACTTTGAATTCTTTAATTAATAAATTCATATTTCTGAAAAGGATCTAATTATTTGTACAGTATTACAGTACAAGAAATTTAAAACGTAATTAAATTAAACAAATTGTTAAACGATGACTAAAAACTTGTTTTTAAAATTTTATAACAGCACAGAAAGCAGAAAGTGCAGACTTGCATTAAATTCTCTAAAATTTTCAGGATTGATATGAAAATGTGTCGAACACATGTCTAAGGTTTTATAATTGCTTTTTTTTTTAATTAAACGCTGTAATCAATACAAATTACCTATAAGAAAATTCAAATTTCTTCTTACTTTTTCATTTGAATTAAAACCTAAATGCTCAAAAGAGATGTTATTTCATTTATAAAAACGTGTGAAAAATATTAAACTTACTTACCGTAGTTTGTGTAGCTGCAAAGGCAAAATTTGTCGGCCATGATTGCTGCATAAGAGTAATTATATCGATAGCACAACCATTGGCAAAGCGATGGTGTCATTTCTTCAGGATAATATTCTCCAGGAGATACTCGGAACTCACTAGAATCGTGAACTAAATTCACGCATTCTTAAAAAAAAAAAAAAAGATTATGAATAAAAATGCTAGCATATTTATGAATTACTATGCGAGCTCATTTTTTTAAAAAAATCAGTAAAAAAAGCTTCTAAAAATTAAAACCTGTTTTTAAGAATGTGTTATTATTTTTGTCTGTAGAATCATTAAATTTTTCTGCATTTGTGAAACGGCCGGAGAAGAATTTATCGGCATAATGGTAAGATAAGAAAAGTTATATTAGAAGCACAACCATTGGCAAAGAGAATTTCCTCAGGATACCTTAAAGTTTACTCGGAATTCGCTAAATTGTGAAATAGATTCCTGTATTTATTTTTTTCAAATGCAAGCGTAATTTAATTTATTTTATATTTCATATTTTATAATCGTCGTTGAACAGTCGACCCAAATTTATGGGTTTACGACTACTACTGTTCAACGCCGTAGCCTTGTAATTTTGAACCCAATCCAGAAGACTTGGAAACTCTTGGATCGAGTATTGGGAGAAATTTGCCTTCGTGGAAGATTTTTTGATGGAGCTAACCCGCATTTGCTTTTCATAAAGAAGAAGACCACCAGAACCTCCTACGGTTAGCCTCACGCAAGGGGACTCTAACCCATGATCCGTCTACCACTGAGGATATTTCACGTCAGCACTGTGGTAGGTGCAAGCTGGATGCGGAATTCGTATCGACTGAGATTCGAACCCGGTTCGCCGCATAGGAAGGCGAACGCTCTATCCCCTGAGACATCGCGGCTATTTATTTCATTTATTGTAAATTTCAGTTCGAATGTTGAATTAAGTTAAATCTAGCTTTTGGAAACTTAAATATCTTCTCTTCTTGGGAACAATTTGCCTGTGAGCATTTTATTCTAAACGCAGCTCGAAATGCGTGTTTAAGAAAATGAACAGACCTCAAAATGCGTGAATAAAAATTGGACACAACAAAAAATGCGCATTTAGGAAAATAAACGCAACTAAAAATGCGTGTGTAAGAAAAGAGGCACAGCTAAAAGTACTCACACTTAATTTTCAACCCTAATTTAACACTTAAATGAAGAATTTCGCACTTACTTTTCCTTTCATTTTTAAACGTTAAGTATAAAAGTATAACTATTACGATAGGAAATCCCGAACTACGGGGTGTTAGGTGGATAGGTATATTACAGATGAAAGTTAAAAAACACAAAGTCGCACCACATCAATTTCACACCACTATTATAAATTGATAGGAACCGTGACAACCTTGTGTTAAGAGAACTAGCTTAATTTTAATATTTTTTCAAAGAGACTATTTGAAAAAATATAAATATTAAGTAATTTATGCGAATAGAAGATATAACATTTTAAATGTATTTAAATCCATTAGTTTATTCTTTTGGAAAAAAAGAACAATTTTCAAAAATGCGTTTTCTTAAACATGCTTTTTGAGTTGTGCCCATTTTGTTAAATAGCCGTACCTATTTCCGTGAACACGCATTTCGAGGGCTCTCCCTGTTATTAAACACGTATTTCGAGATGTCTGCATTTTCGTAAACTCACATTTAAAGCTGTGTCCATTTTCTTAAATAAATGTGTTCATTTATTATTAAACACGAATTTCCAGCTTCATGCATTTTCTTAAACATGCGTTTTGAATTGCGCCTATTTTCCCAAATAGCTGAATTTGTTTTCTTAAACACGCCTTTTGAGCGATGTTCAGAATAAAAAGTTCGCCGACGATTTGCTTAATTACAAAAGCAAAATTTGTCTGCTTCTCTGGCTGTATAAGAGATGTTGGAGATTGCACAATCATTGGCAAAGTGGTGTTGTTGTTCTCTATGAATTTCTTTGAATTGTGAACTAGATTCTAGAGCTCTTAAAAAAAGCTAAAAAACAATTTGCATTACATGAAAATTAACACGTGAGCTAATTTTTCTAGGTTGTGCTAACTTGAGCTTCTGAAATTTAAGAATATGTTCCAACTACTAAGGCAGAGTTTGACGACCACGTGACGGCTTTAGAAAAGTTTTGGTGGCACAACCAAAGATTGGTATCAATTTCTTAGATAATACTTCATAAAAGATGCTAAGAATTCCCTAATTCGTGAACCAGATTCACGAATTTTTAAATGAAATGAATTAAATCAAGTTCTTAAAAGCTTAGAACCCGTCCCTGGACACTTTTTATAAATTATTATATCTAAGTTTATTATTTAACATTGAATAATAACTGGGATATATTTCCGAGATAGCGCTATATATTTGAATAGCTTTTGTAGATGAGTAGGACAGATATCGATTGGCCAATAGCTTTTAGAATCGCAATTCAAAGAAATCGAATAGCTACCTCGTGGCGACAATTGTGAAAGAGATGACGATTCTGAACTATATTGTAAAAGTTGGGAAGAATATTTCGCAATTGATAACTTCTAGAATATCATTACCAAAGTCAGATGGAATTCACGAATTTCGAAAATAGATTTTGTCACTGCAATGGTAGTAAAATAAGTAGTAAAATAACTAATCTTGTTCGATATAAAAATAACAAAAATTGCTACGATTCTTAGTCATATTATGAAAGTGAGGAAGAATATTTCGCATAAATGATAACTTCAAAAGCAGCATTACCATAGTGCAAAAAATTGCTAAGAGGTGATGATTCTAAACTATATCATAAAAGTTGGGGAAAATATCTCGCAGTTGATATTTTGAAGTCCGACACGATGCATTAACTTCTAAAACAGATTTTGTTACTGTAGTGGTTGCAAAATAAATAGCAAAGTAGCTCATCTTTTTCGATAAAAATGAAGCTAAAATTGCTAATTTTGTTTGAAAATATTTGTTTGGTGGATTGAAATGTATTACTTAAACTTCTAGGAAACATGAGTTTGCGTAGAATTTTCCGATAAGAATACATACATAGTAAAAATTTTAATGAAAACAGTCAACTCGACTCGAATTGAATTTATATTGTGTTGTTTTCATTATGCTAAATGTTCCTTAATCGCAGCTCTTAAAATGAATTTTTAAAATCTTTTTGAAAAATAAAATCCAAATAAAAAACACATACGGACAAGAAATTTCATATTAAAACTGTAGCAAAAAATAAAAGACAAAAAAATCTGATGAATCACTATTGATGAGACGGGATTAAAAGTATGGCAAACAAATTAAACTGATGACTGATGAAATTTAAAGGTGCTTTCAATAATTTGCTTGAACCATCTCTCAGTTTTTTCTGCCAACCATACAAGTTTCGATGTTTTAAATTTCGCCTTCTTCAATAGTGATTTCTCTGATTTTTTTTAAAAAAAATTTCATCTTGCTTTAAGGATAATTTGCAACCCCTAATGTCGCGTATGTTTTTAAAATTTCATTTTTCGCAAGGATTCTGTAAATATTTATTAAGGGTGATGACCACTGGACACCCAAAGTAAGCAATTACGATTGCATTCATCACATTTGGAAGCTTTTAAGATAGATATAATTTAACTTAAGGAAAATGTTCAAAGGTGAAATAAGAGTATGAACATTTTACTCGCGATAATATTCAAAGAAAATATTTAACAGCACGAAGCAGAACTTTAAAGAACAAATATGAAAATCACTTTTTTTTAAAAAATATTTCTGTTTATTTTATAATTATATTATATATTATATATATTACATTAAATTTAGGCCCCTTGTTTTATATATTTCTTAGTTTTATATATTTCTTAGGTTTATATATTTATTTGCTTTCTGGAAATCTAAAAATGTCTGATTACAGGTGATCTGTGCGCCTCGGTTTTAGTTTGTTTCATAAACTAAATTCAAATGCTGAAAATTGATATCAGCAGAAAAGTTATCCATTTTAGATTTTATCCCATATACAAACAAAATTAATATTTCTTCTCATCTGCATTTATTACTGAGAAAGATATATTACTATTATTTTCAATTTTAAGAATTCATATAAATTGCAGATTAACATAATCGACTTTTTATCTACCTCTTAAAAATGTCTTCAAGACTACTTATTAAATTACAAATAGCATTCGTTGACGAATCCTTGTCGAGCTTCTTTAAAGTAAGGGTGAAATTAAAATCATCAAAAAACAATTCGTTTATCTAATGAAACTGGTGCGTTGAATCCAGTCAAAATCACAGTATGGCGAAACCGTAACTTAGAAACAACAGCGAATGAAACCGCTAATATTCTATAATGCGTAATATTCCTTAGAAATATTTCCGAAAATAATATCACATAATTTGTGAAAAATATTAAAGATGGAAGCATCTTACTCACAATGGTTAACATCGTAAGTTGGAAATGATTGTCCAGCATGCATTTGCCCGATATTACCAACACTAATCTTATTTTCTCTTAAAATTCATGGATCGATGTTCCCTACAAGGATATTTCAAAAGAATAAAATTTTATAAGAATTCCAGCCATGAAGATTATCATAATTTCATCCATCGGGATTTCGCCCCGATCGCAAATTCGTTTGAATGGTTAAACCAATTGAGTTATTTAGTAAATATTTTACAAATAGGGAAAAAATACAAATGGGAAAATAAGATAATTATTAAATACAAAATGAATAACAAGGATTCTTCGTTTAGCCAGGTGCGGAATATCGCCTATAAAAATAGATCTCCACCAAATTGTTTTTATTTTATTTATTTCTTAAACACAAAAAAATGATTAAAATAAAAAAAATAAACGACATAAAAAGAAATTAAGTAAAATTTAAGGAAATAAAAAGAAAAAAATACCTGACATTTTTGCGCACGGTCCACCAACAAGTACCGAATAATATTATGTAAGAGGCCTAATTTCACTATTAAAAACTATGTAAATAATAACACAATAGTTATTTACGAATAAAAAATATTTTTATATAAATAAATAAAAATTGTTAGCAGGAACTACCGAAATTATAGCTAGATAATTTTATATTAATATAAAGAATAATATCTAATAAACATGTTCAAAATATATAATGATAGCAAAGTAACTTACTTTCATTCCTAATAGAGGTAAGCTGCAAATTCGAAGAAGAAAAAAATTAGTTTAAAATTGTCGGAATTATTACACAACCAATTATTATATTTTTCCCAATTTTTTTAGGAAATCAATGACATTATTTTAACATGGAGTTGGGCAAAATTAACAAATTTAAATATTTAATAAATTAAATGGATATCAACTATTTCTGCGTTAAAACGCTTGATTCATTTAAACCATCAAGTATCTAAAACCAATTAAGTTTTAAAAGTGCATTAAACTAGTTATTGCATTTTTCTCCGTTAAACTTAATGTTTTTTTTTAATTTAATGTTTTTTTAAAGTTTATAATAAGTATACTTACCGTAAATAAAACAAAAGAAAATGCAAAAATACCATTCAAATAAGATCTCACATTCAAGTTCATACTGAACATTTTAAATGAGTAAAAAGTTTCATTTTAAATACATTTTCATAGCTATTTAACACTGCGAAGATTTTGAGCATGGAAAAGATTGAGGAAATTGGAGCAGTGAATATACTGTTCAAATAAGTTTTAGATGATGAATTTTGCGTGTATAGAATTGTTAGGATGCCATAGAAACATAACTCGTTTACGCTTGTGAATGTTAAGTATGTTTATTTAGCCATTAACGAAAGCAACATTCGGAATTTTTGAGTAGTATTTATTTATTTAATTAGACAGTTTAAGTACTAGATTTAAATTCGCAGTAGAAAGTGTGGGATCAATATTCTTGCGGGTTTAAAACTATTTTGTACTAAAGGAACGAAAAAAAACCGATTAATTAAATATTTTTTTATATATACTTTTCATACATTAGTTATATTTAATAGTAACCGCTGAGATTTGGAAAGAATAAAAAGATATGGAAAATAAAAGAAAAATAATTACAGATAAACAAACAGAAAATTGATCTGACATTTGTCTGATAGTATATTCTATATCTAAAGTATTTTAGATAGATAAATATTTTCCAATTTTTAAAAAATTTCCCCCTGCATGATTAGAATACATCAGAAGTGTGTTAAACACCCATATTTTTAATCATTACTAATGTCTAATTTGAGGATTCTTAAACTCCGGAACAGAACGTTTTGTGGCTCTTTAAGGATTTTTAGCGCATTGTGGGTTTAGTAACTTTATTTTATTAATATAAAAATATAAAATAGCCTAGGTAATCAATTACGATAGCCACTTATAAAACATCAGTGATTTAAACGGAAAGGAAGGCAACTGACACTATGAAAATAAGGAAAAGTCTAATTTTAATACAAAACGAAAATAGAAAAAAAAGAGCTTGTTTTGAGCTTTGGCCATTAAAATAAATAAAAAATATATATTTATAAAAGTCAATAATTTTTATTTCTATACGAAATTTTTCTTAATATTTATACGGGATTTATTTTTTCTTATATACAAGGTCTAATATTCGAAATGAATCAAATATATGGTCTCCAACTCTCTTAGAAATCCATTAAACTGTTAGTCAAGTCAAATTATCATGAATAGTTACCATAATTAGGATAGTTTCAATTTTTTGACCTATCGCCGTGGTTGTTGCAGTGATTGAAAATTCATGTTTTCCCATTCACCACCGTGTGCCCCGCCATCTTGAAAAATTCACTATAAAATTTTGGAACTTTTCTTGTGTTTTCCAAAATTTTCCTAAAACATTATTAGTGTTACAAGATGTTAACTGCTTATTTTTACTCAATTAAATTATCCACAATTAAAGTCCATTAAGAAGCTGGTAGCTGTAATACTTCTTGAGACTTTTTTTTTTGAAGATTTGAAAATGTTTTTCTAAAAATATTTTTAATAAAAGCAAAAATTCAAATTTTTTATTTGTTATTTCTCGATGTTGATTAAAAAGTGAACTTAACTTACGTAGAGATAAATAATTGAACATATACTCTTAGATACAATGTGTATATAATACAACTTGCATTGATTTTCTAAAAATATCTTCGTGATAAATATTCGTGAATGATGCTAAATTTCATGTGTTTTGACTGGCCTGAGATATGCTTTTTATTGTTTTGCTTACCAATTTGCATCGGGCAACATTCCTTTGATTCTTTCCATTCCTTCACAGCCAAGTCACTCTAGCTTGGTCTTTTTATCTTGAGATGAAGTACCTCTCTCTTTATCCTAGTTGTCTGAAATTTTTGGGAAATTTTCAAGAATCTCACTCTTAAATTATTTTCCCTGTTTTCAGTAAGAATATAAAAAATCACAAAAAAACGAGAGTGGCATCTGATTGCAAACTTAAACTAATTAATAAATATTCGTGTTTCCAAAAACAAGGAGACCTTATATTTGGGGGTTGTGCTTGTCGAGGGAAAAATAGATTAAATGGAAAAGAGCAAGAGGTTCAAGTTATTGTAAAAATAAAACTTTACAAGCATTTTAACACTAATTTAGAATTTTCAGGTACAACATATACTAAATGTAAATTTCATTAACAATGAACAGCTTGAGTTAGTCAATGATTATTCTGGATTAGTTGGTTAACGAAATTAATTAAATAGATCCAAGCGTCAATAAGCAAATAAAGAAACATACAAATAAAAAGTGTTGAACAAGCATAAATAAGGCATGTTAGTTCTAAAATAACTAAATATTTTGCCATAGAAAAAAGAAAGTCTGATAGAGGAATCAATTCATCAAACAACCCATATTCCGTAGTAGTCTCTACGTGCTTGTTAAACCACCAGCCATACGTTTTAGTTGTCGATCTAATGTAAAAGATTGCTCCTTCGAATTTTTCAACTTTCCTTTTGGTCATCTCGTTTGCAGATTCATAATTCTTAAAAATAGTATTCCATAACCGTGGGCTACAATATAGGCATATAGGTGATCTGCAAGACGCCATTAAGTTATTTTTTTCTTTCTCAGTCAAAAGACACATTAAAATTGACACGAAAACAATCGCAGCTATTGAAGTATAAGTCATAAGTATTTTTCTTTGATGATTTCTCGCTGTAGAAATTATCTGGCGATAAATTTTTCTGACTTGAAGCCATATTTGGCTGAAGTGGAATACATGGAAGATTTTTGCGACAAACATCAAAGTCATTATTGCTGAAATGAATAACATGAAGTACAGATTTAATTCAAATAGGATCGGTGCTAGGTTCTGGCAGCTTTTTATTACTAAGAGGTATAGCCATCTACTTGAATCTGGGAGAGATTTAGCGATTTGATACAGTTCCGGATCTTCTTTCATAAATAAATACCTGACACACGCTGGTTTTGTAGCAATGTCCTGAAAACTTTGACAATGTGCCGAATCTACCGTGAATGATGATTTCCAATTCCAAAAACGTGGCGGCGATTCGGGCATCAATAAATATTCCAAAATACTCGAGAGAATTCCATTATATAAGTTTATTAAAAAATAAATAATGGTGTACAGTTTTTAAAAGGCTGTTAAAATACCACCAATAGCTGAATCATACAAACTCATTATATTATAACAAATATTTAAATCTATTAAGATATCGGAGAACTTTAGTAAAGGAAAAATGCAATGGCATTCGTTTTCCAATACGATAAATATTCAGTTCTTATGATAACTATATAAAAAGATCTTTTTTATAATTCATTGAATTGCGGAATTATAAACTAAATTCATGTTAGTGTATTAAATTGATTTAAATCTATAAAATCATCACAATACAATAATTCCTAATTAATGTTTTGTTAATACGACAGATACTTATCTACTTGTGCTTTTGCTTGCTTTTTACTTTTGTTTTTTGGCAATCATAGATAGTTAAAAGAATCTATTAAGTTTGGTGTTCTACAATAAGACAGGCTTAAGCATAATAATACAGACAGGATAATAATACAGACCTTATCAAATGGCATCGCTGATTTCGAAATTTTTAGTGATTATATATTTAAGTAGATGAATATCTGTTTTTCTACACTTAAGCATCCAGCTTCATACAAGGTCAGAAAGTTCTGATTGGTCAAAGAAACTTAACCATCACATAAGGCGGCATCTTGAAATCAAAATTTTAGAATAATCTTTAAATTTTTTAGCGGCCTCCTTACAAAAGTGTACTTTAAAAATTTTTTTAATTTCCAGTTTGTGGAGGGTACTTTTTCCGAGACAGAAGCAGCAGATAGAATTTATTTTTATTTTCAGAATTTGCAAAAAGTCTGAGATAGAGACAGCAGACAAAATATATTTTAGTTTTCTGTGTATACAAAAAAGTTTGAGACAAAGACAGCAAAGCAAAGTTATTTTTGTTTTCAGAATTTTAAAAAATTCAAAAACTATTATTATTATTATTATTATTATTGTGATTTTTTCAACCCGGAGATTTTACATTTAGAAAAAATTATGATAAATGACGGTGTACTGTATACCAGATTATGGCCTTTAGCTTTAAAAAACATTCTAGTGTAGGAAATACTGGGCAAATGTAAATCGGGCAATTTGATTACTATTCATCTATTATCAAAATACGTGGTTATTATTAATAATAATCGAATTGACTGTGATAATAACCGGGCAAGAATATGTGGGCCATTTCCTGCTGTACAATTGCGCGGAATTCCCTACATGGAAGTTTTTTTTAATTAATTGTCATTACCTAATATTCTCAACACTCAATGTTTTTGTAATCTATCTTAAGAGTGAAATTCGTAAATATCTATTCGTGGTAAAAAAAAAAAAAATCAAAATTCTCAAATCTAAAACGAGTTTTGTCTATTGTTCCGGTCTGAGTAAAATATAGAAATGGAGGAATGCATTTCTTGTTTTCAACAAACAGAAGAGGAAAAAACTTTTTACTTAGGAAGCTTGCTTGGAATTGAAGTTACTGGACTAAAACTTCCAAGCTGTCTCTTTATGTAGTAACATAATTTTTTTGACCAAAGTATTCTTTGCCTCTGTAGAAAGCTTAATGACTGTGGAATCTGTAAAAACGTTTTCTTTGTTCGGAGAAAAAAATATCATAATTAACGAATTGGTATTAATTAAGAGCTAAGAAATCATCACAAACTGAAAGGCATCTATAGATAAATTTTAAAATAATTTGAATCTATATATATATTTCTCTTACACGGCGACAAAAAAAGCCTCATTACAACTCTCCGAATGGCAACGCTAGAAAATCAACCAATGATTGCCGCTAAAAATGTCACATGCCAAATCTAGCTGAGATGGCTCAACATATAGCGCTTTTAAAAACGGAAACTGAAATAACCAGAGAGAGCATAAGCTGGGCAGAAGTGAGTAGTCTTTGTCGATAAATCTCTATTTTAGTATTTTATCGAAAGCGCTTTTTTTCACAAATTTATATACTACGAATTTATTTATTTTACTAGAATTTATTTGTTTATGCAGGTTTTTCCATTGCAATTCACTTATTTCAATTTTTAATAAACTTAATTATAGCCAAAATTTTAACCTTTTTAAAGAGATATCAGTTTTAGAAATTTTATCATAAGATTTTATACTATAGCACATTTCTAATAGATTTAACGAATTACATGTCATTTATTTGAATTCAAATTTATTTTAATGACTTAGTATTTACTAAAAAGGTGTAATTTCTTTTTAAAAAACAGTTGTTATATGGATTTGAATGATTGTTTTGAATTCTTAGAATTTTGTGCATTTGCAATGTACCTAAGTTAGTAGCGAGTGAAGCGAGCTTGGCTTGCGAAGCAAACCATATGAGATTGCGTAGAAATTTTCGGGGGTTGGCGAGCGTTAGCGAGCAGGGGGAGCAGCCCACTAGTTTCTTTTATTACCATTTATGTGCTACTTATATTGAATCCCGTAGATCATTGATTTAGCCTGAATTTTGTTTTAGCACTGGAATACTACTTTCATTTTTTTTTAATAACATTGATACTGTTTTTTGGTTTTTATATATCAGTATAGAATGAAAAAACTGTCTAAAAATACTGGATTTTAGAATTATGTATTTAGGGAAACTTTATAAGTTTATTTTAAATGTAATTCCAAGACGCTTAAAAATGCACATAAATCAATGTATAATTTAATGTAAATTAATATTCAATAATACTTTAATTTATATGCATTTCAATACTTCTCTATTGTGTCTGTTTCTCAGCAACTCATTAATCCAAAATCAATCAAAACATCAAAGGTTGAGCACAATATCGAAGAAAGGCACGAAACATAATATTTGATAAAAGCAGAATTCGCACAACACTGTTGTAACAGCGAGAGCTAAATTGGTTCTAGATTATTCGAAAATCATTCCAGTCCGAAACCAAGTTGTTCGGATTTTATAAAACTGACTACGTTTAAAAATTCAGAAAAACGTTGCTGAAATTAATAGGATATTGATTAATTTCAAAAAGTATGAAAGTCACAAACCCGAAGGAAAAAAAATGGCGAAATACGAAAATTATCATTAAAAAAATCAATGTTTCTTTGGCTTGGTTGTATCTTGGTATCGGCGTCAGCGTTACTCTAACCTTGGCATGGACTTCATGGCAATGGAAATTTTAGAAGCTGAAATGCTGTTTTTGTATTAAAATAATCAATAAATTTAAATAACTATAAATTTCTGTAAGGTGAGCGAGCTTTATTGAAAAGTACTATTGGTTTTCATGAATTAGTTTAATTAATACAGAACTGAGCTGGATTATCGGAGCTGGAGCAAAGCACGTCCACCCGTCCCTATGAATGACGCTAATGTATGGCGTATTTTCATTAGTTTGTCATATGTCTATGGAACCTCACATTAAGCATACCATTAGGTTATGGTGTCCCGTCATACAATGCCATACAAATTTCTACGCTAACCATAAATTTATGGTGTCCTGCCATATGAATGCCATGCTAATTTCTATGATAACAATAGGCTTATGGTGTCTTGCCTTATAAATCTCATACAGATTTATATGGTTACCATATGGCAAATTTTCCATGAGGTAACGCTGAATTATGTAAATCAGAGGTTTCAAATCATGTACAACGTATTGCATAATTTAAAAATTTTATTTTAAAAATGTGTCCCAAATCATACAAAGCTAGGCTAAAGCAAATCTTGATCTAATGATCAAACGAAGCTAGCTTGGATTTCGAAACTACCAAAAAAACTGCGAGGTAATTCCTACTCGGCCCTATTCTCACTCACATACAAGAAATGGGACGGAGGCAACTTCAAAATCTTAAATATGAGCCTCTATTTTCTGCCAGATTTTTACCCTCCCGTAGAAAAGAACCTCAATTTTGACTTCAGGATCAGTCTTTTGCATTTTCATTATAATGGCTGTGTATTATCAAAATTGTAATAGAATACATTCCTCAGAACGACTCCCATAACAGCGACCCTTTCCTTATAACGATCGATGTATAAAATACCGTTTGTTATTCCATTGGCGCAATGATATTTTAATTGTTAATTGAAACATCGATAGTGAACTTTTCGTGGTATAAGGACCTCTCGTTATAACGTCCGTTTTTGCCTGGACAATGAGCGTCGTTATATCGAGTGTGTTGTTTAAAATGGATATATTTGGAATAAATGTCATATGGAAATAATAATAGATGTGTTAGCTGTTTATGAGAATTTATTGAACTATACTGGTGTTTTAATACCCTGGTTGTGTTACTTTTTTTTTACAATTCTGCTCCAAGAAATGGCAAGAAAGTTTTTTGTTCACCCTCTTCCTCTTCTTCTTCTTTCACTTCTTCTTCTTTCACTTCTTCTTTTATCTCTGTTATATATTGATCAGTTTCTTTCTCAGTTTTGTCATCAATCTGCTTTGCATCTGCGGGTTCATCAATTTTTTCTTCCGTTTTGACATCTGCCTCTTTTGCTTCTTCAGGTTCATCCTCATCTATTTCCATTTTCTCTTCCAATAGCTCTTCTTCAGTTGTTTTTAACCGCTCTAATTCTTGAAAAACTGATTTCTTTTCATCCTCTACGTGTAATTTTGTTAAAGTTCCTTCAAAATCTGGATCCAAGTTGGCTATTTTTTTATATTCTTCAATCTCATCACGCAAAGCTTCAGTTTTCGATAACTTTTGGCCTATACTTCTGGTTATAATCGTTTGGGGAAAATTTCCATACAAACCTTTCAAAGCTATGATCAAGTGTGATTTATTTGGTGGTTTGTAATAAGCGGAACTTGATACTAGTTTCAGATTAGAATACGATTTCTCAATGCGCTTAAAAGCTGTTTGAGAGCGAGTTATAATTCGATTAAAACTGAAGCCTGGAGAGTAATTATCATGCTTCCTCCATTTTTCTTTTTTGTTAATTGATGTTTTATTAGTTTTATTCAGGTTCCTACGTCGGATGTTATTCCTTTTCCCCATTTGGCTTGAATTGGAGGAATAGTACAAACAAACATTTATATTGCATAAAGTTCTTCTGCTAAAAAAAACTTTTAATGTAAATTAGACTTGAAATATCTACTTTTGTCTGGTTGATAAGTGGATGAAGATAAAACTATTTGATCTCAGCTAAATAAAATGCATTTTCTGAGGGAGTTTTTAAAAACCCTTCTGTTTACTAAATTTAGTAACAGCTTATATTTAGAGTATTATCTTTAAATAATTACATACTTAGGACAGGTTTTCTTTTGAGTCTAAAGAGTTGTCGAGCTTAGAGGCTGAACTAGATAAGTGTTCCACTATAATTCAATCAGTTTTCGTTTGCAATGTTCCTATTAGACGAATCATATTCCTACCCAATAGAAACTTATTCCTACTGATTGCGTCTTTAACTGATTGATTTTTTGACTTTTTTTATAACCGTCGTTGAACAATCCACCCAATTTTGAGTTTACGACTATCAGTGTTCAACTCCACAGTCTTGTAATTTTGAACCCAATCCAGAAGACAAGTGAAATCCTGAATAAAATATTGGGAGAAATTTGCCTTCGTGGTGAACTTTTTGATATATAGAACACACATTTGCTTTACATAGAAAGTCACCCACGGTAAGTCTGACGGCAAGAGGACTCTTACCATAATCCATCTACCACTGGGGATATTTTACGTGAGCATTGTGGTCGGTACGAGCCTGGTGTGGAAGTCGAATCCTAACCATTGCTGGGATCGAAACCGGGTCACCTCGTTGGGAGATGATTGCTCTATCCCTTGAGCCATCATGGCTCACTGATTGATAATTTTAACTTATTACCGTCATTGAACAGCAGACTCAATTACTGGGTTTACGACTACTATTTCTCAACGCCGTAGCCTTGTAATTTTGAACCCAATCCAGAAGACAAAGGAACTCCTGGATCAAGTAATGGGAGAAATTTTGCCTTGGTGGAAGACTCTTTGATGGAACCAACCCGTATTTTGCATTACATGAAGAGGGAAATCATGAAAACCTCCCACAGTTAGATTGACGGCAAAGGGACTCTAATCCATGATCCGTCTACCACTGAGGATATACTGATTGATAATTGATGGATTTCCAGTGGGAAGGTAAGTGAAGTGACGTCAACTTTGACATTTCTATATCAAGTAAGAAGTGATTTTGGTTAAAAGTCGCCTCATTTGATTATCATCTAATATTCTTAATACATTTTCTGAGTGTTATGTTATTTGAACATGATTTCTCACAGACATTTTTATAGCCTTGTTTACGCTTCTCTTTGTATAAGAGACAAAATTCATTAATGTAAGCGCTGACAAGGTCTGCTTTATTTAATGTAGGGAGGAAAGTAACAACAGCGAAATATCTAATAAGTTTCCACTGTACTGCCAGAGCATGTAAAAAGAGAAAAACGCGTTTTTTTCTTAACATGAAAAACTGATTTCTCTAAATCTTGTATTCAGTTAGGAGAACAACAAAAGCCTAATTGTTATTTCCTTTGAGCTCGATTAAATCTATGAACCGTCAGTAAATATCTCTAGTCCTGGTTGAGAATAAATAGACTTGATAGAAAATTGTCCTGCTCTTTGTTTATTCGGGATAATGTCATCAGGTTCGTTAATTGGAATTTAAGGCCATGTGCCTTAGTAACCCTAGCCTTTATAATTTAGCTTGAAAGTCTTAGTAGTGACCCTGCTAAAATATTCAGAGCCTTTGTTAAATTAGTTCTGCAGTTCTTCGTAATCGATATAAGTAATATGCGATTGATAGAGATGGGATTTTGTTCAGAGTCTTGACTTTGGAATTATACCTGATGTCAATTCCATAAGGGTAGAATGTCTATATATAAATTTGCATGTATCTGATCTCAGATCCCGATCAATCTTGGTTGCCCTGATAAATTTAAATTGTAAAACAACTAGTACTTTTTCCAAGTGAGATGATGTACCGATGAGATTGATGTATTTTTTCCAAGTTAGACATCTTAGTCAGTTGGGCATCTAAAATAAAACCTATTTATTCAATTTCTGAATATAAAGTTAGTCTTTGTTCACATAATTTACTTGTTGGTTCTGTCATGATTGCCTACGTTAGTTTCAATTGGAACCAATGGCTTTTGTTTATATGCATTTCCTGTTCATTTATCCTATCTTAAAAAGTGCTCGTCTTTTGCTTTTTTGGGGCTTCAATCCTTCAAGAGTTCTTTTAAGCATCGTTTAGATTACAATAAGTCAGGTTCCCCTTATGGTTGTAAGAAATTTGGCGGAATTTCACATTATTTGGCAATTTTTCGCTTGCACCCGGCTAACGGAAAAGAACCTTTTAAAATTTTTATGCATTTAAAAAATAAATAAAATAGAAGGAATTGGTGGAGCTCAACATTTTTTGGCGATTTTGCGCTTGTACTCGATTAACCGAAGAGTATTCGGTAAACTTAATTAATGTTATTTGAAAAGGTTATAAATCAGAACAAATTTTAACGCCAATTGCATAAAATTGCTTCAAATTGGTACTTATGCGATTTAACGCTAAAAAACGGTACAGAGTTTTCGTCGTATTTTGGATTAAGCATAAAATTAAGTATAGGTAACAAACCATGCATTTGTTTATAAGTATAAATTTTTCACCATGCACTATTTGAGTTATTAACTTATGTATTTATCAGTTAAATGATTTGGCGAGAACTTACATAAGAAGAGACTGATTTTACTATGCCATAGTTATTTTTCATGGAGAACATACGAATGCTAGGTATGAATATAGTGAAAAGATGTGAACAGATATCATGCTATTTTTCATTTGATCAAGCTCACTAAGCTCATATGGCGTTCAATATAGAAGCTCAGAAATTCAATAAAACCAAAAACTTTCTCGTATATGTTTTGATAAAAGTTAAATCACACATTATAGGATATATATCAATTATATAAGATAACAAAAAAAAATATAATCTCAGCTTTCAGATAAACTTGAGCATTTTCCGTTATATTGTCAACGTTAGCAAGCAAAAAGTCAAAATGAGCAATGTGAAGATCTTTTTAATTGACTACTTTGATCTAAATATAAAGCCATGTTTTTAATTACAAAATTATTTAATGACTAACTTAGTTGAAAAAATAGATATAACTATTTGACTAATAATTCCTGTCAATGTATCATAACTTATTTTCTGCCAATTAAATTATAGACTTAGTCATACAGGCTTCAAACCAACCGCCACTTCAATCATCTTTCTTTTCTTCTTTGATTTTTGTAACATCTGTCTTTTCAACTTTCTCTTCAGCGTGCTCAAGCAAGAGCTCTTCTTTTTTCTTTTGAGTTGCGTGGTATTTCTCTGCTGATGATTCTTGAAATTTTGGATCCTGTTTAGCAAAATGCATGTACTTATTAACATCTTCATTAAGTTTTTTGGTTTGTGACAATTCCTCGCCGGTACTACGCGTCACAATAGTTCGCGGCGTATTTCCGTATTCTCCTTTCATAGTCATCATCAAATGTGGAAAATTTGGCGGCTTGAAGTACTTGGCGTCTGAAATCAATTTCAGATCTGATTTGGTTTTTTTAATACGTTTGAACGCAGTCTGCGAGCGAGTTACTATTCTACTGTGGCTCACGTCTGGCTTATAGTTATCGTGGGTTTTCCATTTTTGTCCTTCATCAGAATAAACTAAAAGCGTGACTTCCATTTTTTATGCACCCGAAATCTTGAAACCTATATTTTTTTTAACTAGTTTGTGGCTGAATTTGTCTGAAAAGCGGAAAAAGCTGATTAAATAGAACTACGAGTAAAAAATCTCTAATTTTAAATTTTTGTAAAAATCAAAAGTGAAGTAAATTTTGTCTCCATGCTTATGCCAGCTTGAGAAATATGCACTGAATTTGATCAACTAATAATCGATAATGACCCGTTTCCACTAACAGATTTAAGCCAGCTTAAGATGAGATATTTCTTAAAGTGGTGGCAACGCTCTTGAAGAACGTTCTCAAGTTTTTAAGCTCGTTATTCAACCAAGATGGCTGCCACAGCAAAGATGGCTATGATTGAAAAACGAATAAATGCGAAGAGACACTTTTTATGGAACAACATTTATTTAAAACATCAATTACACACCAACAATGCAAAAATTAATTGCAAATCCCGTTAGGGCTAGTATATAGCTTGAAATAAAACAAAACAAAAAATTTCTTGATCTCGTTGTATTGTTTTCATATTAATGCTTGTGTTAGCTGGATATTTTTAGGACTCTATATGGGATGTTAAAAATGATTTACTTTTCCAGAAAAGAAAAGTTTACGAGCAAATTGAACCTGATTTTAAAGTTCATGGTGTCTATCTTTTTCCATTTTAATGCAAAGAGTCGATTACTAAATAAAAAACGAGCGAACTTGGTGTTCTCCAAATAGTATAAGTAAATGGTAAGCTATATTTCAAGTCATATATAAATGTGCTGCGTGTTTGCTGTAATCAGAAATAGTTTTATTTTGACGAGACACTTGTTTGCACTTTTTTTTTCTCATTCGCTTTTTTTTCCCTCCAGGTGGAGCAGGGAGCCAATTACAAAACTTAAGGTTTAACTTAAAACTTATAAGAAATGTTAAAGAGCCGAGCGCGATGAAATCGTAACTCAGTATCTCGTAAATCGTAATTGGAGTTAGGATAGTAGCTAAAAGGGAGGTTCTCAATCCCCGTATGGAGTTACAAAATCTGAAAATTCGGGAGGTAATATTTAATAAAATATAATTTGTGTAAATGTTTATTTTCTTACATGCCAATATAATTCTAACAAAACAAAACAGAAAAGTACTTTCCCATACTCTCTTGAAAGTGTAAATTAATTATCTTCAGAAGTTTTCACTTGTGTAGGGACCGAGGGTGTGCGGTATTGGTTCTCGTTAAACTGTTCTACCGTAAAGTGCTCGACTTCGCGTGCAGGTCGTCGGGCTACCGAAGCGGGGGTGCCATCCCCTCCGCAGAGGATCAAAATTGTGATGGCATGTCTTCGGATCATCCTCAGGGATGTTTCCTAGACCGTCGCCAATAGCCCATTGTGCAGCTCTAGTGCGACTTAAATGAACAACAACAACAACAAATCAGAAGTTTTTTGCAGTAGAAAAAAAAAAGCTGATTTCTTTTTCTAAATTAGTTTTTTTAGTTAACACCTCCATTTGTTTGCTAAATTTGCAACTGATTGCGGAGCTTATGGGAATAAATTTTCTAGCTTTCGTTCGAAGCAGAACGCATAAAACCGCTCATTTCTATTTCCTTCCTGCTCTCTTAAATTGATTTTTCAAATTGTCTTTCATTTTTGGAACATCTGGTAGTCATTTTACACTTTGCAATATAGCACTTGATATTATGATAAAGCACATTGTTAACTTATGTAATTTCTTCCTAAGTAGTAAAAAAAAAGTTAGTCAACTAATGAGTTTCAGCTGTTCTAGATAATTTTCAAACAGTAACAATGTTTCCTCACTTGCAGCATACATGTACGATGAGCTTATTGTTATAGTTTTAAACATTTTTATTCACACTGATCAAATCCAGATATGATATTAATTTATATTTGTCTCTCGGCAGTTTGTCATTTAATCTCAAACTCAGTTATCAAATTAACATTAAACACATCATGACTCATTAAATGCCCTTTTCATATGAATAATCATTAATTTATCCCCAACAGTAATGACACGTATATTTCAATTATTTGGTTCAATCTAGCGACTTTGAAAACGACGTTGCTGTCATCATTTGTCTGGAAATCCTAACTGATCTTTATGACAATTCTCTGTATTATTCTACCAACGCTAGCGTCAAGATTACTTTTCAATATAGATAGAAAGACATTAGAATTCATTTCTGTCCTCCGTGGAACGCCAGGAAATAAATCGTCTGCGAAAGCGTGATGATGCCAGATTCCTCTTCAGATGGAATATGAGTAATGATTGCTAAGTACATAAGATTCTCTAATGATGGTGACATATTTAGTCGTCACGTCGAAGTCTTATCTTGCTTACATCTTACTCCAAAGAAATGCAGAAATGTTTTTGCTGGGTTTGAAACATTTGATGAACTGTTTGGTCAATAACAATAACAACTTAAGTTGGTTTTTAATTGTTCATTTTTTTAAAACTATTCTTTCCCATTTTTTGCAGTTTGGAATACATACACGGTGATGGTAACCTGACTTTGCCAGCACATTAAACAGCTTACAAAAAAATTATATAGTTCGAGAAAATAATAAGAAATATTGCATAAAATTTAAAAAATTTATTTAAAATTTTGTGGAATTTCGTATTTTATTACAATGCATGTACTCTAGAATAATACTAAGGAAAGTTACCCGGCCTGACTGTTAATATTACTGTTACAGAGACAGATTTTCGAAAATTTCTAATGGCAAAACACATTTTCATTTCGTGTAAAAGTGATCTTCACTTTTACACGAAAGTGAAGATCACTTTTACTTTCTTCACGTTGTCAAAGGCGATCAAAGGAATCGAATCGCTGACACAATGGAATTTTATAAGTAACTCTTTTCTCAATCCCTGCTTAGCGCTTCTGTCTTTTTAGGCTAAAAGTACTGTTTCAATTCTAATTTAAACTATTTTCGTCGCGAGGTTCACGTTTCGATGAAAAAGAGTTGGTGTTGCTAGTTAAATATTGCGAAATTTTGTTAATGTAATCATATCTTAAACATCGGCATAACCGTTTTAAACTCTAAGCATTTTTTTTTTTCTTTTTTTGTTTCAAATAGAAGATGGTCAAATAATTCCACTCAGGTAATTCAGAGGTTAAGAAACAAACTTACATGTTTTTATAGATAAATAAATGTATCTTAGTAAGCTTTTCTTAATTAAGTCTTTTTAGATTTTCTGTTACTATGACAATCGTATCCCTTTTGCTATAGTTTTTTAGACAATTGTCGATGTTGGACATGTTTGTTTGAATTGTAGTTACTTTTAAGACTACTTTTTTTAAAAAAAATTTAAAAGCATTTTATTTAGAATGGTACGTTGTTATCATGTTAAGAAAATAGAAAAAGAGCGATAGGGGAAATACTGAATAAGGGATTCAGAAAATCGGCGTATTATTAAATCGATAAACCAAAGAATGAGTTTATCAGCGATACAGTCAATGCTCGCATTAATTCTCCATCCAATCAGTAAAAAGGCGAGTGAATTAATTATCGGGTGAATCAGTTTATAAATAAATAAACATATATAAATATAATATAATATAATATAATATAATATAATATAATATAATATAATATAATATAATATAATATAATATAATATAATATAATATAATATAATGTAATATAATGTAATATAATATAATATAATATAATATAATATAATATAATATAATATAATATAATATAATATAATATAATATAATATAATATAATATAATATAATATAATATAATATAATATATGAACTGAAATATGAGGTGTAAAATTCAACGACCACATATATTTTCTCCTACGGAGATACTATAGCCCTATTTAATTTTGGATCACACTATATTTCAGAGAGTTACGAATATATTTTATTATGTATTGTGTTCTCTTTAAAATTAAAATGTTATAATGCGCTTTGACTTGTTTTGACCACAGGAAGAATGCACTTAATAAAACGATAGCAAATTTTCACATGTATGACATTTTTAGAAATATGCATCATATTATGTTATACTCATAGAGTTTGATCCATGCACAGTGTTTAATGAGTAACTTATCGCCTACCAGGTGTTCCAAAAATAAATTAAGGAAGAAACGAAAGGAATTGCTTTGGAAACCAATCTAATTATTTCATAACATTTTTAAGTTAGGTTACAAATTCGCCAATAGATGGCGCTATTAACTAAGGAAAATTTATCGATCTCACGTGCAGTGAAAAATAAATTTTACTATTTTTTCTTATTTGCAGCGCCATCTTGTAGTGAAATTCGTAATCACGGAAACCAAGTTCAGATTACAGAATGTCTATTTTTTAGGACAACTTAGTATTTAAATAAGAAAATAAAAATACTCGCTTCATAAAAACAGACTTCGCTTCATCAGGCAGATAAAAATACAATGGGAGAAAAATGCACACAGAAAAATGAATGAAGAACAATCAACTGCACAGGAAAAACAGAAAGGAAGATGAGCATTTCAAAAACAAAACGATAAAAATAGAGCAGAGAGTTAGAGAGGGGGAAGTGAGAAAAGGAAAATGAAAAGATGAGCCTTAGGAATAAAATCCCTGAAGTAAAGCTTTTCCAGGCTGTTGCGAAAAATTGAGAATTATTATTTTCTACTTTTTTTTTCTTTCGCAAAATTTTTATTATTCTTGAAAGACCTCTTACTTACATTTAACACTGAAAATGATGCTAACATAATTTTCATTGTTTTCTAATTTCCTTGTTGATATTTTATGAACAAATAAAGATCAGAACTGTTGAAGTTTTTATTTTATTATCAAAAATAACCCTTACACCAAGATTCTAAAATATGTCGTATTTTAATTTATAACCAACATAGAACAGCCAATTCTGAGTTTACATCTTGTAATTTTGAACCCAACCCAAAAGACAAAGAAGCTCCTGGATCAATCATTGGGACGAACTAGTCTTCGCGGAGGACTTTTAGATTTAACTAACCTGCATTTGAGTACATAGAAAGAAAAACCACGAAACCCACCCACTGTTAACCCGACGTCCAGAGGATTCTAACCCATAATCCGTCTACCACCGAAGATATTTTACGTCCGCACTATGGTCGGTGCGAGCTGGGAGCAGATTTCGCATCAACCTGCCACAGCTGGAATTCGAACGAATTTGCCGTGTTTTATTAAATTTAAATACCGACATTGAACAGTCGAATTCTGAATTTGAGAGTATAAATAAGCCACTCCGTAGCCTTATAATTTTGAACCCAATCTTAAAGGAATGTAAACTCCTGGATCAAGCATTGGGGCAAACTAACCTTTAAGGATGGCTTCTTGATGAAACTAACCCACGTTTGGGTTGCATGGGGAGGAATACCACGAAAATCTTCCATGGTTAAATCTGTCTAATTGAATTGAAATAGTTTCTCAAAAGAGTTATTTTTGGAATGTAGCATCGGAACGCGTGTTTTAAAAATAACTGTTGCGCTACTTTTAATAGATACTGGAGCAGTGAAACAAAATACTATTGATTTAAAAAACGCTCATTAACAGATAGGCGATCAATTTAAGAAAGTTTAAACGGTAGATTTAAATGAAGAAAGTTTAACGATGGTTGGAAGTTTCTTAATTTTATAAACTACTTCAATGTTGATAAAAGTTCGGAAACTCTGCTTTTGTGTAATTAATGAGGGAAAGTAAGGATCTGTTGACACTTCGGAATTTAAACTGAAAAATAAGAAAACGCGAAGATACAGAAGGAAAATAAATAGAGGACAATTAAATAGTTTGAGACAAGGGATTTTAATTATCAATGACAAATTCAACGATTCTAAGGTTTTCAAGGGATTACGCAACTTTAAGATACTGAAAAATTGTTTTTTTTACATTATTTTTTACAAGTACCCAACTACCTTAAAAACGTTCTATCTCAATTTTTATTAGCAAGACAAATATCGTAGTTTTCAAATTGTGAATTTTGTACTCAAATTGCTCATTGCGTACGTGATAACTTCATATGCTTCATTTTCATATCGTTTGAACTCATAAGTCGAACAAATTTCAATCCATTAACTTCGTAATTCCATGTTTAAACTATGTAATTAAAATTAATCCTTCAGCAAAAGTGTATAGAACTGCACCATTTTATAGCAAAGCTATTTTTTATAAATAAATTTTAGGAAATTTTTTTTTCCAGGAAATAATTTTTTGTTTTTACATTTGCCATTTCTTTAAAATTAGGTACGCGTACTTCTGCAGTTATTTGCAACTAAACCAATAGCAATTTTGTTTCTAATCTAAAATGTAAATTTTTTTTTAAAAGCTGTTGGTTTGGTAAGGAAAAATGTTCATGGACGAAATGCACCATTTTGTTTTGCATTGCCTTGGAGAATTAGATTTTTACAGTTCACATAAGGGACTTAGTCAGAATTTTCCTTTCTTCAATTATCTCGCTAAAAAAAGATTAAAAAAATTCTTCAGAGGAGTAATGTGCCATTTCGTTTTGTATTGCTTTGAAAAAATTGATTTTTACAGTTCTTTGATATATCTATAAAAATAATTCCTTGATAATAATTATAATAATAAAGAACCTTTTCAGAATTTTCATACATTCAACTGTCTCGCTAAAAAAATAAACAATAAAATTTGCTTAATTTGCTTGTAACAGAGAGGCCTCTTAACTTCTTAAATTACCAATACAGGGTTAGGTGGGGGACACATCAAAGATTTTTCTGCTCTTGAAAGATTTGAGAAGAAGCATCAGAAATTAAACAAAAATATTTTTAATCATCTGTAGTTCTAAAAAACAAAATCTATACCCTATAATTTTCCTTCCTCTCTTTTCTTAATTTCCCCGTTTTTTTTCTTTGGTTTATTTTTTTCTCAAACTGTCCTTTTTTTTTGCTTGTTTATTTATTTATTTAAATTTAGAACAAAAAATATATCCGGATCTTATGTAATTAAACTGTACATTTAATTCAGATTTCCTTTATTTAAGAAGAAAATGTTTGTGATGATTGTGTAAATGTTTGTGTATTTAATGTAATTTTATAAAGTTTGTTTCTTGTTTATTGTTCATTTACTTTGTTTATCTTATTGGTTTTTCCTCTTTTCGCAATGTAATGTTTTTCTTCTTCTTCTTTTTACCCTATGGGCTCAAAAGTCAGAAAACTATTTATTTCTTCTCTAAGATGTTTAAAATAAATAAATGCGCTACTAAGTATTATTATTAAACATGTTATTTATGTGAATAAAAATAACCTTTTGCTGGAATAATTTAAAAGAATTCTTAAATATTTCTGAGGAGATGAAAAGAAAGAAGAAGAAAAAGATCTTAACTGAGGAGGAAAACATCAGAGCCCGCGGAAAAAACGACGCTATTTTCTTATTGGCGTTCCTTGCGCATGCGCTTGGAATTCAAAATCGCACGATGCGAGATCGGCGAAGCCAACAATAACATCAGTCAGAGTTTTGACACTGAGTGAATGTGAGGGCTACGCTGTTAAACATCACTCGCGATGGCTTTTTTACCTGTCACGGTAAAAACAGCGTCGTGATCAAAAAAATCAAACGATTTATTTTTCGGTATCTGATCTTGGATTACCTGAGCCTTTTATGAATATTTTCCACCAAAATCAATTCAGGAAATAAATTGTGGATTAAATACGAAGTAAACAGCATCTGAAACTGGTTGTTCTAAGTCTAGGGGAACAAGTTCACTGACTACAAGAAGTGTTGTGCGCGAAGATTTTTTATTTTATTTTTCTTCTCGTTTTTTGAACATCGTCCGATGGATTTAAAGCCTTCGTCCGATTACGTGCAATTTTGAAGTTGATTTGTGTGTCTGCGACAGTATGTTGTCATTGTCAAATATGGGTAAAGAAACGGATTTGTTATTGGCTGTTAAAGCCGAAGATGTACGCGGAGTGACTCGATTGCTGGCTAAATATAAATCTTCAAAACCAAGTAAGTGTTTAAGTTAAATTTATATTTGTTTTGGTAAAAGACAACTTATAAAGAAGAAATAAAAAGTTTAATATACCCCCAGCCGTTTAGATACTATAAACAAATATCGCTAAATATTCAGTTATGCGGTTTTTTTATTTAACTGATTATTTATATGCCGGGATAATGATTTTATGTAATATATTTGATTTTGTAGCACTGAAGCAATCTTACGTTTTTTTACTTTGTGCTTTAGGTTTGTTATGATATCATTAATTATTTATATTTGTTGCGATCGAGGACAACCTAATAAAAAAAATTTAGGCAGCCTTTTCGATACTATAAACAAACATCCTTATTTTTCAGTTATGCGGTTGTTTATTTTGCTGATAATTATGTAATAAGAAAATAACTTTATTTAATAAATAATTTGATTCTATATTTCTGCAGTGATTGTCTTTTTTATGTATACTTCAGAGATTATTTTTCTTCTCCATCGCAAAGTTAGCTCTATTTTTTTTATAATATTATAGTATTCCCTTTGTTAGATCGTTGTTTTCGTTAAAAATATATTTGTTAAATTAAGGAATAGCACATAAAAATCAAATGGAAAAGTTAAAATAACTGCCGTTTCGGTACTATTTACAAGTATATTGTCAATTTATCAGTTATGTATAGTTGTTGGGTTTAACCGATATAGAAATGATGGTACTTGGCGATGCAAATTTTAATTGAAGACTTGTTTACAGTACTGTCTTTTTAACTTTTTATTTCTGTTTTGGACCTTTTTTATTGTAATTATACCACCGTATATATAACTCAGTTTTCTTTGAAAACTATGATATGCTCGTTGAATTTCTTTCTTCAAATATTAATACGAAAATATCTAACAGCGCGATGCAATAAATAACTCGTTACATTTTTAACTGTTAGAAATTTTCCAATTAATGTAAAAAATCGATTGAAAGATTTTTTTTTTTTTTTCGTCGTACACGTTCTGATTTTGTTCACTATTAAAAAATTCTTTTCTTTCTTTCATTTATACAAAATCTTTAATTGGAAGTAATCTAATATTAACAGTAATCGCAGATTTAAGTGTTATTTTAGTAAATTTATCTTTATTAACGAATATTTTCCTTCTAATATGTTTATTATGAATTATGAAAATGGTTGCATATAAAAAAAAAAAGATGATTATACAAAAAAATTGCGATGTTAAAAGATATCTTTTCTTTCCTCATTCACTGTGTAATTTGTGGCTGGTTCTATAACAATATTATTGTATTAAAAACCGCAAAATTTTTAGGTAAGGAAACTTTTCTCAAAAATAGGTAGGGGTCACTCAATTTTAAATTTTTGACACCTTAAATTTGTTATCTTTACATTTTAAAACTTTAATGTTATAATTTCAGTGTCAAACATTGAAGTAAAATAAAATTAGGTATAAAATTTCTTATACTAGTTAACACTAAACATAGTGTAACCGGTGAAAGGACAAAATTTATTTGACCGGTTTGTTGTATTTTATTGTTAAGTGTTGGTATGTTTGGTATTAAATGTGATTTTTCTATTTAATTTCGACTAGATTGCAAAGTTTTTCAATCTCAATTTAAATTAATGTTAAAAAAAAAAAACTTAATTCTCATTTTTTTCGATTTATTGGATAATTTAAGTACCAAATTAGATATGTTTCACAAAGCATTTAAAACCATTGGATCTTTGTCTTGACGCATTTCGTTTTGTATGGTAATTTTATTTAGAGTTCTTGAAAATTTTAAAGAAAAAGAAGGGGGGGATAAAAGGCATCCTATTTTGTTTCTCTTACTAATTCAGCAACTTCTTTTCTTTTTTGTAACTATTCACTCGTAAAATCATTTCTTTAAGTTAATTTTTTTCTCGAAATTTCTCTTTACTAAAAATGTCACGTGATTTAGTTAACTTCTTTTTCTCCAAAATCAACATTTCTTCAGACTAAATTACTTTTCTTTCTCTTCTTGATAAATATGCATTGCATGAATTTTTTGTCCACGAGTACTGTCTCATTGTAAAAAATTTTTTTCCTTATTTCTTTTAAAAAAAACCCTGTAATTTGATTGTTTTTTTTCTTCTTTTTTCATTCACTGCTGCAGTCTTATCCTTAAGATGTACTACTGAGCTAAGATAAACTTTCCATTTAACTCAATGCACCTGTTCTACTCTTTCGTTTACTTGTGACGTCATATGTTGCGTGATATTTAGGGAGTGGTTTTACAATGCGCGACTGTGAACTGTGACACCGGTTTTTATTTTGTCTAGATTTTTTTTCGGGTTTTTTTTTTTTTGCTAAGTTTTCTTTTTTTTTTCTCTCAGCATTCAAGTTTTAGTTCTTGTTTAAATGGGAAGAGATATTTGATATTTCGTTAGTAGAATTTCCAAAACCAGTTCAATTCATTTTCTAATGTTTTCTATTGAAATAAAATAATAGTTTTTCTTTAATTTTTTTAGTATTTTTGTTTACATTATTTACATTTTATTTATTATTGTCTTGAAATTTATGTAATCTTTTAGTTTTTAAACATATTAATAAAAAACAATTTTTTTTTTATACTGCGATTTTAATAAAATGAAACGATCAGGTTTTAAGTTTTTTTTTTTTTTTTTTTTTAGGATGTAAGATGTTTATTTTTCCTCTGTCTATTATTCATGCTTACGTTTTTTAACTTTTTTTAATCCCTTGAACTACATTTGTTTTTAACATATTTTCGTTAAAGAATATTTTCTTAATAAAACAATAATGATAAAAAAAAAAATTAGAAATGTTTAAAGGTTAAAGCAAATGCACCTTTTGAATCCCTTGAACTATATTTGTTTTTAACAAATTTTCGTTAAAGAAAATTTTCCTAAAAAAAAAAAAATTTAAAAGTTTAAAACAAATGTTTACGTCTTTAACGTTTTAATTCCTTTAAACTACATTTGTATTTAATATATTTTCGTTAAAGAAAATTTTCTTAATAAAACAATAATGATAAAAAAAAAATAGAAATGTTTAAAGGTTAAAGCAAATGCACCTTTTGAATCCCTTGAACTATATTTGTTTTTAACAAATTTTCGTTAAAGAAAATTTTCCTAAAAAAAAAAATTGAAATGTTTAAAGGTTTAAAACAAATGTTTACGTCTTTAACGTTTTAATTCCTTTAAACTACATTTGTATTTAATATATTTTCGTTAAAGAAAATTTTTCTAAAAAAGAAATTTTTAAAGATTAAAACAAATTGTAGTTACTTCTACAATTTGGAATTTTAATATTCTAACTCCAGTATTTTGTCCCTTTTTTTTAGTTTTTTGTTATAAAGAAAACAGTAATGAATAGTTTCTTTTTTGCTAACTATGTCGCTTCTACCAATTAATATTTGGTTAGAAGGCAGTGAACAGCAAATTCACCAGCAATTTTTTTCTATCAAGATAGTTTATATTGACGCTGAAGCTTAAAAGCCGTTAATATGTACATTAATTAGCTAATTTGCAGATTAACTTAGGTGATCCGCTTAAGTACAGAATTTACCTGGTGTAAATTGATAATCTGTGAATTAGTAGATCCGTTTAAGAGCGGAATTTTCCGCAATTTACCTAGATAATGTGTGCAATAACGGTTTCCGTATAGTGAAAGTTAAATAATTTGTTGTTAGATTGTATTGACTTGAATCTTTGGACACCGAAAAATAAATGAATGGTATTATATTAATTACTTTAAATGTAATAATATTTGAAACTGTTTGATTCTTTTTAATATTCAATTATGTTTTTAAAGTGATCTACGATTGATTCAACTAATTTGTTGATTGTTTGATTGCACTAACTTTATAAATAGCGAACAATAAATAACATTATGTTAATTTCAGTGTAAAGAAATGTTTCTGTTTTTTTTTTTTTTTTTTTGCAAACATCTTATTTTTTACTTTAGTAGGTAATATAGTGTGTAAATAAACTACTTTACTTTGTAGGTCACCTTGGTAAATTTAGAATTGAAACAATTTTTGTGGCATTTTAATGTATCTAGCTAGCTAATATTCACATTAAGTGGCAACATATGTATTTTAAAAATACTTTTTTTTTTTAATTTAAGAACTCGAATTTCTTTTTTATTTATTTGTTTTTGTTGGTGAAAGAGACAAAAAAGACACACTTAAAAAGACACACTTAAACTACGCCAAAAAATTATAAACTCTTTAATAGGCATAAGTTAGGCGCATTATGCGCATAAGCTGCAAGTATATAGAACCCTTAAAATAAGAAAAAATACAAAGAAAGCAAGAAAAAATATTTTAGAAAAGCCAGAAAGCAAAATAACAAAAATATGTAATTTCGTCGTCAACTCACACGATAATATCCGCAAATTAGTGTGCTTTCTAATATTTTATTAATTTAATCAAATATATATGTACATATTACTTTGGTATTTAAGTAAAGTTTTGTTCAAACTTAGAAGCGGAATCACATACTTTTGCTTCGTCACATAAATGTTAAGATCACCTGTTGAGATTAAATAAAATGTTGAATTTAAGATTTTATTAACTCTCATTCTTTCAGCTTTATTACCATCTCAATTAGAATCCCAATCGTTACATCACCAACTTCCTCTCTTTTCTCATTCTTACAAAATATTTACAACCTTGGAAGAAAATTAAAGTCTAGATTTTACAGAACTCATTTTACCGTGTCAACTAATGAACTCCACGATAAATGATGAGTGTAATTAATTTCCTTGGCGCGGTCGTAAGCACATATTTAAAATGTTAGTAAAATCCGACTAATTTCCCCCGAAAATGTTGTAGTTTGGGTAATTTTTGGTGCTCTCTGTTAAGTGTCCGATGGAATAGATTTTCAATTCGTCAAGATTATTCAAATTTATTTTCGTTTGAGTTATTTATTGGCAGCGTGTAGTGAAAGGTGAATTAATTATTGAAGAATTAATTCCTCCGAGAAAATTTCCCAAGTTCAAATGTGAGCTATAGCCCTTTTAATTAGTATACGTCAGGATTCGTAATCTTATTTCGTTTTCATATTTATTAGCTAACATTTACTTAGATCTGATTTATTATTCAAGATTTCTACTGATTTTGGTTATTCCTGTAGAAATGCATTTCTAAGCATACTAATTAAGCGACAACATTCCTTAGATTCATTCCTTTAGTGTTAAAATTTTAACTTTTAGATTAAATTTGATGTTTTGATTGTGCACATAGGAAAATTTTCTAATATTTGAGGCTCAGGGAATAGAGCGTTCGCCTTCCAATGAGGTGAACCGGGTTCGAATCCCAGCGATGGCTGGTAGAGACGAATTCCGCATCAGACTTGCACACATCGAAGTTCCCAGGTACACAAAACAAAGTTTACAACAAAATACATAAACAAATACTAAATCTAATTTAAGTAAAAGACGTAGACAAGAAAGAAGAATGTGTTTCAAAAGTCACTTTATTTATTTTACAAAATAAATGAATAATTAAAATAAAAGGTGTGAGAAATTAATACAGTATACGGTAGCTAAGCGCAATTCACTTTATATCTCCAGATTGCACATTTAAGTGTGAAATTACAACCAGCATTTTGGCAACAATCAAATCGTTTAAGAAAGGCATCTGGCAACATTCGTTCTTACCATGTGCGTTCTTTTAAAAATGGCGTGAATGTTCTTTTTTTTTTCTTTCCTCAATTTCGTGGTTAGATTTGGGAAAAATAGCCATTAAGATTTCATAGCTGTTATTTCATTTCAAATAAACGTAATACGATAAAAACTAAAGTGCTCTTTGCTTTAACGTTTTCTATTTTAGCTTCAGAGCGCCGTTAACGTTTTTTACTCTCATCTTATTTACACTTGAAGATTAGTTACTTTCGCCATTTTAAATGAAACTCTTTCAATTTTTTAACACTATAAAGCATAGCTTCACGTACAATCTTTCCATTTCAAAGTACATTTACGCATATTTCGTGTTGGTTTTTTATTTCTTATACCTGTTTTATAAATGTTCGAATTTAAGCAAATTAGCAAAGAGTAGTAAAAAGAGTGTATTTTATAAAATAAAATAAAAAATAAGAAGAAACGGACGATTTTCAAAATCACTGCTTTTCACTTTATTTTTCATTTTTAATATTAATTTTTCACTAAAATCTTCTTTTGGAAAATTGAGCCAATTTTGTCTTAAATTCATAATTTTGAAACTAAAACTGTTTGAAAAACATATATTTTTTAAAAAATTTTTCCCAAAAACAAGATCTTATTTTTACTTAATCATAAAAACAAAATTAAACCAATTCTGCAGTTATTGATTCAGAAAATTAAGAGTAGATTTTTCACAAATCCTCTTCCTGGCTCTAATAGCCTGGCTCTTCCACAAAAAGCCTGGACAGACTACCAGCTTTTTTGGTTTTTCAGAAAACCAGGACCTAATTTTTGCAAATTCTGAGTAGAATTTTCACAATTTTTTTAAAACAACTCTCCCCTCCAAAAAGTTAGAATATCCCCTATTAATGATTTACGGTAAGTGCTATCCAAAATTAATTGCATTTTTTAATTTATATTTGCCACTGGAATCAATAAATATTGATTGTTTATTTGTGATCGATGAAAGCATCGTCCAGGAAAACAATTTTTATTTAGATTTCGAAAAATATTTTTCTGCATTTTTTTCACAAAAACAAGATCTTATTTTTACATAATCATAAAAACAAAATTAAACCAATTCTGCAATTATTGATACAGAAAATTAAGAGTAGATTTTTCTCAAATTCTCTCACAGAAAGAGTTTATTCGCAGAATCACAATAACTTACTGAAAGAGAAAATACTTTTTAAATCGTTTTCGTTTTTTAAGGCAAACGGTTTCTTTCCATTAAATACTGTTAACATATTCTAAATCGTTTGCGTTCTTCAAAACATCGCCATGATTTAGACAACCATTCATTTGGCTGCTACATAACATTTATAATACATATTCATACCTTAATTTCCTTAAATATTATACAATTTCTTCCATGATTTCCTGTTTATAAAAAAGAAAACTCCATTTAAATTTTGATATTTCGATAGCTTGATTTTGTCACTCCGATGACATAGTCAACGCGTGAGTTGATAAATCCCTATAGTTAGGGATTGTAAATCCATATTGTTAGGGATTATAAATCCCTATCAATCTCATTAAATGTTAATGCGTATGTGTATCAGAATAAAATTATTACACAACGCCCCAATTTTGTGTATTAAAAAATGAAATTTTTCGCAATGTATTTCTTTTTGCATTTTAGTTAATAATGAAAATGGTAAGGAACTTTTTTTCTCAATTTTAAGACATTTCATTATATTACGGAAGTAAGAAACGATTTATAATTTTATTTGGTATATATCTGTCTTTAAGTGTAAAAATTCTATTGTTAATTTTATAAAATCGTATTTTCTTCTAAAACGAAAATTTAATTTTTAGAAAATGTTTCATATCGTCAACTGATGCTATTTTGCTATCATTAAATAATCGTATATTAGTTTTTATGTTATCAACACGGAAAATAAGTCAGGGTTGGGTTTTTGACGTCAAAAAGTGGTTTTTGACATGACAAGGGTATAATACTGGTTTAAACCGTCAAAAATGTCAAAAACTGAAGTTTGCCAAGAAAATATATAAACTTCAAAACTACCAACAGTTGCCATGCATTATATTGAAATTAATTATACTATAGGTAATCAGCAGGTTTTAAAATATTTTTTAATTAAAATTAAGGTAAAATAACAGATTTAAAATCTCAGAAATTTATATTCAAATGCATGTGCAGAAAAATTTTGCACAAAATTTTTTTAAATATTTATATTTAAAAAAATGTTTTTTTTTTCTTTTTGATACTTATGAAAATTAAAAGTTTATTACTATGCATTTTTGACATATAAGGAACATATAACTAATATTTATAAGGAACTTACAAGTTATGTTGTATAAATACAAACTTGATATAAGATACAAGTGTATAAAAATTTTTTTTTAATGTTATACCGAATATCTTTATTATCCAGTATGTTAATTTGAATTTAAAAGTAGTTATATTTATGAATAATGATAAATATAATTCATATTGTTTATTATATTTATTTATAATTATTGCACTTATCATTTTAAAACAATTTTTATCTCTTAATTTTTTTTTTCTCCACTTGTATTAAGAATACAAATAATGCATATCTTGAAAGCAAGAAGTAATTATTCAACAGCTGAATATTTAGATATCCAACAAAGCTATATCGTATTCAGCAAAATGAAATTCACAAGTATTTGGATAAACTAAATTTTCAGCATACTAAATGAATAGGCTGAATATACTGTAAATCGACACTAACTACTCTGTGTATTTAACAGAAAGCACTTAAATTTGTATTGTCTTATGTTAAAAAGATTATTAAGAAGATTTAAAAGAATATTAAAAAGATTTTTCTTTAAAAGAAGATGTACAAAATGTACAAAACTGCTAATGTACAAAACTGCTAATGTTTATCTTTAAAAATATCTAATTTTTAGTATAATCTATACTATACACTAAATTTGGTTATAAATAAATTTCTTAATAATATCACTGCAGATTTTCAATAACACATGAAAATGAATACATAATATTACAAAAGATGTGAGTTTTCAAAAGTACAAGATTTTGGTTACTATTCAAAATATAAGTGTTTCTTCAAAATTTTAAATTTATTTTTTCTAGAACATATTTAGAAACACTATCCTTTAAAAGATATATAAATTTTATGTATTAATTAAATTTAACATATGAATATAGGTTTTTGACATTTTCGACATTTTTGACAGTGAGGTTTTTGACGTGACGGTTTAAACCATGGTTTAAACTGTCAAAAACTGTCACATGTCAAAAACCTGCCAACCCTGAAATAAGTGAAAAATATTTATGTCTTGTTTAGTTATACTATCGATCATTCTGTAGAAAAGAAAATACTTATCTTATTTTCGTATATAAAATATAAATTTTTTGTTTACCATTTTATTTCGAAACAAAAAATTCATTTTACTGCATAAAAGATATAATATTAGATGTTGTAATCATAAAAATATGCAAACGATTCAAAGTAAACCCGGTGGACTTTATGAATATTTATTACTAGTATTTTTGAAGTGTTGGAATATTTATTTATTCAACGTTTCTAATTTCAGTATGCATCGCTGGCGATTCAAACTTTCATTTCACGCATTTGGCACTGCCATATGGCGAGCCTAAGTAACAGTTGCTCGTGTAGCATTTGATTTATGGCTCCCTTTGGCGAAAGTTATTAAAAACGAGAACTATATAGAACCTCCTAAACTGAAATATCTAATGGATACTCATAATAGCCATAATGCGTGCAAGAAAGTGCTCAAAAAATGCTTAACATTACTTCCCATCCTATATCAAATTAAGTCTACAACGTATTATTTTTTTATTCTTTCTTTTTGTTCTTTCTTTTTCTTCCAACAACATAAAAATAAATGAACGCAACAGCCTTCTGAAATTTTCTTGTTACAAAATACCTCTAGTTTTCTTTGCGCTTTATTATTATTGTTTATTTTCCTTTTTTGCTAACGTAGAACGAGCCGAGCGTTGTTTTCTGTTTTATTCTATTTCTCTTTTTAGTCTTAAAGTTTGGCAACAGGACTTAAAATTGATCGTAAGGTGTTCGAGGGTCTTACGTTTTTTTTCTTCTTTTCATTCTATTTCCTTACCTTTATAATAAACTAAAAAAAAAAAAAGGAAAAACTGATGGGAGGAAAATGTTGCTACTCTTAGTTACATCTTCTTACATGGAAAACGAGAGAAAAAAAAATACAGGATAATCGATTGTCCTAGATATAATTTTTTCTTTTTGTTTTATTATTATCGTTTGCAAGATAAATATGGTGGATTGGACAATTCGTGTTGGTTTTGGAGAGGGAAGAAAAGTGGGTGGTTTTCAGTGTGAAAATATTTACTTGATAATAATGGTCCTTGTTCTTGCGTTTCTTTATGAGACAGTTAAAGAAGTGACGTAAAAAAAAAAAAAGCTGTTTTATAGAAAGAGAAAAGTGTATTGTTGTTTTATTTAATCATAAAAAATGAGCTTACACTTTTATTTAAGATGGGAGGCGTTAGTATTCTTTGTTAGATTCTGAGCTAGACTTACTTTTTCTTCCATTAGTTGTAGACATTGTTGATAAGTATTTATTTTATGTAATTGAGCAGTATTCATGTCATGGACATTTTCTAAGGTTTCGTTTTTTTTAAAAATAATTTCACCATTTTAAAAATAAGGATTTATTCAATAATTTACTAAATATTTAGATAAAAAAAGTAACTCTCAGAAATGACGTTATATGTTTGTCAAAGTAAGTGTACGTTATCGTATGTTTTACCATAAAAAATAATATAAATTTGTTAAATAAATAATACCAATAAACTGAGGCAGTAAGATATTACTCGATTAAAAACTACACTTTAAAAAAAATTGAAAATAACAGTTGATATGTTTCCGACGCTCAAAAAATAGGCACCTATTTTCAAAGAATTTTTCAGACGTGAATGAGAAGAAACAAAAGTGATTTCAAATAAAAACGGGGGGAGGGATTTCCACCCCTGTCACATCAGCTCATCTTGATGCCCTGGAATCTTGTTTTATTCATTTCAATGCTGATTCCCCTTACGGCCACTGTGGTTTTTTTCTGTTCTGTTTTTAATCTTTTTCCTATCTCGGCTATTGCGGTTTTTTCTAGCTTTGTTTTAGCTCTATGTTCCCATGTTTCATTTCCAACTTAGCGTTTTTAGTTCAAATCACTTTTGTTTCTTCTCATGCAAGTCTTCAAAATAATCGCCTATTTTTTGAGCGTCGGAAATATATCAACTGTTATTTCCAATTTGTAATTTTTTGAAGCGAGTGAAATTTTAAATCAAATTCTATGAATTTATGTAGCATTCGTGAATATTTTAAGCGAAAAATAATCATTCAACAAAAAAATTTATGTATAAAAAGAAAAGAATTTATGCATTAGTAAAAGAATTTTTTTATTTATTTAAAATATTGAGTTATATCTAAATATATAGAAATGCATTTAATTGAACGGTATAAAATGTTCTACACGGAAAATTAGTGGAGGAATTTAAAAAAAAAATTTTTTGTGTCAGTTATTAAAATGATTATTTTCATAGATCACATTTTCTATAGATTTGAGTGCCAGTTACGATTTTTTAGGGAGCCATGGCGACCGGAAGTTGCAGATTCCATTATCATTTCTTTTCTTTACTAAAACTTATTTTTAAGCGATTGTATTATATAAACTTAAAATTCAAATTTGATAATTTTTTACTTCTCGTTCACGAATTTAAATGTATAAGAAGGGCATAAATATTTATGCAACATTTATGAATATTTTGAATAAACGTTCTAACAAAGAAATCTTGATGGTGTGTAGGCTTGTGACTATTGGACATGTTCTGCTTGACTGAAAGCCTATTCAGAATGTAAATCTCGTCATTATGTCGTGGACATCTGTCACACCGTCTGTCCAAGGGAGGAAAAACCTCTCCCTTCTTTCCTGATGCACGTGTGGATAGGGGATGTTCTTTGACCTTGAAAGAGAAAAACTCTTCCTTTGAAATTCGAAACATATTCCGTTGAACAAGCTGAATTCCTTTGTAATACTGTAGTACAGTACTATTAATAGAAGTTCGTCCCTCTTGTCTGGGTGGGAATTGACAATTTTAATGAGTTTTTACTGAATTGGTATAAAAATTTTATTAGATAAATTAATACTTGTGACAAAAAAGAGTGTTAATTTTTTTTTCTATCTTTCGAAAGTCAAACTATAATTTAGATTAATTTATTATATTAATTTTATAATGGATCGGATTATAAATGTAATATTGTTAAATTTTTATTGTACTTACGTACCTACTTACTATTAAACAATGTTACAAGGTAGACGAAATTGGAACGTAAACAGTAACTTGCTTACATTGTTGGTTACAAACCTCATAAGACTTTAGCATCCCCAAAATTTTTAAGGATGCCTTCTTTTGTCTTATCAGATTTAGTACAAACCCTGGTCTCGGAAAAATCCTTTTGATTCAAGTTTGGTAAATAATGTTACTTTTTTTGCGGTATAAAAGCCTAGAATATATGCTTTGCACTGTTGTTAAGTGATTTTTAGGTCTGTGTGCTGGAGCAGATCTTTTTAAAAGGTCAGTTCTTGGTTTCGAAAAAAATTTTGTGACATAAAAAGCATCATAGATATTACCGTTAGATGTTACGAGATATGTTACTAGATAGATATGAGATCACGAGACTAATATGGATATTACAAGATGTGTTACTAGATAGATATAATATCTCGAGACTTATATAGATATTACGAGACGTGTTACTAGATAGAGAGGATATCACGAGACTAATATAGATATTATGAGATGTGTTACTAGATGGATATGAGATCACGAGACTAATATGGATATTACGAGATGCGTTACTAGATAGATATGAGATCACGAGTCTAATATGGATATTACGAGATGTGTTACTATAGATAGATAAGAGCTCACGAGACTAATATAGATATTACGAGATGTGTTACTAGATAGATATGAGATCACGAGACTAATATGGATATTACAAGACGTGTTACTAGATAGATAATGAGATCACGAGACTAATATGGATCTTACGAGCTATGTTGATACACATGAAATCACGAGACTAATTTAGATATTACGCGACAAAAACCTAAAATACCTACTTTTTAATTATTTGTTTGAAATAAGCAATCTTGTTCTCGCATTCCCAACTTATTTTGTGAGCTGTTTATCGACATTAACATTTTCCCACTTTTGATGTTTTTCTTGCAAATCATTTGTGGTAATTAAACTTACTTAACTGCTTTGAACTTTAAACCTTAATCTAACATTCCTTTTATTATCATTGCGCTTAAACATTTATGCTTTATCAGTACTGAATTTAACTAACCCAGATAGCTTGGGAAGATATAAATAAACAGAATCTTCTCCCCCTTTGCCGCATAAATTAAAGATAAACAACAACACTAAACGCTTTTAAATGACACCCTCTCAAAAGCGGCGAATTATAACATCGCAGCTCTCCTGCAATAACATCGTCGAACGATGATGACCTTAATCGTAATCGAGGATGATGGTTGATGCCTTTCTCAAGAGCGAAATGTAAATAAACAAGAAGAAAGATGGGTTCACAGTCCTTCCTCTACCTTCTTTCTTCTTTTTTGGTCTTAAAGAATGATGCAAAATGCATTTTCCGTTGGGAATAGTATTCATCATTTCCAAATGGCAACGCTCATCACCCCAAGAACTGAGGACATGTTGGAAAGGGCCAGTGAAAATGGGACTCGTGGGAAAGAGGCTTGAGTGACGATGACAAATTGCTGGTACCGCCCTTGTTGCCAAATCGCATCTGCTAAATTATGCAACCCTCATGTGTCTTTCATTTTATAGGGACAGAAGTGAATTATAGTTTGCGCTCTGGGTTAATGGTTTTTTAAAAGTACGTTTTACAGGAGATGTCACCGTGACAACTTATTAATAAAACATAGTATAATTTTTCGTATAGTAAAAGTTCTGGTGGTCAAGATTGATGAAACAACGTAAATTGCTTAATTTGTTGATGACTGTTCTAAGCTTTAAAATGATGATTGTTCTTTAGAATTCCGTTGGTAAGATGGCAAAGGAATTATTTCTTGATATAATTGCATATCGAAACATGCAATTTGATACTTTTAAATTGAAGATTGTGATGTACTATGATGTCTAGAGGAATTTAGACCGTTCGTCGAAATCATTTATTGTTCAAGTTCGCTCTTATCAAAATATTTTTTTTCTTCCATTAGAGATATTAACTAGAAACAAAATGTAGTCTTGCTAAACCAATTTGCCTGTGCTAATAGATTCGTCTTTCTCTCCTCTCGCTAAATAAATGGTTTAGAGTTTTACCATAACATCGATACCTTTAACCCTAATACTGTTCGAATTGGCAACAACTTTAATAACGAGTTAAGCTAAGCCTATGTAGAAGGTATCGAAAAATTTGCACGCTATTTTTTATGGTAGTATTTTTTTTAAATATTACAAATGTGTTAATATTTTTTTTAACAAAAAATTAATAAATTTGTGGAATACTGAAAAAAAAATTCGTTAGTTTCACGAAATTAAAAACATTTTTACAACAAAGACAACTATTACAATTGATTTTTCAATATTGCATCTCATTCACATGCTTGCAGAAATCTAACCGCAACTGGTGCGTGATAACGGTGCGTGCATACGTTAATCCAAAACTTGATTTTCGTTTGTCATAAGAAATCAAAAACAGGTGTTTTGGCACGATTTTTCGTATCAAAAGACTCGTAATACTTTCTTATCTTGGCATCATATCTGGCTGTGGTTTACAATCACGCTATGTATCATTTTTAAGAAAGTAACTTTTAGTGTAACAATTACGTTCGATTATTATTAAATCAATTTCCCTTTTTTCTAGCTTAATTTGTAAAAATCGATGACCAAAGTTATGCCCTCATTTCTTCTTAAATGAATACTAATAATGCATCCATAAATTCTACGATTGAATTTATTTATTATATCATATTCTTTATATGGACAAACAGCTAATAGTTAACTTGGGCAAACAGCTAATTGGAATAATACTATTTTTAGTATATGAGTCAGTTCTTGTATTCGAAGAACCTTTTTTATTAAAACTATATATCAAACCAGTATTTATTATTTTTATCAGACATAAAAACAGTTAAAAAGAATTAAAATTAAATCTTAATTAAATAAAACTATGCGTGATAAAAATAGTAATATCTCAGCAACAAAATAGTGTAGATGATCATTCAATTTGCATTTCAATAACACAGAGGAATAATTAAAATCTCATTAATTAATAAGCCCATTGTGGCTGTACTGTCCAATCAGGTTTATTTCATAAATGGTTATTTTACACTTCGTGAAAGTGCTATAAGTCTCGTGAGTTTAGTTTTAAATTTGATGAATAATAAGCTCTTAATTCAATAACATTTCTAACATCTCATGAAAACAAAATATAAAAAAAGAAACAAAAAATAAAAGAAAAACATTTATCTAGTCATAATTATATAGTCAACAAAACTTAAAATAAATAAATAAACTATATTTTATCAACCGTGACACGTCATTAACTAGACGATAGAAACTAGTTGACGAACTCCTCTTCCTATAGCCGAAATCACTATTTTCCGTTTCGAAATTTCTAATTGGAGCAATAAACCTTCACAATAAATAAATGAATAAAGTGATTACATTTAAATGATTTTTTTTCGTTCAAAATTCAGGCCTAGATTTCAGTAATAAACTTTTAATTGCAATCCAAGGAAAATGGATCTCTTTGTTCTATTTCCGAGTTTAAATGAACTTATATCTCAAGAGAATAGATATATTTAAGGAAAGTATTTCTTAAAATGACATAATTATTTATCTTTGTTATATATAGATATATTTATAAAAGATTTTTTTATTTGTTGATTAATTTAAAGGAACCAATTCTGCAATATTCTAAACAATTTTATTAAAACACGAAAAAAAATTTTTTTTTTTCTCCAGCTAACGACATTATTCAACGTTTAAAAAAGTTAAAACAGAATTTCTGTATCTAATTACTGTATTAAAATTTCTTCTATTGCAAGCAGCCTTTTTAATTGGTTTTTAGATAGTCTCCTTTATTATTCGCCTTTATATCGTAATCATCAACATTTGGTACAATTTTATCTCTTGAAAAGTTATATTTTAAGAATTTTTTTCTGTTTGTATGCCTTAACTAAGTGATTGCCTGCGTCAAAATGTAATTGGATTTACCTTTGCTGGTCGGAGTTTTTATTTACAAGGAAAAATTATTAAAAAGTAAGAAGTTTGATTTAAAAAAACTTCTAACGTTTTTATGGCAGAGTAAACAGTTGATTGGCATACATGTACTATATTATTTGGGTGTAGTGCATCTACGCGCAATTTATGGCCCGCATTCCAAAAGTGCTTCCTGAAGTCTTTTAACTTGAACTGTGGAAAAGAACATTAAAAATTTGAAAAAATAATAGTTTGGCTGCTGTGCTTTGTACAGTAAGTTACTGGTTTTATTCAGTCTTTATCAGAGTACCATATTATACCATTTAATTTTGCAAGTTCTGTTCATGTCAATGGCTTAGTTTTAGCAATAAAATTAATTTCTTATGAATTTTAACGAATAAATGAGAAGGATGCTTATTTGAAAAGTAAATATTATGGATATGATTTTAAGATTCCAACTCCGTTTACCAGATGCTATAACAGAAATAGTAGCAAATTTCGTTTTTTAACTAAATAATAGTAAAAGTTAACTTTTGAGGTAGATGAAATTTTGATAAGTTTCTTTCTTTCTTTTTCTTCTTATTTACTTTTTAATCTCCCAACTATGTTTAGAGTAATTTAGATTAAATATATTTAGTTCATCTATAACATCTTTATTATATGAAAAAGTAGGCATCAATTCCTGGTCTAGTGGATTAGAGTTAAGAAGGTTTCATGGCCGAAGTGTGAAGGAATCCGCAATAAAAGTAACCTGCTGTTTGTACAAATTGCTAAAAATGGTAATTAATCATTTTTATGCAAGAATTAAATCATTATATTTTCATTGAAAATTAATTAAGCTGACAATTGACTTTTTGAAATTTTTTATTCGCGTATATGAATTTTTTTTTCTAAGCAGAAGGATATAGCAGAAGGGTCACAGGAGAATATTTTACGAAAGTGCGAAAAATAGATGTTATTTATTGAACTACAATATTATTTTACATCAAATGATTTCATCCAAAATAAATATCGTATACGAAAAACACATTTTCTAAAAATATTGCCATCTTGTTTTTACAATATAAATTATTTTATAATATAAATAAAAATATTATTTTACAGCAAACGATTTCAACCAAAATAAATATCGTTTGCGAAAAACACATTTTCTAAAAATATTGCCATCTTGTTTTTCTAATATAAATTATTTTATAAAAAATATTATTTTACAGCAAACGATTTCAACCAAAATAAAAATCGTTTGCGAAAAACACATTTTCTAAAAATATTGCCATCTTGTTTTATTCTAAGCCTCATTATATGAATTGTGTGAAATAACATTTGGGCTATTAATCGTCATCGTGATTCATCACAGATAACAGAAATTTATGTAGTCTGGTCAAAAATTATCTCTCGAATCACTGTGTTATTACCGCTATCTTAGAGCGTTTAAGATGATGTAACATTCCAGCATTTTAGCGTGTGTCAAAACCGATCGACATCAAAGAAGTTTTTCCTACATGGTTTATTTTAGTTTATAGGCCCCGGAAACGTTGTTAAAAGATTGTTTATGAGTGTTATGAATCTTTATCTTTCTCAAGATGTCTTGTCATTCGGAGTAATTATTTATTCACGCTTATAAAAAAAGAAGAAAAAAAAGATTATATGAAGAAAGATTTAAACATACGATTGACAAAAATAACTTTAAAAACGGTCATTAAAGGAAAACTCTCAAATAAAATTATCTAAGAACTTACAGCTGTTTGAATGCTATAGTTAATTATGTATTTAGGTATATTGAAGAACTAGTGAAAGAAGGTTTTTAAGTAATATTTTAAAAAAAGTTAAATTTCTCGGGAAAAACCTTATTTTAGTCTTATTTAATTTTTGAAAATTTTTGCCAAATCATTCGATTTTGGCGATCTTACTGGATGAAGGTAATAAATTAGTCTTCGAATGTTTTTATAGTGAAAGAAGCATCTAATTTATTATCACTAAACGATCGACGACAAGCTTAGATCGTCTCTGTTTTGGCTGCATATTAAAACACTAAGATTTTCGCTCAATAAATAAAGGCAAGGGATATGCTATTTTATCAAACACAAAGAGCAATGTATTAACTTAAAAACTAATTTACTCCGATTTCTTGTTGTCCGCTTGGAACCTTCATCCACTAAGATTTTGATTGACTAATTTTATTTGACGAATTTTTGTTGTAAAGTCGTCTGAATTTTAATAATTTTCATTATTTTAAAAGGTTAGAGGCATGATTCAGGGTACAATAATTTGTTCCTGCTCATAAAATTTCAAATTTACTAATTCATTTATTAAAAATACTATTTATACTATTACTATTATAAGTATGAAAGATACTATTTATTTCGCTTAACACAAAGAGTAATGTGTTAACTTAGAAGTTAATTTACTCCGATTTCCTGTTACGCCCCTTGCAACCTTCATCCACTAAGATTACATTTGTCTCTTCTCTATGAAATTTTAATCATAAAAGATTCGTTAGAATTTTAGAAATTTTCGTCTTCTTAAAGAATTATCTCATGATTTACAGAATAGTTATTTATTCGGACTTATAAAATTTCGAATTTCCTAATTTATTTATTAAAAAATACAAAAAATAAAGGCTGAGCATAATTTTTTGTTTCGTCAAATACAAAGAGCAGTGTATAAACTTTATACCTAATTGTTATCATTTGAAACCTATCATCCACTAAGATTTTATTTTCATCTTAACTGTGGAATTTTTATTATGAAATTCGTCTGGATTTTAGAAATTCTCATCTTTCTGAAAAGCTACTCATATGACTTAAGGAAGTTATTTATTTATGCTTATAAAATTTCGAATTTACTAATTTATTTGTTCAAAAATTCTAAGCACTAAGAGTAAGGCATACTGTTTATTACGTCAAGACACAAAGAGCATAAACTTTAAGGCTAATTAACTCCAATTTCCTTGAAACCTTTATCCACTAAGCTTTTATTTTATTTGTCTCCAGTCCTGTGAAATTTTTATTATAAAAGATTAGAAACTCTAATCTTTCTAAAAAGTTACTTTGTAGAAATTAATCTAGCTTGTGAGATACATTCTGAGCATAATCTTTATAAATGCATCTTAACGAACACACCATTGTTTCTCTGCAGTGCAAAAACACATACAGGACAGGAAATGCATAGTTCGTTCATATTAATTGCGGTAAATATTTGATGCCGTCAATTTCAAAAGAAAGAACTTAATCATTATTTGTATTTTGACGTTAGGCTTCACTTTTATGTATTCCATTTATTTATTACACTGTTTAATCATAAAATATGATTTAAAAGAATCCAATTCAAACAAATGTTTGAACTTGAAAGTATGTATTTTTCTAGGAAAAAGATCTCGTGGATTCAAAGATTCTGAGAATGTTTTATTTCCTGGTAAATATATTAACTTAGACTCTTAAAATATAACCGATATTTTCTATGTTTATTCAACACCGCAAGATGTTTTATTAATATGATTTCTGGGAATATTCGTAGTTGCTATAAAATTGTTTTGAAAATTCGTATAACTTTCCAATTTATGATTCTAAATTTTATTTTATTTATGACTTTAACTTCATGGTTTATGTATGTTAATTACTTTTTGTTATGTGTAATACTGCTTACATTAAACGTTTTTAATATTTGTGTAGTAAATGTTATAAACTCTGAAAATGTTTTTTATTTATTTGTACCAAAATAGAAAATAGTGCTAGAAATTATGATTATTAATTTATTTCGAGCCTTCGTCCCTGATGATTTTGTCTCAAATCCAAGAGTTCCCATGTCTTCTGAGTTGGTTTTAAATTTACAAACTTATGGAGTTGAATATTGAAAAAGTCGTAAATTCGATATTAATCGGCTGTTCAATGCTTTTTATAAAATAAAATGATCACATGCATCAAGTTGTGGTCTTAGAAAACTCTTAGAAAATTTGTTTAATTTAAGTTTAAGGCATTATTCTGATATCTCTTATCACTATATTTTTTATTGTTAGACCAGAGATCATGTTTTTTAGTTTACGATCTGAACTTAACAAAATTGAAATGTTTCCCCCCCCCCCCGAAATAAATTCATGCCTAATTTATTTATTTATTTTTGCTCGCAATTTATTTTAAATTAGTTTTCTTGATGAAATAAATACATTTTTGTGCTAAATTAAATTCTGGTGGACGTTCTTTTTTTCCAGTGCATGATTTTTATTAAATTGAAACTTATTATACTGGTGAATTGCTTATTACCACCATAATAAGTGTATTCACTACTATGCAAATATTTCACTCTGTGCACAATCCGGGTCAAGGTTACAAAATAACCTATTCAGATTATCTCAAGTTCGCTTCTCTTTCTGGATCGTCTGCAAGGTTATGGTTTTCGGCAGTTGGTTACATCATATCATAGTTGGCTTCTTTGGCTGCCTCATTAAATTCAAATCACGCCAATAAATCTTAATATATTTCCTCGCTTTTTTAAGTTCATAGCTCCCAGCTTGTTTTCATCTCATCCTTTCTATTTACAAAAAGGGAGTGGCTATTTAAGAAGCCAATTTACAGTTCCTTAAATACGTGCTGGGATTTTTATTTATGTACGAGCTGAAATTTAGCTCTATAATTTAATGTTTGTTTTATATGTTTGTGAAAAATGGCGCTATCGTTGCATATCAAACCAAGTTTAAAATTATATAGGCGTTATATATTATAAATGCGTTTTAATTCTACCGTAAAATACGTGTTCATTTATCATTTAGCTCCGTTTCTGAATGTAAATCCTTATTTCATGGTTCATTAAACCCTTTTATACTTTAAGATTAAGTTCCGCGTCTCGAACTCAAAACATAGAATTTCTGTTTGCTTGTATTTTGTTGTTTATTTAATTATTTATTTATATTTGAATTCCAAGGGTGTGTTGGCTGTGTTAAATGCACCCTTTATTGCTCTGATGATTAGTGCTTTACAACTTGCGCAAAACTGTTTAACAGGCGGGAATCTGCGCAATTTACAGCTGTCCACATATTCACGCTTTTTTTAAATAGATTAATTTGACTTCACGGTTTTTATTCAAATTCTTTTTAAATTCTAAAAATCTTTTTAGAAACTTATTCCTGTTTTTTTTGCTATTGGTTTGAACTCGACGGTTAACTACTCCTTACTTTTGAATTTTGATTCTATTGTATATATTGTTTGTACGCGGCTTATAAAGAATGTGATGAAGGATGTTCTAACCTGTACTTATTTAGATTCTAAAATGAAGAGGTAATCTTAGAGATATTTTTCAGAACCTATTAAAAAAGCGAGACAGATTGCACTATTCTGTAGACTGAAAGAGCTGTATCCTGTTACGGCAAAATTATTATAAAAAAGGGCAAATTTATGTTCAACTGTTGGACTAGCTTCATTTTAATAAACTTTAATAATTACTGTTATGCTGAATATGGATATAAGGTAATTAATTAAAAAATTATTCTAGTAATTGGAAAATTATAATTAAAACAAGGAAAAAAAAAAAAGTTTATTTATTTATTATTTTTGTTGTACTTGTTTTCTAGTCATCCGCAACCTCTCCGCATAAATTAAAAAAAAGAAAGTTCTTTGTTACATAATTTTAAAAATATTTTGTACAAGTCCTATTAATGATGTTATTGATATGTATATATTGTTTCTTAGCAATGTTTTATGCCGTAACAAACAAAAACTAATGTTAAAAAAAATATGAATTAGTCTATTTTTGATAACTGTGACCTTTATATTATGTGCCGTTTTTTTTTTTATATCTGTTTATAAAAATGAAGAAAAAAAAGTTATGGATAACTATGAAATAAAATCTAATAAATAAACTTGCAATATATCGTCATTTAATGTAACTTTCATTTCGCTGCTGTTATTGGAATTTCTTCATTACGTCGCATTTGATTGCCACTCAATCTACAGAAAATCGTTTTCAAAGCTTTACTGGTCGACGAGCGCAGCACGTTTTCCTGGAGATTGCTCCTTTTTCCTGGATTCAGGAATTTCTTATTTCTGTCTTGAAGAGCAAGTCTTGATTATTGATTTCGTTCCCTTCCAGATTTGCAAGATTCGCACATTTCCAAGGACTATTATCAGAGAGACGTTGCCAGGTTTTTGATGGTGTCGTTTGGTCCCCTTCCCCCTTCTTTTTCTTGAATTCGTAACTTTTAATTTTTTTTTCTTTTTTACTTTCCTTTTATTATCGTTTGATTTTATGACTTTTTGATTGCACTGGGTGGCGTCATTTTTATTGGAATTCCTGTCGAATTTCGAACATGGAATGTTCGAAAAGAAATATAACTCAGAATTTTTTTAGGTATCCCTTAAAGTTAGATTTAATTTAATTCGATTAAAGTACCGTGAACCATAATTTAAAGATAGCTTCCGGTTTAATAATTTTTGTTTTATGTTGGGATTTTGTCGAAGCCCTTACAATCAAATTGTTTCATATTTCATTTTTTTAAAGTTTTTTTTCTTCTTAAATCTCTCTGCCTTTAAAAATGTAATAAAACTGATGTGATTTAAACCATAAAATGTCTACAAAGGGAAATAAATTACCAGTTGCACAAATGGGATAATTTTTTGATACTCTTCATCATCTCTTAAAAATCGTTAATTTTTTCTTAAATTCTTCTACGAGAAAGTCATGCACACGCTTAAAAAAACTTACATTTTTGGGTATATATTGCCTTAAAATGTAGTCGATTCAACTTTTGCAGTGAATTATAGAGTGAAAGTAGTTTAATGCCACTAGAGGGCCATTGTAGCTTTTCCATTTTCCAGTCGAACGTTAAACCGAATTTTTTAATATATTTTTTACGATTTTATAACCATTCGCACTCTGTGACGGGATGGTTAGGATTAATGCTTTTGTTATCAAGCACCCCCGGGTTCGAATCCCGGTAATTATTGAGCGGTACTTTTTCTATTGTGAGACAGTGTGATTTTACGGGAAAAGATTGGATTTACAATAAAAATTACCAGAGCCCAGATGTAGATACTTTTTACTGTAAATTTTAATGAATATTTTTTAAAATGTAAATGTTCAATTTTAAAACAACTTAACTTTTCTCTGGGCCTTAAGAATTATAATAAATTTTATTGCGCATTTAATATTATGTTCAACAAAAATATTTTTTCACCCAGCTTGTTTTTTATTATTGTTTTTAAGTGTTTTTCTACATTCATTTTTCATCACATAATAACGTTTTTATCTAATTATAAACACATCTCATATCCCATCAATCATACACATCTCATCATCATATCTTATATTGCACTCTAAAAGCATCACATTCAATTTCCGATCTCATATAATTGGTCTGCCTTTTCGTCAATTGATCACAAAAAAACACTCAATTAATATTTTATCATTATCTTGAAATAACATTTCGACAATATGATTGTTTTTGGTCTTTGATTTTTATCAAAGTGTACGTTTTTCATCCTTCAACAATGATAAGCTGGACTTCAAGCCAGGTTATCACGCGCTTAATAAATTCTTCTAAATAAGAGATAAGACAAAACAACTAAAAGTTTTTAAGTTATCTTTAATTTGCGAGGTTATCTGATCTTTAGCTGTCTGCTTAATGTCAATACTGTGTCGTAAAGTTTTCGATTTTGATAAACTTTAAATGCGGCGTATTCCGACAGTTTAAGTCCCGCAGTGGACTAATCGTAAAAAGACGGTTCCCAGAAGAATACTGATGTCAAGCATCACTGGTTGCGGTCAGTACGCGGGTGGGTGATCACTTTGATCAGCCTGCGTAGGGGCCTAGGGTGCGCGGTATCGGTCCTTATTATACCACAAACAACTCGATTTCGCTCGCAGGTCGTCGGGCTACCAAAGCATGGGTGACATCCCCTCTACAGAGGATAAAATTTGCGATGGCATGTCTTTGGATCATCCTCAGGGATGTTTCTCAGACCGTCGCATATTGCTCATTGTGCGACGTAAATAAAGTACAGTACAGTCATATATATTTTAAGTTTTCAAATTTAGTTCAATTTGTTTAAAAAATTTAAATTGAAGTAATTTTTACGTTTTTTGAAGCAATTGCACCAATATCAGGGGTCTGTTTAGAAGAAATTTGGGTCCGTTAACGGACCCTTCACAAAATATCTTTTCATAAAAACGAACCCTTCACAAAATATTTTAACTTAAAAACGGACCCTTCACAAAATGATTTTTCTTTTAATCGGACCCTTCACAAATTTGTTTATCTTCATTATTATTTTGTTAATCGAATAAACCCTTTCTCGGGCAGAAAACAAGAAAGATGGATGTAAACGAATTAAGTTTTGTCTTCGGCAGACGATTCTTCCATTATTTGTCTGAAATGAATATTTTACGTTCAGCAGTATAGGCTAAATACCAAATATTTGTATCTTGCATCTCTAATTTAGAAGCAGCAATTGTTGTTTATTTTTTAAAATTTAATTTTTTTAATTATAATTTTACACTGTTGAGCATAATCTTGTATGTCTTTGCAATTTAAAAACTCATTGAAAAAGTTTTTTTTTGCAATAACGGACCCTATTTGCACAAATTCATAAAAGCGGACCCTGGTTGAAAGAATGTGAGTAATTTTTTCACAATTTCACGAAAAACGGACCTTTCACAAAATGTCTGGAAAGACCCCTGAATATAATTCGTCAAAATCTGTTCATTTCGATCTTAACAAACAGCAAATATTGCGTAGATTTAAAAATCTAAAATTAGACCTAATCTTTAAAATAAAATTTTTAAAGGCAATTTTATTTATTGTATAGAAGCTAAGAAAATAATATAATAGCAATAGCCTTCAAAATGCATTAATTTAATTTGAGTTTGAAAGTAGTTATTCATGTTTATAATTTTTTTTTATTTTAATGATTTTTTTAATATTATACTCATATATAGATGTGCGTTTAATGGGATTATTATATGCTAAATTTGGGTCTGCGAACGGATATTTCGAAAAAAAATTTATTGTCAAAACCCTCTCCTCACAAAGTATTTTATATCGATAATAGATTCGCCATTATGTTTTAAATTTGCCGTTTACAAAATTCTTCCTATCAAAAACGATCTCCAAAAGTCTTCAGTTTATAATTTCGAAACTAAAATTCATTGAATGTTTTTTCCTCATAAAATCAAGATTTTATCTTTACATATTCGCAAAAACAGGACCTTGGAATTGTATTCCACGGTAATTATTGATCTAGGAATTAGTGCGTAGATTTTTTTCACACTTTCCCGAAATAGAGCAACAACAACTTGCAAGCAATTTTGTAACTGTTCTGTTAGATTGCAAATTAAGAAGAAAAATGAGACGAATATTATTTTAAACATTTAATGTTGCTGTTTTTCTATTTCTTTGTTAAAAAAAGAAATTAAGATTGAAACCATCCTTTTTCCCTTGACGCAAGACTCCATTTGACTTCGGTGAGCAATGAAAATTTAAACCATCTTAAAGCTCTATGTCTGGAAAGAAAATCTTAAAAAATTCAGTTAGGATTTTTTTACAAAAACATACGTAAAAAACTTCACCGCTCGTGGCAATGTTCTTTATGAAGTAAAAATAAATCTATGTAAATGGCTTGAAACAGAACAAAACAATAAAAAAAAAAATTTCAAAGGAAAAGTTTTATCTGGCACAAAATAAAAGTATTTCCTTTTGCTTTATCGAATTTGCCTAGCCTGTTTTGGATATGAAATAGTCTTCCAAACCAAGAATGCCCGAAAACTTTTCTTATTTCTTCGTTTGCTGGAGCAAAAAAGAGAGTTTTTTTTTTTTTTTTTCATTCTTTCGCTCCAGGACATGAAATCTTATCCCAAAATATGGAGGGGGAAAAGGATGATAAGTGGTTGGGTGTTGTGTTTGGGTTGAAGAAGACTCAAGGATCTCCCTCTTTTTTAAGAGGTCACTCAGGTCAATGGGTTTGAATTGGTCCTATCCCATGCATATTTTTCAAGGGGAGTTTGGTTATATACCACTTTGAATACTGTTTTTCACCATTTGTGACGGTTATATTAATTAATTTTTTTTTACCATTTATGATGGTTATATACCATTTTGAATACTGTTTTTCACCATTTATGATGTTCATATTTAAATACTATTATTTATGATGGTCATATACCACTTTGAATACTGTTTTTTACCATTTATGATAATTAAATACCACTTTGAATACTGTTTTTTTACCATTTATGATTATTAACACTAGAAAGACTGAAAATTAGTATGTACCTATTATATTGCCCAAAAGCAGTCAAAATGACTGGATTGCGGATGCGTAAATAAATTTGTTCAAAATAAATTTTTAACATTTTTTATATCATTTACAGTTATACAACAACTTATTAGTAAATATTAACAATAAAAAAATTATATGTTGTACAAAAAGTCATAAAATTCTAAGAAATTGTGTCATTATATACATCATTGTTCTTCTAATTGAAATTAAAAGCAGTCATAATGACTTCCTTAGTCAATCTAGTGTTAAATACCACTTTGAATACTGTTTTTTTTTTTACCATTTGTTCTATAGTATATTGAATACTGTTTACCATTTATGGTAGTTATATACCAGTTTGAATATTGCTATTTTCACCATTTATGATGGTCACATATCACTTTGAATATTTTTTTTTTACAATTTATGATGGTTATATACCATTTTAAATACTTTGCTTTTTGCTTTTTATGACGATTATATAGATTTTATTACCATTTATGATAGCTATACATCACTTTAAATACTGTTTTTTTTTTTTTTTACTTATTGTTGATGGTTATATACTACTTTGAATACTGTTTTATTGCCCTTTATGATAGTTGTGTACCATTTCGAATACTGATGTTTTTTCCCTTTTATCTCTTTGAATATTTTTTTTTTACTACTTATGACGGTTATATACCACATTGAATTCTATTTTTCCTATCATTTATGAGATTAGTTTTTTATGTGGGGGGAAAAATCCTAACTATCATCGTCACTGAAATTTAAGGATCATTCGTTTACCTCGAAATTTAGAGAGCGTTCTTTTGAAAATGAAAAATACAAGCATAAATAAATTATTTTTTTAAATTGTTGTATTACTATTATTTATTTGATGGCATTTTAAAGTGGCAAAGGTTAATGATTTTACCGCATTTCGTGACATTTATTTGCTGCCTTACATTGTTTTTTTTTTGTGTATTTTTTATGATTAAAAAGAATTAAGTATTTTCAAAAAAGTATACTCATTTCATGCTTAGCAGCTAGTACAGAACTAGTTTATCTTATCCATAAAAGGAATAAAGCAAAATAGTCTGAGTAAAGCACAAATAAAAGTACAGAAATGGACACAGTATTGAGTATAGTAAAGTGCGGCCAGCTGTCTGCTTATCGCTTATAGCTCTGCGTTTCAGGACACAGTATAGTTTCGGTTTTATAAACAAAAGCATTCCTCTATCAAAAGTTGCATGCATGCTAACGTTAACCACATAAATATCTCTATTGTACTCATTCAATTATATCAAGCACATTCTTACTATTAAAACCACATTATAAATTTTATTTAGCATTTTCTTTTTGGTGATACAAACGCCTATAGATTTCAATAAATTTAAACTATTATTTAATTAGGTTTTTAACGAAGTTTTAAATCATAATTTATTTAATTATGATTTTAAACTTTGTTTTTCTCAATCACGAAGAGCAGAAATTTATTCGTAAATTAAAAGTACGCCAATTCGTTCAAACGAAGCCAAAGCTCCAACTCAATGTCAGAGATATTAAATTTCTTTTAATAAAATTAATTTCAAATGCTTCGCTTTTCTTATACGTCATGAATAAAAACTAACCTTATTTTAACGGTTTAAAAAAAATCCGTCCCACTCCCAGACAAAACATAAATCTCATGGGACGCATTCACCATCAAAACCGTGCCCAAAATTCCAAATATCGCCAAGAAATAAACATCACAAAACGTTCCAGCCAAAATCTCGCTTTAGGATCATTACCTCCAATGGCATTATTCTATGGCATTAATCAATGGCATTATTCTATTCTTTTCTCAATCACGAAGAACAGAAATTTATTCGTAAATAAAAAGTACGCCAATTCCTTCAAACGAAGCCAAAGCTCCAACTCAATGTCAGCGATATTACATTTCTTTTAATAAAATTAATTTCCAAATGCTTCGCTTACGTCATGAATAAAAACTAACCTTATTTTAACGGTTAAAAGAAAATCCGTCCCACTCCCAGACAAAAAATAAATCTCATGGGACGCATTCACCATCAAAACCGTGCCCAAAATTCCAAATATCGCCAAGAAATAAACATCACAAAACGTTCCAGCCAAAATCTCGCTTTAGGATCATTACCTCCAATGGCATTATTCTATGTCACAGAATAAAATAGCATCGGGTCCCATACATTGGAAACTTAGAACTTCTGGGATTTCCATCTGGTTGGTGAGAGACCCTGCAGTGTGTTTTTCTTTTCTTGGCACTTTGCGTAAAGCAAGTTGCTTTTCTTTCTTTTTTTCCTTCCGATTCCTGCCTTGCCATTCATGTAATGGCGCTGAATGTTCAACTGGCGTAAAGAAAAAAAAAGGGTTACGAGGCCTTTCTCTCTTTGGGTTTTCTTTCCAAATGGAATTCGAGGGCGATCTTCTTGCTCGATTGCTCCCCACTGCCCATTGGCGAATATGCTCGAGGGGATGTGCTAATATTAAGAGTGGCATCGCGTATGTTTTTTGTATTTGATGTTGCATGCGTTATCGGTCATGGTCATATATACATTGCATATTTTTTTTTCTTCCTTCTTTCAAAAGATGCGTTACAGTATGAGTGCATTATTATCGTACTCCGGGGTTCGAGGTATTCGGAGAAATTGTAATTTTTTTCAATAATTGTAAGGCCAACTTGTTGTTGTATGTTAGACTAACATTTAGTTTTACGATCTTAAGTTTTTGAAGATATAGTTCAAACAAGCTTGCAGTTTTAAGACGTTTCTGAACGTGTATGGCAAACAAGCTTGTAGTTTTAAAACCATAAGGTTCTTAAAGTGTGTGCAATTCAAGCTTGTAGTTTTTGATCGTAAGTTACTTAAATTGTTTTTCTAATTTTTTTCAATAATTGTAAGGCCAACTTGTTGTTCTATGTTAGACTAACATCTAGTTTTACGATCTAAAGTTTTTGAAGACATAGTTCAAACAAGCTTGCAGTTTTAAGACAAGTTTCTGAACGTGTATAGCAAACAAGCTCGTAGTTTTAAAACCATAAGGTTCTTAAAGTGTGTGCCATTCAAGCTTGTAGTTTTTGATAATAAGTTACTTAAAATGTTTTTCTAATTTTTTTCAATAATTGTAAGGCCAACTTGTTGTTCTATGTTAGACTAACATTTAGTTTTACGATCATAAGTTTTTGAAGATATAGTTCAAACAAGCTTGCAGTTTTAAGACAAGTTTCTGAACGTGTATAGCAAACAAGCTTGTAGTTTTAAAACCATAAGGTTCTTAAAGTGTGTGCTATTCAAGCTTGTAGTTTTTGATCGTAAGTTACTTAAAATGTTTTTCTAATTTTTTTCAATAATTGTAAGGCCAACTTGTTGTTGTATGTTAGACTAACGTTTAGTTTTACGATCTAAAGTTTTTGAAGGTATAGTTCGAACAAGCTTGCAGTTTTAAGACAAGTTTCTGAACGTATATAGCAAACAAGCTTGTCGTTTTAAAACCATAAGGTTCTTAAAGTGTGTGCCTTTCAAGCTTGTAGTTTTTGATAATAAGTTACTTAAAATGTCTTTCAAATTTTTTTCAATAATTGTAAGACCAACTTGTTGTTCTATAGTAGACTAACATTTAGTTTTACGATCTAAAGTTTTTGAAGATATAGTTCAAACAAACTTGCAGTTTTAAGACAAGTTTCTGAACGTATATAGCAAACAAGCTTGTAGTTTTAAAACCATAAGGTTCTTAAAGTGTGTGCCATTCAGGCTTGTAGTTTTTGATCGTGAGTTACTTAAAATGTTTGTCTAAACTACTTGTTATCCTTTAAACCAGGGGTCCCCAACCCTATGCCCGCTGGCACCATGGCGCCCATCGATCGGTCTAGGTGCGCCCACTGCTTGTGCCCAACCATAAAATGCCATGCAAATTTTATGCTATGCGAATACATAAGTACACTATCTCAGTAAAGTCAAAGTACTTGATAGATTTTTGCATTTAGTTGAAGAAATAAAAAATTACCTTGTAGCCAAAAATCTAATATTTTTAGAACCAAGAGATACTAATACTAATTATATTCCTGTGTCAAATTAATTTTTAAAATTAAATTTTTGTGCATTATAAGTAGTTTGGATTATTACCTATGTTATCAACTATAAATTTATCTTGAAAAAATAAATGGTGCCCGCCATTCGACCGATATTCTGGTATTTGCTCTTCGGTATAAAAAGGTTGGGGACCCCTGCTTTAAACCATGCTTCTAAAGATGTATGTCAGTCAATTTTGAAATATTGAGATTATTAGTTTTAAAAGATGTATAAAAATTGGGAGCAATTTTTTTCTAATTGATTGATTTAAGCTGTAGATTGGCCATCCATCTTGTGATTTTAACAACAACTCAGAAGACAATTGAACTGAGTCATATATTACAATTACAGAAAACAATATACGAACTTAGTTGAAAGAATTTTGAATTTGTAAAAAAATAACGTAAACAACCAGCGATAATGTCATCTGCAATAAATCTCAAATCTATGAATTGTCAAGTTATAGAAAGTAGAACTATGCCACTAACGAGATACGAACTACATCTTGTAATGATCACGAGTAACGGTTGCTTAAATCACTTTATGGACTTTATATATTTATTTATTTGACTTTTGTGAGGGTCATAATATTTTCAGCACTCGCTAGTAAATAATAAGCAGTAATATTCTTTTTAAAATGATTCAAGCAATAGATACTTTTGACTTAAATGTTCCTTTAAATCTGGAATAAATTTCCCCCGCTAGAATTTCGGCAACACACAGTGTCTTGTTAATATAAAATGCGTCGTTTCTAAAAGTTATCGAATAATGCAAATTTTCCTCAAAGAGATGGAAAAATCTAATTATCCGTTTTAAGTAATATAGAAAATAATAATAAAAAATATTGAAACAGCGCCTCTCTTAAAACTTTATTAAAATTTCGAACTGCGCTTTTATATTTCTGATGTAACTTTAAGCTATACTAAACTGCAGCAATTAAATTTACTTTCTAAAACAATGCTAAGTAGGGTGTCACGCGGTTTTTCTTTTTTAACTTAGTTTTAAATAAGGTTTCTTGGTGCTCGTGGCGTGATTCAAAAATTGTTTAAATTTGAGTCACAGTCTTCACTTTTAATGAGTTGTGTGTCTATGTCGAGGGCAAACTCCGTTTCTTTAAACTTGTTTGCATATTAGGGTAAAGAGGGAAATTTGAGAATTTTATTATGAGCTCGAAACAAATTAAGATAGGGTTTAAACCCTCGAGGAGAAAGAAATGCTTTACTTTAGAAACGTTGTTCGTCTTGTTTGCTTTTAAAAATGTCCTTTTTAGTTGTTCCTTGCATAAATTGTTATTGCTGCGGCGCTTTCACGAAAGTTAAGTGAGAGTTAAAATTGAACTATAGAATTTTTCGTAATTAAATAATTAGGAAAACTTTGATGGGTTGGTAAATAAAGTGTCTTGATTATTTTCAATTACACAATTTTCTAATTTTGCACTTGCTTCCCAATGATATGCTCCGGGTTCTAATCCCAGCGATGGCTGGTTGATACGAATTCTACACCCGGCTCGCATCCACTACACTGCTGACGTAAATTATCCTCCATGGTAGAAGGATCATGGAGTAGTGCAAACTTCCCGTTAAGCTACCTGTGAGAGATTTTCATGATTTTCCTCTCCATGTGACGCAAAGACTGGTTAGTTCCATCAAAAATCCCTCCACGAAGCAAATTTCTCTCAAAACTTGACCCCTTGTCTTCTGGATTGGTCGTAAACTCAAAATTTAGTAGGCTTTTCGATGACGGCTATGAAATATAAAAAATTACACAGTTTTGGCTTAGGAGATAGAGGTGTCTCTGGTTCGAATCCCAGCTGTGGCCTGATGATAAGAATTCTGCTCCCGGCTTGTACCTATCACAATGCTCGCGTTAAATTATCCTCACTAGCTGATAGATCAGGGGTTAGAATTCCATTCCCATCAAGCTTACTTTGGGAGGTTTTCGTGGTTTTCCTCTCCGGGTAACCCAAATGCGGTTTAGTTACAACAAAAAGTTCTCCACGATGGGTAGTTTGTTCTAATGCTTGATCCAGGAGTTTCTTTGTCCTCTGGGTTCGGTTCAAAATTACAAGGCTGTGGAGTTGAACATTGCCTCGACTCGATTCTTAAAATCTCGATATTACATTTTAACGTTTGTGTCATATTCATGTCAATTATTTAATTCGCAATTTAAGTAAAGCTACTTAAGATTTTTCTAGTAGGTTTATTTTAATTAGATAAAAGGAAGTTAGTTCGTTAGAACTCAGTAAATTCAGCTTTTTTATTTTCACAATGTATGTATACTTCACAGCTGATAACCGGTATATTAGTTTTTTCTAATATTACTCATGTATGCGCTTGGATTTGGCTCTTAAATAATATAATTTACTGCATCATCAAAAAAAAAAAAGAGAAAAAAAATTCTCTTGAAAAGCTGCAACCACTGGTCTGTATTAAAAGCAGGGTTGGGTTTTTGACGTCAAAAAGTGGTTTTTGACATGACAAGGGTATAATACTGGTTTAAACCGTCAAAAATGTCAAAAACTGAAGTTTGCCAAGAAAATATATAAACTTCAAAACTACCAACAGTTGCCATGCATTATATTGAAATTTAATTATACTATAGGTAATCAGCAGGTTTTAAAATATTTTTTAATTTGTAAAATAACAGATTTAAAATCTCAGAAATTTATATTCAAATGCATGTGCAGAAAAATTTTGCACAAAAATTGTTTAAATATTTATATTAAAAAAATTTTTTTTTTCTTTTTGATACTTTAGAAAATTAAAAGTTTATTACTATGCATTTTTGACATATAAGGAACATATAACTAATATTTATAAGGAACTTACAAGTTATGTTGTATAAATACAAACTTGATATAAGATACAAGCGTATAAAAAATTTTTTTTAATGTTATACCGAATATCTTTATTATCCAGTATGTTAATTTGAATTTAAAAGTAGTTATATTTATGAATAATGATAAATATAATTCATATTGTTTATTATATTTATTTATAATTATTACACTTATCATTTTAAAACAATTTTTATCTCTTAATTTTTTTTTCTCCACTTATATTAAGAATACAAATAATGCATATCTTGAAAGCAAGAAGTAATTATTCAACAGCTGAATATTTAGATATTCAACAAAACTATATCGTATTCAGCAAAATGAAATTCACAAGTATTTGGATAAACTAAATTTTCAGCATAGTAAATGAATAGGCTGAATATACTGTAAATCGACACTAACTACTCTGTGTATTTAACACAAAGCACTTAAATTTGTATTGTCTTATGTTAAAAAGATTATTAAGAAGATTTAAAAGAATATTAAAAAGATTTTTCTTTAAAAGAAGATGTCTAATTTACAAAACTGCTAATGTTTATCTTTAAAAATGTCTTAATTTTTAGTATAATCTATACTATACACTAAATTTGGTTATAAATAAATTTCTTGATAATATCACTGCAGATTTTCAATAACACATGAAAATGAATACATAATATTACAAAAGATGTGAGTTTTAATAACACATGAAAATGAATACATAATATTACAAAAGATGTGAGTTTTAATAACACATGAAAATGAATACATAATATTACAAAAGATGTGAGTTTTCAAAAGTACAAGATTTTGGTTACTATTCAAAATATAAGTGTTTCTTCAAAATTTAAAATTTATTTTTTCTAGAACATATTTAGAATCACTATCCTTTAAAAAATATGTAAATTTTATGTATTAATTAAATTTCACATATGAATATAGGTTTTTGACATTTTCGACATTTTTGACAGTGAGGTTTTTGACGTGACGGTTTAAACCATGGTTTAAACGGTCAAAAACTGTCGCATGTCAAAAACCTGCCAACCCTGATTAAAAGTATAAGATAACACACTTAGATCTTCACAAGTAACTTATATTTTTTTTTAAAAAAAATTTTCATATGCTTTCCATTATTAAAAAGTTTTATCAATTTATGATAAAACAAAACACTTTACTAAATTAGTTTCAAAATATTTAATAATTTGTTTGAGGAAAAAACAAACCTATTTTTTCCCTAATCAAAGGGATGAATAGAATTATTTTATCAGTTTTTTGAATAAAGATAAGATAAAAATACACTTAAGTAATTTATTGAACCATATATTCCAATAAATAAAGATTAAAGATAACGTAGGAGAAGATAAAAAGAATATAAACGCATCTTTCTTTACAAATTCCTGGGAAAAGATGGTTTTCAAAATTACTGTATGAATTGTATCAGCTTTCCGCGTCTCGAATGACTTGAGACCAATTGTTTATTTAAAGAAAAATCTAAATCTCTCTTTTTTAACTCTAACTAAATTAAAATTTAGAAATTTTCGGACTTTATTTTTTGGTAAGCCTAAAAGCACTTTTTTTTGTTACGATTTTTATGTTGTACTCTAGTATTTTATAAATTGCTTAGCAAAGAAGGACAATATTTTTAAATCGAATATATAATACGGTTGTTAAGCGTATCGAAGAAACGATGTTATAAAAATTTCTAAATTATAGGAAATAAAAGGAAATCTAGAAAAATAAAAGCTTCGAATTTGAACTTATCTTTCTTTGCCACATAAGGACAATTACTATCATTTAACTTTATTCAGTGTTCAATTATTTAATTTTTGTAAATAATAATAATAATAATAATTGTTATATCTTATTTTTGAATAGAGAAAAAAAATATTTAAGGAATCAAAAATGATTTTCTAAAAATATTGCGTTGTGAGAATTTTTAACTTTAACTAACATAATTTACCAGATATAACAAGTAGAAGTAATTTAAGTTAATTTAAAATTATTAGCACGTTTACTATTACTGCAATAATAATGTAAACTAATTAGACTTATGATTAAGTTCTTTAAATAAAAACATTTAGTCTAGATTAGTTATGTTGTTGGATGTGAATCCTTTAAATTTAATTTACTAGTAAACGTGCTAATAATTTTAAATTAACTTAAATTACTTCTACTTGTTATATCTGGTAAATTATGTTAGTTAAAGTTAAAAATTCTTACAACGCAATATTTTTAGAAAATCATTTTTGATTCCTTAAATATTTTTTTTCTCTATTCAAAAATAAGATATAACATAATGTGCAAATACTAATGTAAAATATCGTAGAGCTATTGCAACATAGTGAAGTAAAATAATGTACTTTATAATGTTTACATTAACATAAATAATGAAATATAAATTACATTAATTTATAAAACAAGGTAATAATGTGTGCATTTAATTTGAATAAAAACTGCTTTGTATGTATTGCACTAACTTAGTTCACTGAATATAACTATAAAATAATTGGTTAATAGGATATGTATTAACCTATTATTTTTCATTTTATAGTTATTTATCATAGTTTATTATAATTTTATGGTCAATTTGGGGTCTACAAAAATTTAAATTTTTAAAGAGCTAGCATAGTATAGAATTCAAAGTAGCGTAACAGCTCCTTGCTGTTAATAAATAACATAAAAAATAATTAAAACGTTTGTTTAATGCCATGTAAAAATAATTTAAGGAGTCAAAAAAAGTCAAAGTTCAAAATAGTCAACTTAAAATGTTCATATGTTTTTTTTTCTTTAGAAAAATTCCTCTTTTTCTCCATTAAATTTTTTTAGCAGTTTAATTTTAGTAGAATTTTGAGTATAATCTAGAATTTTTTATTTTCTTTGACTTCCGAGATCTAGTCCCCTCATTGTATGTATGTACTGATATTTTATAGTAGTGTACTAATAATGTAAAGCAATATACAGACACTAATTCTCACTAATTTTTAAAAAAAAGTAATATCCTGAATTATTTTCACGTGTCGTGAATTATTTTCACGATCGGATTTTCACGTGTTAGGATTTAATCTTAATAATTTGAGTGCTTCGCCTTAAATATGTTAATTAGTTTAGGTTGACAATATTTTAAATTACAAAATCAGACACAAAAACGAACTTTCTTTGAATAAATAAGCCGTTTATTTCCCAACGAATTCGTTCTCGATTCTTAATTGTTTTTTTTTTTTTGGGGGGGGGGTTGTAGCAATTTAGGAAATATGGTCCCAATTTCGACAGAACAGTCACATATTAATATACCTTAATTTTAACACCTTAATTTACGCCTTTCGTTAAATTTTCAGATCTTTTTAGCGAATCAGAAAATGATTGCGTGTAATGTAGATTCGTGCTTCAAAAGATAATTCTACTTTATAATATTCTATTATTTTTATTATTTGATTTTATCAAATATATAAAAAAATAAATTGCAAAGTATACAAATTTTTGCATAATTTTAAAATATGCAATTTTCAATGACAAAACATGAAATTTGGGCGAGTTCTATAGAAATCAAATTTTTAAGTATACAACTTTTTAAAATTATAGAACTAAGAAACTATTCGACCGATTTCTACACATATGCTAATTGTTTAGTAATGGAAGTAATGTACAAATCGTTCAATTGTTAAAATTAAAAGAAGCAGCAGAAAAAAAAGTATGCATTGTTTTTTTCTTTCCTAAGTTATGATTCATTGGTTATTCTCTACGTAATAAAAAACGATTTTTTTCCCCTCGGAAGGAAAATATCGTGCAATAATGTGTTTTCCCAAGAGAAAGGGGGGAGGAAACTGGAAGTGGTTCGAGTAAAGGAAGCAAGACGATCCCAAGATTTCCTCCCTCAAACGAAACCGACGATTGATAGTAAAAAAAAAAAAAAATGTAGAAAAAAAATATCTAAATCGAAAAGAAAATGAGGGTGTAAGGAAACTATCTCGGCAGACGATACGCGACATTTCCCTCCGTTGACACACTTACTTCCCTTACAACTAACGATCGAAAATAAAAGATAAAAAAATGTATTCTTTTAGTACATGCTCAGAATACCATATCGATCAATGCATTAAAGCGAGATGCTCACATTTTCATGCAAAAGAGATGTTTTATTTAAATCGTAGAAACATGTATTTTCATTTACCTATTAAATTCCTAGCGATATTCAATTAGATTTTAAAAAATAAAAAAAAAAACAGTTATGTTATAAAATAAAGAAATATGTAACTGTGTTCTTAATTATAAAGCATAAATAAAAACTAATGTCATGATAATAAGAATTGTAATTTCATTTTCATAAGAGTTATTTCATTGTGATTTCATTGTAACAAAAATCAACATTTAAAAAAAAAAAAGAAAAAAAAAAATCATGTGTAGTTTGGGCATTTAGCACTTTTTGTTAATTTACCTACAATTAAGATATTTAGAGAAAAATAAGTTATAAAAAAATATTAACGCTTTTTTTTTTTTTTACCTGAACCATGCTAAAAAATATCAATTGTTTTTTGTAAGATGTATTTTGATTTTCAATGTTTTTTTCTTTAACCAATAGTTATGATAGCGTTTTTAGAAAGAACCAAAAAAAAAAGAACCTTTAGACCCACTCCCCCTCCCCAAACTCTTAACCCTATTGAAAAGGACTTACTTTTCCCCAAAATTTTACAACTTAACAATCATTTTTCTTTCTTCCTCTTCCGACTTGACTACACAGTATAATCCTTTCAAAAGTTAAAAAGTCATTGATCATAATTCGTATCAACAACATGATTCGCATCAATGAGGGGGGGGGAACGAAATTTTGAGTTTTCTGCATTATCTACCGTTCTTCAAAATGCTAGTTACATTCTAAAAATAATTCACTAGTTCAATTCTAAAAATAATACATAAATAGTAAAAATGAATTCATTTATATCTATTTCTAAATGTTATTAAATAATTTAAAAGTAAAATAAACTTTAAAACATTTAATAATACAGTGAAACCTCTCAGAGCTGACGTGAAGTATCCTCAATGGTAGACGGATCATGGGTTAGACTCCCTTTGCCGTCAGGTTAACCGTGGGAGGTTCTCGTGGTTTTCCGCTCCTTGCGGATTTGTTCCATCAAAAAGTCCTCCACGAAGGCAAATTTCCCCCAATACTTGATCCAGGAGTTACCTTGTCTTCTGTATTGGGTTCAAAATTACAAGGCTACGAAGTTGAACATCAGTAGTCGTAAACCCAAAAAATTGGATAGGCTGTTCAACGACGGTTATAAAATAAAATATGAAAAACTAATACTGAGTATAGATTATGATCCAACTAGGAATGTATATGAAAACAAAAACACTTACAGTTAGCGAATTTAACATTTATTGTTGAATTTTCTGTTCTATTACCTTAAATAAATTTCTACAATAAATAAAATATATTTGCATAAAAATCACATGATTATTACTTCAGCTGTTAGCAAGGCAAGTGAAATTGTGGTTTGTGGTTAGAAAAACGCATGCAACGTCTGTCGAAGATAAAATGTACTTTTTATTCGTTGTTCTTTCCTAGATTTTAAATTAAGCTCTTTTACAATAAATAAATTAATTTAAAGACTATTTTGTTAAATTTTTCGCAATCGACACTAAGTAAAAACCTAAAAGACAAAGCGATAGAAACAGAAATAGAAACAGATTAATCACAATAGATTCGTTTGAAAATTCGAAAACAAAATAACCGGTTACGAGCGAGCGTTTTTGGCGAGAAACTTTACATTCCTCACATAAGTAATAAGGTTTTCTAAATAGGTATACATTATTTATTAAAATAAGCACTTATGAATGTTCTTTAACCGTAACTGTTGTAATGAAATGAACTAGAATAAGGAGTTATAATAAATTCTTCAATTTTTTATTTGTGATGTACTTAAATGTTCTTGCACACTTAACAACATTTAATTTGTTCATTTTTGACATTAAATGCTTTGTTTTCTGTCGTTTGCTCTTATCTCTAAACAATTGGTATAAATTTAGTTTTGGTCAAAATCATCGTAGGTAAATCGTGGCATTTGTGGATTCAGAAACCAATCAGGTTCGACACACGCGCGTGACGTCGCTTACAGGTATCCAATTAAATCTGATTTGCATGACGTGGTTAGGCATAATCACTTCACTTCTTCTCGAATTGTTCCCAATTGCTCCCTTTTTCGTTTTTATCCTTATATGAACTATTTTCAAAATTAATGCAATATTTATTTTGATATTATGTGACTTTTTTTTTAATACTTAATATTTCCATCATTTTTTGCGGAAATACAATATTTTTTCCCCGTTATTTGCTTCTGCATTGTTCATAAAAGTAAGCACTTTAGAAAGTTCATAAGCTGTAATTATTTTTCGGAAATGAACCTGAATCAAGAGTTTAAATAAATGCTTGCATCTTTAATTAATGATATGCTTTAGTATTCTTGTGCCCTCAATAACTTTTATTTTGTTTGCTCAAAATAACAGTAAATGTTCTTTTTTTATCGTTTGTTTTTTTCCCCTGCAAACGATTTTTTAATTTCTTCCCTCTCCTTTTATTCGTCGCATTTTTAATTCTAATTTCCCCACAGGGTTGAACCCCCACCCCCACATGTAACCTTTGCACTGTTCTCTCGTTTTTTTAAAAACTTTTTTCAAATATTAATTTTTTTTTTAAAAAAATACTTTTTTATTCCCACCGCTTTAAAGAAATGTTATCTGGTGTTGCCAGTTTTTCTTTGTAAGAAATTTTTTATGCTTTCATTCTTTTTGTCCTTGCATTCGAGGGATAATAAATGCGTTTTTATTATGATATATTTCTTTTAATTTGTACCTTCTTTTTTTTTTTAAAAAAAAGAAAAAAAATCATGTTAGGGTGTAGGAGCATTTGCATGAGGATGGGAATGAAATTTTATTAATACATGGGGAAACGGAAAAAAAATTAAAGGAATATTTTTTTTTCTTTGTTCTCAGCCGATAAAGCTATGTAAAAAGAAGAAAAAAAATCAGCGCTTTGTCGTTGGAATGGTGTTTTAGTGCCTTTTTATTATATAATACTCTTAAAGAATATTTCTTATTAACTCAACAATTTGTTCATGACTTCGGTCTTTGAAATGATTAATAATTCTTTTGAATGGAATATATTTTTTTATTGAAATAATTAAGTTAAAAAAGCAAATCACAAAATTAAAAGTAGTTTGATTTCTTTTTTGAAACCGCAGAAAATTTAATAAGACAAAATAAATATTATTTTAAAAATCGTTGATGCGAGAATTTTTCTGTTTAAAAAGTTATTATTTCTATTTTTTAAAAAAGCTTTTGAAAACGATTCTGTGTCGTTATATAATTACGACAGCATCAAATTGTTCATACGAGATTTTAGAAAAAGTCACTTGTATACAATAAATTTTACTTGACTTGCATTTTTCAAAAAATTATGCTCTAATTAAGCAATTTCTTAATAACAGTGTTCAATCTTTAATGTTTTTATTTGCTAATATTAATTAAAATTGGAATTGTAAAATAAGAAACTGAAACGGGGGGAAAAAATGCGTGCATAAGCCGATTTATTTATTTAAATATAGCTCTTAAATTAAAAAATATTGAAATTTGTATTTCTATTCTATATAAAATCTATCTAAAGACATAATTTGTTTGTTCTGATTTTATTATCAGTATAAGTTTTTATATATTTCGATTATTTGTATCGGGTTGTAAATTATGCAGGTAATTAAAGTGTCATAATTATCTGCATAATTTTGAACTTTACTCAGATAACGAGGGAACTGAGTCATCTATATGTGCAAACTCGTTTTCTTGAACAATTTGCATTTTGTATTACTTGCATTTTGTGTGTTTCTTGCATTTTGTGTTACTAAAAACCTCTCATGAGTAGCCCTACTGCAAGATATATATAATTACTGATTAAGATTTCATGTAATTACTGATTAGGAACAGGTGTATGTAAATTATTCGAAATGTTATTTCAATATAGTGTATGTGTAATATTTTATCGCCTCTCCAGTAGTAACTGTTTCCAATTCAAAGTAAAGCTCATAACGTTTTTATGAACTTCACATCTTTTTAATTATTTCTTTCATAATTTATTAATAATGTTTCATGTTTTAATATCTTTTTAATTGTTTTCTATTTTTATGAGTTTGCATGTTGAAGAAAATATCATATAAGCATTCAGCAATATTTAGCAGTTTTGAGATGTTTCGTTCATTTTATCAGTTTTATTTTATTTTATAACCGTCGTTGAACAGCCTTCCCAAATTTTGAGTTTACAGCTACTAGTGTTCAACTCCGTAGCCTTGCAATTTTGTATCCAATCCAGAAGACAAGGGAACCTCTGAATCAAGTATTGGGTGAAATTCGCCTTCGTGAAAGACATTTTGATTGAACTAAACCGCATTTGTGTTACTTGGAGAGGAAAACCACGAAATTATCTCACGTTTAGCCTGATGGCAAGTTGACTCTAACCAGTGGTCCGTCTGCTACTGAGGATATTTTATGTCAACACTGTGGTCGGTGCTAGTCGGGGTGAAATTCGTATCGAACCCGGTTCACCTCATTGGAAGGCAACGCTTTACATTTTATCAGTTTGCTATAACCGATCATCAAATGGAGGATAAATGCGGATGTTCATGTATGAACTCGGGGTGTTTCGTAAAGACTGCTCTTAATATACTGTGATAAAAATGAAGTAAAGGGTCAGCATTCATTATAAGTAGTAAATTAATGTATATAAATGAAGAAAAACCAAAATGCTATCAAAGTCTATCGAATCACTGAAAAATGTCGTGTTAAAAATCCGTTTCGAAATCCCGTTGAACATCAAAACACGTTTCATTGCCGGGAGAAATAGAAGTTAATGACCATTATTAGAAAGCATCTCCAAATTTCATCAGGCAATCAAAATATTTTTGATGTTTATCATTCCGCCTTCCTCACTAGCGATTCAACAAATTTCGATAGAGTTTTGTTTCTGCCTGGTTTAAATATAGATTTGCGACCTCTAGCCCTTCATGTGTGACATGGGTTCTAAAAAATATCTATTAAGGCCAGTGCTACATAATACCCTGTAATCTATCATGAAACATATTTTTCTAAATAAACAATAAAATTTCAAATCGAAGATAAGTTCGATTCGTGTTATTTATTTATTCATTTTTATATCTTATTTTTTTTCCACCGAAGATGGGATTTGCTCAAATTTTACTCTTCGTTACAGAAAAAAGGACAGGGAACATGTTCTTGCCAGCTGTAATTCCGAGTAGAGAAAGGTTATTTCATATTGTTATTATTATATTATTTCCTTGGAAAAAAGCTGATACTGCCACGCGTCTGTTATGTCTCATCCGCCCGCTTTCTCATTTTGAAGTGCACTTTCCAACATACCAGGTGGAAAATTTCCACAATGAATACACCTGGATTTTTTTTTTTTTTTGTTCTTCCTTTTATTTATTCCCGCAGATTCAGATTTCTTTTTTGAGGTTAGGACTCTTATTTGCGGGGTGATAATAAGATTAAAATATATATTCTGAGTGGTTTATATGACGTGTTGCAGAAACTTAACCCCGATTTGTATTTAGCCGTAGATTCAGTTCTAATACCCGGATTTGCAAAATTATTATTTAAAATTACCCATTATTCAGTTCTGCAGCACATCTTCTATTCTGTTTATTTTGTGACATCTTAATTAACGGTCACCAGTCTTTTATTTATAATGGAGTTTTTTTTTTCTTTTTTTTTTTCTTCTGAATTGTTCTCTTTGTTGGTAATGCTTCGCTAAATATATATTTTTATATATCTTATATTTTTTCTATAATATATAATTTCTGTAGCTGTTGCAAGTACCTGTCTGTTAAGTACTAAACTGTAAAAAGTAACTACAATTCCGCATCACCTGGACGTAAAAGTAATGTATAGAAATTGAGAAATTTTCTTTTATTTTGATCATTTTTTTTATAAATTTGAAGCTTTTGTGATCTACTTTTCTTAATTTATTTATCTAAAGTTGTTTTTCGAAGGCTCTGTCGTTACCTGTTGTTAAAATTTTTTTTTGATTATTATTATTACTTTTTTAAACCGTTGCGGAATTGCAACAATTATTTGTGACTGTTTACTAATTTATTCTATTCTTTGCAAGTTCTACCTCTATGTTTATTGTTCAAAAATGGCGCAAACCGTTAATATGACGAAAGACCACAGTTTGTGATAAAAATTTCTGATGTGTTTAAATCAGGGTTGGAGTTTTTGCCGGCAAAAAGGGGTTTTTGCCAGGACAGTGGCAAAAACCTGGCAAAAACTGGTAAAAACCGGCAAAAATCAAATTATCTAAATTGCTGATTAAATATTATTACAAAATACTTGAAACAAATTCAAATCAATCATAAGGAATAATAATTTTGATACATTACATGAAAAAATTATTTTTAACACATTAATAATTAATATAAAGGCAATAATTTTTAAAAGATTGGAAGTTTTTGACCTCTTTTCATTTTAGAATCCTTAAATAAATGTTTTTTTACAAATAAATAAATATTATTTGTATAATATTATTATTTATCATAAAAAATTATTATTTGTACAATAATTAACTACACATCTTGATAGATATTTTATGCTTTAAATTATAGTTATATTAATTTAAAATAAGTTCATTTCACTGGAAAAAAGAGAATAATCGCGAATTTTCCAATCAATAATGTTTTAAACTACTAAAATGATATATTATTACATTATGATTTAATTATGGAATAATAATTTTGTTAATTTTTTTGTAATTATTTTTATTTTTAGTATATATTTCAATTTTAGGAATAATTTTGTATCAAAAATGTGTTTTTGTTCTCTCATCTTGGAAAATATAGGTTTTTGCCACTTTTTGCCAATTTGCTTGGCAAAAACCTGTTTTTGGCAGGACGGTTTTTACCGGTATTTACCATGGTTTTTTCCACCTGCGGCAAAATCTTGCCAACCCTGGTTTAAATTAACGATTCTAACTTAACTTTATCATTCTCCACTACGTTCCAGCTCAATTTTGACATTTTTTGCTCGTCTAAAATTGTCAAAAAATTTGATTAGCCATTATTGCTCCTTGTAGCAGATCGAAAACAAGACTTGCATAGGCTCCCGTTATATAGATCTCCAGTTCATTTGGACCACCTTGAAAGAAATTATTACACTCTCACACACACGAATGCGAGGAAGTATTACGTATGAAGAAGTAATGTTGTGTAATTATCATCAGGGGTCTGTCCAGACCTTGGCGAACAAAGAGCTAGTAGCAAAGAGCTCTCGTATCCTTTGGCCAAGGTTCAGACATTTTGTGCAAGGTCCGATTTTTGTGAAATTGTGAAAAAATTACTCACATTCTTTCAACCAGGGTCCTGCTTTTATGAATTTGTACAAATAGGGTCAAATTATTGCAAAAAAAAAATTCAAGGTGTTTTTAAATTGTAAATAGATGCAAGATTATGTAGCACTTAGCACTGTAAAATTATAATAAAAATTAAATCTTCAAAAATAAACAGCAATTATTTCTTCTAAATTAGAGATACAACATACAAATATTTGATATTTAGCCTATACTGCTGACGCAGAGTATTAATTTCGGACGAATAGTGGAAGAATCGTCTGCCGAAGACAAAACTTAATTCGTTTACATCCATCTTTCTTGTTTTCTGCCCTGGGAAGGGTTTATTCCATTAACAAAACAACAATGAAGATAAAAAAATTTGTGAAGGAACCGATTAAAAGAAAAATCATTTTGTGAAGGGTCCGTTTTTAAGTTAAAATATTTTGTGAAGGGTCCGCTTTTATGAAAAGATATTTTGTGAAGTATCCGTTAACGGACCCAAGTTTCTTTTAAACAGACCATGCATTAAAAACCTCTTTAGTCCACTTGAAAAAAAGTGGTTTTTATAATTTTTTGTTCCAGTTTCTTATTTCCTTCATTTTCGTTATATTTTATGACAAAAAGTGGTCGAAATTTGTTGCTGTCTGCAGCGTTTAGGAAACGATTCAAACTTGCTTTTTCACTCTACACTACGTTCCAGCTGGAATTTGACCACTCTAGCTAGTCGGGCAGTGGCCAAAAGTTCGATTGGCCATTCATTTTCCTTTTAGCAAATAGGAAACAAGTCTTTTATGCGGCATCCGGTATAGAGCACCAATTTTTTCCACTCTCTCTCACACTCAAGCGAGCAAAGTTATGTGTGTTAATGAGTGATGATGTGTAATTATGTTGCATTAAAAGCTATTTATTATTACACTTTTGTGCCGTCTTAATAAGCGTATATTGGCTGAAATTAAAAACCAATCCAGCCCATTGGCTGACGAGAGGACAAACATGATCTGACGCAGCTTTTACAACCTACGAATTGAAACACATATAAAATATCCTGAAATCGAAATATCTAAAAACAAATAATCGATTTTTTATAAATGTTTACCAGTTCAGGAGTTTTGATAGAAAACTAATTTTTAGTCGGATTGGAATTTATATGGAAAGAAAAATTTTAAAATCAATATTTAGAATAACTCTTTCTAAATATTTTCGATAACGCATTCTTCACTAAGCCTCGCATACATGAATCAATTTACAACAATGACTTTGATAGTTGGGTTGGCACTCGTCCATGTAATTCCCACAAAGGAATGATTGATGAATGTGTTAAATGTCAGACTCTCCTTAACTTCGTTATATTATCATGTTTTTTTGGGATTGATAAAATGTATCTTTTTGAAAGTAATTTAAAAACTGAACTTGGCTTTCTATTAATCTTACAGAATTTCAAAAGTTAAAGCTAGTTCCATTAATAAAGACGTTATTTTTTTTATGTCCGAATAAAACATTTACTGATAGTAGTAGTACATACTATTTATATATTATTTCATTAATTATCGATATTTCTAATATTTTTAGTTCAAGGTTAAGTGTTAGTATGCGCATCATAAGGATTGCTTGTTTTAAAGTCACAGTTCATGTGTGATAAGCTGATTAAGTATTTAAGATAAAGCATTCCCGCAACTGTCCGTTGTCGACCACAAGGGTGAAAGCGAGACGGAAAAGAGGAATGGCTGGTAGTAAAACCATTTCAGTTATAGCTAGTTTTGGGGAGGTGTTTACTTATTCTTTTTTTAAATTTTTCAACAATATCTACTTTATCTTGGAAAAGAAGCAGATTTATATATATGCCAGAATTATGAAAGAAATCTTGATAGTTACAGATAATTCATTTTTTTCGAAAAAAATGCTGGAATGAAATGTTTTACGTACCAGGTTTTTCTCTTTTCCGTCTTGCTATATAAGTTCTTTCACCCATGGTCGACCAGGGGGTCATAGAGGTTGAGGCTACTCAATTTCATGACCTATGGCTTGATTGTGGTAATGTGGTCCGCATTTCGCTCCAGCCGCCTTTACATCCCAGACAAGTTGGTACCCATCAATCTGAAGAAGGAGGATCGAACCCCAGTCCTCACTATGACGATTTAGTGCCTTAACCACTGAGCCATCGCGATTTCTTCTTTAAAAATATGTTCAGCGATATTAAACAGTTATAATATAAATGCTTTAAACTCTAGGAGATGCTTTTTATCTTAAACTATATTAGCTATCTTGCTTTAGAGGCTTGTTTGGATAAATATCTTGAAAATTAAGCCTATTCTAATAATCGCCAATTCGGCTAGATTTTTACCCCTAGATGAGAATTATTAAAAATCAATGAAATACGTTCAATGTTCGAATATTAATATAACTCTAAATAATTTACCTTTGGAAAAATTTTCAAATGGTAAAAAATCGAATCACAGACGCTTTTAATTTTTCTAAAACTATGGCTTTACTTCGTATTGATCCAAGTGTAAAGCTATAATTTTGAACCATATGTAACCTCTTACCGTATAGAAACCGTATTTTAAAATATTTTAACCTTTTTTAGAAAACAGCCAATTGGGCGAGATTTTTTCCCCGAAATGAAAACTATAAAAATCAATGAATGATTCTATATTTTTTGCAAATATTTATGACCCTGGAAAATGCAGCGCTGGAATAACTTTTTAAATATATTAAAATTAAACAGCAAGCCTTTTTTTTTTTTTTTTCCTTTACAAAATGGTAGCTTTTCATAAAATTGACGTTTTGCGTCATTTTCGAAATTAGCAGAGTGCGATGATTAAGATAGGCTAAGCTTCACTTAAGAGTCATGAATAACTGCTGTAAACTCAAAGCAGTTATGAAAATAGCTTATGATTCGCTAAAAGGTGTTATATATTTTAAGTGACAACAGTGCTTTCGAAAAACAGTGTTAACCTAACAGTCAGATATGACTTTTACAAACTTACAACAGCTTTAAAAATAACAAATTATTCCTATAATGTATAATTTTATATTACGGCAAAGACATCAAATAACAGCCTTAATTATGCCACGTCAACAAATAGAGTTTATACATGAAAGATGGCAACACTGTGTGGAACCATTTATGTCTCATTGCTGTGCGACTGATAGTTAGTTCAAAGCTCAAAAGCTGGAATCAGCTATAGAAATTTTGAAACATGTTGAACCGTTCGATATCGTTCGATTTTGCTGCAAGCTTTTTAAAAGCTCAAATTGAACCACTTTATTATGCAAATTACTCCTTTTTAAACTTTGATTACTTGATTCTTTAGTTCGGCTTGAACAGGAACCTATGATTTAATTCCACACGTCATTAAGGTTGCTGCATTTTTACGTGCTATTATGGTTCAGTCATTTCGAACCATAGCCATAGAGTGTACTTAGGTTTATTGTATCCTATTTTTTCCTACAGTTACGACAATGATGATTAATATCAGTTGTTTCTTTGCAGTGAAAAATTTTGTTATTAATTAGTATTATGTTATAAATTAACTGAAACGTTCTTCGCAATGCTTTACAATTGTAATACATTTAATCAGTTTACTAATTGTTTCCTTTTTTTCAGGTAAGTTTATCAATCAATTGTTTATATTGCTAAAGGAATTAAGCCTTTGGTAAGTTTTCAATGTTTGTGTATTAAGTACTAAATTTATCGTCTGTTTCTTGCAAAATGAATTTGTAAAATATTATTATTTTTTTTTTTAAGGTTTGTAATGTATTTTTACTAGTATATATATCACGATGAATAATGCTTTTTGCCTGAAGAAATTAACATGTGCCAAGATAAAAAAAAAATGCTTGAATGCTAATTTTTTTAGTTATTTGGGAATGCTTGCAAAAATGTTAATGCAGACGTTATTTGCCGCATCATTATAAATTTCATTTCAGGAAATGATTTCTGTGAATAAATTTATAAATCATCTTGATAATGAGGTCCTCCACAGCATGTTCATCATCTCATAAACTGTCGCGTAAGTTAAGAAAATATTAAAAATTCCTCTAAAGACTTACTTAATTGCTATCAATTTAAACATGAACCTTATCAGCTTAAGTACAAAACGCCGCTTGCTCCAAAGCAACCAAGTCTCAATAACAACTTGCAATTCGAAGCTCTTACCTACTTAAAATCTGCAATTATCAGAATTCCTCTTCTTTATTCCATTTACATTTTCTAAGACACTAGCAACCTTCCGGAAAATTGTAGGCGGAAGGGTTAATTCTAATTATGGCCATAGGGTGCAGCCAGAGGGGTGTGCATCTGTCTTCCCTTCCCCCCTTTACTCGACGTTTAAGACGTTCGTGTTATTTCCAGACATCCTTATTAATTACAAGGTTCTCCTCCGTTATTCTCTGCGTTATTCGTTGTTCGTTCTTCCGCCGGCAGTTACAATTCTCACGCAACATTCCCAGAGGATGTGGAAGAGATTGTTCGAAACTTTGTTCGAACCGCACCTTTGCTATTCTGTCGGTGTGTGGCGTTAATGGATAGATGGACTTACGACTGAAGTCCGAGCTCATAAATTGAAATAGCTGCTTTTTAATTGCTTTGCCGTGAAAAGGCTTTGAAAGAAATGCTTACAAATATTGCGTAATAAGTTTAATTTTTATCGCATTGCTGTTAACTTACGAGTCTTTCTGTGCTGTTCTTAAATTGAAATAGCTGCTTTTATGTGAAATGCTTATAAAAGAAATATGTAAAAACATTGCTGATGAGTTTAATATATATCTCATTGCTGTTAATTTACGCGTTGAGTGTCTTCCTGTGTTGTTCATAAATTGAAATAGCTGCTTTTAAATTACTTCGGTCGGCTGTTCAACGAAGGTTATAAAATAAAATCAATTTTACAAACGCTAATATGGTTGAACTTGATTAAGGTTCAACGCACTTCAAAATTTCTATAAGTATATCATTAGTTATTATCGGTTGGTAATTAAGGTTCATTTTATGAAATGTATCTGCCGTAATACTCGAACTCAAATACTCCAGTTTATTTTATTTTTTCCTTTAAAAACATCTTCAATGATTTCAAAGTTAAATTGAATTACATCCTTAGTTCCATCTAAATTTTCTCCTGAAAATCGAACAATTGCCCGATCTCTCCTTCGGGCAAATACTCATTTTTATTCTTCAGCTACGGCATCATACCAGAAGAGGGATATGTTCCCAGATGCCCATTTCGAACTCCGGTATTCGGAGGAAACAATCTTCATGGCTGATAATCCTAGTAGCTCTCTTATCCAAAAAGGATCTTAAACCCCTCGGCTTTCCTCTCCAGCTGTTAAAGAAGTCCCCTATGGGAGGAAAGAATCTAGAGAACCGCCACCGAATATGCTGGAATTTATGTTTGCGCCATTTTTTTTTATCGCCAAAACAGCCCTTGCTCCTCTTTACCAGGTTCTTGGCTCTAGAGATTTTGTTCCATCCATAGAGATGTCTGGCTATAAAAAGCAGAGCCAAAATGACGAAAACTGGGGCTGATAAAGGGCTGGCGGGTGGTGCTATCGTCCCGGTCGTAAATGTCTCTCCTCTTTGCCCTTATCGCGTTAAGGTTTGTTTTTATATTAGCATCTGACTAACTTACATTCCATTAAAAGGTAAGGGTGTTTGTATTGCTCAATAGAGTTGTTACCTATATAACAAGTTAGATTTTATGTAGGTTTTTATTGAAAATCGAAATAGTTTGTTCTTTGTGCGAAAAAAAAAATCTGTTCCACGATGTTTAAATCTATTAAGCCGTCTACCAATGCTAAATAGAAATGTTGCTAGTGTTCACTAGAATTTCTACCAATGATCGATGGAATTGCTACCAATGTTCAATAGAATTACTACCGACTGCTCAATAGAATTTCTACCAGTGTTCAATAGAATAACTACCAGTGTTCAATAGAATCGCTACCAATGATTATATTTGATTTTTACCAATCTCAATGGTTGCCAGTGCTGAATTTTATATTCGTATGAGTTTTGGGACATGTTTATAATCTCGCGTAACTCCCACTTCTCACATATTGCTTGCAAGACAGGGTAGTTAAAAAAACGGTACTATTTCTAAAACTATTTTTTTTTCTCTTTTTAATTATCCAACTTCTATGTCTCTTTCGTGCTACTAATTTTTCTTGCCACCATAATAATCTTTCACTGTTAAAACCAATGTAGGAAGTGATGTATTTTTTTTCTAACTTCCTGTTGCTTTTGTCTTCATGGTATCGAAGAGGGAAAAAAAATTTTCCCTAGATTTTATTTGAATAAAATATAAAAGTAAAATAGGAGGTATGACGTAATTAGGTAAGTATCACAATGGGTCATTTTAGGAGAAATTTGGGTCCGTTAATTGACCCTATACAAAAAATTTTATATCCAATTGAAACCCCTCACAAAATATTTTATCGCGAAAGTAGACTATTCACAATTTTGAACAATGACAATGACTGATTTTTTAATTCCTAATAGCAAAGCTGAAACTGTTTAAAATACATAGCTTTTTTTTCTTTATAAAGACAGAACCTTATTTTCACTTGTTCTCATAATGATGAGTAGATTTTTCACGATTTCCTAAGCAAACCCCAAAAAGTCTTCGCAAACCTCTGATTTCTGTTATTTTTCACAACATTATGGGTGGATTTTTCACAATTACACAAAAACGAATCTTTGACAAAAACTCTGGAAAAACCCCTAATTCCAAATATTTTACGTAGTATGGCATTTGAGACTGATATATAAATAGTAATAAAGCTTTGCCTTCTTGCACAGAGTTCAAAAAAAGTCTTGAACACATGAATTGATTCCCTGAGTTTTATATTTTGATTCTTTGAATCGATTTGATGCCCACCTGAATTTTTATTAACATCGTACAATTTGTTTTTGCTTCCATTGTTTTGTTAGAAGGGATTAGACATTTTTTGTGTCATTTTATGAATTTTCATAGAAAATGACTGAATGAATATGTCCCTTGTTCTTGCAAACATTGATTTTTAAAACATCGGCCTCGTGTTTTAAAATCATAAAAGAGTGCTTGTTATAGAATCATGTCTACTATAAAGGACTAAATTTATACCAAAAGAAAAGTTAAAAGAAATTGAAAGCATTAAAAAGTGCTTGTTATAGAATTATACTTACTATGAAGGGCTAACTTATGCCGAAAGAAAAAATGAAAGTATAAAAAAGTGCTCATTACAAAATCATGCCTACTATAAAGGGCTAACTAATGTTTAAAAAAAAATTTGAAAACATATAAAAGTGACGGTAAATGTATTGCTAACTGTAATCTTTTTTTATCGTTAAAGCTGCCACTTTAATTTTATAAAGTTGTGTTAGAAGGACCAACTCAAACTATTTTTTTTTACATTAAAAATATTAAAAGAAAATCACGACTATATTATACACGTTTATCTTATGAGTTACAATTATGTTATGTATTTTATGATATGTTTTTTCTCATAAATTTGATCAAACTGAAAATTTTTCTTTTTTTTCTTCCAAGATTAATAAAAGTATTAGTTACATGCCTTTATTTGTTTGGCAAAAAAGCTTTCTAATAAAAAAGCCATGGCATATTTTTAAAAATATTTTTATTTAAAAGACTGTTAAATAAAACATTCTTCCAAAACAATAATTTTTAAAAACTTTCTTCCAAAACAATGATTTTTAAAAACATTCTTCTCAAACAATAATATTTTATAGTTTTTATGCTTTTTTTTTTGTTTAAATTATCTATGCGGAAACTGCATTCATATTTTTCTTACGAACTTCATTTTTTGTTGTATTTTCAGGATCATTGCTTAATGATAAATTCTCTTTCCCAGAACTTTTCTTTAACTAAAATACTTTTAAAACATCTAATAAAAATTAAACATTTGCTATTTTTAAAAATAAATAAATAAATAAAAGAGAATTGTGAAAAATATAAAACGCGCTTAACTACAAGCCCCCCCCCCTTAAAAACAGAATTTCATTGTGTTAAAAATGATAATCTACTTTAAAAAGAAACTCTTTTTCATGTCTTACACTTCGTTTCTTTTTCATCTTAATATCTGTAAAGAACATCATTATATACTTTTCCCTTTTTAACTTTCCTCCCGTGGTCATTTTTAAGAAACTATAAAGATTTAAAAAACAATTTAACTTACTTTCAATTTTCTTTTCTTTTTTTTACGTAATTAAGTGGCTTCGTCGTAATTTCGTTAATTATTTTCTTTCTTCACGTCTCACTTATTAGATTATAGAAGGCACAGTGATACGGAACTTTAAAAGAACTAAAGAATAAAATACAGTTAATCGCCATGAAAGAATATCTTTTTTTTTTATTTCCTTTTTTATTTTTATATGTGAATTTTATTAATTTGTTTCAAGTAGTGCATTTCTATTAACTAGATCGTTTTTGCAAAATTGAAATATAGAGTTGATAAAGCAAAAGTTATTTCTGCTTTTTTTTTCTTTTTTTCCCACCACAATAATTGTACAAGGCAATGCTTCTAGTTAAACAAAAAATTTTCCTCTTTAAATTCAAGAATTTGATGTTTGAATCTCTGAAAAATGTATTTTTTTAAAGTGTTTAGTGTTTTAGTAATTAAAGTTTTTGAGTTAGTTGAGGAAACACGAAACATAAATATAAAATATGCTGTTATATGTTAATTAAATATGCAGTCAAAGTCATAGTTAAATAATGCATTTTAGCGATAAACCTTATTTTTTACATCGCTCAAAATACGCGTTAAAAAGGGCATAGTTTAAAATGGGCTTTTTTTTTAAAAATGGGTAAGGCTAAAAGTAACGCCTAAAAAAATGGGTGTATCTTAAAATGTGCGTTTAAAAAATGGTTGTAGCTAAAATTCATAATTAAGAAAATTAATAAAATTTAAAATTCGTGTTTGAAAAAGATAGATATAACTGAAAATGAAGTTTCAGTGATCTAGAAATTAGCCTTTAGAAAATGAATCTAGACCAATTTTTTTTTCTTTTTTAAGAAACTGGACATAGCACTATGTTACGCTTCAAAAAGTCGCTTACTAAATCAATATAATTTTTTTCACTATAAATTTTTATTATTTCCAATTAGTTGTATTAAAATTAAATTTAAATGTCATGCAAGTAGTTCTGCTATCGAAATCCACGGCTATGCCCATTTTCTTAAATAGATATATTTGTCATTCATTTGATTTAATATCATTTTAATACTGATTCCTATAAATCTGTTTATTTTATTGAATAAGTATAATCAATTCCTGTCGACACCGTTTCTAATTATGAATTCAAATTTGTTGGTTTAACCCCTTAACGATCGGTTAATTTTCAAGAAAACGGTCATAAAAGTGTCTATTTTGCCAAATACACGCATTTGATTGGTGCTAGTATCTAGTTTAAAATAAACTAACTATTTACAATTACCTTAAAAATATCCTGGTACTGCTATATGGTGTGTAAAATGAGAAATAAAATGTTTTCCGGACGAAAGAAATGAATTAGTTTTATTCTTATTGGCCCATTACTACTGAACACTCCAGCCCGTCAATATCGCGGGAGCGAGAAATAGCGAGTGAAAACTCACCCCGTCATTTTCACGGGAGCGAGAAGGAAGGGGTTAACTAAGTTGATTCACATATTATGGATTTGTTTAAATTTCCTTTTTCACTTAATTTAAATAATGTTATATAAACCAAAAGTTTGAAATCATTTGCCTAGCATTAGTAATTAAAACCGATTGATTCAGTTCTTTGATTTCTAATGGTTTTTACCAGGGTGATTCAAATCTAATGCCTTTTTTACTAAGTTAATCCGAATCTATTGGTTTATTTAAATTTCTTATATCACTTGATCTAAATAATGCTATTTTACCTACTGTTTGAATCAATGATAAAAGCTAACTGATTCGAATCAATGATAAAAGCTAACTGATTCGAATCAATGATAAAAGCTGACTGATTCGAATCAATGATGAAAGCTAACTGATTCGAATCAATGATTTCTAATGTTTTTACTAAGATGATTGTAAGCTAATGGCTTTATTAAATTTCTTTATTCTCTTGATTTGAATAAAGTTTTTTAAACTAGTGCTTAGAAAACCTCTTGATTTCAGTGGTAAAAACCAATTGATTCAGGTCAGTGATTTCACTAAGTAAATCCTAATGTATTAGTTTAACAAATTTTTTTTATCACTTGATTTGAGTAATGTTTATTTAATTTAGCGTTAGAACCAATTTATTAAAATCCAACTAATTCGTATAATTTTTTTTTTGATTGTTTTTTCGTTAAGTTGGTTCTTTATTTAAATGAAATAAGCTCATCTGGGTGTGTAGGGGTTTTAACATTGATATGAATTATTGATTGTAATATTTTTAATTTATTGAGATGATTTAAATTAGTTGATGATTCTAATATACTGATTTGTATATTTTATTCAAAAAAAATTTTTTTTAACAAATAGTATAAATGACCTTATCATATTTGGCATCATATATATTGATGAATTTAGATACTGATTTTAATCCATTCATTTGAAATTGTGGTTTCAACAAATTAAATTGTAGTAGTTCAAATTAGTTAATTTGGATAAAATTTGTTTATTTTTAACTCTGATTTAATTTTTTTCTCACTAATTTTTCATTTAAATATAAAACGGAAATGGGTGATATTTTTTCAAGAGATATCTATAAATATTTCACTCGTTTCTTCAACGGTTTATATAAACAAAACATATTTAACGGAAAATTTTTCTTATGTTCCTTTTTGTCTTATCTAATGAGTCAGATGATGTTATCATAAAGCACACTCTGTTTGGATATTACACTTTATTATCAGTTTATAAGTTGCAAGACGCTTTTATCGTTTACTCAGATAAAAATTTTAATTTTAGCTGTCTCAAAAATAAAGAATTTCCGTCATTGCTAATCTATTTTTGTCATATCTTTGAAATGCCGTCAGTTTTGTGTGTGTTTGTGTATATATATATATTGGTACTTACTGTTATTTACTTACTCTGAATGTAAGTAATTAAGTATTTGTAACGAGATATACCTCAATTTTGTGACTAAAAGTGTGATTATATGGTCCAGCCGTTGGTCAAGAAATTGTGGAACCTTAACCTGCTTCTCCCCCGTTCCTGGCTCACAACAAGTTTTAGCAGAAATGCTTTACTTAAAATGCTAAATATTTTTGATTTATTTTCCTTGCTTATTTATTTATTTATTATTTTTTTTTTAAGTTAATTTCAATGAAACTTTGTGCAATATGTGTTTTTCACCGGTTGTCCCTTTTGTGCATCCCTTTTTGTACTGTCAAAACAAATGTCCCGCTTTAAAATATTAAATATTCGTTATTTGCAATTTATTCTTTCGTTTGCCCTTGAGAATGTGCTTTTTCTCTTACGTGAGTATTGAAAAATGGCAAATGTCCCGCTTAAAATATTGAAAATTCGTAATTTACTTTCATGCTTTCGTTAACTCCTGGGAATGTGCTTTTTCCTTTGTGCCATACGTTGCTCCGTGAAAACTGTCAAATGTTTTGAGAGTAATAAATATTCGTTATTTGCATTTTATGCTTTCGTTTGCCCTTGCGAATGTGCTTTTTCCTTTGTGTCATGGATTTAGTAGCTAAAACTGACAAATGTCCTGCTTTAAATATTAAGTATTCTTTATTTTCATTTTATATGCTTTCTTTTGCCCCTGCGAATGTGCTTTTTCCTTTGTCTCATGTATTTACCAGTGAAAATCGATTAATGTCCAGCTTGAAATCGTTATTTGCATTTTATGGTATCTTTTGCCCCTGCGAATGCGCTTTTTCTTTTCTGTCATGAACAGCGGAAACTGACAAATGTCCTGCTTTAAATATTAAATATTCTTTATTTTCATTTTATATGCTTTCTTTTGCCCCTGCGAATGTGCTTTTTCCTTTGTCTCATGTATTTACCAGTGAAAACTGATAAATGTCCAGCTTGAAATCGTTATTTGCATTTTATGGTTTCTTTTACCCCTGCGAATGTGGTTTTTCCTTTGTCTCATGTATTTACCAGTGAAAACTGATAAATGTCCAGCTTGAAATCGTTATTTGCATTCTATGGTTTTTTTGCCCCTGCGAATGCGCTTTTTCCTTTGTGTCATGTATTTAACAGTGAAAACTGACAAATGTCCATCTTAAAATATTAAATATTCGTTATTTGCATTTTATGCTTTTTTTTCTCCTTATTATTGTACTTTGCCCTTAAGTGTTCTGCATTTTGCAATGAAAACTGATAATTGTCCCGATTATTTATTATATATTCGTTATTTGCATTTCGCGATCTCTTTTGTTCCTGTGAATAATAGTGCTTTGATACATTTCATACTTTCATTTTCACTGATAGCCCCTGTAAATGTGCTCTTTCCTTTGGGTCATGCTATGTGCAGTAAAAACTGACTAATGTTGTGCGTGAAATATTGAATGTTTACGTTTTATATCATGTTTTTTTTTTTCGTTTTTTACTTTCTTGTTGCAGATTTATTTATTTATTTTGTGTTTACTCCTGTCGGAGGTAACCAATAAATGATCGGCTTTAAATATATTTGAAAAGTATATGGTATGGTTTGCTCTTCGTATTCTACAGGGGTCTGTCCAGACATTCTGTGAAAGGTCCGGTTTTAGTGAAATTGTGAAAAAATTACTAACATTCTTTCAACCAGGGTCCCGCTTTTATGAATTTGTGCAAATAGGGTTTGGTTATTGCAAAAAACTTTTTCAAGGAGTTTTTAAATTGTATAATGAAAAATATTAAATTTTCAGAAATAAACAGCTATTGCTGCTTCTAATCTAGAGATGCAACATACAAATATTTAGTATTTAGCCTATACTGCTGGACACAGAGTATTCATTTCGGACGAATAATGGAAGAATCGTCTGCCGAAGACAAAACTTAATTCGTTTACATCCATCTTTCTTGTTTTCTGTCCTGGAAAGGGTTTATTCGATTAACAAAACAATAATGAAGATAAGCAAATTTATGAAGGATCCAATTAAAAGAAAAATTATTTTGTGAAGGGTCCGTTTTTAGGTTAAAATATTTTGTGAAGGGTCCGTTTTTGAGTTAAAATATTTTGTGAAGAGTCTAAAAAGACCCCTGTTCTATATTCTTCGTATTCTCAAGATCCCGTAGAACTTTTGTGACGTGTATTAAAAAACTTAACAGATTCGACTTAATATATAAGTGATTAAGTTTTTCAAATAATTTCTCTAATCGATTTTGCTATAAAAGTAATTATTTTTGTTATAATTATTGCATAGGGAAGAAAAAAAACTGACACATACTTAGCTTAAAAATTCTAATGACTATGCATGCTTTTCACATATTACACATATTTAATTTTTTTTTATGAGCAAGTGAACAAAATCAATCGTAAGAAACGATAATTATATAAAGTACTAAATTCCTTCATCAATTACTTAGTAGATGACGTTTCGTTTTCAGAGTTCAATCAAAAAATTCAGTCTTAAATGAAGAAAAAAACTAAAAAAACTGGCTCAGTTATTTTACCTTTTTTCGCTGCTTAAGAAAGTAAACAATCATTATTTTCAGCCTATCGACCAGCAGCGTTCTAGTATCTTTCTATTTTTGTTTACCTAACCGCCAATGTGTGACCAAGGGTGCGGGCGGTGCTTGCGCGCGTTTTTACGCTCTTTTGACCTTCACATCAGGTGAATGACCTTAATATTTCCCCCAACGTGTGTTGCTTTTTGAAGATAGCCAAGAACAACTCGCATCAGCACCACACAGCGACATTCTCGTAATTTCAAAGCTCCTGATACTTTTAAAACAAAGGAACTGCCGTCGATAAGGACGAAGTAGGTGTACTTGTGCTGCATTTAAATGACGGCCGTGCACTTGAAAAGCGGCAACTCGCAGAGAAAGTTTTAATTTACGAACCCGTGACACGTTTGTTTTCATGCATTCCGTGTTTCTTTTCGCTATTAGTTTATTTCGAATTTTGTAACGACCCGTGAAAGTATTTTATTGTTGTTTTCAATTCGAATTTCAAACCACGAAGATGTTGGGTGATTATGTAAAAATTATGCATATTCTTATATCATTGTAGCTGTTTGGAACTTGAAATATTGCATTTGAATTTTTATTTATTTCTTTGTTGTGGTTGCAGCAGCAGATAATTTAAATTGTGAAAAAAGTGTACAATAAAGTTCTATTTCTGTTTTTACATTATAAAAGCAAATATTTTTGATTAGCTTATATATTTAATAATTAACACAATTTTTACTTTGAATGTATTTTGAAATATTGTTTAATCTGATGTTTACTGTTTGCTAGCAAAAAATATTGCCATAATATTAGTGATGGTTCCAGAATTAGATCGGAAAAGTTGATCTACTCAATTTTAATCGTTACAGAATCTTTATAACTTCGATAATTTCAAATTACCAACCCTTAAGGATCGTATAAGCACTTTTGAGACGCTAAAATAACAATAATTTTGATTTTATGCTTTTTAATTTGTTGTACTATATACCTTTATGTTCCATTAATTCCTATAATATTGCATTTGCATTGCGACTAGACTTCTTAAATACAGGGTATTTATAAGGTCCCGGATCCATTTTGATGTTTAATAACTCATAAAATAATAAAGATAGATTTAAAATCAATAACGTAAATGGTTAGATAGACTCAAAAAGTTTCATGACCCTTGTCAATGAACTCCACGTGTGCCCCTTCGTCGCACGGAGAATATCAAGTCGATAGTCAATTTACGCTAGGTAGCGGCAAGCATGTCGGTGTATACAATCTTCTTAATATCCGCTCGAATAAAACACATAGAACAGTACTACATGGAACAAACACATCAAAAGTAAATATAACATTGCAATAGTTGCCAAAAACAAAAGAGAGAAAAATGCAATTAATAAGCAGACAATATTTAGAAAAGTAAAGATATTTAGACTGGAAAATGAAATTATCTGAAATTAACCACACCCGCAGACGATATTTACAAAAGTAAAGATATTCAAACCTGAAAAGGAAAATACAGTGGAACCTGTCTAAATTGACCACCCTCGGGCCCAAGTCAAATGGTCACTATATAGAGGTGGTCACTTTATGAAGACTCTTTAAATAAAACTTGTAGAAAATGGTCACCTTACTCAGGTGCTCACTTTACCCCGGTGGTCACTTTTACAGGTTCCACGAGTTATTCCTTCAATAACTGCCATGAGTTTGTTTATATCTTCATTATTTTATGAGCTATTAAACATCAAAATGGGTCCGGGAATTTATAAACACCCAGTATAATAATAATTTGTAAGCCAGGTAAGGAAAAGAAAAGTAATTATTATTGAAATAGAATCGATAAGTTCTATTTTCGTGTAAGTTATAAAACGATTTGGTGATAAACCAGAGATGCCAACTTGCTCCGCTTTGTAAAATAGTATTTTCTAGTGTTAGCGAAATTTAAGTTACTTTTAGTTTAGTATTTTTCATTTTAAGTAATTTTCGCACCACTAAATATCAAAAATTATAAGTATCATCTAAAATGCAACGTTAAAACATTCATCTACTGGTTACTCTACTAAAAAGTAGGCTTGACTATCCTTCTTTGAGGAATTTTACTATATATAATTTGCTACCACTTTATTTTTTTTATTTTATTTTATAACCGTCGTTGAACAGCCGACCTAATTTCATGGGTTTACGACTACTAATGTTCAACTCCGTATCCTTGTAATTTTGAACCAATCCAGAAGACAAGGAAACTCCTGGATCATTACCCCCATAGGTATTGATTTGTTATGGGAACATGGAGGACTTTGAGACTCGACAGATTTAACGTGCATCAGTCTCCATTTACTACACGGGGAGTCTTCGGCCGGCGAGGATCGAACCCACGACCTCTTGGACATAGGCCCAGCGCCCTACCGACCAGGCTATCCCGGCCCCCGCTACCACTTTATTTTATTTTATAACCGTCGTTGAACAGCCGACCCAATTTCATGGGTTTACGACTACTTACGTTCAACTCCGTAGCCTTGTAATTTTGAACCAATCCAGAAGACAAGGAAACTCCTGGATCAGTACCCCCAGAGGTATTGATTTGTTGTGGGAACATGGAGGACTTTGAGACTCGACAGATTTAACGTGCATCAGTCACCATTTACTACACGGGGAGTCTTCGGCCGGCGAGGATCGAACCCACGACCTCTTGGATATGGGCCCAGCGCCCTACCGACCAGGCTATCCCGGCGCTACCACTTTATTAAAATTATTCCAGAAAGCGAAGCAGTAGCATCCCTGGATAAACTAGTTCTGTCTCATAAATAACAAAAGTAAAATTCTGTAGCTCGCAAGTCTAAACTTGAATTTAATAAAAACAGCTATTCTTCAATAAATGATCTATATATTTTTATTGAACTTTGACCATTTTTTTTTACCTCGCGCAGAAAAACAAGACGGATATTTAGTCATAAATTACCATCACCATAAATCACGCGATCACTTAATGCTAAATTTCATTTCTAAATTTAAAACTACGATGGAAAAAATCTACGTAACATTACCCTTTATTTTTAATATTTAAGCGGCATATACCTTGACCTTTCAAAACACCGCTTTGTTTACCTAGTACACAAAACAGGGCGTGCACACACAAAATTCATAACAAATGGCCCAAACATGTTCCAAACTATCTCAAAATTACTAGTTTCACCAACCACATCATTCAATATCTCGCTTGTCATCTTCCCTAATAGACCGTTGCCAACGACAAGGTTTGTCATTTCTTTTTCTCAATCTGATGTGCCTTTTGTATCAGGTGTGTAATTATTAACTGGAGCAGGGGGCTCTCTCCTAGTCATTTCCTCTTGTCGCCAACTAGGATTATAAACGAGGCAGTCTATCTTTCCAGATCCCTTGGACCAATCCCTGTGATTCAGTTATCGGTTTCCCAGATCATCATCAACGTTGATGTCTATCGCCAAATGGGAGTTTCAGCACCCGAAAAGCACCTTAGGGATGTAGCAATCAGTCTTCCTGGAAGCAATTTGTTTGGGTGCCATTTTTATTTATTTATTTTGCTTTGTTAGGTGGTAGAGTTTGTAAGGATTTGTTACCTTGTGATGATGAAGCTACTGGTACTTTTCTGGCACAGTGGTTGGAAATATTTATGTAATTTTGCAACCGAAATATGTTGAACTGTATAAAAAAAAAAGAATGAAATTTATTGCAAATAACGTTTTGAAATTAGAACTGACATCTACTACAAATAACTTCTTGAAATTGAACTGAAATCCATTTCAAATAACTTCTTGAATTCGAATAACTTCTTGGTTATAAATTTCACCACCAGTTTATTAATACTTTGTGAAATATATGTCAATTGGTTAATATGTCAATATGTTGATTTGTGTCAATATGTTGGTTGTAAATATTTAAATATTTATGTAATTTTGCAACCGAATTATATTGAACAGTATTTTTTTTAAAAAAAAGAATGAAATTTATTGCAAATAACGTTTTAAAATTAGAACTGACATCTATTACAAATAACTTCTTGAAATTAGAACTGAAATCCATTGCAAATAACTTCTTGAATTCGAATAACTTCTTGGCTATAAATTTCACCACCAGTTTATTAAAACTTTGTGAAATATATGTCAATTGGTTAATATGTCAATTTGTTGATTTGTGTCAATATGTTGGTTGTAAATATTTAAATATTTATGTAATTTTGCAACCGAAATATATTGAACAGTATAAAAAAAGTAATGAATGAAATTTATTGCGAATAACTTCTTAAAATTAGAACTGACATCTATTACAAATAACTTCTTGAAATTAGAACTGAAATCCATTGCGAATAACTTCTTGAATTCGAATAACTACTTGGTTATAAATTTAACCGCCAGTTTATTAATGGTTATAAATTTCACCACCATTTTATTAATACTTTGTGAAGTATATGTCAATTGGTTAATATGTCAATATGTTGATTTGTGTCAATATGTTGGTTGTAAATATTTAAATATTTATGTAAATTTGCAACCGAAATATATTGAACAGTATAAAAAAAAATAATGAATGCAATTTATTGCAATTAACTTTTTAAAATTAGAACTGACATCTATTAGGAATAACTTCTTGAAATTAAAACTGAAATCCATTGCGAATAACTTCTTGAATTCGAATAACTCCTTGGCCATTCACCACCAGTTTATTAATACTTTGAGAAGTAGATGTCCATTTTTTAATATGTCAGTATGTTGATTTGTCTCTTTGTAATATTAAAAGAATCGTAAAATTGTTTTACTATTACAAAGGGAATTTCTGTTAGTGAAAAGGTTTCTAATAAATATGAGACTCACTTTGTAAAATATGAGATTAGAATATAACATTTATTATGATGGGTAGTTATTATTATGCTTAATTATAAAATTATATGACTGAATCGTGAATCCCTCAAATTTTGTATTTTGCGTTGTAAAATTGCATACTTTAAAATGATGTAAAAAATTGTATACCTTACAATTCAAATTTTTTTAAACTATTATTTAATAAAATAATAAATATTTACTAAAAGTTATGTTTTGTACGCTGTTATCTTGGAAAAAATGAATTTTTTAACTTTGTGCAAAATATTTCTATTAGCTTAAAAAGTTCTCGAGATATGGTGAAATACGCAAAAGGTAAAATTAACATTGAGTCCAAACTTTTGATCGCCATATTAACCAAACTATGGAGACCATATTTCCCATATCGCTGCTACCCCCTATATTTTAGGTGACAGAAATCCAAATCCATTTAAAAAAGGGTATGTTTATTCAGAGAAAGTAAGTTTTTGTGTCTGATTTCGTAACTTAAAATATCGTCTTCACTAATTTATTAGCATATTAGATGTCACACCTTCGAATAATTAAGAATGAGTCCTAGAAAGTGAAGATCCGATTATTAGATCAAAAGTTATTCAGGGTGGTCCCTTTTTTTATTTATTAATTTTTTTGGAACACTGTACACGCGTGAATTTGCTGATTCAAAATTTAGGTATCCAATTAAATCTGATTTAAATCACATGTTTGGGCATAATCACTTTCCAGTGGAAACATTTCAGAATGATCTCAATCTAATGGACATCACAATCCAATGGAAACATTTCAGAACACGAAATTGATGTGAAAAGAAACAATATTGACATGCCTAGTCATTAAAGACTATATTAAGCAAACAGCGAAAAACAGTGTATTAATCTATAAGGATTTTTGCTAAATACTACAGTTTTTTCCCGCTGATTCCGTTTATCCGTTTTATTTTGCTGATTTCTATATTTTTTTTAAAAAAATATTTATTATTCAATATGTATTTGTCAGGCATATTAATTCGAAATCAGCTGTACATAAGTTTTTTCAAATTTCTTTTTAATGTCTTTTTTAATAAATTAATAAAAAAACAATTTTGGCACGCTTAATATCTGAACTCATATGGTTGAGAATGCGAAAGTTGTTCCATGGATTCGCTGATTTTAATCTTTCACTTGTAAATTTAAATTTAAAATTAAATACACATTATGATGCGATTTTTCCAAAGAATTTCCTGAAGTATTTAAAAGTTTTTCCAAAATTTAAACATGTACCAAAAAATATCCATTAAATGTTATACATCCTCCAAAATGTGATGCACTTCTTTAGAAAGAGTTTTACATTTCTTATTTTGATAAGTTTTTGCCTCTATTATATAAAGAACTTTTTTTCTTTCCTTTATTCCAAAGTGAGACTTTTTTTTAACCCCCAGAGAATCACATTTCTTTCTTGTCTCAAGAAAAAAAAACTACAAAACATATTTTTAAAGCAAAAAGAAGGGAAAAAAATCCATTTTTCTGTATCAATACAGACTCCTTTTATTCACCCCCCGAATGGAATTTCTATATAATATTTTCAGAGCGGAAATAAAAAGTTGGTTCCTTTCAGCTGAGATTCCCCTGATCACCGTTGACTCCCGGGGCACTCTTTATATACTTAATTGCATATAAGTCTGGGGTTGAGGAAGATAGGGGTCGCAAAAAAAATGGTGTCGTCTGGTGTGTTATTCGTCGGGAATTGCATTATCAGACAATTCCTACCTCCAGAGGGTGTAAGCGATATTGGAAATAAAGCAACAGATGGACCTGCCTTTTAATTGAGTTCCGAGATCTGAAAGATGACAATCGTTTGCGTTCGATTTTACGAACAGGTGAGAAATTAAGTTGTCTTTTTATTCCCTCTTCGCTGATATAAAAATAGTATTTAAACAAAATTCTTTATTTTTATTTTTTTTTCTTCTTATCTTAGTTTTTTTCGAAAATTCGAAGTAAAACAAAGCTTTAAATCCTAATTGCATTGTGTGCCTGAACTGTTTCGAATGAGTTTACAGAGATTCCCTAACTCACAGTGGTTAAAGTACAAAGCTTGTCATTGTGGAAAATTGGTGTCTTATATCGGCGTATGTTAGATTCGCAATTAAAAGATCATCATGTCGTTGATCTTAAAATTTTGGAGCCTTAACTTCCATGAACCATGTTTATATAGAGAGTGTTGTACTTAACTGAGATTGAGAAGTAAACTCACAGAATTTTTATGAATTGTTGATCTAAAAATGTAGCGTTCCATTCATTTCTAAATGCTATGTTTAATATCAATCCAATTACGTCTATTACTAGTTAATTTTAGCAGTTAATTCGTTTCTCATTTGAATCCTTTGAGTTACCTTATTTTTCAAAAGCAGTTTGAGTTCGTTTCTTACCCATCTGTGGTAGTTAAGTTTGTTCGTCTCATTGCAGTTGTCGTCGAGTTAACTTGTTATTCCATTATGGTAGTTGAGTTCGTTTCTTATCCATCTGTGGTAGTTAAGTTTGTTCCTCTCACTGCAGTTGTCGAGTTAACTTGTTATTCCATTATGGTAGTTGAGTTCTTTTCATATCCATCTATTGTAGTTAAGTTTGTTCCTCTCATTGCATTTGTCGAGTTAACTTGTTATTCCATTATGGTAGTTGAGTTCTTTTCTTATCCATCTATTGTAGTTAAGTTTGTTCCTCTCATTGCAGTTGTCGAGTTAACTTGTTATTCCATTATGGTAGTTGAGTTCTTTTCTTATCCATCTGCGGTAGTTAAGTTTGTTCCTCTCATTGCATTTGTCGAGTTAACTGGTTATTCCATTATGGTAGTTGAGTTCTTTTCTTATCCATCTATTGTAGTTAAGTTTGTTCCTCTCATTGCAGTTGTCTAGTTAACTTGTTATTCCATTATGGTAGTTGAGTTCTTTTCTTATCCATCTACTGTAGTTAAGTTTGTTCCTCTCATTGCAGTTGTCTAGTTAACTTGTTATTCCATTTTGGTAGTTGAGTTCTTTTCTTATCCATCTATTGTAGTTAAGTTTGTTCCTCTCATTGCATTTGTCGAGTTAAGATGTTATTCCATTATGGTAGTTGAGTTCTTTTCTTATCCATCTATTGTAGTCAAGTTTGTTCCTCTCATTGCAGTTGTCTAGTTAACTTGTTATTCCATTATGGTAGTTGAGTTCTTTTCATATCCATCTATTGTAGTTAAGTTTGTTCCTCTCATTGCAGTTGTCTAGTTAACTTGTTATTCCATTTTGGTAGTTGAGTTCTTTTCTTATCCATCTATTGTAGTTAAGTTTGTTCCTCTCATTGCATTTGTCGAGTTAACTTGTTATTCCATTATGGTAGTTGAGTTCTTTTCTTATCCATCTATTGTAGTTAAGTTTGTTCCTCTCATTGCAGTTGTCTAGTTAACTTGTTATTCCATTTTGGTAGTTGAGTTCTTTTCTTATCCATCTATTGTAGTTAAGTTTGTTCCTCTCATTGCATTTGTCGAGTTAAGATGTTATTCCATTATGGTAGTTGAGTTCTTTTCTTATCCATCTATTGTAGTCAAGTTTGTTCCTCTCATTGCAGTTGTCTAGTTAACTTGTTATTCCATTATGGTAGTTGAGTTCTTTTCATATCCATCTATTGTAGTTACGTTTGTTCCTCTCATTGCATTTGTCGAGTTAACTTGTTATTCCATTATGGTAGTTGAGTCCTTTTCTTATCCATCTATTGTAGTTAAGTTTGTTCCTCTCATTGCAGTTGTCTAGTTAACTTGTTATTCCATTTTGGTAGTTGAGTTCTTTTCTTATCCATCTATTGTAGTTAAGTTTGTTCCTCTCATTGCATTTGTCTAGTTAACTTGTTATTCCATTATGGTAGTTGAGTTCTTTTCATATCCATCTATTGTAGTTAAGTTTGTTCCTCTCATTGCATTTGTCGAGTTAACTTGTTATTCCATTATGGTAGTTGAGTCCTTTTCTTATCCATCTATTGTAGTTAAGTTTGTTCCTCTCATTGCAGTTGTCTAGTTAACTTGTTATTCCATTTTGGTAGTTGAGTTCTTTTCTTATCCATCTATTGTAGTTAAGTTTGTGCCTCTCATTGCAGTTGTCTAGTTAACTTGTTATTCCATTATGGTAGTTTAGTTCTTTTCTTATCCATCTGTGGTAGTTAAGTTCTTTTTGTATCCTTGCGGGGGATATTTGTATTCGTTTCTTATCCCAGTTTGTACTTGAGTTTATTTCATATCGAACTGTGTTTCGGTTTTCTCACTGCAGCAGTCGAGTTAGCTTATTATTTCATTGTAGTATACTTGAGTTCGTTTCTTATCCCAGTGATACTTGAGTTAGTTTATTCTTTTGAAGTTATTGAATACACTTCCAATTTTCGGCCGTAATTAAATTTGTTTTTTATGACATCGTTTTAGTTCAATTTGTTTCTCTCTTTATCGTTAGTTCTCTTCTTAATTTATGGTAGTAATGAGTTCGTACTTAATCTCCCTTATACTTGATTTCTTTTCGTATTTAATCTCTCTTATACTTGATTTCTTTTGGTATTTAATCTCCCTTATACTTGATTTCTTTTCGTATTTAATCTTTCTTATACTTAATATCTTTTGGTATTTAATCTCCCTTATACTTGATTTCTTTTCGTATTTAATCCCCCTTATACTTAATTTCTTTTCGTATTTAATCCCCCTTATACTTGATTTCTTTTTGTATTTCACTGTGGTTGTTCAATTAGTTTCCCCCATTGTAACAGCTGACTTAAAACTTGTTTTTTATTCCATTTTAGGAGCTGTGTTTTTTTTTTCCCTAACTTATTCCATTAAAAGCTATGTAACACTTGTTTTTGCTTAATAACCAGATTGATACGAGTAAGACTCTATTTTTTCCTGGAGTTCGATTTTTTTTCTTCTTCATATTAAGGCCCTTTTTTTTATTTATCTTCTTGCACTTTATTGCCATATTTATTTTAGCTTTGACTTTTTTACACTTTGTAAGATTATCTTTGCTCTTTACGGTAAGACTTTCTTGCACTTTACCTTAACACTCTTTACATACGAGTTATCAATTTAATTATCTATTTCCATTCTACTACCAAACGGTATTTATCAGGCTCGTGTTTTATTCTTTGCCAGAAATCCAGTATTTACTTCGAGGAATAGAAAAAGAAAAAAAGAATTGGAACAAAAATAAAACGAATTCCTGCGGTGAAATAAATCCTCCAGTGATACACCCACAGAAAAGAGATCAAGGAATAAAAAGGACCGGATGTTCGATTCAATCTCTCCCGAATCATTCTTCTTCTCTATCCTGTAAAATTACGGGAGACTTTTCCGTAAATGAGGAAGTAGTTAATGACGGAAACTCCAGAACGGAAGCTCACACTTTTGTTTTCCTCACCCATGTTTGCCTCCTCCACCCCTAACCCTGGAGATATATTCCCCGTAAATCGCTTACCCACGTTCGAATCCAAATTTAGGGAGCAGTATAAAAGGGAGCGGATAGCACAATTGGTTTGTTGATAAGGAAGTTTCTCGTCGCTTGTTTAGGAATTTGTTAGGGGAACTGCATTTGTGTGCGATAACCCGATTTTGTGCATGCTCGTAGGTGGGAAATCTGATTTTGAATCTGGTTTTGGTTGGGTTGTTGGGAAATGTTATGATTCCCGTTTCTATTGTAGCTTTCTGGTTGAATTTCCGGATCCAGTTTTGTTTTCGGGGCATTGGGAGGGTAAAAGGGCAGGTGAATTTATCATGCTTCCCCTTGTGGTCGATTTAGTTTTGGAAGGGAAGAGATAGTTGGAATATGTTTAAATTTCGTGCAGTGTTTTTCGTTTTGAAAAAGTATTGTTTTTCTAATCTTATTATAAAATTTTCAATGAAAAAACATTTTTTCTTTTTGTTGAATATAAAAATTTTTTGTTCTGAAGTTGGCTTGTATCGTTGCCACTGTAAGGGGAAGAAAATTTGGAACTGTGTTTCTTTTGATATTCGCAAAGTTGTTTTCTTTCTTTTACTCTTTCCTTTTTTTTCCCCTCCCTTACATTTCTTTTTTATTAATTTCAAATTTTGCAACAATTCGTATTTTATTTATTTTTTTCGTAACAAGATATTAACTTGGAAAAATATCTATGAACTATTTAAGTTTATGGAAGAAACGTTGCACTGTAGACAAACAATTGCAATATTAAAATATAATTATTAAGAAATAACTTACATTCATTTAAATGATAACGAAATTGGGAATGATTCGATAATGACGATATTAGGAAAGAGTCGGTGGAAGAAGGTATCAAATGAAACGGAAGAGGTCTAAATTTCTGCAACCTTAATATGGTACTAATTTGAACCATATTATCGTAACTCTTATTCTTAAACTTGATTTTACGATACTAAGGTTTAACATAAACAAAAATCTGATATCACTAAATTAAGGTTGCAGCAAATTTGCATCTTATGAACCATAATATTAAGGTAAGGTGCCTTTTGTGGTTCCGCTTTGAACTGATTTTTCTGAGAATAAATTTTTAATCAATCAAACATAGTTTTTTAGTTTGTTACTTGCCGCGTTTAATTGCACCTTTAGTACGTATGATTCCTATTTTGCTTTCAATTTGGTGCAGAACAGCAGCATCCGAGACCATTTAACTTTAATCAATCAAGTCTTGTATTGTTCAGTTTTAACCAAACATTAATTTGCCCTTTTCTTTTATCTAAACTTGCGTGCTATTTATAAAATATTTTTGAACATGATATATTTGAGTTTCTTTTACCTGCAAGTGCAAAGCATCCCTACTTATTCATTTCCATCTCAAGTGCAATCCCTCTCAATTTCCTTGCACTTTTTCCTAGCTCCAACTTCTCTAAAGAAAGAACAAGATTATTTCATAATCGGCCTTAGGAAGGATGAAAGTAAACCTTGTCCAGCTCCTAGGCCATTAAAATTCAATTAATCAAGTTTTTATTGTTAAAATACAGTTTCGGTTTAAACTTAACATAACTTATACCTTAAGTTTTACCGTAACTTTTATCATAACTTTTATTTGAACTTGCATGCTTTCCATGCAATATTTTTGAACATATTTGAAAATCTGATCATCGTTTACATGAAATCTCAACTCACTTGAACTGAAGTGCAATGTGCAAATCTGATCATAGTTACACGAAAACTCAACTCACTTGAACCCAAGTGCAATATATCTATCTCCAGCTTCATTAACGAAGGACTAAGATTTTTTCGCAATCAGCCTTAATGAAGAAAGAAAGTAAACCTTAGCCAGGTCATGGGTCATTAAACTTTAATCAAAGTTCAATCAATTAAGTTTTTTTTATTGTTAAAACACAGTTTCGGTTTAGACTTAACATAACTTAGACCTTAAGTTTTACCGTAACTTTTATCATAACTTTAATTCGAACTTGCATGCTTTCCATACAGTATTTTTGAATATATTTACAAATCTGATCATCGTTTACATGAAATCTCAACTCACTTGAGCTAAAGTGCAATATATCTATCTCCAGCTTCATTAACGAAGGACTAAGATTTCTTCGCAATCAGCCTTAATGAAGAAAGAAAGTAAACCTTAGCCAACTCATGGGTCATTAAACTTTAATCAAATCAAGTCTTTTATTGTTAATACTCAATTTTAGTTTTTATCTAACGCAACTTTTATCTGGACTTGCATACTATTTATACAATATTTTTGAATATACATGCATATCTCATTCTCCTTTGCTTGGAATCTCAACTTGAACTCAAGTGCAATATATATCTCCAGCTTCACTAACGAAGGACTTAAAGATTATTTCGTAATCAGCCTTAGGGGAAAAGAAAGTAAACCTCATAATATCTCTATATTTAGACTTGCTTGTTCGGAGAGGCCTTAAAAAAGGATATATCTGACATTCTTTCCCAGTCTATGCCATCTCCCATTTATCCCCTTGCTGATTATAAGGATATCGCATAAAATCTCGGGCCTCATTCCTTTTTATGGAGGTGCCCAGTTCATATAGTAGCGAGTCTTTAATATCCGGAATACCTCCTAAATATATGTGATATTATGTTTATAAGACTGCCACTGACGTTTTTGGCGATAAATCCTTCAATTATTTGACATTCGTTGTCTCTCGACCGTGTAGGAACTCGCTGAGAATTGGCGGTTTTATATCTCGCCAACTTTGCTCAATGAAAACCCAGACTATATTGAAGATTAATATGGCCACACAAGACGTGGGCTGGTGGTATTTAATACAGGTGTACCGTCGTAGATCACAGTCACTTTGAAGACTGGTAACTTCTGATATTATATGTCATCCTGTAACGAAATATAGCCACAAAATTTATTAATTTTGTGGAAAGGAAATTAAATCATTGTTTTAAATTCAATTTGAATGTTGAAATTTGAATATGTAGGATTCAATATTTAAATAGTATGAAGAGTATGTGTTGGTTGAAAAAGTTAAGAAATAAGCGCCTGGCACCAATTCAAAAATTTTCAAATATGTTACTAAATATCCCATTCTTTAAAGTAAACAGTTCATATTTTAAGTTTAAGTACAAAAGTTTAAGTTTTAAAAATAAATAGTATTGTTTCCTAAACTTTTATAACTTAATAATATAGTACAGCTTTTATTGTATAATATTACGTTTGTTTTTTCTTCTCGGAATAAAATAACCTATAAAAATTATTCAAATTACAAATCTTTTGTTCCGAAAATTATTCGAAAATGGGCTCCCGAATGGATAGATATGTTTAGAGCCCTTGAAACTTTAATGATCTTGCAAAACAAAGTTAAGTTGGCGAAGAAATATACCAAACATAATTGAATTGGATACTGGTAATTCGGTACCGATACTGGTAATTCGGTAATTGGATAGCAGTAATACATAATTGGATACTGGTAACTCGTAAGGAAGTGAAGTAATTATACCGAACCAGGGGATTTAAATCAGATTTAATTGGATACCTGCAAGTGACGTCACGCGTGTGTGTCGAACCTGATTGGCTTCAGAATCCTCAAATATCACCTACGATGACATTACTTGCAGGTATCCAATTGTAAAGAAATGTGTCGAACAATGTGGAATCAGCTAAGAATGTCAAATAAAATCGAGTTTAAAAATTAAACAAAATGACAAACATTATTGAGTTCTGGCTAGTCATAATGGAAATACTGACATTCAATATTTTTTCAAAAAACAATGTTCAGACACACAGCAATTTGAAATGAAGATCGTTAATAATAACGCTGATATTTCCAATTTTTGGAGTACTTCCAATTTCGCCCGAGAGTCGAATAAAAATTGCTTTTAATATCCATTCTCGTAAGTTGCGTGTAACGAAATACTATCTTCAATTAAAGTATTAAATTATCGTAAATGATTAGAATCAAAGTAAGTGCCATTTTGCAGTTTTATTTGATCGCCTTCTAACAGACAACTTTTGGCATGATTCCGAACAATGTCGCTTTAGTCTAGAAGTAATCTTTGAAATCAATAAAATTAATGGTCGAAGACATAAATTACAGTTCTCTAGTGAAAGTGAAAGTTCCCAAGTGAATTCTAGACGGCGAAGAACAAAATAACTTCTTCTAAAGAGCTAAACCGTGAAAGAACTGTTCTGTAGTATTTATTGAATGTGAACGATAATTATATGCTCTTTTGCTTAAATTTATGCTAGAAGCCGTCAAAGAAGTTTCACGACAAAAAGATTTTCAGTTACTTCTGAGTTTTTTTTCAAAAAGGGAAACAGGAATTTGAAATAGGAAACAAAATTATTTGTGTACCAGAATATAAAAACTTTTAAAGGGCTTAACTGTGAAAGAAATATTTATTGGAAATGTTCTATGGTATTCTATGAATTGAAACGATAAATAAATTATACGTTCTTTTGCCAAAATCTTTACATGAGTGCTTGAGCTTTTGGTTAATTTGTATAAAGTATAATAAAAATTAGGGTATTTTTTTAAAAATTATTATTATTATTATTATTTTGATCAAAAACGGAGGAAAAAAAAACAGTTTTACAACAATTTATTTTATTATGTAAGTATAAAATAACTAATTTGAAGTAATATTCGAATTGATTTTCAAATTGCAGCTAATAAAGTCATTTAACATTGCTAACTAAGTGGCTCGTCTCTAAAAAATCTGTTTTAAAAAATTTCCTACTTTTTAAATGCGTGATATATTTTTTAACCAATTTGCAAGAATATGTAGCTCTTATTGCATTACGCCTTATAAATAGTACGCTAAGTACTTTGAACTGGATTACTGCGTAACTTGAAATGTAAGGTATAGATGTAGTTTTGTGGAAAAATGTTTTAGTAATGTGTACACTGATCAAACTTGAATGGAACGCAATAAATTTCTACAATGATAAGTGCCTGGTAGCCTAGAGCCTGATTTTTCCTTCATATAAATTAATAAGTCCGCAAAATGCATATTTTTCGCCTTTCTTTTTGTCAGAGATTATAATATTTAGTGAAATCATATCATTGCTGAATACCCTGCATGTTATATATGCATGTATATGCGTATTTCAGCTTGTTATACATATATTTTATTTTATAACCGTCGTTGAACAGTCGACCCAGTTTTTAGGTTTATGACTACTTTTCAACTCCGTAGCCTTGTAATTTTGAACCCAATCCAGAAAGCAAAGTTTCTGACTCAGGTATTGGGAGAAATTTGCCTTCGTGGAGGACTTTTTGATGGAACTAACTCTCATTTGGAACATGGAGAGGAAGATGGTTGGAACATGGAGAGGAAAAATACGAAATTCTACCACGGTTAGCCTGGCGGCAAGGGGACTCTAAGCCATTATCCGTCTACCATTGAGGATATCTTCCTTCAGCGCTATGGGCGCTATGCGAACCAGGTCCAGAATTTGTATGGACGAGCCATCACTGGGATTCGAACCTGGGTCGTCCCGTTGAAAGGCGAACGCTCTATCCCCTGAGCCACCATGGCTGTTATACATGTAAAAAATATAGTATATTATGAATATAATATAATTGAACTAAACTCTTATTATTTCTTGAAATTTCTAATTTGAACAATATAAGGTGGCTATGAATTTTTTTCATTGACTGATGCATTCTGATGCATTTTTGGGTTATCAACGCATTCGTGTTTTTCTTATTTTTGTGCTATAATTCTTAAGTTAAAGATGATTCTACACTGTTATAAGATAAATTGCAAAAGTTGTGAAAAGTTGTTTTTATATTTTTTTTTATTTGTTTGTAAACTTCTATGACTTGGTGGCGTTATCTCTAAAAGCATTTCGTTCCTCAACTAAGCTCGAATATATTAGAAACCACAGATATAAAGAACATAGAACATTTTTTTTTCCTTCAAAGTCCTACCTCTATTCCTTATTTTTTTTTTTAAAAAATGAAATCAGTTTCTTTTTTGAGGTAAATTTCTCAATAAATTCAAAAATATATCACGTGGCAAGGTGCTTTTTTTCTCAGGCTAGAAAAAAAAAAGAGGGAATAAAAACCGAAATTTTGGGGCTTCTTTTTCATGAGTATAACGTAGAAGAGATTTATTTTGCCCCCCAAATAAATGCGAATATTTTGTTTGGCCGTAGGAGGGGGCTCTTAACTCCCTCTTTCACCCCCCCCCCTCCTCTTTGGAACATCCCGCTGTTGTGATTTTGAGGTAAGGTCGTAAAAGAACAATTTTGTTCCCTTCTAAATCTTGTTTCAGAAAATAAAATTGGAAGAGATAAAATAGGTTCAACCGAAGGTCTGCATATTAACCTATTCGTAACTTATGAAAGATAGTTTTAAAAAAAAAGTTTTAAATTTATTTGCTCAATTTTAGTTTCTTCAGTTTTTCGGTTTGCTGGTGAAAACAAATAGTGCATTGTATATTTTTGGAAAAATGTTGTGCATTTTTGAAACTTATTGAAATATTATTATAGTTATTTATTTATATTTTGTTTTGTTTCTATTACATAAAAAATGTTGCAAATCAGAAATGCCTGTTTAAATTAGGTAATAAATCACTAATATTGATTTAAGGAAAAATGAGTAGTTATTAATTTTTATTATGTTTTTTTTTTATTTATTTCTAACTGTTCTAGCAGTAACTTGAACCAAATTTTGTAACCAATTTTATATTAATTTTAAGGTTTTTTTTATTTTTATTTTTATTTTTATTTTGAAACTAACAGACTCTTTCTAAAACTTAGTTAAGCGACAGAGGAAACAATTACAATGAAATATATCATAGCTGTACCTCAGAAATCAGTTCAATAATTAAATAAAATTAAGTAATTAAATCAAGTAATGAAGTAAAATAACTATAAAAAAAAGGAATTATTTATCACATAAAATGCGATTCATTATCAACAAAAATTAATTTAAACTTTTGGTACAATTGAGATTTTAAAATAGCCTGATGTATAAGTAATACTTAAAAATAATGAATTAACAAAAATTATTTATTTATAGAAAGTTTTTGAAAATGTTTAGTAATTATCCTTTTAAACTAGAAAGTAGTTTATTAAAATCATCAATATTAACTATGAATTTAAATAATGCAGAAGTGCTGCTTAGATGTGGAAACAATTATTGAATGAATAATTTAATTTAACTGAAAATAGAGCAACTATTTTGAAGTTTTGGGAATAGTTTTTCTTTTTACTTTCTTCTTTTATAAATATGTTTCCTTTGGTGATGTTTTGCAGTCTCACATTGTTAAAATTTTGGTAGTTTTTAGATTTTTCACATAAAATTTAATAATCCGAACCTTTTTTAATTGTTGTTTTGAAACCATTAGACTAAAATATCTGGTTCTGAATAAAGCAATACTGGGTGTTCCTTAACTACAACCCTTAATACATGTTATTAGAATCCTTGTCAAAAATGAAGTAAAAAATATGCACATGAAGGAGGGTTGGGTTGCAAATTCATATGATGGAGAGGAAAAAAGAAAAATGCTATCGAAAAGTGACAAATCACAGTTGAGTACGACGTCAAAACCTATTCTTTTGCTTCATTGTAACATTTATTTTATATATTTTTTATTTTATAACCGTCGTTGAACAGCCGACCCAATTTTTGGTGTTTACGACTGCTAATGTTCAACTCCGTAGCCTTGTAATTTGGAACCCAACCCAGAAGACAACGTAACTCCTGGATCAAGTATTGGGAGAAATTTGCCTTCGTGGAGGACTTTTTGATGGATCTACCCACAGCCTTATATGGAGAGGTAAACCACGAAAACCTGCTATGGTTAGTCTGACGGTAAGGGGACTCTAACCCATGATCCATCTACCGCTGAGGATATTTTATGTCAGCACTGTAGTCGGTGCTAGCTGGATGCGGAATTCGTATCGACTAGCCTTCACTGGGATTCGAACTCGGCTCACCTGATTGGAAGTCGAACTATCTATCTTCTAAGCCAGTGATTCTCAACCTTTTTTTTTGTGGCGGCACACTTTTAACGATTTCGAAATTTGACGGCACACAATGAGAAAAATTAGTTGAAAAGTTGTTTACTTAACTATAATACACTGTGTTAAATAGTTTGATAATAATTTTGAATGTGAAATAAAATAACATGTACTACAAAAGCGCGTTTATTAAGGGATTAATTATTTTTTCGACTAATTTTTTATTAGTTAGTAAAAAAAAATTTTTTGTTGCTAGTTATTAATTGTTAGCTTGTTTTCTATAGTAATTAACTGTTAGTTTTTTTAAACATTAATTATGATTTTTTTGTGATTTTTTGTTAACTAGTTATATTACTAATTATTAATTGTTAGCTTATTTTTTTGTTAGTTATCCTTTGTTAATTTGTTTTTAGAACTATTGATTGCATAGCTTACTTCATTGATTAGCTTTTATTTCAGTTTGAAAGTTAATATTTAGCTTGCTTTCTTTTAATTAATAATTTTAATAGTCATTAAATTTCCTACTTATTTCAACATTTTTTAAGATTGTCAGAGACAAGACAATCGCCCACAAAGATGTTCACGCAGTTAAAACGTGGAAAAATTATAAACAGTATATATATATATATATATATATATATATATATATATATATATATATATATATATATATATATATATATATATATATATATATATATATATATATACTGTTTATAATTTTTTTTAAAGAAAAGCATTATAATTTTTATTGTATCATTTCTAATATTTGACGACATATTTTAAGAATTTGGCGGCACACAAAAGTGCCGCTGCACAGTGGTTGAGAATCACTGTTCGAAGACATCGTGACATTGTAGCATTTATGTAAAAAACCAAATAATATTAAACAGTCAGTTAAGAATCCATGCATTATTATTGAGACATTAAATTTTAAATCTATTTTCCGACGCAAAGGCTATAAAAAGTCGTACACCGTATTTTTACAACAGATTAAACAAATCATTCCTCATAACATTTAGATAATCATCGATCTTAGAAAAAACATATTATTGTGAATTTTTCCAATTTTCTTCGAAAGCTACTTTTTTTGCATTTTTTTTTTTTTTTTACTTTTTCATTCGTATATTTTTATCATTACTCTTATGGAGGCATTGTGGGCAAGGCTCAATTTGAGTGATTCTTCGAGCAATCATTCTTTGTCACAGGGAGCCCTGCTTTTGGCAGGTTTTCTTCTTCGTCTGCTTTGTCAGGCTGCTTGCAAACTCCTGACATTATTTTATCCAAGAATTTGTCTTGTTCCATTGGTGCTTTTTTGTGAGTTGTTTATTTTTGCTCACTTTTACCAAGAAGTCATTTTTCTTTTAGTTTATTTTGATTTATTTTCTTTATTCCTTGAAAAAATACTGAATTATTTTTATTAAAAATAATTGTTTCCTTCTTCATCTGGAAAGCTTTTGCTGTGACCTATTGTGTAGGGTTTGAGGAATTATTTTATTTGATAATAATGAAGTTATTATTCATTCGCATGAAGGAAACAATTAGTGTGTAACATTTCGACATTTCGTAAAGACTTTTTTGGAGAGAAATAATTATTTAAAGTAAATAAATAAATAAACGTAATTGTCTCCATTTATGGACTTTTTGAGAAAGCAATATCTCGTAACAGTGCAAAAATTTTTATCTTTTCATGGCTTTAACTATTTATTTACCTTTCTATAACTAAATTTTAACTATTATTAATCTGTGAACCATTTATGGAATAATTTAGATCTGCTAATGGACTTTAGGCAGTTTTTATTTATTTATATATTTATTTTTACAATATTTTCTTACGAAAACTGACACTTCACAAAATTTTTCATAGTTAAAACGGATCGTTTGCAAAATATTTTATCATACAAGCAGAACCTTCACGAAACTTTCCTTTTTGACAGACTGTGGCTAACGATATTTTGAATTCATAATATTAAAACTAACTTAAATCCTTAACCGTTTATCTGTTTTAAATTTTTCAAAACCGTTAATTTAATTTAAGACACCCTTACGTAGTTAGTCTACTATAACTCTTCAAGATGGAATAAAAATAACTTATAAAAAATTCTAATGAAATTAGATTGATATATTTAATTACATATATTGTCAGTTTAATTTAAGACATCTTTACGTAGTTAGTCTACTATAAATCTTCAAGATAGAATAAAATTAACTTATAAAAAATTCTAATGAAATTAGATTGATATATTTAATTTGATATATCGTCAATTTAATTTAAGACTCCCTTGCGTAGTTAGTCTACTATAACTCTTCAAGATAGAATAAAAATAACTTATAAAAAATTCTAATGAAATTAGATTGATATATTTAATTTGATATATCGTAATTTTAATTTAAGACACCTTTTCGTAGTTAGTCGACTAAAACTCAAGATAGAATAAAAATAACTTATAAATTTTTTTAATAAAAGTAGATTGATATATTTAAATTGATATATCGTCAATTTAATTTAAGACTCCTTTACGTAGTTAGTCTACTATAATTCTTCAAGATAGAATAAAAATAACTTTTAAAAAATTCTAATCAAATAATTACATTGATATATGGCTAAATCAATTTTTTTTAATTTTTCATCTTAAGAATAGTGATAGTGTTGAAACTGAACGTTAAATTGCATCTTCAACATGAAAGCCTCATTAACTCAAATTTCCATCTTTTCCTATTCTTTTGTCATTTGCGGAAACCAAACCACTCGACTATTTAATCTCATAATTTGACACCAAACAATTATTTTAAAAGGCATATTTATTTTGTAACCTATTAAATCTTTTAATGAACGCGTGCCACGAGAATTAATTGTTTGTTTAGGTGGCAATAAGTGTTTCCAAAATAGAAACAAACATCTCCGTTGTCCTGCTTTTAAATTATTCGTGGAAACGTTCTCTTAAAAGTTCCCGCCAACGGAAATCGTAAATTTTGTGTGTAAGCTCGTAAAAGATTTCGTAATTTTTCCCACACACAAGCCGTAAAACGTGTCATTTCCTGCCCAAGTAGGACTTGATGTTAGCACACAATGAATCATTAATGTGATTCCCACACCCTTTTATTAAATTTTTAATCTTAATGTCTGAAAAAAAAGTTTTGGTTTATTTGGGATTGAAGATGAAATTTGATTATGAGCTACCATCATGCAATTATATATTAAAAAAAAAATTTGTTATGAGCTACTATGATAGAATTATTTATATGAGTTTTTATGTTTTTCTATCTTAAATGTTTTTTTTTTCATATCAGGGAAAAAATTTGTGCTCCAATATATCCTAAAAATTTTCAAAAATAAATAGATAGAAATAAATTAAAATTTTTTTTTACCGAATCTGATCAAAGAGTAATTTTTTACCATGCGTAAACCATGATCGCTACGAAATTGACCCAATTTAAAATGTTCTACAGTAAAATCTTAAAAGTTTAAACTTACTTTTAAAATCTCCAAAACAAATTCCTCTTTGAACAATTAAAAATTTTTAGTCAGTATCAAGTAATAAAATTTTTGAAATAAAATTTTTTAAATTGAAATAAATGGCGTGCAATAGAGAAACTTGCAGAAACAAAACAATAATTATGCTTTAAAAAAACAATTACTATTAGGGATTCATAACTTTGTTAGAATCACAATTATAAATTTCAGAATTTTGAGCCATCACAGTAAAGCCGTCAAATGACATAACCATTAGGAAGTTACATTGAAATAAATGGTATGCTACAGAAGAACTTGCAAAAACTAAACACTAATTATGCTTTTAAAAGAACAATTACTTTTCTAAGATAGAACACTTTGTTGGTTGATATAAACTATTCGCTTTTAACCTTTCATTCTTCCCAGCTTATAGCTCAGTTGGTTTCAGCTTTTCTTTCTCGCGAATAAATAAATGAGAAGTTTCTTAGTCGCCATGTTATATATATATCAGGGGTCTGTCCAGACATTTTGTGAAAGGTTCGTTTTTGTAAAATTGTGAAGAAATTGCTCATAATTTGTGAATATAAAATAAACGTTAAGCCTCATTCTTTCAACCAGAGTCCGCTTTTGTGAATTTGTGCAAATAGGGTCCGTTATTGCCAAAAACCTTTTTCAATGAGTTTTTAAATTGTAAATACATGCAAGATTATGCTCAACACTGTAAATATATAATTAAAAAAATTTAATTTTAAAAAATAAACATCAATTGCAGCTACTAAATTAGCGATGCAACCTATAAATATTTGGTATTTAGCCTATACTGCTGAACACAGAATATTAATTTCAGACGAATAAAGCAAGAGGACAAAATTTAGTTCGTTTACATCTGTCTTTCCTTCCCCCCTCCCTTCCTGGGAAGGGTTTATTCGATTAACAAAACAATAATGAAGATAAACAATTTTGTGAAGGGTCCGTTTTTAAGTTAAAATATTTTGTGAAGGGTCCGTTTTAATGAAAATATATTTTGTGAAGAGTCCGTTGACGAACCCAAATTTCTTCTATACAGACCCCTGTATATATATATATATATATATATATATATTATTCTAAAGGAGGACAAGTAGCTACAAAGTTACGTAAAATCCATATTTTCTGTCTCATTTATTTAAAGAGAAATAAATTTAAATTTGGATCGGAGCAAAACGAAGTCCTTACTAATACGAAAAAAATGAATAAACAAAATGATTAAAAACAAAGAAAGAACAAGATCTCAAAAGTTAAAATACATTTTAAAATGTTCCCAACAAAACTGTTTCGGGAGAGATTTACAAAAAAAAAAAAAAAAAAAAAAAAAAAAAAACCTCTTTTTCATCTCTGCAATTGTAAATTCAAAATCCGGTTTTAAATCCCGGAAAAATGATTCGAGAGATCCAGACCAAAGCCGAAGCAATGATGGGAAAGAGTCATGATCCAGACCAAATTCTACACAACCCGCTCCTATTCCATTATTCATGTTGAGAAAATCTCGTTCGTCAATATCCACCCCCTACAATTTTTTTGCCTTTCAATATTTCGTTTATTTTTATTCCATTTCTTGTCGGAGAAGATCCGGGCATTTTGCTAGGACCCTTCCTCTCTGCTGTTGGGGGATGATTACGTCAGGGGCCCGTCACCAAAGAAATGGTTCAGAAGGCCGAATCAATCATGCGTACCGTAAAAGCTGATGATAGATCCATCATAAAAACAGATCATCTTGTTCGAATCCTTACCTTTTTTTATTCCTAGAATTACTCTGAACCATCCCTAATCGACGATTCTTGGCGAATGTGGAAAATGCAAGGGTCATGTTTTGTCACATGCCCAAAAGTAGAAGTGATGAATAGCCTTATCTTCCGAAAGTAAGATGATTGGTTAATGAAGGGCTATTATATAGCCTTAACTTGGCACTGTTGAAAGGATTACGGCTATAATTGAATGGTTGTTTGATGAAGTGTCTTGGATTTCCTTTTGGATCTGATGCTTCTTTTCCACGCTATCTGATGGATGGTATTAAATATGCGTCAAAGAAATAAAATTAGCCATCATTCATGATAAATAACCGTACAGGTTGTTTTGATAGATGATGTATTGAGTTCTAGAACAATAATTTTCTCAAGAAGAAGAGAATGGTATAGTGAAATATTTACTTTTTTACAGCATATATGAATGTTTCAGCCACACATTTCAATATTTTTAAACTTGAGCTGTACCAATTATAAGAATTTATTCTTGAAAGAGTTTTCAGTTATGAAATTTATATCAAGTTGTTGCTAGAGTTTCGTTCTTCCAAATAACGATAATATTCATTAAGAAAACTAAGAATGCACATTCTCGTGCCAGTAATTGATCTGTCTTAATAGCAGATAATTTTGTAAGAATCGAAATTTTTTACCTTGACTTAAGCCAATTTTAAGTATAAAGAATCGAATTTAATGTAATTGTTGTGATTTAATAGTTTTACATTGATGCTGTAAAGTGAAAGACTTTTTCTTGGGTTACTTTGCTAAAATTGATCAATTTAGTGCAACAGTTTTGATTTAATAGTTAATTTTATGGCTTTAAAGCAAGTGTTTTTGTTAATTCGACCAGGTCTTGGTAGAAATGATCTGATTAAATGATAAGGTTAAGATTTAGCTAGATAGCTGTAATCCTTTTCAAAGATAGATATTTACATATTAATGTGTCTCAAAAAAGTTTTTTTTTTAAATTATTTATTATCTTGATGAATGGTATATAGTCAAACGAAAAAATTATTTCGTTTTTGGAATATATCTTTCTAATAAAGTTTCAATTCCACAATTTTGTTCAAAATGTCATTAAAATTGCATTTCAGATATTTTTATACATTTATTTATTTTTATAAGCTACCTTCTGGCAAAAGTTTTTCTATCCATTTTAAATCTAGATCTGGAATGAAATAGTGGTTTAAACGTTTTTAACTATGATTCTTATCTAAGTATATTCCTCTATGATTCTTACCTAAGTATATTCTTCTATGATTCTTACCTAATTATATTCTTCTATGATTCTTACCTAAGTATATTCTTCGATGATTCTTACATAAGTATATTCTTTTATGATTCTTACCTAAGAGTATATTCTTCTATGATTCTTACCTAAGTATAAACTTCTATGATTCTTACCTAAGTATATTCTTCTAGGATTCTTACCTAAGTATATTCTTCTTAGGTAAGAATCCTAGAAGAATATACTTAGGTAAGAATCCTAGAAGAATATACTTAGGTAAGAATCCTAGAAGAATATACTTAGGTAAGAATCCTAGTATATTCTTCTAGGATTCTTACCTAAGTATATTCTTCTAGGATTCTTACCTAAGTATATTCTTCTCTGATTCTTACCTAAGTATATTCTTCTCTGATTCTTACCTAAGTATATTCTTCTAGGATTCTTACCTAAGTATATTCTTCTAGGATTCTTACCTAAGTATATTCTTCTAGGATTCTTACCTAAGTATATTCTTCTAGGATTCTTGCCTAAATATATTCTTCTATGTTTCTTACCTAAGTATATTCTTCTATGATTCTTACCGAAGATATTCTTCTATGATTCTTACCTAAGTATATTCTTCTAGGATTACCTTCAAATTGAATAAGAGTTGCGCTACTATTGCTACTGAAAAGAATGTGTAATTTCATATTTGCACCTGTTCTTAGTCCTAAACTCGTGTTTTTTTAGTTGTGCCATTATTGCAGCACATGAGCGATGTAGTTCAAAATCATTGCATTGCTTCAAGTGTAATGCACTTAAACTAAGGCTTTTTTAATTTTTGGCAACACAGCTTCGAAAAACAGCGTTAAGCGTGATGGTTGAGTTTACGCATAGTGAAAAGAGTTGACATAAAATTTTGAACATTTATTGTGAAAACTGTATTGCTGCAAAGAAGTTCTTTGTGTTGATTTTGTTAATATGCAGGTGTTTATAAACACCATACATAAACAACTTTTTACTTCCATTAGACTATGTATTCCTATACAAATAATACACGTTTTAGTACCCTAAACCACTTCTCCAAGTTTGTCACATGATCATAAAATCACCCTGTAGCATTAAACTCGTGTAATTCCTAATTTTATGTATTACTTTTAATATTATTTTAATCATCATCAATGTAATATTTTATGTCGAACTAATCTATTACCATATGCTTAGGCGGTATAGAGAGCTCGAAATTAAAAATTAATCACTGATTCAATCGATGAATTTTTTCTAATTTCAAATACTAGAAAGATATATAATTGTGTATCTTTAGTGAATTAAAAGAATTTTTTACTCGTTTTTAACTCAAAAGATTTTACTCTGTTGTTTTAAAAAAATAATTGTTTAAAAATCATCTGATAAACAATCAGTGCCATTGCTTTATTATGTCTTTTAAATCCATAACATCATTGTGAGGAAGTTAATATACCTAAAGAAACTAAATACGATTAAATTCAAAATAATTTTTTCAGTGTTGATGCTTAACATTCCGTAAATGTTAACCTCTACTTATATTTAAAGCTTGAGGCATTAGTCTACAATACGGACATTCCAATCATTTGGATTCGCATCCAGACTAATTGCTATTAAATAGCTAATTAGTACACAACTCAGTCATCCGCTTTAGGAGGCTTCATTACGAAAGTTGAATCCAGCGAGTGCGTTCATCGTTTTTAAATTCAGAACATGATTGAAGAAAGGATGCATTTATAGTTCTGAATTATGTGAGTTCGTTTTGTGTATCGCGTTCGTATTAATTGGTCTTTCATTTACTTCTCCTTTTTGAGAACGAATTAAAGGATATTTGTGTTTTATAATTCTACAATTTTCTGAAATTTTGTCAAATTTACGTGTCTATAGTTTGCTAATTAGGAGTATTTAAATGAACTAGAGTGTTTGTTGAATCCTTACTGATTTAATGAATTGCTGGGATTTTAAAATCTAGAGAAAGATCTTTTGTTCAGAATTATTCAATAAATATGCAAAATGTAAGAAAAAAATGCATTCATATATATTGATGCTAATAAAATATAACTTAATATGCATATTCAACAATACTTTGTATTTTTTTTTTATATAAAAGGTGAAATTTCATATTTCTTACACCATTCCAGTCAATATACACAGTCAATTGGATAATTTTTCTTTAAATTCAATTATCAAAACTACTATTGTTACAAAAATTTATATTTTCTTTAATATAAACGTCAAATATTAATTTTTCAAAGAAATCTTACAATATGATACATTTTTATATGATCTATCGTTTCAGGTAAGAAGAAAAATTTAGTTTCCCATGTTAAAGCTACGAATTCTGAGCGTTTGCTAATGCTAAATGCTTCCACTAAGTGCTACCCGTGCTAACGTTTTTAAAATCCTTTTTCACTACAAGTTTCTAAACAGTTCTTCCACTGAAAAATCCTAATTGGTTTTTCCCCTATGTCTATATATTTGTCCTTTCTTCATATGTTCTTCCACTTATTTCTTATTTAATTGTTCTTTCTCCAAACAATATAATTGCTTTAATACGCTTATCAACAATATTGTCACACAATAATAAAATCAATGTAAGTGACGATAAATTCAAAATTGAGGTTTTTATAAATTTGGCATTTTTGTATGATGAATAACTTATTTCAGAAAAAAAAGAGTAATAAATAAATTTAAAAATGTTTTTTTTCAAAAATAATTTTTCTTTTTATCAGTTTGTGAAAATTTTATTTTAGCTTCTATAGCTTTAGCTACAGAAACGAAACAGTTGTGCACTTTTCCTCGAAATCTATCGCCAAACAGTTACGTTTTCAATTGCACGTTAGTATATTTTCTGTCACTAAAATGTTCCTAATTAGTTCTTCCACTGAAAAATCATTATTGGTTCTTCCACTAATATTTATATAATTGTACTTTCTTTAAGTGTTCTTAATATGCCCTGCCACTGAAAGTTTCTAATAAGTTCTACTAATTGTTGTTAACGTGTGCTTCCACTAAAAGTTCCTAACATGTTTCCTTAAATGTTTTAAATATGTACTTTTTGCTAGTATTTTTAATATGTTCTTCCACTAAATGTTTATATATTTGTTTTTTCTTCGAGTGTTATACTCTTTTCTTGTATGTTCTTCCACTTCATTTATTTATATCTATTTATTGTTGCATCAAAAATTTAATATTGGTCTAGATTATTTTTCAATATCTTAAGACGAATTAGTTCTTCCACTAATTGTTCGTAATACGTTCTTCAACTAATTGTTGTTCTTCCACTAAAAAATCATTATTGGTTCTTTCATTAAAAATCATTATTGAACAAATAATGATCAGATTAATAATGTTTCCATTTCCACTGAAAAATCATTATTAGTTCTTCTACTAATATTAATATAATTGTTCTTTCTTTAAGTGTTCTTAATATGCTCTTCCACTAAAAGTTTCTAATAAGTTCTACTAATTGTTAATGTGTTCTTCCACTAAAAGTTCCTAATATGTTTCATTAAATATGTATTTTTAATATGTACTTTTTCCTAGTATTTTTAATATGTTTTTCCACTAAATATTTTTATATTTGTTTTTTCTTCGAGTGTTATACGCTTTTCTATGCATGTTCTATATACGTTCTTCCACTACATTTATTTATATCTATTTATTGTTGCTTCAAAAATTTAATATTGATCTAGATTATTTTTCAATATCTATAAAAGTTATAAAAAAAATCTTCCCATCGTTTTATAGTTGAAAACTGGCTGATAAAGGCGCTTAGATTTCGATATTAACTCCCTATAAAACTCACTCCACCTTATTACATTGAAAAGGAGTCCACCTTCCAATTTTCCAGGATTCTGCACCCCTATCCCCCCTTTCTTCTCTCAGTAGAACAAGAAAAATATATTTCAACCCTCCCTTGTGACACGCCGACGAATAGAAGGAATAAGAAAGTCTTCATGAATAATGGATTTTTGGAAGGAAAAAAACGGATGAGAGTCCTATTTGCACCACCCTCTTTTTTTCCTGTTTCTTTTTACCGGAGAAAAATTCCGGTATGGTTGTAGGACTTAGTTTTTACTACATATTTCTTTCCTTTTTTTGAAAAATCTGTGTATCCTTCTTTTTTTTTCCCCTCTCGCCATTTTTTTGGCATGTGTCTTTTTCAGAATGTAACTCGAGTTGAAATTTTTAAGTTCCAATTTTACTCTTACTACTTCTTTTCTTCGGGATTTTTCCCGAGGGCTGTGAAAAGTGTTATTTTATTTATTTATTTTTTTTCTTTTTCTTCCAAAGAAAATCCCGAGATTTTCTTCTGCAGTGCTAGTTTCGCGGTAGAAGTCCTGGAGTTTTTAAGAGCAGATTTATTTCTCGTGAATCAGAGAAACTCTCGACTGTCACATAATCCTTAGGTTCAGGTTTAGAGTTTTTCCATGAATACTTATTTAGTGAAAAGGATAGTAAATCCTACAGATATCTCGGATGTATCTCAATTCTGTTTTTTTTTTCCTTTACTTTTAAAAGAATGTAAATAAATGCGATATTTAAAATATATGCGCTATATTTAAAAAATATCGTTTTCACATATTTTTCTAAAACGATTTGCATTTTCTATGAATTTCTATTCTGTTTGATTCTTCTTATTTCTCGAGAATCAGAGAAAATCTCGACTATCACATAATCCTTTAATTCAGGTTTATAGTATTCCATGTATCCATTTCGTGAAAAAGCTAGTATGTCCAACAGATGTCTTCATCTCAATTCCTTTTATTTTTAAAACTTAAGAAGTAAATAACTATTTAAAAATTATGAACTCCACATGTTTTTCTAAAATTAACAGAATTTTCTATTTTGTTTCGATCACTAAAAATGAAGTATTAAAGAAAATCGCAAAACAAACTCTTTTTCTACTATTTATTTGAGATTACTTACTCGGAGTCGGGTGTGCATGATTTAAATCACATGATTTAAATCGTGATTCTCATGATGATTTAAATCACTTCACTGTAGAAGTGCTTGGGTTTTTAACAGCAGAATTATTTCTCGTGAATTTGAGAAAATCTCGACTGTTACATAATCCTTAGGTTCAAGTTAAGAGTTTTTCTTGAATACTTATTTAGTGAAAAGGCTGGTATATCCTACAGGTATTTCGATATATCTCACTTCTGTTTTTCTCTTTTTTTTCTCTTTAAAAAATAAATATTTAAAAAATATTTCGTTTGCCATATTTTTTTTTAAAAGGAATTTGACTTTTTTATTGTGTTTTGATAATAAAAAATGCTGAAATGATAAAAGAAAATTATCAAAACAAATTTGTTGCATCTTTTCCTATTATTTATGTGAGATTACTTACACGAAGTAAGGGTTGTCATGATTTAAATCGTTTCGCTTTTAAAATAAACTTTATGTGAAATGAACATAATATCTGGAACTATAAAATTTAATGAAATTATATTAATTCGATTCTTACAAATTATACTACATAATTTGAGAACAAGAGTTTGAATCCAGGTGGCCGACGACTCCCGGTGTAGTATATGGTGATTGGTGCACGTTAAAACAGTCGGGTTAAAAGTCCCCATGTTCCCTTAGCAAATCAATACCTATGGGATTACTGAATTGGAGATTGAGCGTTCTCTAGTTCAAGTTAAAAATTACGATCTGTGGATGCATGAATGGGGCCACCCTATAAACGGGTGTGGCAGAAGTCGAATTCTTGACCATAGATGGCGCCACTGGAAAATAAGAACAATCGCACCTCCTCTGCTTTAATGGCTGACGACAACAACAACAATACCAAATAATTTTATTTCTGAATTTTTCCTACATAATCATAGAAAGTTTTTAAATAGAACTTATTATATATTTTATTATTTGTAATGTAATTATTTTACATAAATATATTCTAATACATTCAAATAGTTTGCTAATTGTTTTCTTTTATTTCTTTTTTAGGTAAGTTTACCAATTTACGTTTATATTTCTAAATACAGCGCTGGATTTGGTAAGTTTTGATTATTTACGCAACAAAAACTAATGGTATCTTTGTTAATCAATTTTCATTTAATCTGTTTCATAATATTCTTTATTAACGCTTTATGGCGCCACATAATTAGTTTAGCCATTGAATCGCTGGACATCTAGACTTTCGGGCAATTTTTCTAACTAACTTATTAGAGAGCTCTAACTAAAAAATGGGCAAAAACTAACCAAACAGTTACATTGAACTTTTAACAAATTTACAAGCTCAGGGTGCGCAGCGTTTTTAAAAAGTGTTTAAAGGTGCTTATTTTTGATTTATGTTTTTTAAAAACCATTAAAGGTGCTTATTTTATTCGGGTTTTGTAAAAAATCCTTAATTTTCCATCTTTTAAAAATAGATTTTTTCTTTGCCGCATCAATTGTTGTTCTAAATTACAAAAAAAAGCACGATTTTCAGAATTTTATCTGCAATATTTATCAGAAACTAGTTATTTTATCATGATTATATTAAGTTTTTGAAAATGTTTCTAAATTTTATTGATTTTATGTTTATAAATTAAGAACTTTAAACGATAGAAATTTTTTTTTATTAATGCACTGATCCTAATTATGAATTTTTTTTTGTTTTTGGAAAGTGATTAAAAATATTTGAGTGCTTAAAAAGTATTTAAATGGTGCTTATTTTTTGTTGAAAATTCAGTCTATTCACCCTGAAGCTATAAAATGAATATTATTCGTTAATAAACGCTATTTGGCAAGGATTTCAAAAGACAGTCTTCATTATAAAATCATAGAGAAAAAAAAGTTTTGCATATGTAAGCAGGATAGTTCCATACAGAAATGTCACTGGATAATTTACCCTCATAATTCTTTCACTAGTTTTAAATCTTAAAAAAATGAACCACGTGATACCTTTTTAGAAATCCATCTTCACGAACAGGTTCTTATTAACCAGGAAGAATCTTAAGCATATTCTTCTTGAATACCAAATGAACTTAAAAGCAAAACTATCCCTTTCCCCCACTCCTGGTTATTCAACACCTGTTAATAAATGCAGTTTTTTTCATCAGGATTTTTTTATATATATACATGGCATAACATCCGGAGTCCAATGGTGAGAAATAATCGTTTGAATATTTATACGGTCTCGTGTTTTTAGCCTGTATTTCCTTCCGCCATATTTGCCACTCTCTTTGGTTGGTTTGTATGTCCTCTGCGTTGGGTTTGGATCCATTACGAAATTGTTTATCAGGAAATGCGACGGATTGGATGTTGGTTAATAAAGTAATACTTTTTTTATTTTAGGATGTATTCGCAATGCTAATCATGGATCTTTTTTTTATAAAAATGTTAATGGTTCGAATTTTCAGTAAAAGTTGCCATTAGTTCATAATTAGAGCTAGGCGATTTCGGAATTTCAAGTGCAAATAATTTACATTATTTCAGTATTCATCATTATTTTCGTTAGCCGAATGAGATTTAACAGCACTCATGATAATACCATTTTCGAGAATACTCGCGATATTATCGTGTTAGATTATTATCGATTTCGATAATTTTTCTCATCCTTAGCTCAAAAGATGTTTTGATTTTTCATTGAAAATTGCCAATAGCTAAAATTTAGCGTTAGATGTTACCAGAATTTTCGCATCGTGATATATCGTTTTATCGCTTCGTTTTCCCGATATTTCTTTTTTACTTCAACCAATATGTTCCTTTCTAAAAATGAGATTCGCTAACACTCAGTATAATATCGTATTCAAAAATTATCGTTATCGCTGATGTGTTGTTATCGTATTAATATTTAGCCGTGTGGATAAGGTTTGCGATAATATGGTATCCAATAATTATCGTTATTGATAATACTCGCGAATTATAGTTTTTCATGCTTATCGTCGTCCATTTTCACGATAATTTCGTTGTCGATAGTTATGGTACATTATTTGTTATTGTAAGGTGTAGAATTCATATAATACTGTAATAATACATTTTAATGATATCTGGCGATGTCTAAATAATTTCAATAGTTCACGATACATCGTCAAGCTCTACTAAAAATTATTTTAAATCATTATTACATTATTCTTATTTTACGAAATGGCAATACAAAAATCAGTGGTGACAAATGTATCTGAAATTAATTTAGCAATTTTCTTTTGTAATTTGATTTTAAGGTGGAGGATATAATTTAAAATTAGCTTAACATGGTATTCGTTTTATTACTAATAACAACAATTAAATTGCAATATAGATGTTTTTGTGGATTAGTACAAAATCTACTCATTTTAACGTTGAATTGAGTATGCAAATGTCTTTAAAAAAATCTTCATTTTCGTTTGTAAGGAAAATCATAGTCAAGTTTTAAAAGTATGGGCAAACGTGTGTGATAAACATTTAAGTACAATTATTGCAATATTTTTCTAAATTTAAAAACTTAGTTAAATTTTTTTTACTTTAATTTTTACGTTAATTTTTTTTAAAGTTACCGATCTATGTTTATTTCGAAACAAGTCTTCAAATTAATTAAAAATATATGAATGTATATAACTTCGAAATTTATGTTAAGTAAATCAGAACTTGTGAAGACTTTTTGCACGGTAAAATATTTTACGAAATCACTCAGAATTAAGACAAAATTCTGAAGTTAATTTACCTGTTTTTGAATAAATCATTTCACTTTTTTTTCGAACTAATGACCCTTTCTTTTATATCGTTTTCTCGTAGAATCCTTTTTTTTACGTAGTTTTATATCGAACTACTGACTTTTTTTTTATATCGTTTTCTTTTAGATTCCTATTTTTATATCGTTTTCTTTTAGATTCCTATTTTCATATCGTTTTCTTTTAAATTCCTATTTTTATATCGTTTTCTTTTAGATTCCTATTTTTATATCGTTTTCTTTAATATAAATTTAATAAATCGTTTTTAAAGTCATTATTTGTATCACTTTTCTTCAGATTCTCTTTCTCTTTTTTTTTTTTTAGAAATGTTTTTCTTTTAAAGTTTTTTTTCTTTATTTGTTAATAAATATGCATTACATATAACGCTTTATGGCTAAATAAAATGCACTTTATTTTGGAAGCAATAGCCGACCTTAACTGCCCAGCACTAATTACAATTAATTAAGTTCATTTTCAGCTTGAGACACAATCAATTTAACTTAGCAGCAATTATTTTCGGAAATAATATTGCTATTTAAATTAAGTTAAACGAAAAACTCGTTGCTCACGGATCTTAACTATTATCATTAAAATACGTCGATTCATTTTCATGCAGCCTGTCACGCAATGGCTGTTAACACGTTATTAATCAATTATTTAAAACTTCTTTTTAAAACACCTTATCTCCAAAGAACTCATCTATTTGATGTGAATAAGGGAAAGAGCGGAAAAAGTATTATAAATTTTAAACTATGTACATAGATAGATTTGTGGGAAAGTTTTCCAGACATGAAACTATGAGCGATATCAATGTGTCACTTCGTCAAAGAAATATGACTCTCCCACCAGAGATAAGAAGAAAAGTTTCTCAATTTTTTTTTTCCTTTGTTTTCAAGAAAATCGATTTATGAAAATGAGGGCAGAATGTAGATGTGTCTTTTTACATGTATATATCCTCCTGGAATGTTAAATTCCGTTGTATAAATGAGAATGAAAGTTGAAATATTTCCAGTTCCTAATTGTATGTTTTGTTTCTGATTCTTACATCTTTTCTTTCTTATAAATAAATATATATTTTCTTTCTTATTATGTTGTACACAAAAATATGCATCAATTTTTTTTTTTACTTGTTCGTAAAATGCAATAAAGATTTTAAATTATTTTAAAACAAAATTTCGAATTTTTTTGAATTATTTTACATACGATACGAAGGGCAACGGCTGACTTTTTTAGAATATCAGAGATTTTATTTATGTGTGTTTAAATGCATTTTTTTTCCTTGCCCAAAAAATTATTAATTTTTAATTTATTCGCAGTTAAATACGTAGGAAGACGCATTTCTGTTAAAATATCTGATTTTAAAGTGTTAAATGAAAAAATTTTAATACAGTCTCTAAAATGCTTCGAAAGTCGCATTACTTTTAAAAGCTTTTTTTTAAATATAATTTTTTTAAATTTTATTTTCAACTTATTATCTGCAAATTCAGTAAAAAGACGCATTACTTTCAGAATATCTAATATTATTTCGTATTTTAATGCTAACTTTTTTACGTGCTAATTTTTTTTAAAAATTTATTTTTTGCAAAATACGTATTGCTCTTTGAACATCAGATTTTATTTATTTGTTACTGTTTTTTTTTTTTTTTTTTTTTTTTTTTTTTACCTCCTGTGACTCGAGATTTAAATAATGACACACAATGCTATTTTTTTATAGAAATAAGTCGCTTAAAGGAAAGTAAAGTCATATTCGGTAAAATATTTCTTTTAAAAAAAGTCAATTAATTAAAGGTCAATTAGCTCAGGGTTTGAGTTCGGGGTTAGAGAGCTCGGGTTCGAATCCCAGCGATGGTTGGTCGGTGCGAATTCCTCTTCCGGCTCGCACCGACCACAGTGCTGACTTAAAATATCCTCAGTGGTAGACAAATCAAGGGTTGGAGCCCACTTGTCGTCAGGCTTATTATGGGAGGTTTTCGTGGTTTTCTTCTCCATGTGAGGCAAATGCCGGTTAGTTCCTTCATAAATGTCATCAACAAATGAAAATTTCTCCCTATACTTGATCCAGGAGATAATAAAATAAAATTAATTAAACTTAATTAACGTTTTTAGCTGTTTTAAATCATTTCATAAAAATAATAAATTTTAATTTTCTAGCATTTGTTGCTATTGTAAGATATTTTTATCGCGTATTTCTTCACATTTTGGCCATGAAACAAAATTCACTTGACTCTAATATTTATGTGCCCTAAAACTTGAGTCGAGAGTCGAATCCCTTACCTTTTTTATAATTTTTCATTGTAATTAAAAACTCCGATCAATGAAAATAAAACCCATACTATTTTTACAAAGATATTTTGACTTAGACTTTATGAAAAATGTGTAAAATTTTAAGTGATAAATTATACCAAATGGTGCCAATTACAATGGACGCTAGGTCGGGGGAATAAATACTAAATTAAATAAATTAGTAAATCAGAATTTTTTTTAATTAATAAATAAATTTAAAAAAAATTAAAATTTGAATTTGCACTTACCTAAATAATATTTTTGAACTCGAATTTCAAAACGAGATCTGGCGACCATTGTAACATGTTTAAAATATGGAGCAATTTAAAAAGAAATAACTCTTTTTTTATGTAAAACAATAGAAATACCGGTGAATGACCGCTGGGGAAGAAAAAAAGGGAAAAATTAAAATACTTTCGTAATATTATTCTGTCAATTTTACGCTTGAATCTGCTTTTCACCTGGTTTGATCTTCAGCGAGCTACCGGCATCACGTGATTGGTGAAGCTTCAAGCGATTTTTTTCTTCTTTTCTTGAAGGTCGCCCTTCAAGGTCAGGTCACAGACACACCGGAAACCAGGGCGCCGGAACATTTTGATGGTTGATTATTGCGGGGGCGCATTTTCTCATCATTATTTATCAAATTCGAATTGTCCGAAATTTAAAGCCAGCAATTTAAGTTTTCAGGAAGGTGAAATGATAGAGTGCGTCAAAAATATTTTGCGTACGTTTATGCATTTTTTATATTTTTTTTATTGATGTCTTGCAATTTTTTATTTTTATTCAAGTATTTATTTTCCGTAGGGAACTTAAGAAGATTTCATTTAATGATCGGTTTCTGTGTTAGCATTCTTAAGTTTTAATTCGTTATTTCCTTTTCATAGTAACCCTGACTTAGTGACTTGTAGGGGGGGAGTAAAGGGGATAACCATTCAAAAACTTAGGAGATAGTAATTTTTGCGTACGTTAGGAGACAACGGAAACGGACGTTAAAAGCTTAGGAGACAGTAATTTTTAATAAAATAAGTAGTAATTTATTTTTAAATTAAATTTTTTAATAGGTAAATATTTCGTACATTTAAAATATTTTATGATTTTTTTCAAACATAATTTAATGATAATGTTATAATATTTTAATATTATTTGCTACTCTCATGTAGAGAATTTAAGGTACAAATAAATTTCGCACATACGTGTAGAAATGGTAGATTTGCTAAGCTCATGTACGGAATTTAAGGAACAAATAAATTTCACCCATACGTGTACACTCTAAAAACTGTACCTCTTAAATAAAAGGCACAAGCTAAATGTACCCTTCATTTTCTCGTGTTAGAGGCACATAATTAATGTGACTTTAAAAATGAGAGGCACCACAAGAAATGAAAGGCACCAAAGCAAACGCGAGTCAATGCGCGGTACGAAAGGATTTTACCGGTTCCCTGTGCCTCTCAAATGGGCTTCCAATTTTTTTCTTCGGTACGATGTAACGGAGAAGAAGCGCATGCGCACATCAATGAAATATTTTATGACGAAATACAAATAATAAAAGCAGACGATAAAATTAGAACACCAGAAAGTTGTTGATTTTTTAGAATTAGTTTTGTGTTGAATTTGAGTTTTCATATTACCCGTTACGGGTTTATTTAGTTTGTTTTATGATATTTTATCTATCCCGTTACGGGTGAGTTTTCATATATCCCGCTACGGGCACTTTTTCTAGTTTCCTTTATAAGATTTAAATATCCCGTTACGGGTACTTTATATTTGTTATTGTATTTGTTGTGGTGTGAAAAAAATGTTTTTATAAAAAAACTGAACAGTTCTTTAATATAGCTTGATACGCTACAGCTATGTATTAATTGGTGGCAGCGGTGGGATCCGTTCCAGAAATGTTTTATAAAGTTTTTGAAAGAATTGGTGACAAATATTATTGTTATTAAGGATTTCCTACTTTAAAAAAAATTAGTGAATGAGATGTTTAAAATTGATGCCAAGAAGTGTGGAATTCGACGGTACTTCGAACTCTTTGAACAGAAAGCGAAGAGATTTAGTGTGAATTTCGATCTTTGGTTTTCGTGTGCTTTACAACTTATTCCTGCTGAAAGGTCAGAAACTTATGATGATAATTATTATTACTTTAAAGAAAATCTCATTGCCAATTTTCAGTGTGATCCACAAGCTATTCCGTGTAATAACGATCGCCAGAAAGAACATTTTAATGAGAAATGAAATTCGCCAAGTATTGTGAAGAAATTTAGATCTGAACGTGAATGTTTCTATTGTGGTGAAATAGGACATTTTAAGAAATACTGTAGACATCGAAATTCGGATTATAGAAAAGAGAATTATATCCGATTGTTGTAATCAAGTTTAAGCACGAAAGTAATATTTATTTTAATAATATTTATAAAACAAATGCATGTTTAATGATTGGAGCAAAAATGCAGAATTTCACGTTTTTTAAAATACAATAAAAAAAAATTCTGAAACAAGCTTTCCAAAAAAATTGCAGAAGGCTTTTCATATATTCTGAGCTCAAATAAAATCATAGATTAAATAATATTAAGTACAGTTAGTTCTAAAAAAATTGAAAGCTAATGTTCCCAAAATGGGAATGATGGCGCCTAACGGGTTAATATGTTTCGCCAAAATCTGTATTTTAAAAAAATTCATTTCAATGGAAAGAAATCTTTTATTTTACACTTGTTAAGTCATTTGTTTAAGCATATTTCATGTTATAAAATAGCCAAGTTGTCAAAATCCACATCTATCATTTTTAAATATTCTATGTTTTTCCAAATTTGTGCAACTGTATACATCATATTGCAACTGTTACTAAATTATGTAAAATTGTTGTTTATGTGTGAAAATAAAAGATATTAGATTTCATGATATTTAGTGTTTAATTTTTGATCCTTATAAAACTATTTTATGAAATCTCTAAATATTTAAAAAATATCTAAATTTATAATAAATTTCCATTTTGAGGATGCTTTTTGGAAAAGAAAAAAAATCCATGAATTATATAGACTTGACTTAACAGAAATAAATATTATCTTTTTGTACCTATATCTGATTAGAAAAGCATCACTGTAGTTGTTGAAGTATCATTAAACGCTACATAATTAAAGAAATGGTATAAATTTACATATTTTATAATTGTCTATGAAAAAGCCTTAGATGGAATCCCTTGAAATGATTACTTTCTAGTGGCCAATATTCAAAGAATTGAGAAATATTTTTCATTAAGAATTATTATAATTAATATCTTGGTAATAGTGTAAACCAAACAGAAAGTCCCTTTTTATATAAAGTGCTAGCAAATTACAAAGAGGTAAAAAAAAATTTGTTCAAATCTGGTAAATAATAGGTTTTGGTACCACTAAATGCTTGTTTCAATGAGCGGTACATAAAAGCAAAATCTAAGGTACAATGTACCTTCCAAGTTAAGAGGTACATCTGATTTTGCCTCTGAAATCAGAGGTACATTGTGCCTTTCATTTTTAAAGGTACGTTGTGCCCTTAAAATTCAAAGGCACAAACGATCCAAATGTGCCTCTGAAATCAGAGGTACATTGTGCCTTTCATTTTTAAAGGTACGTTGTGCCCTTAAAATTCAGAGGCACAAATGATTCAAATGTGCCTCTGAAATCAGAGGTACAGTTTTTAGAGTGTAGAAATGGAAGATTTATTACGCGTAAAAAATGTAGATCTGCTACTCTCATCTACAGAATTTAAGGAACAAATAAATTTCACACATACGTGTAGAAATGGTAGAGTTGCTACTCTCATGTACAGAATTTAAGGAACAAATAAATATCACACATACGTGTAGCAATGGTAGATTTGGTACGCTCATGTACAGAATTTAAGGAACAAGTAAATTTCACACATACGTGTAGAAATGGTAGATTTGCTACTCTCATGTACAGAATTTAAGGAACAAATAAATATCACACATACGTGTAGAAATGGTAGATTTGGTACGCTCATGTACAGAATTTAAGGAACAAATAAATTTCACACATACGTGTAGAAATGGTAGATTTGCTACTCTCATGTACAGAATTTAAGGAACAAATAAATATCATACATGCGTGTAGAAATGGTAGATTTGGTACGCTCATGTACAGAATTTAAGGAACAAATAAATTTCACACATACGTGTAGAAATGGTAGATTTGCTACTCTCGTGTACAGAATTTAAGGAACAAATAAATATCATACATGCGTGTAGAAATGGTAGATTTGCTACTCTCGTGTACAGAATTTAAGGAACAAATAAATATCACACATGCGTGTAGAAATGGTTGATTTGCTACTCTCGTGTACAGAATTTAAGGAACAAATAAATATCATACATGCGTGTAGAAATGGTAGATTTATTATCGTTATGAAAACTGCATTTTGTTCTATCTTACTGTTGGTAAACGGATAAAAGAGCACCGGGCAGCAAAAAAAAAAAAAAAAAAAAAAAAAAAAAAAAAAAACAGAAAAAAGCACCTCTTTAGCTATGTTACTTAACTTTAATGTCTGATTCGATCTGGTCGTGGAAACCGAATTTAATCAAATTAAATAATTACTCGAACGTATTAGTTTAAAGTTTACGAAAAGGATATTTTCAAATTTTATTCTACTTAACAAATTAATTAGGGCTTTTAAGCAGTTCTAAAATTGTTCTAGATTTCAATTTTAGAACTTACACTTATTGTATTGTGATAGATAATGATACCATGATAATATAATAGATATATGACGAACACTTTTTAATTTCATTATTTTTTTTTAAAAAGTTGCATTTAAATGACGTAATTTATCTTTTTTGTGAATATTTTTAACTTATCAACAGATTAAGCTTCTGAGATGCGATTGTCAAACGATGCATTATTTATAACATCCAGTACTATATTATATTATAATTGCATTAAAATTCATAAGTATTAAAAGTTCCTTTTTTTTCAACTTCAAATTGAACTTTGTGAATTTATTAACTCTTTTAAAAATATCTAATTCTGTTCGAATAATCATTAAATTCTGGTTCAACGGCCTAATTAGAATCAGACGATAAATTTATATAATTGTTAAAAAGTGCTTTTTTTCGGAACTTATTCTTTTTTTATTATTGATATTATTTGCTGTGATGCCCATTGACACATGATCGTCAGTCGCTCCTTTCCTTTCTTGTTTTAATCGGTTTCGATTTTTTTTTCCTCGATATTTTCATCGGAAATTTCCCATAAAACGGTTTAATTCTCTCTTGAGTTGTTCGAATAAATGCCCTCATTCCTTGTTCTTTATAGTTTCTCATACTTGCTAAATTTATTGACAACATTGTTTTGTTTTTAAAAATGAATCCTTTTTGTTTAATTAACTAGAACAATATTTTTGTGTACCAGTCGAATCAACCTCAACTATGAAGACAATGTACGGAAAACAAACAAAAATGTATTTCGGCAATGGCATGACAGTAAAGTAAATAAACACTGTTAAATCTTTATCTAATGAAATTACCATTTTTTTACGTTATTATTTTATTCTTGTTAATTTAACTAACATCTTAAATGAGAATCATAAATTTATTGTTAAAAAGACTTAAGTGATTCTAATTTTTCATTTCTTTCGCCTTTTAACACCTTTTCCAATTAACCGCTAAAGCACATCAACTCCAAACAAGGAATGTTTCCTATCAGCGATGATGACCCATTAAAAAGAGGGAGCGGTTTTCAAGTCAGTTCGACCTCGACACATTTCAATCTTTTTAAACTATGTAATCGCAATTAGTCCACAACTATGACAGTACGGGAAATGAATGAACTGTGGACAGTTATTTGATATCATGAAGTCAAATAATAAAAACTGTGATTAAATACAGTAATTGAACTCTAAAGGTTACATTGTGTGTAAGATGCATGTTTACAAATTATTTCAGAACTTGTGAAATTTATGAAGGGATAATTGGTATGTACTTTTTTAAATTGAATAACGTAAAACATAACTTTTGATTCATCTTATAGGACATTGAGAGGAAATGATAGACGCGTGGGTTGATTTGATATTAAGATAATAAAAAATAAAGTGATTAATTCAACTTGTTCACGATGTGTGTAAGATTTATGTCTAGGAATACATTGATGTAAAAAATTAAGAGAATATGCAGACTTGGTCGATTATCTCTAGAACTACTGGACCGATTTTAATGAAATTTGATATGTACATACATTGATAGAATACAATACAAAATAACCATTCAACAATTGTAATACACACGTATGATCGTGCGTAACACTCATTGGAGTCAGAAGGTATGAAATTGCCACAGGACAATTCAGGCCAATTGCCACAGGAAATAAAAAACTGCCTTATTTCAAGTATGAAATCCCGCTGCAAGGCCTGTATATCTGTAAGAGGGGACCATATCCAGATTAGTTGGTAGTTAACTTTATCTTTGGATTAAACAAATGTCCATACTTTATATGCAACGAATTATATGAAACTATATGTTAAAATTCTGATGAAACTTAAGTTTTCGACTTAAACATTTTAATATCGGTTGTAAACATACAGATTTAGTTAAGTATTTCAAGTCTGAAAGCGGTTATCTATTGATGAAATATATTTTGCAAATAACTTATAGACGCTTTTATCCACATTATTCCCTTAAATTCTTTAAATATTCCTTTATTTCTCTAAATTTTAGTTTAATTATCTAAAATGTGATTTAACATCCTCTAAACTCTTCAATAACAATTGTTTTGAATTATCCTGCAAATTTTATATTATGATATCGTCTATGATAGCCCTTGTATGTATTATAGTTATTTATTGTATAAAATGTTTAAATTCTTTCAGGTAACTATAATACCCGTTTCAGTTTATTTTTAATTTACATATTAATCTTTTTTCTCAATGATTTCTTCTTTTTTTATTCCTCTATAAAATTATAAAAATATTAATAAAGCTTAATTTTAAAACAGTTATTTTAAACTATTAGGGGGATCGGAAAGCAATGTCGTTACGACGCATTAAATGTTCATTAGTCTTAAACACCAATTCATTTACAATCCTGAATTGAAAGTGAACGAAAGTGAATACAAAATCTTGATGATCATTGAAAATAAAATCTTGATAACAAATATCGAATGCACCGAAACGACATTACTTTCTAGTCCCCCTAATATATTGCTTAATTATGGGAATTGTTCAAAAATCCATCTATCATGATTTTTAATAAAACAAAATAACAAGTTCATAAAAGAGAAAAAGAATTCTAGCATACCATTTTATTGATCTTTCTGTGTTTATTTATTTATTTATTTATTGAAAAATATAAGTAAATATATCTAAACTTGGACCTTTAGAGGCCTTGTTTTATTGTCTCATAACTTGGTTTCACTAATTATTACCCTTCGTACTTCTTTGAAGAACAGTAAATAAATAGATAAACAAATAAACTAAATTCGTTTTGGTTACCTAATCTGCAAAAACCTTATACTTAAAATTATGTCACCAAGCTTCACGAAAAACCTGGTCAAAAAAAATCGCAACTTCCATAATCTCTTTAATAAAACAAAGTAAAAGCTAAAAAGGAGAAAATGTCTGAGTTCCATTTTTTATCGATTACCAGTTAATACAATAAGTAAATACATCCTCCACATTTTATCCCTTAGAAGCTTTATTTTATCCCTTCTAATCCTCTTTTTCCTAGCAGGAGTTTACTAATTGTTAACCTTCGTGCTACTTTAAAGAACGATAAATAAAAAAAACTGAATTCATTTTTTTTACCTAATCAACAAAAACTCCACATTCATTGCAGCATTAAAAGCCGTCTGCCATTGACACACCTCGTCCATTAATCTAAACTCTTTCGTTTAAGGGTGCCTTTTTTCAAACCTTTTTTTTTTTTTTTAAAGCAGAACTTAAGCTCACACTCAATAAATTTCTCACGTCCACCCCCACCCCCCAATCAAGCAATTGCTGGAACCGGAAAAAAACGGGAAAATAAAGAAAGAAACCTTTAAAATCCGCTTTCTTTCCTAACAACTGTTTTCTTTTTTCCTTATAAGGGCAATTTACGAAGAGGGCTAATGCACTACGATCGTAAAGATTTATTTTTCGCTTTCTTAGAGCACTTTTTGCTCTTTTCGTATTAGATCTTGGCGTTTTCATTGTTAGCCCATTAAAGGCGGATACAGTTACTACGAGGGGTGGGTTTAATAAAAGAAGGGTAACTGTTATTATTAACGTTGATATAGATATAATATTTTTTCTCTTTTCAGCAAGTTTCTTTTTTTAGCGTTTTCCTGGCACATTTTCTCTGTTTATAGCCCATAAAAAATGTAACTAGGTCTTGGAAATAAAGATAAAAGAAAAAAAGCGGAATTAATAAGCCAAGATTTCTTAGGTTGAGATGAAATGGAAAGGTTTCTGCAATGAAATGTATCATTAAATAATTTCATTTTCATAACCATGTTGAAAAATAAGGAAAAGCGTGTCTTATTGTTTTAAACCATTTTAAGATATACTTTACCAGCTAATTTTTTTTCTATATTTATTAAAAAATATATATATATATAAAGAAAGTATCCAAAGTACCTGTAAAAGGAGAAACGAAGTTGTGACAGTTAATTAGGATTCTTTAAATTGATATCTGCAGAACAGTCGAGAAGCAGAATTATATCTGATGTTCTGCAACAAGACTATGTTATAATTCAAGATATATTTGTCTCACTATATCTTCAAAATAGTCTGCAATAAGGTAATTACAAATGTTCTGCGGTTATCGCCAAAAATAAACAACTCGCTTTTACTTGAAAACTGGTGTTTTTTTAATGACAATTTGTGAAAAGAAAGGGAACCTATAATCATTTAAATATTGTATGAATGCCATCATCAAAAATAATCATTTAAATATTGTATAAAAAATATAAAATTGTATAAATGCTCACGTAGGGAAACAAAAATTACTTACAATATATAAAATTTTCATTGCGACTTGGATGTAAATTGATCTGCTCCAAAAATAAATTGTTTTACTCCAAACACAATTGCTCTGTTTCAAAAATAAATTATTTTATTTCAAACATATAAATTGTTCTGTTCTAAAAGTAAATTTTTCTGTTCCAAAATTAAATTGCTCTTCTCCAAACATATACTGTTTTGCTTCAAAAATAAATTGTTCTGCTCCCAAAATAAATTAAATTGTTCTTCTCCAAACATATATTGTTCTGCTTCAAAAATAAATTGTTCTGCTCCAAACATATATTGTTCTGCTTCAAAAATAAATTGTTCTGCTCCAAAAATAAATTATTTTGCTCCTAACATATGATACGCAATGAAATTCACAACGAAATTTGCTTCCATACTGCACACACAATGAAATGCATTTCAGTGTTCAGAGAAATTTCTCCTCTTACGTATGTTTACACCATGGAGCTAGGAGTAAACTCCATGGTTTACGCAGATATCAACTTATAGGCCGCTCTACTTATGTTACGCAGCTGTTTCGATGTGATGGGTTTTGTCTTCGCTTACCCCGGCCTGGACCGGGGTTTCATTCCCTATGCTTAAAACTGCGTGTCTGATCAACGCCTAGAATGTCTCGTCTCGGAATGATCGTGCCAGTGCCGGGATAGGCTGGTCGGTAGGGCACTGAACCCATGTCCGAGAGTTCGTGGGTTCGATCCCCGCCGGCTGAAGACTTCCCGTGTAGTAAAATGACTGATGCACGTTAAATCTGTTGAGCCGCAAAAGTTCTCGTAACAAATCAGTACATCTGGGGGTACTGGATTGGAGATCGATCGTTCTCTGATTCAGGTCAAAATTACGATCCGGGGATGAATGAATGGATGTATGAATGGGTCCACTCTATAAAACGGGTATGACGTTTGGTGTGGCAGAAGTCGTATTCTTGACCATAGATGGCGCCACTAAAAAACAAGAAAACGCACACTCTGCCTTAAATTTGCTCGGTTTCACCAAGCAGAACCAACCAATGATCGTGCCTTAGTGGTTCAGAATTCACTCTGATAGTTTCAGAGTTAAAAGTGTGGTGCGGAGACCGGGTCATTACTATCACTCTCCACCCTCTGATCTAAATTTCGGTAGTATAGAGAGCGCATGCCTCAATATTGTCTCCAGGTCATCATTAAAGATGAATCTCAGACCGTCGCTAATAACCCCTTTGATATTCTGTTCTAGTGTACATCGGGATTGGATAAGTTTAGTAGTAATAATTAAACGAAATTCTACTTTTTAATATGTTATAACAAAAAAATCAACAAAAAATCTTTCTAAAATTATGATATGCAAAACATCTGGTATAAATATAGTAGATCATTTCTGTTTGATCGCCTTAGCAAGAACTGAAAATGATTTTTTGTGGAATGAAAGAAACGATTTTATTGTACTTATTTTGGCATATAATTTCTGAAAATCATAATTGATTTTATGTTACAAACCTACCTTTTAACTCAGCATAACTAGCAAATACTCCTATACACTTGTTAAGAGTTGCTCCTTAAAATTGGACTGTCGCTTGGTTAAAGCTTGGCTGATCGATTGGAGAGATAATTTACATCCGGCAACGTATATATGCACATAAATTTTATCTGTAAAATTTTACCAGACTTTAAATAAACTACATAGAGTAGATTGTTCGCAATATCTATCTTTCAGGCAGGATCCTTCTGTTTTATTCACTTGTCTGCTTTTCCTTACTTCTTGACATTTCTGTCACGATAAGGCCATAAATGTAGCGCCAACAATGCCGGTTTATTCACTACTTTATGGTCTTTTCTCACAAAAGAGATTTAAGAGAAAGCGTGGATAGGTAAGTCGGTTTGTCTATCGAAACAGATAATTGGATCCTCCTACCCATGTTCTTAGAACTCGCGTGCATTCGAATCATTTTGGATTAATTCTTATTCTACTTGTGTGTCGCCTTCGAACAAGTTGTTCAGCACTCTCTGCCTGATCAGAATTGCATTAAAGACATCCAATAGAATATTCATGATGTTAAATATTTTTGTTCCTGATTTTAAACTGAGATATCGTTTTGTTGAATCGAGATTCCTTTAGTCGCTGAATTATTGCTAAAAATATTTTTATATGAACGGGAAAATTTAAATGTTAAAAATTTTAAATGCCGTAGACTTTAAGATAATTACCAAAGACCATTTAATATTAATTGACGTAATATTTTTATTATTTTAAAACTCTTGGAAAAAAAAACTTGAAATATTATTATTTTAAGACTGTTGCCAAAAACTATTTAAATAAAGACCATTTAATTATTAGACCATTAAATAATAAAATTTGCATTAAATGATTAATAAGGGTTATTTAGTTAACAGACATCAAGGCATTAATACTACAAGACCAATTCATTAATGCCAAAAGACAATGTCACGAAATACCTTCAGCATTATTTTTAGACTGTTGCTAAAGGCAATTTAATATGAATCGTCGAAATATCTTTATTATTGAGTCAATTATTTTTTTAATTAATTACTTGCAGCGAAATTGTTCGTCCAATAAATACTTTGAAGATTATACTTTATAGATTACAGTATAGATTATTTATTTCTATGGCATTTTTTGTCTGATCATTTCTATACATTATCTATAAACTCTCGATATTTAATTATACTCACTCTCTGTACGTAATAATTATGTGAGCATAACTATTTACATCTAATTACGTATTTTTTTAAGAAGTTAAAGTTTATTTTGAATTTAATTAAACTCCTTAGACCTTGAAAATTGCAAGGAGGTGCATAACTTACTGTTCTTTGCTTTGAATCGGGAAACGAACCAGGTTTAAGTTCAGGTAGCAAATTTTAAAAGAATTAAAAGATTGCATTATAATTATGATAGCATTCACCACAAGTGCATAACGAATATCTACTTTTGCCAGCATGAGGGAGAAATAATGATGGCATTCACTATAAAGCAGAATATGAAAGAAATTTAAAGGAAATCGATCAGTATTTAATATCGTACATTCACTGCCATGGACAGTTATAATTTTTGTGCACAATACAGGGTGCGTAGCGTTTTTGAAAAGTTCTTATAGGTGCTTATTTTCGATTTTTGTTCGATTCAATAAGCCCTAAAACGTGCTTTTTTCAATGGGTGTTTTTAAAAAGTGTTTAACTTACCCTTTACCATATTGATTTTCACCACGTATTATGCAAAAAGACACTGTTTACATTGTTCTATTCAATGTTTTCACAATTAATTCAACCCCAATCTATTTCGGCGTACCGTTGGTCCGTAGCGTATGAAAACGCCATTCGTTTTGCATAATTCAAAATTTCGCGATTTTTGACAATTGTCAAAAGTTTTTTTTCCTGACATGACGGTTAAAACCGGATAAAACAGTCATTTCCAACCCTGCCTAATTATATATTTTTTGAAGTGCTTAATATTTTTGAGTGCTTGAAAAGTGCTTAAAAGGTGCTTATTTTTTGTTGAAAAATTTGTCTACGCACCCTGTAATAATTATATCATAAACAAGCAATAACTTAATTACAAAATGAGGTATCATATCACATGTGCAAATCACGAGTGATCTTTGCAAGGTGAAGTGGAGAAAACGATGTCGCTTTCATCTAGCAGAAAACTTATAAGCATTTTTAGTTATCAAGCAACAATAACAGGAACGCAGCATGCTTTTGCTGTTAAGGCATTTTACGAAAACGTCCAATTCAGAAAAAAAATTGAACAAATTTTTATAGAGATGTGGCAACAGGTAATGAGCAAAGTGAGCAGAAGACTTGCCGAGTGCGTACTGAGGAATTGTTAACATCTATGACAGGCGTTTCCAACTTACATGAGGCCGGGGGTCGCAATTAAAAACACCAGTCAAATGGCGGGCCGCAACTTTATCAAAATTTTATATAGGACTCTTTTTATGTTTGAAGGAACATTAAATATTACTGTCAGATTTTTATCAAGTTGTACAAAACAAAAGTAGATTTTTACCTGAGAATAAAAATTTTTTTACACCGTTGGTATGTTAAATTTCACAGAAACGAAGAAATTGGGGTTTTTTTTAAACGAAGAAAAGTACTTTAAACACATATAGATTTTTACGAATATTGTCCGCAAAAAAAAATGACAACTAATATATTTTAGTTCGCGTGCCACGAAAAAAGGCTTTACGGGCCGGATGTGGCCCGCGAGTCGCCAGTTAGTAAGTACTGATCTATAAGACGTTTTTGGTTGTCTAAATTTTTTTTTTCAAAGAAGAGCTTTTTATTTGAAAACTCAGCTTAAACTATTTCAAACAAACAAAATGGTAAATATGTTCCATTTGTAAATGAAATGGTACCAATATGGAATGTAAAAATAAAGAAATAACGGCACATCTAGGAATGTTAAAAAAGAAACTCTTAATTAGGTTTTCAAGTCTTTCGCTTTTACTGATGAAAAGAAAGTCTGTAATATATATGTCTTGCGACATGTTTTCAAAGAAATCTATTAGAAAACTTTCTTGCGACTTTTAATTGATCACATTTCATCAACGTCTTAATAGAACTCTCTCAACTCTAGCAAGACAAGAATGGCCCCTCCTCTTAAGAAATTGGCGAGATAGAGATGATCAGAAGGTAAAAAACAATAAAAAACCATCAACTAAGTAGCCCAGCTACTCTAGACAACAGGAGAAGACACTCATGTTACCATGACGGTGTGAGAAATCCTATTAAGCCCCGTGGGATAAATCCAAAAGAAAAGAAAAAAATGAAATTCCTTCCCATGGGCCAGCCTTCCCAAAAATCTAAAGTGTTAAAAGGGAGTGGAAAATAAGACAAAACGTCTTAGAAAAAGGAAGGAATCATTGCTCAAGAAATAGAAGAATCGATTTTTCATTTAAGGTGAGACCAGCTTTTAAACTGAACTGAAGGAAACGAGACATTTTGTAGCAGATCGGATGACTTGCGCTTTTAAAGAGAATGGTGATTCCGTGCAGAGAAAAGGGATTTTTGATGTTCTGCTTTCTTTCTTACTTTTTTTCTTCCACTTTCTTCTTTTTCTCCGGAGATCGGTTGTTTTCCGGATGCGTTGGATGCAGGTGAGCGGATGTAGAATTGGGATGTTGGGAATGTATCTTTCAAATAGGAAGTTGTATTCTTGATAGTGGAAGTTAATTGAATTAAAAAAGAACAAATGAATTATTGGGAACAACGGCGAAAATTTCGATTGGGTGTGCTGCTTAAATCTAAAAGAGTATTTAATTAAAAGTGAATTAAACGCTGATTTTAATTTTGCGTTTCTGTAATGCTTGTTTGCATTTCTATATTTTATAATTGTCTCTTAATTTTAAAGGACTAGAGAAATTGCATGCACCAGTTCTCAAAGACGGACATTAAAATGAATGGTCTCCTTAAGTTTGTTCAAAAATCAGAAATTTGTGGAAGGTTTTAAACATTTTCTTTTCATATGATATATGTATTTATTATTGTTATTTCTCAGTTACATCTACTAATTTAAATATTCATCTTGCGCTTATAATAGAAATAAAAATGAGCTTTTTTTTACGATTCACATTTGGAAGTCGATATTTCCAGGTTTAGCAGCGAAATGATGATATTAATGACTGAATTTGAATTTTGAGTGAAAAGTGACAGAATTTCAGACATTACTCAGGGAAACTTAGCATTTACCGAATTTCTAACTTTTACGGAAACAATTATATCAAATTTAGAACTTTTTGATCCCAGCAATTGCTTGAAATTTGTATGTTACCCATTAAAAACATGTCATTTGTTTTTGTTTTATACTGCGAAAAACAATTTCTAATATGCTGATATATCGCTTATTATAGAAAGTCAGAAAATGACAATAACCCATGAAGGAGTCAAAAATTTTAAAACAAAATATGTTGATTAATAAATATTTTTTTATTTAATTCATAAAACAACTGCTCTTCTTATCAAAGTGCTGTTTGCACAATCTTTTAAAAACTAAGCAAAGCATCTCTTTATAAATTTTGTAGAACGAAAATCCAGCTATAATAGAATTTAGACAAGAATTCCTAAACACTTAATCAAAAACTATTATTTCACAAAATCTTTAAAAAAAAATTTATGTAGCTAACATAATATCACTATTTATCTCTCTATTCTAGCCAAACAACGTATTTATAGTTAAAACTTATAAAGTTCTAGAAAAAAACAACTTAGAAATGATTTTGAACTAGATCTTTCGTTTGTTTAACCCCACCATATTCTGAAAGGGTTTAGAATTCATGACTGGGAGATCAATGAGAGGATCAGCTTATAGCTCGCCTGCATTATAAATTAATCATAACTTCAAATTTAAATTTTTTTTTAAAAAGTTGAAAATGGAAACGAAAGTAAAAGTATCAAACAAATAATTATAAATGAGCAAAAATATGTGTAACGAACAAACAAAATTGTGTTCAATGTATATCTGAAACACCAAACGCAAGTGCAGGTTTCCACAAGCATTATATTTGCAAACGTTTATTACTAAAGGACGTTTTAAATCTTATTTTCTTTATGAAAATACTTTTGAGGCCTATTATTAGTCTTGTTTAAAATGATAGATGTGGAGTTGATGTATAAAGCAGGTGCCCTTTTCACGATCAACTTTAACTGATTAAATACCATTGGCAGTTAAATTGTTCTACTACAATTCTGTGCGTGCTCTTCTCAGACGATATCTTCTTAATCTAATAACAGACTTCTAACCTCTTGAAGATGGGATCCAAATCTGAGAATAAACTTGTATTCTTTTGAAACTGATATTTAATTTTACTGGTTTTTATTTAACTTTCATGGCTTATAAATTAAATTTCATTAACAATCTAAAATTGTATGTAGGTATAAAAATTCTTTTTATCAACGATGGTACTAGATCTTAATTCTAACAAATCTTTTAAGAAGTTAACTAAGTATTTTATTGAGAAAAAAAAATATTTGATGGATTCTCTTTATAATAGCGCAATAGTTCCGCTACACTAAGAAAACCATGGGTTTTTAGAACCCTGGAATTTTTTAGCCGTGGCATTCAAGAACTTGAATCAAGAACAAGAATTCAGTGACACTCAAGAACTTGGATAGGGTCGACGAATCATCCAATTTCTTGGACAGAGAAATTCCTCCAATTTCTCGGATTCAAGAACTTGGACCTTTAGATAGTTATAATATTTTTTTTCCGATTAAATGCATACTTTTTATGCTACTATAAAATAACATTTAGCTTATTAGAAAATATCTTTTGTATTAGATACTACATGAATAAATTGATCGATTTGAAACTAAATTAATTTGATTGTATTGTTATGTAGCTACATTAAAGTAAAAAATGAAATTAAAAATTCCTAATGTGCATAACTACTTACAATTAAATAATACCCCTAAAGGAAAGCTATAGAGTAGTTTAATCAGTATAAAAAGTGCTGAAATTCGAACTCTGTTCTTGCTGTGTCATTTTTTTCACTCATTTTAACATCTTCTTTGATAAAATAAAATAAACCTTAAGCCTTTCAGCTGAAGGGCTTTGGTCATCACATTCAACCTTTTTTTTCCTCCGATTGAAGAAAAACAATCCTTCTTTCCTCTGTTCTTCTCATTGTCATTCTCTGGCATTACTGAATCGTGATTGAACTTATCTTATTTTATACCGCCCTTTTTTTTCCGATTACGATTATTATTTTTTGCCCATTTGATATGAATGATCGTAATTGTCTGTGTTTTGGTGGGGAGAAAATTCACCTGTTGTTGATGCTACCGCTTTTTATTTAGTCTCCTTCCTTTTATTTTGTCTTTTTTTTGTGTGTGTGTGATCGCGACACTATAATGTCGGCACACCTTTGTTACTCTTTATTGCAAGTGTCACGTCATGGGTTTGGCAAGTTAGGGGTGGAGTAGGATATAAATACGAACTGATTTAATTTTCGATTTGGATCGACCGGTATTCTATTTGTGTGTCTGTTGGCTGATATTTTATCAGTAAATATCCACTCACAAATAACTTCAATATTTAAAAAAAAAAAATCGAACTAAAGAAATTTTTTTATTGACATTTGTAATTGTTAAAACTAAATCTTATATTATTAATATTTACGACAGATTTGATTTAATTTTTAATTTGGATCGACGTGTATTCGATTATTATTTGTTTTAACTACTCGTATATCTTATGTTTCTAGTTATTAATTATTTATGATAAATTCGGTTTCCGATTAATTGGAATTATTTTCTATTTGAATCAACCGGTATTCTAATTGTTTGGCGTGTAATATTTGCTGATATTTTATCAGTTAGTTATGTAAATAGAATTGAATATATTTTTTAAGATTAATATTAGTTATTATTTTAAACTAAATCTTATATATTTAGAGTTATTAACCCATGTAGCATGATATAATGTATACATCATGTGAATTGCGTAAGTTCTTATTGATTTTCTGTTATTGGCTGATTTGATTTATACTAATTAAATTTAATTTTCGATTTGGATCAACCGGAATTCTATTTGTTTACATTACGATTGTTGCAATTTACAACTATTACATTTATTACAAATTTCATATGCGTAAAATTTGCTGATATCTTATAAGTTGGTAGTATCAGTAGAATTGTATATGCTTTTTAAGTTTATATTCAGTGAATGTAGTGATTGTTAAAACTAATTCTTATATTAGTAGTCATTAATAAGTAAAGAGAAACTTGATTTTCGATTATTATGTAATTGATTCAGTTTTCAATTATTATTCGAATTTTGATTACTTTAATTTTAGATTTGCGTCGTCCAGTATTCTATCAGTGATTCTTAAAACTAAAGCTTATATTTGTAGTTATTAATTAGCTACGATATATTCGATTTTCGTTTAATCGAATTTCGATTTGGATCAACCGGTATTCTTGTACGTGTAATATTCGCTGATATTGCATCAGCTGGTAATATCAATAGAAATAAATATATGTTTTAAATTTATATTCAGTAAACATTACATTGTTAGAACTAAATCTTATATTTGTATTTAATTATTTGCAATAAAAAATTAATAGCTCTCTGGAATTTAAAATTAATAGCTCTCTGGAATGATTGATTAGAGCATACATCACTTCCATGGGATTATTAATTATTTTTATTAAAATCTATATTAAATTTTTCATTCAACAGTTAAGTTTCAAAATATTTAATTTTTATCTTTAGAAATAAAACATATTATAACATTTTTTAAAGCTATTTATTGTGTACACTAATTCGAAATGATAAGGTAATAAATAGTTAAATACGTAAGTCAATGGAGGCATAAAAAACCATTAAACACAACTTTTTCTTCAATTTGTTCTAATCATTTTATTCAATTGGGTACCTGCAAACGACGTCACGCGTGGGTGTCGAAACTCATTGGCTACTGAATCGTGGTAGTTGTTTGCGCCACGATTTAGCAGCCAATCAGGTTCGACATTCACGCTTGACGTCGCTGTAGGTATCCAGTTAAATCAGATCTGAAAATTGATTCAGCGCGATAATAAACCAAGCCTAATAACTGTAACGAAATAACAAGCCATCTGATTTACTGTTTATACACAACCAACTGGGTTTAGCTATCTTCTCGATTTGCCGGTACCCAATTCTCCTTGGAATTTAGCAACATTAATTTCACTTACACTTAACTACATTATTCGAAATTAATCGCTAAGTTAATAAGCATCTATATTTACAAATACTTTAAAAAAGAGAAAAGAATTACAAAAAAAAGTTTTTTAATATAAAGATACTCAATGATCGCTGTTGTTAATAATTATTGATCCTTGTCTCATTGCTCTTATAATTAATGATCCTTTATAATAAGTAAGGTTTTATTTATCGTTATATCATAATTATTCTAAGAATATAGCTCTGATTTTAATTTGTAATACAATCTGCATTTAATTCAAATTTAGATTGTATTGTACTTAAAACGACATCGTTAAATTCCTAAGCTTAAGTTTGACTTTTTCAATAAAAGTTTAAAGTATATAATTTATTCATGCATCAGTTTAACGTTATTTTTTTGTTGGCATATCCTATTTTATGTTTTCTTTGATTCTTTTAAAGCGTATCTCTCGAAACTATCCTTTCTTTTGTTATCATTTAAACAATTTACTTAATAATATTACAAATTTTTATTTTATTTCAATTTAGGTCTCTTTAAAATTAAATCAGCCAGAAAAACTATTACTTTATTTGTCATGTTTTTTTATTAAATCGATTTAACATTTTTTTTTTTTTTAAGATAATAATTTTTCCCTTGATTTTAATTGGTTATTACCCTAAAGCAAAAATAAAAGAACACGCTGATAATGTTTCTATTGTAAAAATAAAATACTAATTCTGAAGTTTCCCAAAAGAATCACTTGTGCGCGGTCAATAAGTCATTAATTTTTCTCATAAAATGTTTCATATTTAATTTAAATTAATGACGAAAAACAAAGAGATCAAAAGCAGCTACAGCTTTCGGAGAATATAAATCGGATTTTTTTTTCTTCCTAGTTTGCTTCTTTGTAAACGTTATCTTTTGCAATAGCCGCGAAGAATAGAAACTGACATTCCATTAGGGGAAAAACTGTTGCCACCGACTTTTACAAAAGTTTATTCATTCTTTTTGTCTGCTTTTTTGATTTGCCATTTCTTTTTTTCTTTCTAAATTTGATGGATGAATCCCTGATTCAATCGTGATATATTATTAGTAGTGAATTTTTTTTCCCTTTCAAAAATTTATTCTTATTTTATTTATTTCTCGCTTTCACTCTCTTTATAAATATTAGGCGTTGTGATTAATGCTAATCGAACTGATACTGGTTTTAAAACTCGGGGCAATAAATGTTTGTAAAGAAATTTCTGCACTCGTTTGTTCTCTTTTAATTTGTTTATGATATTGGACTTAAAAGAATTTAAATTACGTGTTTACATGACAGCACAGAAATTGTTATCGGTTTTGTCTTCTTTAAAATACCCGCATCGTTTTATGGGTATTTAAGCGGGTTTAATTTATTTGATGGATGAATAAACAATGCATTTTTGAAAGTTGTTTGGCCACTACTTCTGCCACCATTGATTCAAACTGGATATTTGTCGTTTGATAAAAAGCAGGATTTACTTTTTCTTTTTAGGAAGAATTATTTTTTTTATTTGAAAAACAGCGATTCAATTTTTCATGTTTGGTTTTAATTTCATTGTCGTTAAAGTGTAAGAAATGTTTATTTTCATTGTTATTGCCAAATCCTTTCAGTTTCTCATGAGCTTTGACGTTTGAGTTAATTGCATTTGTATTTTGACTTTACAACTGGTTGATTCGACTCTTAAGACAAGGGAACGCAGAAAGGCTCAGTGTCATTGCATGAGAGGAAAACTTCCCTCTACCATTGGGGGCCAATTGCAACAAAATTGCGATGTTTATAATAGATTTTAGAATTACCTGAACGACGAGTGTCAATCGGGTGGACATTGGAAGAAAAAAAAGAACGACCAGTATGCAAAAAAAAAAAAAAAAAAAACTATACAGCGAAAAATATAAATATAGCACAAATTAAATTGCAATTTTTTGATATGTAGTATGTGCATGACAGCCTTTTTTGCCCAGAATGCTATTATTTTTAATCTATTTGTTTATATGAAATTGATTTTATTTAAATAAAATATAAAAATAGTTGAAATACGCGAAAATTTTGTATTTTACATAAAAATGTTATTCACGTTTGGGATTTATGAAGCATACTTCAGTCAGTCTTCTTTTTCTAATAAATCAATAACGTTCATGATTTTGCCTTTACAATTGTCATACTGTTGAAACAAATTCGTTTTTACAGTTGTTAGACTGTTGAAACGAAGTGCACAAAAGGAGAGGGGGAACAAATAAAAAAATATCTTACCCAGTTTTTATCTATTTTAACAAATTTATTCTTTTCTAAGAAAAAATTCCAAAAATGCACCATTTTTTTCCCTTCTTCTTTCTTTCAAAATTCTCAAGTACCCTTCTAAAGAACTTTTCAAACATTCTAAATTTAAGCAGCGCGGGGTTGACAAGCGGGACAATAAACTGCTTCCCCCCCTTCCCCCATATCCCAGCTGCAGAGGGGTATAATTTTTCCCATTGTTCTTAGTAATTGGAGTAGCCGAGTGTGATGGGAACTTCTCAAAGTTGCAACCGATTTCTTCTAGGTTCTCTTTTCCCAGTGACAACCTGTTATTTGAAGATGTTACAACCTTTCCCTCTAAGCAGCAAGAGTTGAAATTTGCTACTGCTTACTTACCTTTTTTTTTCTTCTTCATTGTTTGGTGGTAAAGGGTTCCTGGACCCCGTGAAATGGACTTTGTTGTTTTTGTATGAAGGAGTTCATTATTTTGCACCGTAACATTACATCGGTTGCAACTAATGATTATCAAAGTGATTACAGCTTTTGTTCTAAAAGGACTGTTCGATAGTTCAGGTTTCTTCCTAAGTGATGGGTTCAAATTTTCACTAAGTTGTTTATGGTCCTGAAACTATTTCTCTTTTTAATCTATGCTCTCCTATGGCTCATTTAATATTTGTAGTTTTTACTTATTTTTGACGAACTTACTAAAACGTATATTGACGAACGTGTATCTCAGTGAAGGATATACTTCTTTTTACAGCTTATTTTGTCTTCAATATAAGGAAATCATTTAAGTTCGTTTTTATTTCATTAAATTTACTACAAGATGTACTTGGATTTGATTAGCTATACTGCACCAAAATCTTTGTAGAGTCTCCATTCTTACAACCATTGGTAACCTGTTATTAAGCTGATAGAATTCAACTTCTTTCCTATTACTACTTATTTGATTTTCTTCATAATTTAGCAATACAGGACCTTCGCTTTATAAGTCAATAGAGAGCTGTTGAGTTGCATTACAGTTTCCCGCTAACACAAACTCTAATTAAATATATACTTCTTTTTTCAGCTTATTTCGTCTTCAATATAAAAAAAATCATTTAAGTTCTTTTTTATTTCATTAAATTTACTACAAAATGTACTTGGATTTGATTAGTTATAATGCACCACAAACTCTTTATCGAGTTTCCATTCATACAACCATTGACAACCTGTTATAAGTTAGATAGAATTCTTTCTATTACTTCTTTCCTATTACTACTTTTTTTTCATTATTTAACAATACAGAACCATCACGCTATTAGTCAATGTAAATAATGTTTTTTCATAGAATTATGTCATGGTCTTATAACTGGGACGATTCTTTTTTTTAAAATTTCTATCTGGTATAATTCCTTGATAAATTTTTTGTACGTAAAGTCAGCCAGATTCTTGAAAGAAGAATACTTCTATGAGAAGTGTTTAGCATTGTACTTTTTACTCAGTATATGGAGGTCTTTATACCTGATAGAGATAATGTGTTGGAGAAAGTGGAATGCAGAATATATATTCCTTAATTTGTCGCCTTTGTATTTAAAAAACTCAAGCAGAAAGAAAACTGTTAAACTTTTTTTTTAAAGTGTAAGGAAACAAATAAGTTTGGAATTACTGTGCAATTTCTTTTCAAATATAACCTGTTAGTTCATCTATACAACTTTATACCAGAATTATTATTATTAATTTGATTCCACGCATCTGTTACTTGAGATTGCTAGATTATTAGATTACTATTTAGATTGAAAGCCGTTTACATGTACGTTACCTAGAGATTATTAGATTACTTGTTAGATTGAAAACCGTTGACATGCACGTTACCTAGAGATTATTAGATTACTTGTTAGATTGAAAACCGTTTACATCCACGTTACCTAACTAATCAGCAGTTTAACTAGGGTTATCCGTTAAAGTGTGAAATCGGGAGTTATCCTCAATTTACTTAGACAATAAGCATATAAACTGTTTCCGTAGGTGTTGAAGTACAAAAGTTTATTTCTCTCATACTATAAACTAATTTGTTTGTTTGATTGTGGTAACTTTGATAGCGAAAAATAATGGCTTGCTTTTTTTGGATACCAATGAAATAACTAAATAACATTATGTGAATTTAAGCGTACAGAAACGTTGCCTTTTTTCCAGCATATATTTTATTTTCACTTTAACGACTGTCTAGTAGGTAATGCGCAAATTATCAACTAATTTGTTGCTTGTTTGATTGTAGTAACTTTGACAGCGAAAATTATTAGCTTGATTTTTTGGATACCAATGAAATAAATAAATAACATTCTTTTCATTTAAGTGCTGTTTGTAGATCTATTTTTTTTGGAAACTATATACTAAAGAATAATATAGGATACTATACTTACTACAAGATAAAGCACTAAGCAATGGTTATATTCAACGAATATACATTTGTAGGTTAAATGGCACGTCTGTGAAATGGGTATCATTGGATTAATTAGGTAATTAAAGAAATGAAATATTTTTTGTCGTATTAACAGATCACCCTAATTAATCTGCTCATTAGCTAGATTATCTACTGAAAAATTGATTCCTTCATTAGTTATTAGCTGCACATAACCAATTAGTAGAAGTAACAATCATTTCTATTAGCTGCACACAACCAATTAATAGAAGTAACAATCTTTTCTATGAGCTGCACACAACCAATTAATAGAAGTAACAATCTTTTCTATTAGCTGCACACAACCAATTAATAGAAGTAACTATTATTTCTATTAACAGCACACAACCAATTATTTGAAGTAACAATCTTTTCTATTAGTTGCACACAACCAATTAATAGAAGTAACTATCATTTCTATTAGCAGCACACAACCAATTAATCGAAGTAACAATCTTTTCTATTAGTAGCACACAACCAATTAATAGAAGTAACAATCTTTTCTATTATAATAAACCAATAATAGCCAATAACCAATTAATAGAAGTAACAATTTTTTCTATGAAATTTAATATAACTGTCACTTGAAAGGGTCAATTTAATATCTAATGTAGTTAACTTATCCATTTTATTCTAAATATTTTATTAACCAAATAATTTTTTTAATGACAGTTCCACTGTATTTGCAATTGAAGTAAAATTGACATTTTAGTATGAATGCATATTTTTTTTAAAAATTAATTCCATTTTATCGCATGCGTATACCTAATATTCAATTTCCATATCGCTTTAGAAATTACTAGATACATCAAAATGAAAGTTTAGTATTATTATATTTAAAAATTGTATTAAATTTATTTATATATGCTGCTCTAAAAAAAATATCTTCTTAGTCCTTCGAAAAAGAAATCCAAGTCAGCATTTTTAGAAATATAAAAAAGGCACAACAGAATATCTACAACTGTGCTTACATAGACTTTTATTTATTTTGGTAACTTTTCAAAAGGCACAAACCGTGACTCGGAAAAATCACGTCTTCTCTCTTATGTATATTTATCATTAAATGGTGAAAAATTATACTGTCGCCAGAAAAAGAGAGGTCAATTTACCATTTAATGTTGTTTACCTATTAGCATTCGAATCTCAATAACTTTTGCTATCTTTCTGAAAATTATTCTACTGTAACTGCATATCAAGTGAAATTGCCGTTTTGCACGATTCCATTGTTATGCAGAAAGCTAAGTGGCGCTTTTATTTTTATTGACGATTGTTGCCATGAATATTTTTATAATAATAATAAAAAAAAGAGGGGCACAGTGCCACATTTTGGTATGTTAGCTAAATGGAACAAAAAGGCGACCCGCAGTCTCTTATGGGATTCCTGATCATGTATTTCCTGTCCCAAGAAGAAATGGCCAAAACTAACTAACGTGATTTGAATGCAAATCGGGCATTTCTACCTTGATCTTATGCATTTTGAAGAAAAAGAAATCAACTTTAATACGACAAGCATTTTATTGACCTTTGTTTTATTAGCTTTCTCTGTACTCTACATTGCCTAATATATATATTTTTATAGGTAAGAGGTATGTGAGTTAAGAAAATTTCATTCACCTCCCCCTTCTTTGAAGTTTATTTTAGCCGTTTGTAATTATTGTTAAACATTTGGAGCAACGTAGGCATTATCAATGTTTGATAAAAAGAAAAAGTAAAAAAAAAGGCAATTTAGCGATGTTTGATTTTAAAAAAAAGGGCAATTTAGCGATGTTTGATTTTAAAAAAAGGGTAATTTAGCGATGTTTGATTTTAAAAAAGGGGCAATTTAACGATGTTTGATAAAAAAAATTTTAAAAAAAAGAAGAAGAAAAAAGGGCAATTTAGCGATGTTTGATTTTTAAAAAAATGCAATTTAGCGATGTTTGATTCAAAAAAAGAAGAAAAAAAAGGGCAATTTAGCATGTTTGATATATATATAAAAAAAAACGGGTATTTTAGTGATGTTTGATTTAAAAAAAAGGGGCAATTTAGCGATGTTTGATTCAAAAAAAGAAGAAAAAGGGCAATTTAGCGATGTTTGATTTAAAAAAAAAAAAAAATAAATAAGAAGGAAAAGGGCTATTTAGCGTAAACGATAAAAAATCGACATCTTTATTCCGTTTCCTGCTATCCACAGTCCTTGATACAGGATACATTTTGTCAAATTAAGCATAGTAGCGTTATAAAAAGGTATCTTAAGTTATTTAAAAAATAATGAAAATTCGATGAAACATTTTCTGTACGAGAAAACAACAAACAACGACAAAAGAAGTCTAGAATATATTAGAAAAGCTATGAAAGGAGGTAGATTTAGATTGACTGCTTACGATAATGATTCGTCATAATTTGATAAAGTTTTTATCACTTAATAATTAATTACGTATAAGAAATATAATTGTTTTTTATTTTTAAATGTATAATTAAACACGGTGATTACGGAGCTTTATTCTTCGATTGATTTTAAATAGTGTTTATTGAGCTATTAAAATAAATTTTTAAATTTCTTTTAGTAATTCCGAATGTTTATCGTTGGTTGAGTGGTTTTTGTATGAGACGTGCTTATACTATACATACAGTTTTAGTTGAATTTTTTTATTTAAGTTCTTTATTGTAGTTACCGACTTTTTTACGATATCAAGCAGAAACCCCTTATCCTTATTGATATTATTATTTTCTATAAATATATTATTAATGGCTATGCATCAGCATGAGTTCCTACTATAAATTTATTGCTTTTTTGAAATTAATAAAGAGAACTAAATAAAGAAAATTAATTTTTTTTGCACATGGATAAAACCATCAAGCAAAGTAAATTTGGAAGAATTTAGAAAATTATTATATTTTACGAACTTAAAAGTTACCATTCAAAGTAATAAAATCAACCAAATAAAGTAAATTTTTGAACATTTTCTGTTAAAATTATTTGTATCAACTCATATGAAAGAAAAGGTGTAAATTATCAAGTTCGGTACCAATGAACTGAAAAATTAAAGAAATACTAAAATTTAAAAAGAAAATACGAATTATAAATACGAAAAATTGAATTAATTATCTTTCCTGAAAATTTGGATATCTTATTTAATGAGGGCTATATTTTTTATTTTTAAAGAAAAGAAGCTAAATAATGATATCCACTCTTCCTTTATGAAGTTAGTTATTCTTATCTTATTTAAAAGCTAAGATATCTGAAAGGAATTTGAATTAACTTACCAGAGCAAACATGATCAGATATCATTTTTTGTGGAAGAATTTAGAAAATTACTATATTTTACGAACTTAGAAGTTGTTCAGTGTTAGAGAGAGTATTGTGTTGTAGCGCCCCCTAGAGAGAAATTAATTAGTGTGTAACGAGAGGCAGTGTGCCTATGTGAGTGTTATGTGTAAGGAGTGAAACAATCTCCGAGAAATAAAAGTGATGATAATTTAAAGTTGCAGTCATCTTTTTTTGTGTTGTGAATGTTTTGAGAACTAGCGTATAAACATGGTCCGTCGATGCCACAGATGGCTGGGACCGAAGAAAAGAAATTTAAAAAAAAAAAAATGTGTATGGTGCACGAGTTCGAGTTTCAATTTCACGGAGATTCTATTGTTATTGTTACTTGGTGAGAGGTTAGTGACATATTTTTAGTGATATTAATATTTAATCTAGTGTTTTGAAGCGTTATTATTCAGTGTTTTATGAAATTTATTGTGATTGAGATAAATTTATTCTGTGAAAATGAGTATTACTAAATTTAAAAAAGATGAGTTAAAGGCTATTGCCGAGGAGTTAAAATTACCAATACCTGATAATGCTAAAATTTTGGAGTTAAGAAAGTTAATACTAGAAAGTGAGATTTATAACAGTGATAAAGAATCGTATCAGACTATTGTTGATTGTGTATTAGAGGAAATAAAAGAAAACGAAAATAAGCTTAAGCGGGAGAGAGTAGAAAACGAAAACAAATTAGAAATCGAGAAAATAAAATTGTTACAGTTAGAAAAAGAATTAGAAATAGCTAAATTACGTGAAATCGAAAGCGAATCTAGACTTTCAAATAATGAAATTCAAACCATTTCAGACGAGTGTGATGTTGAAAGTTTAATTAAGAGTGTCAAAACGTTAACTATTCCAGTACCCGTAAGAGCAGAATCCTTTAATTTGTTTTTTCAGTCAATTGAAAAGGCGTTTAAAACCAAAAACGTACCCGATAAATTAAAACCCGAAATTCTTTTGAATATTCTTGGAGAAAAAGCGTGTAATTTAATGGTTTATCTTAGTGAAGAAGATTTGAGTGACTATCATAAACTAAAAGCTATTGTGTTGAAAGAATTTCAACCTACACCCAATGAATGTTTAAGTCACTTTAAAAGAGCACAAAAATTACCTAATGAAAGTTATGTACAGTTCGCGTCTAGATTGAGTGCAAATTTTGAATATTATTGCCAATTGCGAGAAGTAAAAGACTTTAAATCAGTTTGCGAATTAATTGTGTCGGATAAAATCATTGAGACATTGGATAGAGAATTAACTACGCATATCGGCATTAAGCAAGGAGAAACATGGTATAAGCCACATGAATTAGGCCGTGAGTGCGATATTTTCATATCATCAAAAGGAAAAATTAAAGGGGAACAAAGTTTATTTCCTAAATATAAATCTAAATATGAACCGCAACGTCATGATGGCAATAATCGAAACAATTTTCAGGGGTCAAAAATTACTTCTAATGTTTATCTTTCTTCCGTCAAAAGTGTTAAATGTTTTTGTTGTAATTCAAAGGAGCCCCACCCATTGTATTTGTGCCCTGTTTTCAAATCTATAAATGTTAACGAAAGAGTAGATATTTTAAAGACTAATAATTTGTGTTATAAGTGTTTGCGCTCAGATTGCAATGTTAAAAAATGTAAAGTAAAGAATTGTTTTTGTGGGAAACCGCATAATCGTTTAATTCATTTCCCTAAATTAGAAAACTATAATTCTTTCACCCAGACACCAACTGTCACAGGAGCTGCTGCTGATTCATCATTAAATCCTCAAGCGCAGATCTTCGTTAGGCAGGGAGGGTCGAAAAATGCTGCTTTCCCCCAAATTGAGAATGAGAGAAATTCAGCAGTTGTGGCTACGAGCTTTTTACAAAACAAAACTAAGACAGTTCTATTGAGTACCGCGCGTTGTTTTATTCGAGACAGATATGGCGCCATACATGAAATTAGATGCCTGTTAGATGGGGGAAGTGAATCGCATTTCATAACAAAGGATTGTGCGGATAGATTACAGTTGAAAAATGAAAAAATAAATTTACTTGTATCTTGTTTAAATGATTCCTCAATGACTATTAATGGGTGTGTTACGGCTACAATAAATAACAAGAATATGAGTTTTAAAAAAGAGCTTAATCTGTTAGTCGTAAGGAAAATAACTGATTTAATTCCGTCTAGAAAAATTAATATTTCAGTCGATTTACCTAACGAAATAAAACTAGCTGATCACACATTTAATATTCCCGGTGAAATTGATATTTTACTAGGCGCTGAAATATTTTTTGAATTACTTAGACCAGGTCAAATTTATATAGGAAGTTCTCGAATACTTTTTCAAAATACAGTGTTCGGATATGTCGCTGGCGGAAATGTCGATGAGATGAGGGATAACAAAATTCATTGTGGGTTAATACGAGATAGTGATTTAAATACTACATTAAAGAGTTTTTGGGAGTTGGAATCTATTGGTATCGAGGATAAGGGTATTAGTAGTGAGGAGGATATAAATTTGGAAATGTTTAAGGAAAGTGTAAGTTTTAAAAATGATAGGTATGAGGTTGAACTTCCGTGGAAAAGAAATAGTAGTGAGTTGAGTGATAATTTCAATTTAGCGAAAAAACGACTAGGAAGTCTTATGAGAAAAATGCAAAGTGATAAAGTTTTATATTCTGAGTATCGTAAGGTTTTAAAGGGTTACCTAGATGAGGGAATAATTGAGAAGGTAACAAGTCCCTTTTTTACCACAAATAACCCAGTATTTTATCTTCCTCACCAAGTGATAATAAAAAATGAATCTCTCACAACAAAATTACGAATAGTGTTCGACGCCAGTGCACACGAAGTAGGACAGTTATCATTAAACGACTGTTTGTATCAAGGGATAAATTTAAACCCAAACATTTTTGACTTGCTAATATCTTTTCGTCTAAACAAAATTGCTGTTTTAGCTGACGTCGAAAAAGCGTTTTTACAAATTTCCCTGGCTCAAAAAGATAAGGACGTTGTGCGATTCTTAGTGGTTAATGATGGAAAACAAGAAGTATTCAGATTTAATCGTGTGTTGTTTGGACTCAACGTGTCTCCATTTTTGTTAGCAGCAACTATAAAGATTCATATTGAGAAGTATGCAGAACAATATCCCAATACCGTACAGACACTCAATGAAAGTGTTTACGTCGATGATCTCATTTCTGGAGAAGATACTGTGGAATCAGCATTTGACTTGTCGAAGACTGCTGCAAAAATTATGAGTGATGCAGGGATGAACTTGCGAAAATGGATAACAAATGACTGTGATTTAATGAAACTATGGCGTTTAGAAAAATTTGACCATTTAGACATAAACGATCTCGATGACCAGTTACATCGTGTTTTGGGACTGTTGTGGAGTCCTCAAGATGATTATTTAACCCTTGGTTTAAGGAGTCTTTTAGACTTTCTTCAGGAAAGGAAAAATACTAAACGCTACTTGTTGATGGCAGCGGGCAGAATATTTGATCCAATTGGATTTGTGAGTCCTTTCACCATAAGATTTAAAATTTTGTTTCAAGAGATCTGGCAACAAAAATTAGACTGGGACGAAGAGCTACTGCCAGATGTTAGTGAGAAATTTGAACAATGGTGTTCAGAAGTGCATTCCTTAAGTAAACTTCACATTCCTAGATATATTATGAAGTGTGATGATGAGAATTTTCTAGAATGTGAACTACATACGTTTTCCGATGCTTCCATTAAGGCGTATGGAGCAGCTACATATATAAGACTGAAAACTCCCCAGAAAATCTTTGTTCATCTTGTGAGTTCCAAGAGTCGTGTGGCGCCGCTAAAACCATTAACTCTTCCACGTTTGGAACTAATGGGAGCTTTACTTTCTGCGAGATTGGCTAGAGAAGTCTCACGGGTCCTCAGCAAGAAAATATCACCGACCAACTACTTTTGGACTGATTCGACTATAGCCCTGTGTTGGATCCAAGGTCCTAGCAACGGATGGAAGGTCTTCGTCGCTAATCGTGTGAAAGAGATACAATCTTTGACAAACAAAGATTCTTGGCATCATTGTCCTGGAAAGGACAATCCTTCTGATCTTCTTACGAGAGGTATCAACGCCGACTTACTGTTGAACTGTGAAAAGTGGTGGCATGGGCCGCACTTTCTTCATGAACAAAATATTGTCTTTAAAGGTGACATTGTGGTACCTAGTGACAGCAATGAATACGATGAAGAACTAAACCAATCCGAACGAAAAACTCTGACTATGACTTTGGACAATAACTTTTTGAACAAGATCCTTTCTTTGCATAATAACTTTCGTAAAATTGTATGTGTTTTGAGTTATCTTTACAGGTTCATCGAAAATTGTAGGAATCCATTATACAGAGAAATTGGACCATTAAAGATCTGTGAAATCCAACGTGCGGAAACAACACTTTTAAGGCTGGTACAACAAGTGGAATTTTACTCGGAAGTGAAGGACTTGTCCAGTAAGGGTATGGTTAACCCAAAAAGTAAGATTAAAAATCTTTCACCTTTCTTAGATACTGAAGGTGTCTTGCGTGTAGGTGGTAGACTGGTACACAGTAATTTGAGTTTTGACAAAAAACACCAGATTATTCTTCCTAACAATCATAGATTGACCAATTTAATTCTTGAAATGACCCACAAAAGACAATTGCATGTTGGTCCGCAAACTTTGTTATCTATTGTTAGACAAAAATACTGGCCGTTAAACGGTCGCAATATGTGTAGAAAATTAGTTCATAATTGTGTAGATTGCTTTAAGGCCAACCCTGTTACTTGTTCACAAATTATGGGTCAACTGCCAACCGAGAGAGTTTCTCAGAGTTTTCCCTTTAACTATGTCGGATTAGATTTTTGTGGACATTTCTGGATTAAATATCCAAATCAAAGGAAAGGAGTTTTAAACAAAGTATATGTGTGTGTATTTGTATGCATGGTCACTAAAGCATGTCATCTCGAAATAGTTACAGATCTATCTAGTGAAGCCTTCATCGCGGCTTTAAAGCGATTCTTTAGTAGACGAGGAAAATCTGAACACATTTTTTCAGACAATGCTTCCAATTTTGTTGGTACGAAATTAGAGTTAAAAAGACTTAAAGAAATTTTGAGTAAATGTGATAATAATTTGAGTAATTTTTTGTGCGAGGAACGTGTTGAGTGGAGTTTCATTCCACCAAGAGCACCACATCAAGGGGGCCTTTGGGAGGCTGGGGTAAAAGCCGTTAAGCATCACCTCAGGAGAGTTATGAGTAATTCTAGATTTACTTATGAGCAATTTTTAACCATTCTTAACCAAATTGAGGGCATTCTCAATTCGCGTCCCCTCTACCCTTTATCATGTGACCCTGAGGATTTTGAAGCTTTAACTCCTGGTCATTTTCTAGTAGGCCGTCCCCTCACAGCGATAGCAGAGCCAAGTTTTACCGAAGTACCTGAAAACAGGTTAAAAGTATGGCAAAGATTATCAAAAATTGTACAGCAAATTTGGAAGCTTTGGTCAAATAACTATCTGAGTACACTTCAAAATCGAACAAAATGGTATTTTGAGAAAAACAATGTAAAAATTAATGATATGGTAATTTTGAAAGAAGATAATTTGGCCGTGTGTAACTGGCCTCTTGGCCGAGTTCTTGAAGTGTATTCTGGTAAAGACAAGAAAATTAGAGTAGTATTAGTGAAAACTAAAAATGGAATTTTTAAACGTCCAATTACTAAACTTTGTATTTTACCATTCTCAAATGATCAATAAGTGTGAAAATTTAAATTTGTGTGTATTTTGAATATTTTAGTTTTATTGTGAACATTGTATTAAATTGTTTGATTGTTTAATTTTAAGCATTGAATATGTCATTCAATCCGGGGGTGGATGTTCAGTGTTAGAGAGAGTATTGTGTTGTAGCGCCCCCTAGAGAGAAATTAATTAGTGTGTAACGAGAGGCAGTGTGCCTATGTGAGTGTTATGTGTAAGGAGTGAAACAATCTCCGAGAAATAAAAGTGATGATAATTTAAAGTTCCAGTCATCTTTTTTTGTGTTGTGAATGTTTTGAGAACTAGCGTATAAACAGAAGTTACCATTCGAAGTAATAAAATCAAACAAATGAAGTAAATATTTGAACGTTTTCTGTTAAAAATTATTTGTATCAACTCATATGAAAGAAAAAGTGTAAATTATCAACTTCGATACCAATGAACTGAAAAATTAAAGAAATATTAAAATTTAAAAAGAAAGTTCGAATTATAAATACGAAAAATTGAATTAATTATCTTTCCTGAAAATTTGGATATCTTATTTAATGAGGGCTATATTTTTTATTTTTAAAGAAAAGAAGCTAAATAATGATATCCACTCTTCCTTTATGAAGTTAGTTATTCTTATCTTATTTAAAAGCTAAGATATCTGAAAGGAATTTGAATTAACTTACCAGAGCAAACATGATCAGATATCATTTTTTGTGGAAGAATTTAGAAAATTACTATATTTTACGAACTTAGAAGTTACCATTCGAAGTAATAAAATCAAACAAATGAAGTAAATATTTGAACGTTTTCTGTTAAAAATTATTTGTATCAACTCATATGAAAGAAAAAGTGTAAATTATCAACTTCGATACCAATGAACTGAAAAATTAAAGAAATATTAAAATTTAAAAAGAAAGTTCGAATTATAAATACGAAAAATTGAATTAATTATCTTTCCTGAAAATTTGGATATCTTATTTAATGAGGGCTATATTTTTTATTTTTAAAGAAAAGAAGCTAAATAATGATATCCACTCTTCCTTTATGAAGTTAGTTATTCTTATCTTATTTAAAAGCTAAGATATCTGAAAGGAATTTGAATTAACTTACCAGAGCAAACATGATCAGATATCATTTTTTGTGGAAGAATTTAGAAAATTACTATATTTTACGAACTTAGAAGTTACCATTCGAAGTAATAAAATCAAACAAATGAAGTAAATATTTGAACGTTTTCTGTTAAAAATTATTTGTATCAACTCATATGAAAGAAAAAGTGTAAATTATCAACTTCGATACCAATGAACTGAAAAATTAAAGAAATATTAAAATTTAAAAAGAAAGTTCGAATTATAAATACGAAAAATTGAATTAATTATCTTTCCTGAAAATTTGGATATCTTATTTAATGAGGGCTATATTTTTTATTTTTAAAGAAAAGAAGCTAAATAATGATATCCACTCTTCCTTTATGAAATTAGTTATTCTTATCTTATTTAAAAGCTAAAATATCTGAATGGAATTTGAGTTAACTTACCAGAATAAACATGATCAGATATCATTTTTTTTAAAGAATTTAGAAAATTAATATATTTTAAGAACTTAAAAGTTACCATTCGAAGTAATAAAATCAAACAAATGAAGTAAATATTTGAATGTTTTCTGTTAAAAATTATTTGTATCAACTCATATGAAAGGAAAAGTGTAAGTTATCAAGTTCGTTACCAATGAACTGAAAAATTAAAGAAATACTAAAATTTAAAAAGAAAATACGAATTATAAATACGAAAAATTGAATTAATTATCTTTCTTGAAAATTTAGATATCTTATTTAATGTAGGAGATATTTTTTAGACGCCAAATAATGATATCCACTGTTCCTTTATGAAGTTAGTTATTCTTATCTTATTTAAAAGCTAAGATATCTGAATGGAATTAGAGTTAACTTACTAGAGCAAGCATCATCAGATATTTTTTTTTTTTTCAAAAATGATATCTAATGATGATTTCTAAAAAATTATATTCACCGTCCTTTTTGGAAATTACTCATTCTATTTTTTTTTCTTATAAACAAAAAAAAAAAACTCTGGAAACAAAACGTAATACGTTTAAGGACAAAATATTTCATTCGTAAGAATTTTTATTGTGAAGTGGGGTTAGACAGGCATAACCAATGAAATTGGCATAAAACCGGATGTTTCGAGACATTTTTATTATTTTTATTTTCCATATTTCGATTTTGTGAAAGAAAAATGACACAATTTAACGATGTCACGACGATTTGTTCCGTGTCAAGCTTCGTTGAACTAGCAACGCATTATGACAGTTCCAAATGTTGTCGCAAAAATGACATTTTAAAAATGAAAAATGACGCGGTAAACTTATCAGAAAACAAATAATGATAACAAAAGAAGTTCAGCAAAATTGCAAAAAATATTTATTTCATGAAAGTTCTGAGTATGATTTTTTTGTTTCATACGTTATTTGTTTGTATAATGCATTATTATTTATTTGCGTGTTTTTTTGTCTGATATTTTTCATAGCAATATTGTGAAATTAATTAAAACCTTTAAACTCATGTTTTATTACTAATTTTAATAATCGTATTTTTAGTCTTTACATTCAAATTATTAATTCCTAGATCCATCCGAAATCTTTTAATTAGTTTTAATATCTCTAATTTATAAACGCGATAATTTTTTAATAAATTTCAATTCAGACTTTTTAATTATATTATTAAACAAAATTCAGCATTTACATTATCAGTGGTTCGTATCTACCATTTAGTCGAAATAAAACCCATAGAGAGAATTTATTCATAAATTATAGTGCACCACGCATTTTATTTTACGTAAACACTGTTTCAATTGTAAATATGCATCATTCGTAATTAAAACACAAATATATTTGTTGCTCATTATTCCCTCGGATTAAGTCATTTACTTTATTTATTTTTAAGGGGTATGTTAACTTAATATTAGTGTAAATAGATAACAAGAATTATTTAAATGTTTAACCTTTATTTTATTGATTTAGTTTGAAGTCGAAATTAAAGTGGCAATTTGTTATTCTTTCATTAACTTCAAATTACGCTTACTTGATTGGTTAAAATAATCAAACATTTGCTAGAGCTGAAATTTGTATTGCATTGTATTATGTTAAATTACATAATGATCAAGACATAAATTGCATTTAAACTCATTAAAGTATGTTGCAAATGTTGTTTAAAATTAAAAAAAACCCCGATTTATAATTCTTTTTTCTCGCGAAAATTACAAAATCTTATTTTCTTTCCAAACATAATTTATCGCTACATTTTCTAACCTTATACATTTCAATAAAAATTCACACGCGCGACAGAAAACTAGAATTTTGTATCATAGCAAATATTTGAAAGATAATATTTTTAAGCGTTTTTTGTCCGCGGATAAGGAACCTGAATTCCAAAAAGTTTCGAATCTTCCGATATGCTTTTATTTCGAAAGAGCTTTCCGCGGATTTCTGTTTTTATTATTTCGATAGCCTTTTCCTTCTGCTTCCATCAATAGGACCGTTGCCAAACTTAGAATTGAAAATATTGCTCCGAAATCTTCCCGGAATTCTCTACTTTACATGTTTATCTTTCAGCAACTTGGAAATGTGCTTCGATCGTTTTCTTCTTCTTATCGCAGACGATCTTTTTCAAATATTTAGTGATATAAAGTGCATTTAAAGTTGCCAATTTTTTTTTTTTTTTTTTTTTTTTGAGCTCGTATATATTGTATTTTCTTTTCCATTTCTTGTTTAGACACTGTAAGCTGGAAATCGATACAAAGTATACATCTGAAATATCTATTTGTAGCTTTTTCTAAAACTCGAGAAGCTTTATCTAAAAGCAACAAATTGATCAGTTTAATATAACTTTATGCTCTCTTAAAGTGATTGTTAAAGAAATATTTTTAAACTCTCCATTGCCTACAATACATTGCTTGTAATACAATTTTATTTAAACTGTTTTCAATATTAATCAGATATATATCTGATAAATCTATTTGTAGCTTTTTCTAAAAATTGAAGCTATACCTAAAAGAGCAAGATAGATAAATTTGGAATATTTTTTTAAACTTCTTTAAAAAAAAGTATTTGTAAAAAAATATTTTATAATTCGAAATGGAAACACTTAGCTTACAATACGCTTTTATTGGAATTTTATTTAAAATACTTTCAGTCTTCAGCAGACAGCATGCATATCTGAGAGATCTATTTAGAGTTTTAAGCTTGAAAAGCTATGCCTAAATATGTAGTGAAACTATATCAAAATGTGTATAAAGATTTAAGATGCTATAGTTAAATGTATAATGAAGCTTCAGAAGCCATATCATGAAATATCAATTGAACCTGACATCATGGCAAATCGTGGCATTTGTTGATGCAGAAGCCAATCATGTTCGGCCCAAACGCTTGACGTCGCTTACAGGTATCCAATTAAATCTAATTTAAATCACGAGGTTAGTCTTAATTACTTCACTTCTTCTGGAGTTAAAAGTATCCAATTCGAATTAAATTCTTTCGCGGTTCTAGTGACGAAATATAATATTTCATTGTAAATTAAGGAAAGACTATTACGTAATCATCCGCGTAAGATTTAAGTAATCATCCGCGACTGCATATAGTCCCGTTCTATTTCGTTATCAAATTTTACAAGTATGCAAAACAATATAAAAGCTTTTTAAAAGTTTAACACGTTAGACTGAAATGTAATTCGTGCTATCTCTTACGATATGTATCATAGAATTATTTTAGAAATGGTTATGGTTTCGTAGTCTTACTGGAATCCTAGACTTGGCGACTTATTTCGATAAATAAATAGAACATTCGTTTTTGAAAAAGAAGCAACTATATGACGTTGCTGGATCATTGGAGTATATTGGACCACTAAAAATGGTGTGTCTTATGCCCTTAACAAATCAAATGCGAGATAAAGAATTTGTACTTTTTTTTTACGCTGAGGAAGAAAATCGCTGCAAGATGCTATATGTATTATTCTTTCATCAGTTTCTTTAAATGTGAACAGAAAGGCGATTTTAGATATCGTTTTTATTAATTCCTATTACTTGTTAATTGATTATTTAATAAGTTTTGTTTCCCTCATTTTATACGATTTAGGAAAGCAAGCGAAAAGAAGGCTGTGCGGCGCCGTTTCAAGAATTGGTAATATTGGTATTCATACGCACTGGGAGCTTGTCATCCATTTGGCGTACACTTGGATGCAAACAGACTCTCTCAATAAGGATAATGGTTTTTTCTTAACTTGCAACAGAGTATAGTAACTTAATCTTACTAAAACCGAATGGCATTTATGACTTAAATCAGAAGAAAAAACATGTTTGTCTTATTGCAAAACTGCATTTTTCGTCTTTATTTGTCAATTATTATGATTTATTTATTTTTTATTTATATCTATTGAGCAGAAATAATTCAGTGAAATTTCTCATTTTATGTAAAAGGGCAATCATTTGAGCGAAAAAGTAGTTAACAGACCGTAAAAACTTAATGAAATGAAGGATACTATTTCATTTTTTTCTTCGCATTTTCCACACTTTTAGTTTTATATTTTTAAAAAATGATGGAAAAAAATTTAGCTTTAATTTAATGGCCGTGACACTTTCCTGTCCTGAAGGCTGTATAAAAAAAAATAATAATCCTTCAACACAACTTGGAAATATTTTAAACTTTTTTTACTCCTTTTTCTTAATCTTTCGCAGCTGTCACAATCACTTGAGTTTAAGTTCTTTTAATTTGCGGTTGGCATCACCATATCATGCGTTAATATGTTGTTATGAGATATGTTTCTCATTCTTTTTGATTCTGTTAGAAGAGAATTTTTTTTTTTAAATATATTTTTAGTTTCCTCGCATCTGCATGTGTTCAAACCTAAAGCTTTAAGGCAATTTTATGCTGCTTTATTAATATCGCGTATTTTTATTCTAAATGATTTTTAATTTTATGAAGGTTTCAGATATTGGTTTTCTTGTAGAAAAGGGACTGTGTGGTAAATTGGTGCAGCTGTTTATAGAAAAAAAAGTTTTTTAATATTTTTTGGAAAATTTTATTAAATAATTTAGCACATTCATTTCATCCTTTCTCCAGTTAGCATTTCATAGATGTTTACAGTTTCTCATCATAACAAAAATATTTCGTTGCTTATAAGAATTTTTCTTGCGTATACGTAAAAAAAAAATTTTAATATTTATTTTTCTTACTTTCTTAATGACTTATATTCTTTTTACCAAGATGCTTGCTCGATTTAAGGATTTTTTTTCTCACTATGTACGCCTGTTTAGAAAAGTTTTATTAATCTTGATTGAATTTAAAACCATAAGTGTAAATAATGGATTCTTAATAATAATGTAAGTAAAATAATCAATTTTTACGGGATTACTGAATTAGGCAACCCAGAGAGCATTTCCCTTGTTTTTTGTTAGTTTTGGAAATATTTCTTGAGACTACCTCTGAATTCCAGAATCTGATTTAGTCCATATTAGAACTACTTTAAAACATTCTTAATTTGCTGCAACCTGAAATGTTAAGATGGACACATTTAAGTATCATTATTTAAGTTGACCATTAGTTCTCCATCAAAGCTTTCACGAAAATAAGAACATAAAATTTAATAACGGTTGACGAGTTTAAGACCATAAAGAAGTTAAGATTAAATTGCTAAAAAACTTCTTAAACTTGAGAAGAAAAAAGTTGCATGTGAAAAGAAAACAATTAATGATACTATTTATCAGGTAAATTAAGATAAAATTAACCGGGCATTCGGTTATGCATACGCGAACAATTGCACTAAGAAAAAAATGAACAAAATTTGGCAAAATTTATCGTATTTCTGCCTCTATGGGAACAACAAAAAGCTCGGAAATTTTTACCGTAGCAATTTGGTAATGTTTGTGGTAAAATGAACATAAAATAATACTTTATAATATCTCATAAAATTTGTTAATTTTATTATGATACCTTAGAGCACGGCATAAAAATCCTTTTTCGAATCAATTTACTTTTCAGTTTTGTATTTGTAACTGTGAACTATGTATAAGAACTATAATTTTTTCAAACCAGAATGTCAGGTAAACCGTTACCATATGAACACAAAAAATTACCAAATGAATGGTTTTAATACTGTATATTTTGGTTTTATTAACTAGAACTATATTTTACTAAAAATGTCCTTACCGTATAGTACGGTAATTGTACCAGAATTTCTTTCCTCTTTTTGCAAATTATGCGTCTTTCAAAATCTTAACACAATTTATCGAACACGAGCTGTTCGTAAACTCTGCATATTAAGTACACTTTCATGTTAAGTGGTCGTAAAATTTTTCTGTTATTGTTTATTGTAAACTGCGTTCTTTATTATGTATTGTAAACTGCGTTTGTCATTGTGTGATTGTGATTGCTGATTGTAAAATAATGTGATTCTTTTTTGGAAATTTCACTTGTTCTTCTATCTTAGTCCCTTACCCAACTTGATTGTATTTTTTAAGCAATTTTCAAAGATTTTTTATATTTGGCGATTTTCCCTTAATCCTTTATGACCGTTTTTAGCTATCTGTATTACTTTTCTGTAATCGAAATATCCTGACTTGGTGTTCATAGTTGACCTATTTGTATTTAATATCTGCCTATGCATAAAATTACGCTTTGATTTTAATATGAAAAGATAGCATCAAATTTTTTTTTTATAATTTTGTTTATGTATTTTTTTTTCTTTATTAATTTAAACTGTATAATGATTTTTTTAGAAATGAATAGAACTCTTGCTTTCGAAAAAGTTTCTTGAATAAATTAAGGTAAATTTAAAGTAAAAAACACCGGCAAACAAATTTTTTTTTATTGCTTCAAGACTGAAATTGATTAATAATGTCGAGAAATAATTTTAGAAGTAATAAATCAACTAAAATTTTTAACTTGTCTTTCATCTAAGATGTTTCTTTTCCCCCTCCCCTCAAGAATGTTAATTTAAAATTTTTTTAGTAACTTAGTTTTTTTTTCTGCTTAAAATCACCCTCGGCGGTGTAGAAAAAAAAATAAAGAAACATTTTATCATCTTCTTCTAACTCAAATATGACATTCAGTGTACTTTAAACTCCGTTTACGCTTAGAGCAATATTTAATTAAAATTTCTTAAGCCAGAAGTAAAGAAGCATGCAAGCTTGAAATATTTTATGTCGTTAACGGGGATTGATTTATTTTTGAAAAGTTCCGTTCGTAAAGTAACGTATACTTTAGAATTTTGTTATTTTTTCGGTATAAATTTTTGCAAGAAAATAAATCACGATTAAAATTATTCATTGAGTTCTTTTATGGGAGTTATTTGTTAATGTCTGAAAAAATAAATTATGAGATCGTGTTTGTTTTATAAACGTTCTGTGTTTAACTTTAATAAATTTTTAGTTTTCTTTATTTTATGTTTTACTGTTTTTGCTTGAATAAGGATTTTCTGAATATGCTGCAACCTCCATATATATATATATATATATATATATATATATATATATATATATATAAGGCCCATTTTTGGGTGGTTTCGGGCTATAAATGTTCAATTCATTAGCCTTGTAATTTTGAACCCAATCCAAAAGACAAGGGAATTCCTTTATCAAGCGTTTATACTTTATATCCGGCGTTGAATAGACGATACAATCCTGAGTTTACGGCTATCAATATATAATTCCGTAGCCTTGCAATTTTTAACCCGATGCAGAAGACAAGGGAACTCCTGGATCAAGCATTGGCTTGGGGCAAACTAGTCTTCGTGGCAGGCTTTTTGATGGAATTAATCCTCTTTTTCGTTACACGGTGAGGAAAACCACGAAAATCGTTAGAAGACAAAGCCCTATCTCTGTATCAAGCATTCGGATAAACTAGTCTTCGTGGAGGACATTTCGATGGGACTGACACGCAATTACGTTGCGAGGAAAAAATTCCCACGGTTAGCCCAACGATAATTTAATTTTTACCCATTAACCGTATATCACTATGGATATAGATATTTTACGCCCTCACTGCGGTCTGTGCAAGTCGAAAGCTGAATTCGATTCGACCAGCCATCACTAGCATTCGAACCCTTGCCACTTCAATTGGAGGAGAAAGCTCTATCCCCTGAGCGATCGTGGTTCTTTTTATATTTGTTAGATGATAATAAAAACAATAAGAACAACAATTATACTGTTAGTAATAATAATTATAAACGACTACCCGATATTTTAAAAAGTTTCCGTTTTACTGGCCTAATATTATAGAGGAAGCCGGCCACACATACGGTGAGATGTAAAAATGTTATCTAAACTTCTATGATAAGCAAGTGCTATCTTTTGTTTCGAAAAATGAGCTACATTTTGTAATGTTTTTACATTTCCATTTATGTCAGTTTATAGTGCAGTAGCAGGCATGTGGATTTTTAATATTCCTCTTAGTGAGTTACCTGTTATAAAATTGACATAAATAAAAGATATTTCCTCGCTCTAAATAGTATTATATTAGACAAATTCGTCTTTATGACAATTTGAGAGACAAACAAGAGTGTGTTTACCTCTTATTTACGGATTTAGATTCGAGATTCGTATAAAATAGACGAGGAACAAATTCTTATAAATACCTCTCTGGTGTGTCTAGTCGTTTTAAAAATTCTCAGTCTTAAATATTTTTTGAAACTGATTTAATGTTAAATGTTTTCTGATTTATTGACTATCAATATGTAGTTTATATTTGCTAAACTGAAAAATCTAGACACAAAAGTTTTGTAACATTAAGGGACTAGTTTTTTAAATTTAGGAACTTTGGCGAAATTTTTGCTATGTTGAGAAACTAAATTTTCAAATGCGTAAACAAGTGCATTGTTTTTGTATTGTCAAATAACTATATTCTAAATAATACAGACGCCCGGTGGCTGAGGGGTAGCGCTTCGCTCTGTCGTGCCAGAGGTCCCTGGTTCGATTCTCGGGCCGGGTAATGTTGACTCAGACTTTCATCCCTTCAGTGGGTCGATAAATGAGTACCAAGCATGCTTGGGAACTAAACACTTGGGGTTCCGCTCTCGGCGGAGCATCTGCTCCTGCACCCCCAGAGCCCAACGTCAAGAAAACTGAGATAGGCCTTGGCCCTCTATGGGCTGTCGCGCCGCTGAGTATAGAATTTAAATACTACAGGAAAACCCTTCACTGATAACCTAACGGCAATATTTGTCAGTCTTCCACTAGGGCTATGACAGTTAAAATAATTTACATTTTGATTATTTTATCTGTTTATCTAGTTTTTAAAAATTAAAACTAAATTTTAGTTGTTTTTTTTCATATAGTAGGTATATTTGTTTATTTCTAAGTGACAGAATTCATTATTTTCAGTAAAATAAGGAAATAGCTAGATATGGTGTCATAATAAACATTTAAACATTTTCAAAAATAGAAGTTCTATGTTTAAAATTTTTTATAAAGATCTCGGTAGTTTTTACTTTCTAAGACGTTTTTTTAATCTTTTTATTCCAATTGTTCTGAAAAATCTCTCTCGAGTCTTTGAATTCACTCTAATGTATTTTATCCATCTTACGATGAGTATTTTCACCACAAAAATTTCAAATTATCGCTAATTATGAAAGCGATAGTTCTGTCAACGCATTAACTTTCCATTTTAAATAAAACTGTCAACAAAAGAGAAAATAATTTTTCATTACCATTATTCTAATTTCTTTTTTTTTTTCAAAGAGAAAATATTTCTTTTTTAAAAATTTTTTTATTATTTTCTCTAGTGGGTATCGATTTGTTTGTTTTCACTTTGTCGTTTCACCTGAAAATTTTATCTCGAATCTTTTGTTTCGCTTGAAAGTATGCAAGTATCCGGATCAATTGATTTCATTTTTTTCCCCAATCTTTTGTTTCCTAATATTTGCTTCGCTGAGATTCCTAATTTTCTTTTTTTTTTCTTTTTGTCATTCAGCAATTACTTTCGTTAAAAAGAAGAGTCATCATTTTCGTTAACATGAAATCAATAGCTTTAAATTTTTTAAAACCATTACGACGAATTTTTCTATTTTGTACCATTTCAATTTTTCTTTTCTCACGGCTTGTAACGTTTTTATTCAAATCATTTGAAAGTTTATGACTTTTATTTAGTTCTAAACTATTTTTATTATATTTTTTTATTTTGTATTTTGGTTTAATTTTGTACCATATAGTTTTATTTATCAAGACGTTTAACACAATAATTATTAAAGTATTGAAATATGTTTATAAAATTAGAATACTGCAGATCCAAATTTCCATGCTCTATATAGTTTGTATAATTTTAAAACTAAAATACTGCATATCCAAATTTCCATTTTTAAAACATGAATACTGTAGATCCGAATTTCAGTGTTCTATGTTGTTTTATTTTTATTTTACATCCGTCGTTGAACAGCTGACCCAATTTTGGATTTATGATTACTAATGTTCAACTCCGTAGCCTTGTAGTTTTGAACCATTCCAGAAGACAAGGAAACTCCTGGATCAGTACCCCCAGAGGTATGATTTGTTATCGAAAAGTGGAGGACTTTGTGACTCGACAGATTTAGCTTGCATCAGTCACCATTTATTCTATGTTGTTTGTATAATTTTATATAAATAAGTTATGTTTTGGGTTATGTTTATATGTGCTTTGGGCAATTTTTAATTATCCAGCGAATTGGCAGGCATTTTTGTGCAATCATTTCTTTAAGTATTAATGAAAAAAAAATATTATAACATGATACGAAAACTTGTAAGACTTGAGGCAAAAATAGTGTCTTAGCAAAAAAACAGCGTCATAGCAAAAAAATCGCAAAACGAACTGGTCGCCGAATCCCTCCAGCATTGCAGATCACAGCTTTTGCACATTATTTTTCATGTCAAATTTTTTTTAAAAATTAGTTGTTGAGAAGAGAAACAGGAAGAAAAAAAAGTTTTTTCTTAAACTTATATATGTTTACAGTTATTTAATTATAATTATGTGTCAATCTCTAGGTATATAAATCGAAATCGATGATTTTCTGAAATTCGAATTAATTTTCTTATTGGAATTTTGGAAAATTAAGAAAATAAAAAAATATTAATTTTCGAAAACTCCGATTGTCTGGTTATTTGCAGCGTAAGGATTTATTTCATTAAGGCTCCCACGGGTTAGGGAAAATAGGGAAAACCTGGAATTGTCAGGAAATTTTATTCTAACTCAAAAAGAACAGGGAAAGTTGCAATTTTTTGCAAAAAACCTGGAAAATTCGTATAATATACCTGGAAAATAACCAGTCTTAGAATGGTCAATAAATAGTAATCAGTTATTGAGATTCGATTTAAATAATTCAAACATCTATTACAATTATTTTATAAAATTTCACCTTTTCCATGTTTCCATTTCTCATTCTATTCTATGTTTCTGCTCACGAAATCTAATATTTGATTATTACAAATAAAAAAAAATAAAAAAAATTTCTGATGAAAAATAGCATGACATATATAAAATATGGCATAAATTTACATTAAAATTTACCTGATGTATCTTGAAAAGTCAGGAAATTTTTTTTTCTGAAATTGTGTGCCCTGTGCCATTCGTGAAATATATTACTTGACTTAAAATTTTGAATTTAACATCATACTTTTTGTTCATATTTATTTTTATCTACACAAAATCTTTAAATTAAGTTAACATGACATTTTAACATCATACTTTTTGTTCATATTTTGTTTTTATCTACATTAGTCAAATTTTTGTATAGATCGAATTTTTACAACATTAGTCTCTCTGATTGTGTGTCGCAGACGACTTTAAAGTTATGAAAATTGTGCTGCAGATCGACTTAATAAATTTTTTTTACCATTCTGTTTGTAAAGGAAAGTTATCAATCAGTTTGTGTTATCATTACATAGACTGTTGAAAGGTTCAGGATCAAATTTCAATAAAAAGTACCGGTATTCAGCGTGCCAGTACTTTTTACCATAAAATTTCACGTAACAAAAACTCTCTGCTGTGCAGTACTTTTTAGAGTAATGTGTACTGTAAAATCATTGAAATCATTGCAATTAAATAATTATTACTGTAAAAATGACAGTATATAATCTTACGGAGGGTGCACTCAAGGAATGCACTCTAATTATTGATTCCTATAACATGAAGATCCGATCATTAAATCAAAAGTTATCCAGGGTGGACCTTTTATCTTTTGTGACTGTACATGAACTATACCTTTTCAAAATTTAATATATTTTAAAAAATAAGTAAGTAAATAATGTGTAAAAAAATGAATGATATTTTTGTGCAGCACCATTTAAATTTATTTATAACTTATTTATGTCACATCATATAAAGGCATCTTAAAATAAAATTAAAAAATTAAATTGTGCAAAAAGATACCGTTGTAAATAATCATTTTAAAGCTTTAAAAGCCCTTAAAATATTCTAACTCCATTTTAGAACTTACATTACGCGAACAAAATGCATCAAAACTAGCGTTTTCAAAACAAAATTAACTGCGATGATGCTCCTTCGAACAATCACCCCACATTTCCATCTTTCGAATAAGCCACCTTCATATTTTGTTCGATTGGAATTCCAGCAGGGGGGAAGGAAAGATTTGCATGGTGTTTCCCATTGATCGCTAGCCCCCTCTTTTGAGAGCCGTAGTACATTGACAAAATCGATAGAAACCTGTGCGTGACTGCGACGAAAAGTCGGTGGTGGTGGTGTGATGTGGGGCTGTATTTGTGAAAACAATGTCTCCGGCACGCATGTCACCGAAGTTACGATATTAGTGTAATAATGCCCAGGGACACCATTTAAGTACAGTGCTATTTTGGTATAGCTATATCTTCTATTGCTAGATTGTCAAGTCCTATGCAATCGTGTTTAGATTTACAAAGGCCTCTGCATATTGGTTGCTCGATTTGTCTGTATAATTATGCTTTATTAATATGCGTCTACTATAGCCGAAGGAATATTGCATAACATAAATCACTATTTTGTGTATCTAGAGTACAAGGATGTAATTATGGAATTTATAGACTGATTTGTGCTTGATAAGTTTATTTATAATACTTTGATTTTTTATTTTAAAAATCCTAACGGTCCAGATAGGCAATTTTATTATTATTATGCTTTTGAAAATAATGTTTACAGGTACATTAAAGTGTCCATTGCAATATTATAAGAAAAGTTTTTTAACATTAGAATTTGCCCCCCCCCCCAAAAAAAAAAAGAAAATTCGATCTTTAACGTTACAAAATTTTTGCAATTGCTCTTTTTTAAAAAAAAAAAAAATTATAGTTCCTTTCTATTACAAAAATTTTGCCATTGTTTTTGCATTAGTACTGAAGCTTGTCTAAATGTTTAACTTTAGCAAATATAAATTAAATTCTGGTAGACAATAAAGCCTAAGCCATATTTTTCCTTCTAAGTACTGATTTAAAAAATATTTCAATGAATTGTTATTACGAAGTTATATATTAAGAAATAATATTTTGAATTTAAACCTTTTTAAATTTATATCAAGTACAGCTCGTTTTAAGAATCGTTTTCTTATTCGTATGTAATTTAGTTCTTACTTTTAATAATTTCTATTTTTACTGCTTTTAAGTATATAATTATCAGAATTTTTTTTTTTTTTAAATATTTTTATCATATTTCATGAAGAATTCATTGATAAATCTTATAGTTTAAATTTTACTAATAAAGTGAGAAAGAACAATCGCTAGACTCGAAGCGAAAGAATATACATAATTAAAATAAAAATGTGTTTTTTTTCCTTTTAAATCAGTAAAGCTTCGGACGATAAACTAATTCAGAGTTCTCGTAAAACAATAGCAAACGATTAAAGAGCGAAGAATAAAAGCCTTTACACATACGAGTTTCATTTCAGCGGAAAGAAATAAGCTTCAGATTTTCCTCATGACAAAATCGTATGATGTCTTGGTATGTCAATGGCGAGACAATGTTTGCTTATTTTCTACCTTTATAATCCTAAGTTTTTACCTGACGGTTGATTTCTCATGCGTTCAGAACTTCGATTTCGCTCGTTATTTCTCATGATTCGAGTGGCAACAGTTGTTATCGTTTTCTCTTTTTATTCTGTTCTGATCGTGCGACAGGATGTAATCTACTATTTTTTTGTAGTACCGGCTTAGATATTTTGTTGACCTTTCGTAAATGTGCATTTTACGCTCGAATTCCTTATTTTTGCTACTTTTATTTATTTCTCAATATATAGAAAATTATAAGATGAGAATTTGCGGAAAATTTATTATCAGAGGATAAATTTTTGTTCAAATAAGACATATAATTAATTCACTACAAGCATAGTTATTTTATTGCCATACATAATTAATTAATTTTAATTTTTATGGGTGTGGGAACTGTTTCCCTTGTTATAAAATATTTAAAAACAAATAAACATTCATTTTAGTCATAATAATGCAACATCAAAACCATCCGAGGACACTTAAAGTAGTTGTATTCTTTCTCGTTTGATGTTCAATCTGTAGATCAGAACCAATCGAAAAAGTTTTCAAAGCAGTTAGTCGTTGCTCATTCTCATAAAATGCTTAAGCTGTATATCGAATCCACTGCTTAAATGGTTATCAATAGATTCAAACATGTCTTTTTGAATGCTTAAAACTGCTATCAAAACCAACCGAGCACACTTTTAGTAGTTGTATGTATTCTAGTTCACATAAAATGCTTAAGCTGTATATCGAATCCACTGTTTAAATGGTTATAAATAGATTCAAACAGTCTTTTTGAATGCTTAAAACCGCTATCAAAACCAACCGTACACACTTATAGTAGTTGTATGTATTCTAGTTCAATGTCCAATCCATACAATCGAAGATGAAGAATTATCGAAGAACCAATGGAAGATGTCTTCGAGACTGTTAGTTGTTGCTTATTCTCACAAAATGCTTGAGCTGTAAATCAGACCACTGTTTAAATGATAATCAATCGCTTAAACAATCTTTTTGAAGGCTTAAAAGTCCTATCAAAAGCAACCAAGAACACTTGCTAGTTTTTATAGCAGTGAATATCGGGGCAAATTCTTGAGTTTAGTTGCCATTGAAAAGAGAAGTATAATCATTGCCAAAATAAAAATAATAAAACCATCGTTTCGAATTAACTCAAAGATTTATTTCGATGCAGTGTTATGTGTCTGAAATAAGTAAAGTGTTGGGGACAAAATATCAATTTAAAAGTATCTATTCTAAATTAACATGATGTCAATTTGTGACTCATCACATTTTATTAATTATTTTAAAATTTATTTTTCATCAAAATAAACAAAAATACAGGTTTCTGTCAAACTCAAGTGTTTACGAAGAATACTGTAACTGTAATAAATAAGGGACAAAATATTAATTTAAAATATCTATTCCAAATTAACATCCTTGAATATTTATGACACATTACATTTTATTCATTATCTTAAAATCTCACTTAACGGAAAAGAAACGAAAAATATGAAAACTATCTTTGTCTTTAATATATATACGCTTCATTAAGTACCTTTTTATACTTTAGAAAATATTCCTGAATAACATCATAGAATTCTCATTAAATTTGTAATGAGATTCGCAGTTTATTTTCTCTCTTCATTTTAAAATTCTAACGACTCTTTTCTGTTTTCTTTGAGAGAGAGACAGTGGAAAAATCTTACATATGAGTTTTCATGAAACAACTAGAAAAATAACTTCATTTTCTTTGTCCTCCGTTGCTACTGCTATTCTCCAGTGAGAAAAAAAAGAAATCACGATTTCTCTGTGGTTTTAATTAAATGACAAAATGAAAGTATTATTTGATCTTGTAAGAATTCTTATGAATAAATTTTGTGTTCGCTTTACTGTTGAGTTGATACACTGAACTTGGAAGAAGAATTTCAATGATTTGTTGTTTTTTTCTCCTTCCATTTTAATGTTATTTTTGTTAAGAAAGAATCATCCATCAAGACGAAAAAAAAAAGAAATTATAATTGTATTACATTTTAATATCGTAAAGAAAAAGTGTATGTATATTTGCATTTTAATTTATAGATGAGTGTTGATTTTGCATCTTAGTATTCAAGTTGTGTTTTGAGAAAGCAATAAATGCGAAGAAAATTTTCGTTAAAGGAAAATGTATTGTCCTTAATATCGGAAGACTGTGTTTCCAAAAATTAATAAGTTTTAGTTTTTTTAATACCTTTTATTGGATTGAGTCGGTTTTTTTAGTGATGTTTAAAGAAAATAATATATTCATTGAGCCTTGTTATGGTTAGTCATGGTTTTTTAATCATAATTATAGTTTTATTTTAATAGTTTATAGTTTTGTTAAAATATATTAATGAATTATGTATTTTTTTAATAACTTCATTTTGTTTCATAAATTACTTCTTTGTTCCGATAAACTTAGAAGAATTTCAATGATTTGTCTCACTATATTTCTTTGGATAGATGAATTAGAAGAATTTCAATGATTTGTCTCCCTATATTTCTTTGGATAGATGAATTAGAAGAATTTCAATGATTTGTCTCACTATATTTTTTTGGATAGATGAATTAGAAGAATTTCAATGAATTGTCTCACTATATTTCTTTGGATAGATGAATTCGAAGAATTTCATTGATTTGTCTCACTATATTTTTTTGGATAGATGAATTAGAAGAATTTCAATGATTTGTCTCACTATATTTCTTTGGATAGATGAATTAGAAGAATTTCATTGATTTGTCTCACTATATTTTTTTGGATAGATGAATTAGAAGAATTTCAATGATTTGTCTCACTATATTTCTTTGGATAGATGAATTCGAAGAATTTCATTGATTTGTCTCACTATATTTTTTTGGATAGATGAATTAGAAGAATTTCAAAGATTTGTCTCACTATATTTCTTTGGATAGATGAATTAGAAGAATTTCATTGATTTGTCTCACTATATTTCTTTGGATAGATGAATTAGAAGAATTTCAATGATTTGTCTCACTATATTTCTTTGGATAGATGAATTAGAAGAATTTCAATGATTTGTCTCACTATATTTCTTTGGATAGATGAATTAGAAGAATTTCATTGATTTGTCTCACTATATTTCTTTGGATAGATGAATTAGAAGAATTTCAATGATTTGTCTCACTATATTTCTTTGGATAGATGAATTAGAAGAATTTCATTGATTTGTCTCACTATATTTTTTTGGATAGATGAATTAGAAGAATTTCAATGATTTGTCTCACTATATTTCTTTGGATAGATGAATTCGAAGAATTTCATTGATTTGTCTCACTATATTTTTTTGGATAGATGAATTAGAAGAATTTCAATGATTTGTCTCACTATATTTCTTTGGATAGATGAATTAGAAGAATTTCATTGATTTGTCTCACTATATTTTTTTGGATAGATGAATTAGAAGAATTTCAATGATTTGTCTCACTTTATTTCTTTGGATAGATGAATTCGAAGAATTTCATTGATTTACCTTTCTATTTTTCTTTGTTCCGATGAACTAAGAAGAATAGTTTAAATTATTTGCCTTCCTCATTTTTGTTGAGACAAAATCATAAATTGTAATAGTTCCCATTCATGTGTTATACTTTTTGTCCAGAAATAATGCTTTTAAAATAAAAAGTGATAATATAAATTAATTCATAGCTTTTTTTATTTATTTTTATGGATATTTTTCTATTGGATTGCGTCGAAGTTTTTGAGTGGTACTTCCAACAACAACAACAAAAAAAAAAAAAAAAAAAGGTATTGCTAATAACCTAAAATTCTATCGAAAGAAAAAGTGATGTATTTTGTGTCTTTTTTTTCTTCTTTTCTTTTAAATCCCATTTCATCATGTTAAATCTTTTTTTTTTAATCTTATATAAATTATTTTATAAGACTGAAACAAAGTTTTCGGTTTTTAATGATTTTTTTAACTCAATTTACAAATTTTTTTTTCAAAGAAGAAGAGATATATTTAACAATAAAATATTGAATTTGTGTTAAATTTTTTATCAACCGTCAAATTCTTTCTTTGAATGAGCCATAGTTTCCCAGTATTGCTTTGAAAAAGAAGCGAATATAGGAATTGATTTTACTCATTATAGATAAAATTTTGCAATGAGTAAAACGGGTTCTGCAGTGGTGTAAATGTTTTTCAGAAGCTAATGCAAAAATGATAACTCTCTTATTATGTGTAAATGCTTTTCAGAAGCTAATGCAAAAATGATAACTCTCTTATTATGTGTGAATGCTGGCTTATAAAGGTTAACTGTACTACCGCACTGTCCAAATAGTAAAAAATTTTAATCACACACTTCTAGCGGTACTAAACAAACTACCTCTATACTTGTACATTACGTCATCATGACGTTGGTGGCATCACAGTTAACATTTTAAATATATATTTTATTTATGAAATATTTTAATATTATAAATAATAAACAAACGCTTCTTGATTCTTATTAACATCACTGTATCATTTCAAGAGTCCTTCAACTTAAGATGGTTTGTCTTTATTTCCTTTAACCATTCTTGTTATTAATTTATTTCTTGCGTTTTAATATAACTGAATAAACATAATTATTAAGAATTATTTGATTGTGGCCCGACTCCTAGTATCCAGTATCGGGGACGAATAATTTCACAGGCGTTAAACGTAATTTATCCTGTTGAAGTTATCTTTTATTATTCATAAAAAGTAAAATAAAAAAATAAGGAGATCAATTTCGACGTGTTGTTTAACAAATTATTGGTGCATTTTTTTTAATTAACTGTTACTGTCCTTTAGGTTGTGCTGACTCCGAAACTCAAAAAAATAGGTATACGGTAAAAACTGTACTTCAGGTTAGTTAGCAGAAAAAGTACCTAAATATACTTTTAAAACCATGAAGATAGCAACTGTTGTACGCGGAAATTCGAAAACTATGCGTTTACAATCGAATTTTCAAGAAAAGAAGAAAAAATAAATCGTTTGCCAAAGAAATTTATATTTAAAAAATGCTTCATAAAATCGATAGTTTCGTTATAAAATAAGACTTCATTTTGCAATCCTCTAGGAACAAAAAAATAAATGAAGTCATCAATTCTAGAAATATCTATAGCAAGTATTGCATTGAAAACTCGAACTCAATTTTCTTCCATCTCGGAGAGCGGTAGTAAGAGTTCAGAGAAATCTTTTCCCCGTTTCCTTCAATCTTCCTGACATTCCCCCTTCAGTTTAGGAACACACGCTTAAGCCTCAACATAATCCTTTTCTGCCTCTTCGTTCACTTTTATTTGAGAAGCATTTCGGATGGGGAAGCTAAATCTTGTAATCCTCTGTTAAGATAAATATTAAATAACTGCTGCCTTTTATTTTAAAAGGGAATCTTTTCAAATTCGTTTTTTTATTATTTATTTATTTTATTTCATTTTATCGTTTGCTGTTGCTGTGGAAAAGAATTTGAGGAAGAACATCGTGGAATAAGAGAGTATTAAATTTGTCAGCATGTCTTAAAAATTATTGATTTTAGCTGTAACAGTCATATTCTGTTTTACAAATTCTTAGATTTTGTATGATTATGAAAATAATTTAATAGTTATTAGTTATGCCTTTTTCTACTAAATCGTTTGCGTGTTTCATTGTTCGAATGTGTGAACTTGTACTGTGATTTTTTTTCTACCACAAGCAACTGATTGAATTATTTTTATTTATTATTAGTTGCTTTTTGTAGATAGCTAATTGGCCTTTGAAAAGTACCTGATGGTACGGTAAAAAATTAATTTGGGTATGGTAAAGAGTACAATGATTAAAGGGCGCTGTTTGTCTTTCATCATATGGCTCTAGAAGATTAAGATTCTTCAAAGCTCTTGTATCTTTTATAAAAATTTAAAAAAATTAAAACGCCAATTTGGCTGCATTTTTTCACTTAGATAGAAATTATTTTAAAAAATTAAATGATGTAGCCTTTTCATATCTACAGAACTGTGGCTTTTCTTCCTTTTCCGCCTTTTTCATAATTTTCAAAGATAAATCAGCTCGCAATTAAAGATGGGGAAACTTAACAGTTGTTAAAAAATATCTTTTCTTTAACTAAGAAGCTTTTATTTCACCAGAGCCTTGGAAGATCAGCCTTAATGCAATTGTATGGAAAATAATTATTATTTTATTGTATTGAGCCAGTTTTAATGTTTAATGTCTTATGAAAGGAAATAAAAATATATGAAATTGAAATAAAAGCGTTTTTAATTCATGTAATAAGCAAAATACTTAACCATAAACAAAAACAAAAAAAAGTTTTGAGGTTAGTAACATCAAATTTCGATTTTCAAATTTCGACCACTTTTAATTCACTTTAAGTGAGATAAAAAGAAGAAAATGGGATATGACGAGGCTAAATCTAATTTGATGTCCAATTTCAACAGGAGAATCCTCAAGTCAATCATGGGTTAGTACCTTCTTGCCGTCAGGCAAACCGTAAGAGGTTTTCGTTGTTTGCCTCTCCGTGTAACGCAAATGCGGGATAGTTCCATCAAAAAGTTCTTCGCGAAGACAAAATTTTTCCTAATACTTGATCCAGGAGTTCCCTTGTCTTTTGGATTGGATTCAAAATTGCAAGACTCCAGAGTTGAAGTTTGGTAGTAGTAATTTTAAAAACTAGGTCGGCTGTTCAACGAAATTATGTACATTATATGTATATTACATGTATGTTTAATTCAATACGGTCCCTCTTCGCTGTTTACGTTTGAATGTTTATGTTTCCTCATAAGTAAGGTGATCGAAGCAAGGGAAGAGATTCAAACAGTTACTAACTTACAATCCAGCACTGTTTAACGATTCGCTTTCTTTTTTGGAGACCTTTCTTCTTGGCTCTAGTTGATCACAATTATGACTCGAACTTTAATTCCTTGTAAAATTTGTTAACTGAACTAAAAAAAAAAGTCAAGGACCAAGTTAGTTTTTTTTATTTTTTTTATTGAGGAAAATACCCAACGTATGATACGTTGGGTCATTATCATTACGAATCATTACAAATCATTACAAAGCAAGCTCAGCTCTGTTTTGCGGAACTTCGATAAAAAGAAAACCTCTTCGCACTTTTCAAAACCAGTTTTTGCTAATATTCAGAGCAAAAAAGAACACTTTTTGAGGACGCTTTGGGCTTTCACCTCTGTTAACAGTTAACTTAGTTAACTGTTAACCGATTAACAATTAACTTAGTTAACTCTTAACCGAGTTAACTCAGTTAACAGTTATCGTCTCAAAATTGACTAATTGTCCATTGCAAATACAGAAACTAATGAGTTGCACTTCAGTATTTTCGTTTATTGAATAGGTATATTTTAAAGTTAAGTGAACTATCTCCGTCAGCCATTCTGACACAACTTATCACTGTTATTTTTAATTGCCTTGTTACACAATAGGCCTGAGTAGCGCAAAATATTACTAAATTAACTATATTGCTTGACTATTGAGTGAAATGAGAAAAAAAATTGTTTTCCGTCAAATCAAAATTCGTAGTGAAATTATTAATTTAAAATTTCAAAAGTTTACTAGTTATTCGATTTCTTTCAAACTTTCGTCATTAGTTTCATCCCTTTGATTCGTTGCAGATTTCCCCCTTAAAAAAACTTCGAATAGTTGAATTGCTTATTCATTTATTCGAGAGTTATAGAAGAAAAGAAGAAAAAAAGTATTTTATTCCAAATCCTCACCTATCGAATATCAGAGAATATGTGCATATTTAAGGTGATAAAATTTCCATTGATCTCAAATTTCTTTCTGATGCTACTTTAATTAGCGATCTCCTCTTTCAAACGAGTGTTTGAAACTGATTCCTCGTTAAGTGACGAATCACATTAACGCAAAATCAAATTAGCGATATGCCATATCAAAGAAAGAAACATTTGCATATTCTTAACTCTCGAGTACCTTCCGGCGAAATCGAATGAAAAAAAAGAATTGGAACGTAAGAAAAAAAAGCCCAATTCAATAATCATAACCATACTGCTGAGCAGCTTCTTTTTAAAAAGTTTTATTAATTTCTCTTTTCTAGTTACCTTCATTATCGTCTGAATATTCATTATTTTTCTATCTTTTGCAGAACTTCTGGGATCTGGCAAAAGAATCAACCTGAATGCCCAAGATTGTGATGGGTGAGTAAATTTTAATGCTCCTTTCATTTACTTTTCTCATTTCTTGTGTTTTTCTAATTCTATTCCGTATCATCATCGTTAGAATGGTGCTCAGAATCTTGAATTATTAGATTAATTGCTAGAGTTATTTAGATTAGATAAATTGTTGTTGCAATTCTGTATTTATAGTCTTGGGTGAATAAATTTACTTGTTATGTAATTCTTCAGAAAAAGTATTATTGTAGGAAGTTAATTCTCTTTTGTTTATTCTTACTGAAGGAAGTGAATTAACTAAGCGGTGTTGCAGTTCAACTACTATTGTTTTTGATATTTATTCTGTTCAACAAATATTGGTTTTGTTGTAAAAATAATGGAGTATTCTAGTGAATTACATTAATGATAGAGATAATAATGATTAATTACAATAATGATAAAGATAATAATGATTAATTACAATAATGATCGAGATAATAATGATTAATTACAATAATGATGTAGATAATAATGATTAATTACAATAATGATAGAGATAATATTGATTAATTACAATAATGATAGTTTTCAAATATAAAAAAAATTAGATCATGCACTTTTCATTTTCATTAAACTGCGGTTTTTTTTCTATCTTTTGCGTTGATTAAAGATAGACAAAACTTAATTTAACAGTCGTGAATAACTGTTGCACACTCACAATAGTTATGAAAATAGCATTAATAGACTACTCTATCGATGCAATGTTGTTTACTTTCAATACGTGTTATTTTACGCTTTTTATTAATTTTATTTTTTATCACGGTATATTGGGAAAAAAACCCATACCGTTTCTAACGTCATCAATGCCAATATTGTCTTATCCTTGTAATTCTGAATTCAAACCATAAAGACAAAAGAACAACCGGACCAAGCATTACGAGTTCGTTCTCTCTCTCTCTCTCTCGTTCGCGAGTTTATGGAACAACCTGCGTTAGATGGAGAGGCAAAACCTCTCACGGTTAGCTTAACAGCAAGTGAGATTCTAACACACGATCCTTCTACTAGGAATATTTTACGTCACCATTGTAATCGGTGTGAGCCGTTTGCGGCATATGAATCGACCAGACATCGCCGAATCTCCATAAAATATGTTCCCTAAAATAGCATAACTCTCAATAGTCTTCCCTTTTTGTTTAACATTTAAGTCACATTTATCGTTTCCTCCGTCTTGTATCAAACATTTTATTTAATTGAAACCTAAAATTTTTCGACCAATAAAAGAAAATTATATCAAGCTACCTAATAGGAAATCCCCTGCACCTGTGTTTGTAACATTTTTATACCCTGAACTCCTTTTTAACGAACGCCAATTATATAAACGAAATTTGTATTATTTATCGTTTGAACTTATCTATTTTCGTTCTTTTTCTCATCATTATCATTTTGTAATTCACATTTTATGTGTCATTTATTTTATTAAGTCACAAAAGAGAACATTTTTTTTTATGACTAACATGAAAAAACCTTGCCAAATAAGCATTTTTTTTTTTTTTAAAGTGAAGAACTTTTTTAAAATATCAGCTGTTAGTTCGTTTTAAAGTCAAAACAATTCTTTCAAACGAGATAGTAAATATCGTCTGAAATCAAAGTTAAAGTCACTCGAATTCTTGTTGTTTTCTTGGCGAAAAAGTTAAGAAAAAATAACTCCATTCACGAAACGAAAAATAATTAATAAAGAGTTGTAAAAAAAGCTAAATTTTTGGTAAAAATGTGAAAAGTAGCAACTGTACTTATAAATTCCAGAATTTTATGCAGCAGTTACTAATAATATTGTTTTTTTTTCATTATCTTTGCCTTTATTTACTTAGTTGAAACAAAAATAAGTGTTCTGAATACTTTAATAAGTAGGGCATGATTTATAACATCTAGAACTGACTTCTTCGAGTTTTGCAATAGTATGCAGATGTACTATCATCACTCTTACAGCACTTTTTCCTTCATTATCAAAGAGGTATCAGCGCTTCCTGGTTCCTTATCATTACATAACTGAAAGAAAAATGAAAACATTTATGATCTTTGGCGCACAACTACAGATAATTATTTTTCGCGTGAAGATAGTCTTTGACGCCATACAGTCTAGCGGTACTCGGTCGTTTTTCAAGGACAATCTATTATTTTTTTTCCACCCTACTCTTCAAAGGTTCTTTTGTTTAGTCTCATTTTGTTGTTGTACGTAACTGATATATTAAGTACTACAGACGAAAATCTCAAGGTTTGCAAGTGTGCTTATTTTTTTTTCATCTCTTAATCTCTCAAATTAAAATCGGGTTAAAAATGATCTTAGCTCTTTTACTTGAGAAATATTTCATAACGGAAAGAAATTTAACGTCATAAAAAATATGTTACATAAAAATTTGTAATTATAATTTTTTATGTAACTTATTTTTTTGTTGATAATTGAAAATGTATTGATCATTGGCTGATTTTATTTTATTTTACAACCAACGTTGTAAAGCCGAACGAATTTTGGGTTAATAACTATTTAATGTTCAGCTTCGTAATTTTGAATTCAACCCAAAAGACAAGGGAACACCTGGATTAAGTATTGGGACAAACTAGCCTTAGAGGAGAACTAACTGATTGATGGAACTAACCCCATTTACGTTACATGGAGTGGATAACCACGGAAACCTCTTACGACTAGCCCAACGGCAAGGGGAATCGAACCTATGATCCATCTACCACTAGGGCTACTTTATATTGGCAATTTTATTCGATTTTTCGGGTACAGTAAATTATACTTATGTATCCAGCTACAGATTTTCTATGTGACCCAACCGCCTCAATCCTGTAGGATCATTTAATAACTACAATAATATCAGGCTGTTTTAAGGGGCTCATAATTTTTGCTCTTAAAATATACAAAAAGTAAGAATTATTCTTTGATTCGAATTATTTATGATTGGTGATTTATTAAAAAGAAAAGGCAATTTTATAAATACTTTAACTATTAGTCGGTCGTCCAGAAAATTCTTTTCTGCAAGATGATGTGCGTAGAGTAGTTTAAAAGTTAAACTTGTCTGGAGTTTATAATACCAGGATTATTTTATTGCCTTTTTAATAAGATATCAAAGATCTAAATCTTTTTTTTCCAAGACGTTTGTTCCGCAAATTTTAATGACTGTCAAATTCAAGGATGAGCTCTCGACGAAAAAACAATAACAAAAATTTAGTTCGGTACATTAGGCCTTCTTGCCATTGAATTCGTAAAACAAACTATAATATTTACATTATAAACCGCCATCTAGTGGTGCGGAATGACATTTTCATAATTAAGATGCCATCTAGTGGCTAATAATTTTATCATTTTCTACAATGACTGCAATAATGTTTAGTTGTTAAAGTTATCGTAATTTTTTTTGTCTCCCAAAACACGAAAAAATTGAGAATAACTCTTTGATTCTAATGATTTTTTTCCTTTGAAAATGTTGATTTAAAATTTATCAAGTTGTGTTGATGATTTCTTTCCCAATCGTCCATTATTCTATTGCAGACTGATGAAGCAAGCAATTGTATATTAAAAATCAATGACTGTTTCAATGACGAACCAAATATGATAAATAATAAAAGTACATTATTTTTGAAAATATGGAGTCCCATCAAAATTAAAATTATTCTTCATTTTTAACATACATAGGAATAACTTTATAAATAATTTTGAAAATTGTCCGGAAGTTGTGGGTGTTTGGCTAAGTCCCTCAGACCACCTCCGTCTATCAAGAATTAAAAAACGGTAGTGTCATGTACGTAAGAATAGTTTTTGTCAAGAAAACTAAACAAATCTATGTATTGACTATTAATGACTTTAAGTTATTTGACAAGGCTCTTATTCTTAGCATTAGACAAATGAATTGGCAGAAAAACAAGTGTGAGAAATATTAAAAATTTTTAAGAAAATCAAAACATTTAACAGCCACGTAACGGTGTTCAAATTCTATGCTAATCTATTAGGTAGATGTAGAATTTATTCTGAACTCAAGTTTAGAATATTGAATAAAAAGATTTAACGATTATATTTATGATTTTTATTTATTGAATGAATGTTAGTTTTAATAATTTTAGTTTTTACTTGTTATAAAATATGTTATACATATTTTTGCAGTGACTTTTTTTTAAAGTTAAATATTTGTTTTAAATATTTAAGTTATTGATATTTTTCAAATTGCAGACGATTATTTTCGCAAGATAGCGTATGTTCTTTAAAATTAAAACTCTGTGTCTAGTTTAATTGAATTTAGCAGGATTATTTTATTGCCTTTTTAGCCAACTGTCTTAAGAGGCAACTCATAATTTTTGTCAAGGCTTGTTTGTTATTACTCTTGTTTTTATGGAAAAACACAAATAACAGTTTTTTTTTCCTCCCATAAATTACGATATACAAGAAAGAAGATTTATCTTTTTGTTAGATTAGGAAGAAACTATTTTCATCACACTCTATATTGTTCGGATATTATTTTGTTTCCGTCAATAATTGGTTTTGCTTCAGTATGCTTCGGAAACAATTTTCTTTGTAATCTCACATCTACGTAGAACTGTTTTTGGGATTTATTTTAACAAAAAATGATATCCCCTTTTTCTTGTTCTCAAACGAGGAAAGTTATTTCGTTTCTTTTTTTTTTTTTTTTTTTTTTTTTTTTTGCTGAGTGTATCTTTTATCTAATATTGGAAAAATGTTTACTTCTACATTGCGCAGGATTTTCGAAACTGTATCTAAAATTAATATATATATATATTTTTTTAATATAAGTAAATAAATTCGTTTTTTGACTACATTTAACTGCTCTGTATTATACAGGTCTGTTTAGTGCCTTAGAATGTTACGGACATACATACAATATGTTATCTTAAATTTAATTTATCTTTATTAAATGAGATAAGTATTTGCATCGAATATCACGAATGTTTGTTCTTATTTTGTTTATATTCTTAGGCATGAATCTATAAGCGTCTCAAAAATTAGTCTAATTTTTAGATCGCTTATAATATTTTTGATACTTGATCGACTTGACTTGACTTGATTTTGATACTTGATATGATTTTAATACTTAGTAGACATGACCAGATTTTGATACTTGATTGTCTTGATTTTGATGCTTAATCGACTTGACTTGATTTTGATACTTGATTGTCTTGATATGATTTTAATACTTAGTAGACATGACCAGATTTTGATACTTGATTGTCTTGATTTTGATGCTTGATCGACTTGACTTGATTTTGATACTTGATTGACTTGATATGATTTTAATACTTAGTAGACATGACCAGATTTTGATACTTGATTGTTTTGTCTTGATTTTGATGCTTGATCGACTTGACTTGATTTTGATACTTGATTGACTTGATATGATTTTAATACTTAGTAGACATGACCAGATTTTGATACTTGATTGTCTTATCTTGATTTTGATGCTTGATCGACTTGACTTGATTTTGATACTTGATTGACTTGATATGATTTTAATACTTAGTAGACATGACCAGGTTTTGATACTTGATTGTCTTGTCTTGATTTTGATGCTTGATCGACTTGACTTGATTTTGATACTTGATTGAATATGTTTTGACTTGACACCGATTATCACGAAATGTTTTTTCCTATTTTGTTTATATTCTTAGACGTATGAATGTACAATTGTGTCAGATATTAATCTTATCATTAGAGTGATGTTTTCTTATTATTAGATTGATTGCGGCTCCATAAATAAAAGAGAGAAAAAATTAAAAACAAACATTTTCTTTCGTATTTTGATGGGGGTAATCGCTTTCAGATTTTTCCAATGGTGTGAAAAAATTTATAAACTACCAGTCTTGTCTACCGCTGTAGACTAGAATACCAAAGCACAAACCTTATTGAAATCACATCATTGGAGGAACAATTCTAAAAAATTAAAAGATTTACCTGACCAGAAGGCTTCTACATTTTCATAAAAATAAATAAATAAAAATTCAATTTCGAGTAAAATAACGGGGAAAAGCACGCTCCATGAATGTTTGAAACATTTACGAGAATCCGTTCTCATAAAACAACCCAACTCCAAAACTCAGACAACGTTAGAAAGTATTACTTCCTCTTACCCAATAACGATAGAGTTACTAATTGGTAGCAGCGGGTCTTTCTAAGCGCTTCGAATAAGTGCGAGGACCTAATTGAATCTACAGAAAAGAAAGAAAAAAAAAGTTCTAGCTGTTCCGCTTTGGAATGAAATAAAGCGAAGGGAAACCTCGTTAATGATGATTAACCCCAAGGGGTGGCCCTCGTGACGTCACTCTTCCGTGGCATCTCATCAACCTCACGCTGCTCCGTTGCGGCAATTAAACGATAGCTCACCCCCCGTATAGTTCTGATATTGCTCCGATCTGCTAGTTTCACACTGCAAGTTAATGACGTCTGAAAAAGATATTGCTTCGAAGCATGGGAATGTGATAGCTGAGTTTTATATATTAACGCTCTCGTTATCACTGTTTAACATGAGAGGCTTAATCCAGATGAATTTTCGAAAGTTCTAGAATGAGGATGTGCTGGAGGGAGAGGGGTTAACGAGAATATAAGAGGGGATCCCCCTTAAATAGGGACAATAGAAAAATGCTATTTAGTTTTTTTTTATAAACACTATTTACTGTAATTAAAAATATGGTACCTGTTTGCAGTTGTGTTGCATTTCGTTGTCTAACTATTAAAGCATATTTCAGTTAAGTGAATTTGCTGGAAATGATGAAATAATAACGGCCATGGATGTTGTTTTCGATTGTTGAAAGGGAAGGGTGACAATGGTAAGAGGAAAAGAATAGCAGGAAATGTGTCGTCATACAATTTGGTTAAAGCGAAAACAGTAAAATGTGCTAATTAAAGACATTTATGTAATTTATTTTGTTCATTTTTACATTAAGTGTTTATGTAATAACTATTACTAATTAAATCAAAAATCCTAAGAAACTGAAGCGGAAAAAATATCCTTGATTTAAAAAGTCATTGGCGTTAAAAAATATGAAGATGGTTATTTGTGTAATTTATTTTGTTCATTTTTACATTAAGTGTTTATGTAATAACTATTACTAATTAAATCAAAAATCCTAAGAAACTGAAGGGGAAAAAATATCCTTGATTTAAAAAGTCATTGGCGTCAAAAAAAATATGAAAATGGTTATTACAATCGACATGTTTCAGCCTCCAAAAATTGTCAATTTTAAGATTAAGAACGTTTTTCCTCTTATTAAGGTATTTTTATTTATTTTTTATGTTTCTTCATTTTGGCCGCTGAGGGCATTTTTATTTTGCTAATTGTTTTGTTTATTCTCTGTGGTAGATAGATCATGTGTAAAAATCCCCTTGCCGTCGGGCTAACCGTGGGAAGTTTCCGTGGTTTTTCCTCTCACAGTGTTACGCAAATGCGGGTTTGTTCCCTCAAAATTTCCTCCACGATGTCACATTTCTCTCAATACTTCATCCAAGGATTGGGTTCAAAATTAGAAGGCTGCGGAGTTGAACAAGTCGTAAACCCAAAATTGGGTCGGCAGTTCAGCGACGGTTATACAATAATTTATTTATTTTTAAATGGTTTTTAAATGTTAATAAATAAATATTTTATTGCTGTTTTTGTTGTATTTATATCAAGCCCAGTTATGCTTATCATAATTTCAATCTCCATATTTTTTTGAAGCTAACGAAGTATTAATTAAGAATTATTATTACTATTGCTGTTATGCTCTCAAGCTTCATTAGAACACACAGTTAAAATGTAAAACATGATCTATAATATAGTGCTATGCAACTAATATAGCGTGACAAGGGGAAAGTAAATGTGATATTTAGTTATAGGTGATATTGTGTTGTGTATAGGTGTGATTTTTTGTGACAATTAGGAGAAAAGGGTTAAAAAATTCTGAAAATGTGTCATCATTGGACGGCTTTTAGCTTACTTTCTTTAAAAAAGTACGAATTCTTTGATTTTTTTTTTCTTTTTTAGTAAATTGATCATTTAAACTTTTAGATAAACATGATCTAATAGTTTGAAATATTTAGATCAATCAGTTTTATAGGTCAAGATCAAAGCTTTTAGAAATGGTTCTATTTGTGTCGATTTAAAAATCCTATAACAACTTAAGAAAACTTAAATGATTCTAGAACACACACCTTCAAATTTCGTTTTAGCATAAATTTCGATCGTTCCTGTATACAATTAATATTTTATTTAATCAGTGATAATAATTAATTGAAATATTATATTGGCTGTATATAAATATGTATTATATTTTTAAGTAAATAAATTTTTTAATTGTTTAATAATTTTTCGAAACTTTTCTTTCTCAGAAATATTATCATATTTTTAAGTATACTGCTTTTACATTTTGAAAATTTTTAAAAAATAAAAAATAAGAAAATAAATAATAACACAAACAACAAAAGAGATCAATCTAACAATTGAACGAGAATAACAATTTTTTTTTTTATTTGAAGCAACTTGGCATTTTGAAGATATGAGTCTATTCATTTCCACAGTCCATTGGAGATGCAATTTACTGCGATATATCAATATTTATTTTTCTAAACAAACAAAGGGGTGGAATTTTTGTTTTTATTATCAGTATTCAAAATATCGTATTTCATCCATTTCCGGGTTTTTCATATTTCAATTTTTTCATCGAGCAGACATTTGACGTTTTGAAATTATTATTCTTTCATATCAAAAACTGAGCGTATGGAGTTATTCATAGCTCGCATTATACCCTTGGTATTGAGTCACAATTTACAATAGAAAGATCAGTTATATTTGGAGAGAAAAAAATGGACAGATTAACGATGCTTAAAAAAAATGAAGCGCTACTCGTTTCTCAAACTTTTCAAATTTTGTCATAATTAAACATTTTAATATTTTATGTTACTCTCTTTTGGACAACACTGTTTTCCACAAGTTCGATCTCGCACGGTTCAACAGCGTGGTAAAAACCCTGATTTTCATTACTTTCATCACTATGAGTCAAATTCTTTTTTGAAACGGTCACTACTCTTCTCCAAACTGTCATGTGTCCGGCAGTGGACTGATCGTAAAGACACGGTTCCCAGTAGAACACCGACGTCTAGCATCACTGGCTGCGGTCAGTAAGCTGGTGGGTGACCATTCTAATCAGCCTGTGTAAGGATCGCGATATTGATCTTCGTTAAATTGTTCTACCGTAAAGTGCTCGACTTTGCATTCAGGTCGTCGGGCTACCAAACGAGGAGAGCCATTCTCTCTCCAGAGGATCAAAATTGCGATGGTATGTCTTCGGATCATCCTCTGGAATGTTTCCCTTACCGTCGCCAATAGCCCATTGTGCAGCTCTAGTGCGACGTAAATAAAGTACCTACCAAACTGCTATGTTGCACTATCGATTAAGCTTCCAGAAACGTAACGATTAGAGTAGAGATGCACAATCATTTTTCTATTCACATTTTAATGCTCGATTCGAGTTTCGTATGAATACATATTAAAAATATCGGTATCAAAACCATGTGGAATTACGAAGCAATAACTGTCGAAGAAACGATCGAAAAATAGCTTGGATTTTCGATTTAAATCGACACAAATAAAGAACATCAAAAGTGTGTATAAAAATGCGAGATTTGAAACACTCGAGTCGGAAAAAATATAGTGTTAAAAATATCGTGAATATAAAAACTATGTAGAAATCCGACCATAACTACCGAAAACACGATCGAAAAGTCATTTGGATTGACGATGAAATGGTCGCAAATAAATTGTCTCAAAAAATAAATTTATTTCGAAATTTGCGAGTCAGAGTAATATGTTAAAAATGTAAGACTGTGGAAGCAATAATCGCCGAAAAACTACAGATTTAAGGTGGAATCTACGCAATCCTTTTAATTCATCTTACAGAAGTGTGATCTTTCCTACAGCTCTAAAGACTACTTTATTTCGAAATTAGCGTTTGTTAAAAATGTAAGACTGTGTGGAAGCAATAATCACCGAAAAACTACAGATTTAAGGTGGAATCTGCGCAATCCTTTTAATTCATCTTACAGAAGTGTGATCTTTCCTACAGCTCTAAAGACTACTTTATTTCGAAATTTGCGTTTGTTAAAAATGTAAGACTGTGTGGAAGCAATAATCACCGAAAAACTACAGATTTAAGGTGGAAACTGCGCAATCCTTTTAATTCATCTTACAGAAGTGTGATCTTTCCTACAGCTCTAAAGACTACTTTATTTCGAAATTTGCGTTTGTTAAAAATGTAAGACTGTGTGAAAGCAATAATCACCGAAAAACTACAGATTTAAGGTGGAATCTGCGTAATCCTTTTAATTCATCTTACAGAAGTGTGATCTTTCCTACAGCTCTAAAGACTACTTTATTTCGAAATTTGCGTTTGTTAAAAATGTAAGACTGTGTGGAAGCAATAATCACCGAAAAACTACAGATTTAAGGTGGAAACTGCGCAATCCTTTTAATTCATCTTACAGAAGTGTGATCTTTCCTACAGCTCTAAAGACTACTTTATTTCGAAATTTGCGTTTGTTAAAAATGTAAGACTGTGTGAAAGCAATAATCACCGAAAAACTACAGATTTAAGGTGAAATCTGCGTAATCCTTTTAATTCATCTTACAGAAGTGTGATCTTTCGTACAGCTCTAAAGACTACTTTATTTCGAAATTTGCGTTTGTTAAAAATGTAAGACTGTGTGGAAGCAATAATCACCGAAAAACTACAGATTTAAGGTGGAAACTGCGCAATCCTTTTAATTCATCTTACAGAAGTGTGATCTTTCCTACAGCTCTAAAGACTACTTTATTTCGAAATTTGCGTTTGTTAAAAATGTAAGACTGTGTGAAAGCAATAATCACCGAAAAACTACAGATTTAAGGTGGAATCTGCGCAAACTTTTTAATTCATCTTAAAGAAGTGTGATCTTTCCTTCAGCTAATGCATGCCTCGATTTACACACAAATATAATGGTTTTGATCTATGCAGTAGGAAAATGCCGTGACGCATGTTGATGATTTAAATTATAAAAACTTTATATGCGCTATTATTTTTATCCTGATATAGGTAAGGAAACTTACATGAATAAGATTCACACTAAAATGTAATTTTTAAAATTTTTTGATCGAATTTATTAGTGTTGATGAAATAATTTCTTAAAAAGGTTTGTTGAGTCCTTTATTGTTCTTATACAAATTTAATTTTTAAAATAGAGAGTTGTTTGTATAATTTATTAAATTTATTTTGAATAATACAAATGATTCTTAACTAGAGGCAGATAAATGTTCAAAAGAATTTTTTTTCTCGAACTATAATGCTAATTTTTCCCAAGTCAATGCGTATTTTTTAGAATCCTTACAATATAAACCGTGAAAAAAGTAATAATTGAAAATATTGAAACAAAATTTAGGAAATATATTTTTTATGATTTTTTTTTATTTTATTATTAATCCTGTGTATATGCATGATCTCATTAAATTTTAAAAATCAAAATTTAAATTATAAAATTATTTTGCAAGGCTAAAAGTGTTGAACTCAAAATATGATTGTTAGTAATTTGACACAATTCTCAAAAAATTCACTTAACAATGGGTGCCCTGACTCCTTTTATTATTTCTTTTTAATGGCGTTGTTTAAAAGTCGCCATTTTGACGCCTGACCTTGAATGGTTAAAACGTGGCTAACTTGGTTTAGTTTTACTGCCTGAAACATTTATGGCTGTTAAAAGCTGCAATTAAATGATCTTTATGGATTGCGTTCACATCGTAAAATAGTACGTTCGTGATGCTGCAACGTTGAAGTTAGGAACTTGAACCATTGTATCTGCGTGATTGCAAAGATATTTGTGTTGCAAACAAAATCTATGCGTACCGTTAAGGTTTCTGACCTCAACAGAAGAACTGAATATTTATTTTCTCTTAAAATCTAGTTCAAAAATGAAATGCAAATTACTGTAATTAAATGTCCATTCATTTGAAAGTGGCTTATGCGTCGATGAGAAAAAGAATTGCATTTAAGCCTTTGGTTCTATTTATGGTGACTAATTGTGCTGGCTTTTATGATAAAGGTAGAATGTATATTTTAAAAATTAAGCATTTTACAAAAACGCAGAGAGTTGTTGTAGATTGTCCGAATGACTGTAAAATAAATCACTATAATTTTTCCATTTTTCATGATTTTTTTTTCTTTTTGCTTATTATAGTTAATGAACAATCTATCGAAATCACGGACTTCGGTCATAACGTTCATCTTTGTGTCCTCGTAATTTTAAATTTGCCCCCCCCCCCCCCAAAGACTAAAGGCTATTGAACTAAGTATATTAGAACTGATTCATCTATTCTAAGGAAATGAAACTTACTTTTTCAAAAAAAAAATTCACGTTAGGTCAACGGTAAAACGACTTTTAAATATAAATAAACTTTTTTCTTAATTGTTACATATTGTAAAATCATTAATCAGTTTATTTCTGAGCATTTTTAACTGTTCATTTTACCAATGAAACGTTACTCACCTTTTGCTAAGAAAATTGAGCAACTGAACTACATTACGGTCTAACTTTTTTGGCTTGCACAAATATTGTTCTCGGTTTATGATTAATATTTGTACACTCTTGTTTTGTCAGTTAGATATTTCTGCACAATCGCTACAAACCTAATCTTGATCATTCTAACTATGCCAGGATCTATAGTAGATTTTTCTAGCATTATATATAGAAGGTTTATCTTATAATACTAGATTTTGGTATAGTAATTTAAACCTAATATTGTAGTATAGATTTATTTATTCTCTAGTAATGAAGTATAGATTTGTCTGGTATTTTTTACATAATCGTTTCAAACCGTACTAGTCGTATGCAACAATTTTTTAGGTATTCATCCCAATCCTATTCCAGTTCATTCTAATTAAAATACTAAAATGTTTCCATCTACTTCAATTGCTTTTCCTAGACAATCATTTTAGAAACTATCGCTCCAAACCCATTCTAGTTCTTTCCAGTTTTGTTCCAACCTGCCATAATCTGGTTTATAATCCTTTGCTATATCTGTTTCAACCAATTCTGATACAGCACTAATCTAACGATAATATCTTCAAATGATGATTTTCGTTAAGCTTCTATCATCGATTTAATTCTGCAGACAATTCCAAAAATGTAAAGCTGTCTCTCCGGAACCCCTCCAAAAATGAAAAATTGCAGTTTCAATTTACCCCAAAACCAATAATTGTTCCAAAACACCAAATGCACCACTGTAGTAGTTTTGCGTTTTATGAGTTTCCCCGACTACATTGATGTTTGTAATCGCTGATTTATTACTCTTGTTTAACTTCTTTAAACTCCCATTTCCAGAAATCATTGGCAGAAGTGAACGAACTCCATTGGGTGCTGATTTTTCTTTATTTGCGAGTCTTTTCTAATTGATAACTAAGTACTAATGAGAACTTCCCAATCAATGGCATCTCGCTGTGGTGCTGAAACCGAAAGAGTTATTTCCAAGCGAGAAGAAAGAAGAAGGAAAAAAAAAACCATCCACTAATAGCGTGTTATGGATGTGTCAGTTTTATTAATTGCTTTGGCCACATAGGTCGAAGAAGATCTCACTACATTTTTTTTCTTTACTACGTGTATTGTATATATCCTGATTAATTTTGTGTTAGGTTATAAACAATTTATTTAAGTATATTACTTTAGCTGGAGCTCATTAAATGTCCTGTCTTTTCGGGATGAATAGTAATTTTGAAGACCACCCTTTCGTTAAATTATCCTGATTGTAAAACCTGTTTGCTAAACATGATTCGATATGCCATTGAACGCGTTCTCTAAACATGGTTTTTCGAATCTCAGTCGCCAAGGAAAACAAAAAAGCCACAGTTTAAGTACCTTACACTTGAAGCAGAGCGATGATTTTAAACTATATTTGTCTTTTTGTTGAGTATCATCCTGCAGTTTTTGCACATTCTTTAAGCACAGATAGTGCAGCATTGGAGTAAGTTTTTACATTTTAAAAGCGCTTTTTATTCTCACAAAACTCCTTATTCACGTTTTGCGCCATTTTCGTAATAAGTATAGACATTGCTGACTTCAATCGGTTAAACTTGACCTAACTGTCATGAGTAACTGCTACAAACTCTCAGCAGTCATTGAAATAGTATATTATTCGCAAAAAAGAATCATTTGATATGACGACGGAGCCTTCGAAAAAGGTTTTTCAAAAGCTCTGTCGTCACTAGGATAAACTCCCCCCCCTCCCAACCCCCAATAATTTGACTATTGTGAATTTTCTACTGTTATTTATTCTTGGTAGGCCAAGTTAAAGCTCTTTTTCGAAGATCTATTGCCAAGGAAAATAAAAAAGCCATAGTTTAAGTTCCTTACACTTGAAGCAATGCAATGATTTCAAACTATATATATCATCTTGTCGTGAAGAATTATCTGAGCTTTAGAACAGACAAATAACTTAAATATTTAAAAAGTTTTTGAACTTTCTTAAAAATTACCAATTTGGCGACTTTTCCCACCTTTATTAAAAGTATCAAAATGACTGTCTTCTTCTCAGTTTTGCAAATTTTTATGAGTTCAGGTAATGCAACATTGGTGTAAGTTTTTGAATATTAAAGAATTAGGCCACAAATGCTTTTCATTTTCACAAAACTATGGTTTTTCTCCATATTGACGTTTTGCGCCATTTTCAAAATTAGCGTAACAGCGCTGACTTTAGTTAGGCTAAACTTGACCTAATAGTCATCAGGAGTAACAATTGCAAACTCACAGCAGTTATAAAAATAGCATCTTACTCACAAAAAAGCATCGTTTCTTATTACGACGGAGCTTTTGAAAAAACGCCTTAAGCTTATCTTGAAACAGTTTACTCTATTACTAATTCTGAAAATAACGCAAAGCCTCAACCTGAAGAAAAACCACAGTTTCGTGAAAAAGAAAAGCGTTTGTGATCTAACATTAAAAAAAGCTACACCAACACTGCATTATCTGGGCTTATAAAAATTTGCTAAAAAAAGCAATAATAATAATTAACATTAGTTTCAGGGGACAGCAACTAATTTAATTGATATTCGCTCCTAGGAATAAAAATTATGGAAAAACTTTATATTTCTTTTTATTGTGCTTAAATTATACATTTACATCTTTGACTTTTAAATAAATTCTTGAACTTCATCCTTTTTCTGAACATGTTTTGGTTTATTGAAAAAAATTTTAAATAAAAATGTAGATATCAAAAAATATAAATTTTATGCCACCTAGAATTAGAATCTTTTAAAATGTTTTAGTTATTTAACATTCTAAGATGCAATTTATGAATCGAAATTTTTATTGTTGGAATTTCGATTTTTTGTCAGAGTTATTTTTCTAAATTAGTTACAGTTATTACAGAGAAAATTGGCTATTATTTATGTTAGTTTAATAGTTTACTCCATTTAAATTTTGGTTTGTTGTGTATCTTTGTTCATGGTGCGTAGCGTTTTTAAAAAGTTCTTATAGGTTCTTATTTTCGTTATTTAAAAGTCCTAAAAGGTGCTTTTTTCATTTGGGTATTTTTAAAAAGTGCTTAATTTTCCCTTTTTAAAAATGAATTTTTTTTCCCGTTACCATGTCGATTTCCGCCACGTATTATGCGAAAGCATGCTTTTCACATTGTTCTATTCAACGTTTTCACAATTCATTTCGGCATACCTTCGGTCCATAGCGTATGAAAGCGCCAATCATTTTACATGTTTGATGAAATACTTGCGAGTCCGTATGTGCATCTACTGTGCTGGATTCCGTGAGATTATTGCCTTCTCATGTGCAACTCTGCTGCATTTTGCAAGATATTCTCAATTTCAGACTTCATTTTCCGCCCTCTGATATCGAACCGAAAAATCTCTCGAATATTTTATAGCGGCTAATATAATCAAGAAAAGAGTTCTTCGTCAGAAACTAGTTATTTTATTATGATCATCTAAAGTCTTTGAAAATTATTTTTCATTTTGTTAATGTATATTGTGCTTAAAAGGTGCTTATTTTTTGTTGAAAGATTTGGCTACGCAACCTGTTGTTGTAAGTACAGTTTGTTTATAAAGTCATGTTCAGTTTGAAACGCAATACCATATCAGGGTAACTTAGTTACATGTTGCAAAAATGAACGAGAATTTATTGTAAATTAATTAAGAAACCCCCACTTCCGACATAGTCTTTGTGAGTCAATTAATCCGTAGGAAGGTTGTTCGACATTACATTGTCTGATCAGTTATTATGAGGAAAACTATTTTTTTAAACGAGCATCAATGCAAATACATTTACGCTCACTCTTCTTTTGAAGTCACATGTTTCATAAAGAAAACAAAAACTTACCGCATTGTCTTGGCATCATGCTAATTTTTCAAATTGCCCTGAGCCTCATTTGCATTGCAAACCACTGCTAACATTGACCTCTAGTGGCATCTAATTAAAACTACACCATGACGTCCGCCATTACAAGTTTTAATGGTTTTGTTCAAAGTGCCATTTGTTTTTTTAAAACTTTTGGTCACTTATTTCAAACAATAGTCACATTTTTTTTCTTCTTTATTGATCTTAAAGCAATCATATTAGTATGCAGCTAGTTCAAGATATAAGAAAGATTAATGGTATTTATTTGACGTATATTTAAATTGTTGATCCTGTTAGGATGCTCTCAGAATTGATGTAAGCCGCATAATAAACTTCATATTAACACACCATGTTTTGTTTCTTTTATAATTGTTCCCATTCGTTTGTTAAAATTGAAATATGTTCAAGTGGATCAAGTTTGATACGCAAATCACTCTATTTAATGTTTCAAATGCGTGTAGATTGCTGAAAGTCGCTTTTATTATCATTAGATGTATATATATATATATATGTGTTACCGGCAAAGTATGAAACTCCGGCATTGTATAGAATGCCTAGGCATTGTATAGAATGCCGGATGTTTTTAGGCAAAGTATGAAATGTGAGAATTATTACATACTTTCCCTAGGCATTGTATATAATGCCTAGGCATTCTATAGAATGACAAATGCTATTTAGGCAAAGTATGAAATAAACGTCCTGATGAGGTTATTATGCAAATGATGTGCATGTTACTGTGAATGACCGAAAACGGTGGTTGTTGACTTTCACCGGTGAATGTTGACAATCACATAGTCGCTGGTGAATGTCCGAAATATTTATTACATCCGATTTGATATTAATTTATTTGTGGATATAATTACATTTATTCGATATTTTACTTACTGACGATAGATTAGAAGAAACATCAGTGTTTTGGGAGTATCGGGCAAATGTATACCGGGCAATGGCACTTGACCTTAAAAAAATATTAGTGTAGGGTATACCGGGCAAATGTATATCGGGCAGTGGCACTTAACTAGACCTAGTATGACCAGATCTTTTGTAAATGTCCGAAATATATACTAGGTCTAGTTAAGTGCCACTGCCCGGCATACCCTAAACTTATGTTTTTTTAAGGTTCAGTGTCAATGCCCGCTATACATTTGCCCTGTATATCCTACACTGATGTTTCTTCTAATCTATCGTCAGTAAGTATTAAAATATAAGCATAAATAAAAAATAAGAAATTAACCTACTTGTTGCAACATGGCAGGCTTGAATGACGTTTTGAATTTGTCATTTTTGAATGACATTTTGAAGAATCGGAGATGTATTTCATACTTTGCCGGTGTCTCATTTGCCATTCTATAGAATGCCTAAACAATGTGTGAAATATAAATCATTTCATACTTTACGGCTAATTTCAGGCATTCTATACAATGCCTAGGCATTCTATACAATGTCGGATTTCATACTTAGCCGGTAACATATTTATAAAGAGAGAGAGATTGCTATGCTTAAAGTCGCTTATTTTTGTCACTAGATCTGTTGTTTTTTGTATAGATTGTAGCTGTATGTTTAGAAAAAGTATAGTTTAATGGATTACATTTCTTAAAAGCAATTACTGAAAGCATCGACTTTTTTTATTTATTCCATCAACTTAGACATACAAATTTTAATTTTTTTTTTCTGTATAAATACTAAATTGACGATGGTTAGAGAAGCAAATTTTAAAACCGTCGTTGAACAGCCGACCCAATTTTGGGGTTTACGACTACTAACGTCCAACTACGTAGCCTTGTAATTTTAAACCCAATTCAGAAGACAAGGGATGAATCAAGTATTGGGAGAAATTTGCCTTCGTGGAGAACTTTTTGAAGGAACTAACCCGCATTTGCGTTACGTGGAGAGGAGAACCACAAAAACCTCCTGGGGTTAGACTAACGGCAAGGGGACTCTAACCCATGATCCGCCAACCACTGAGGATATTTCACGTCAGCACTGTGGTCGGTGCAAGCCGGATGCGGAATTCGACCAGCTATCGCTAGGATTCGAACCCGATTCACCTCGTTTGAAGGCGAACGCTCTATCCCCTGATCCATCACGGCTAAGAGAAGCAATTTAGAAGATTATACTTAACAATAAATAAATGTTTCATAAAATCAGCCTGTGATTACCCACTTTGCGTTATACGTGCCATAAATTTTTGCAGTCTTCTTTTCAATCTAAATATTGTAATAAAATGTTACTATTCTAAGCCTTTCATTATCAAATTTTTTTAAAAATTTGTAATAAACAATCATATTTACCTTCAGTACATTAAAAAAATTCCCATTATTTTGCTAAATAGTTTTGCTAATTATTTAAATTATTTATTTATTCATTAGGAATTTAGCCAATTATTAGGCGTAGAAAAGCTAATAAGTAAGGCCCGGATTTTGATGACATTTGCATTTTTTTGTATTTTTTGCATTTTTGGACATTTTTTGTCTTTTAGAGCATTTTTTTAGATTTATAGGGCATTTTTCTTTAAATTTTGGGGCGTATTTTGCATTTTAATGCATTTTTTAATGTTTTTTGTTAATTTTTTCCAATTTTTATTATTTTTCATCAATTTTCATTATTGCACTGGCTTCCAAACAATGAAGAAAATCTATAGAATATTAACAGGTGAAGCAAAATCTTTTCAAATTGACGAAAAATTGTCAGTAAGTGAGACCGTCTTATTCAAGTACGCACTTAAAACATCAGTAGACGTTGAAAGAAGCTTCTGCAGGAATGAAAATTTACTTTCAGACAAGAGACGTTCGTTTACATTTCAAATTATCAAAAAACATTTAATAATCCAATGTAATTCTGATATTTAGTAATATTATGAGATGGAAGTTCTTATATCCATTAAAGTTTCTATACAAAATAAAAATATTTTGGTGTCAATATATTTTCCTTTTTTTGTTATTTTAGGATATAAAACAAATTTTTCAAACTTTAATGAACGTAGAACAAGTATTGCATTGCTTTATATTTTTAAATGACTTTATATTTTTTAAAGAGCAAAACATTTTTTTAATTCAATATTTTTACTTTATTTAAGGCATTTTTTGCGCAATTTTTGGATTTTTAAGGGCATTTTTTTGCCCTTTTTAAGGGCATTTTTTGCACTTTTTAAGGGCATTAGTTGAGACTTTTTAGGTCATCAAAATCCGGGCTCTACTAATAAACAAAAATAAGTGCAATAATTTAAAAAAATAAAGCAACAACATTTGAAACACGATTAAAGGGTAGATGGTTTATTCCACCTTTGGCAAATAGATAAATGAAAAGATTTTATTTATTTTATATACTCTGAGAGGAAATAGAAAACTTATGAGAAAAAGAATTTAAATAAAAAACTGATGCATTGAATTTGAAATTATAATTATTTTTCGACGAATCTTGCTATCCTACCAACTCCAATACCAACATTGAACTTGAACTATTGAACTCTTGTTATTTGTCAGCATTGTTCAATTTCTTCATTTTTATGCCCCTTTGTTCTTCTCTAATCTAATCAATATTTTTTATAAGATTGTCAAACACTGCTTATTAAGCTCTCAATAACAATAATAATTCTCACCTGAACACAAACAATTCACAACAACAACTTCTTTTGAATCCTAAACAAAAACAACTTTTATCATCATTAATTCGTTTAATATTAAGGTGTCAGCGCTTTTATCAGCAAACTTCAGACAAATTGCGCCCTATCTTAATTTGTCTTAATAAATGGAGTGATGTTTAGATAGTAAGAAGAAAAAAATCGCTGAACTTGTCATCTTCCATAATCTGAGGCAGCATTTCAGGAACAGTTCATAAAATGTGTCTTCTCGGTATGTAAGCACCCCCGGTGTCTTTATTCACCAAAAACGTTCTATCTTTTGTAAAAATGAAACCCCCTCCGGAGTTGTTATTCCTCCCTTTTTTTGTATTTTATTCATTTTATATTTGCCTTGCTAAATTTTTAATGTTGGGGACCGTATTTAAATTCAGTGGTGAAATATTGCCGTGTATGGAAAATATGTAAATTACGGATCGTGCGTCATTTTTTATCAGTTTCAGTATTTATCTTTTTTAAATTTGAATTCTTTTATGTCGTTTGCTTTTCAAACTAATGCTTTGGGCTCTGAATTCGACAATTTAGATATTTCTGAGATCAGATTCTTCTCTGACAAAAGATGTTTCTTCGTTAAGTTTTTCATTGCAGTCGCTAATTTATATTATAGTTTTTATATTTTGTAATATTGTTTCATTATTGTAACATATTAAATTTATGCCTATATTATTTGGTAAAAATTTTTATTTCAGTTGAACTAAAATTAATTTTTCTCCATGTGAAATCTTGAATGATTCTAATCCTCTCATTTCCAAAAAAAGAAGAAAATACTACTGCAAAATAGTTTAAATACCGTTGAATTAATAATCTAATATCTTCATCCTCAAACAAAATCGGATGTAAGTGATCGAATTGTATATTCTTATAACCACTACCAATGTTCAAATCCGTAGTCTTGTAATTTTGAGCCTGATCCAGAACACAAGGGAACTCCTGGTTCAAGTATTGAGAGAAATTTACCTTCATACAGGACTTTTTTCGATGGAACTGACCAGCATTTGCCTTTCAGGAACCTCTCACGGTTAGCCTGATGGCGAGGGGGCTCTAACCACTGATGGTATTTTACTTCAACACTGTGTTATCTGAGAGCCGGGTGCGAAATTCGTATTGACCAGCCGTAGTTGGGTTTCGAACCCAAATCACCTCAATGGGAGGTGAGCTCTCTGTTCCCTGAGCCACCACGCCCCATATAATTGTTTTTAAATTTTTTTTATATATATTTTTTAAAAACTCTCTTATTGCTCTATAATTGAAAGTGAACCGTGATGGCTCAATTTCAAGGAATAGAGCGCTCAAGGAATAATGGCAGGGAATAGAGCGTTCTCTTTTCAATGAGGGGAATCGGGTTCGAATCTCAGCGATGGCTGATTGATTCGAATTCCGCACCCAGCTTGCACCGACCACAGTGCTGGCGTAAAATATCTTCAGCGGTCGACGGATCATGGGTTAGAGTCCCCTTGCCGTCAGGCTAACCGTTGGATATTTTTTGGTTTCCCTGTCCATGTAAAGACTCAAAATTCCTTCACGAAGGCAAATTTCTCCCAATACTCTGTCCAGGAGTTCCTTTGTCTTCTGGATTGGGTTCATTCAAAATTACAAGGCTACGGAGTTGAGGAGGGGTAGTCGTAAACTCAAAATTGCGTCGCCTGTTCAACGACGGTTATGGAATAAAATATAATTGAAATTATATAAAAATCAATGAGCACTCTCGAAACTAAGCTTATCGTCTGGATGACACTACATGAATTAAGAATGAAGGGGAAAAAATGGTAGTCGAGAAGGGGCAAATGCATTCTCATGCGCAATGCAGGAGAAAGGGTTTTCTCCGATAGATGTCCCTCTTAAACGTCTACTGCCGATGTCGCTACAGGAGAGGAGCGGAACTGAGATCATTTGCTAGAGAATCGGAATATGAATGAAACAAAACTCAATGACATAAAAATGAGCTGATATATCAATCAATTTCGGCATAAAAGAATTTAAATGTGTGGCCAAGGTCCCAACAATGTGCGGCTATTGATGTACCAATCTTTTGATGGCGGACTTACAAAGCACCTTTACCTTCATTGGGCAAACCAGGATCACTCCGAAATTTAGATAAAAGAAACATGACAAATACGTCGTAACAAATTATAGTTACCGATATCGAGATAATTATTGGCAAAGATATTGTGAATGTCGTTAAGATATAGTGTCTAACCGTGACGGGACTCCTAATCCCTATTTTTATCTGGAATAGAGGAAATATTTTGATGTAGCGCTATGATTTCAACGACGCGTTAGCTTTTCAAGGCTAATACAAATGAACCTTGAAAAGCAGAGCTAACTACGAAAATATACGAAATGAATTGGTAGTGTTAAAGTATGTTATGCAATACTATAATAAATTTTCTCTGTTATTTTTTAATTGTGGTAAATTAAATTGTTTGAAATATTTTTTGTTCTTAATTTTTGTAATGTAAATATTATTCAATGTAAAATAATGTTATGTTCAATTGAGAAATATCGCTCTATATCATAATGTATATTTGTGTCCGCGATATTAAAATACTAATATCGCAAAGCACATTTAGATTTTAATAATTTTCCGTTGCTATTTTTTATTATAATTATGCCGAAAAGTAGAATTATATATAATATTCCGCAACGAAAATTTTGATAATTGCAAATGTTCTGCGTGTATTGTAAAAAATAAACACAAATTGTTCTGCGTCGTAATTTTGAGCACTTTTCTTTATAACGATTAAGTTGTAATTTTTTTAATAATTACAATAGGGAATAGTAAAGATTAAAAAAAAAAGATTAAAATATTCTTTTCAAAGTGCTTTTCGAATACATTTAAAATTCGGGATTAATTTATAATTAAATTATGTTTCAAAGATAAAAATTCATATTTTTCTTGCCAAAAAATAATTTAAAAATAAGCATCATTCACAAATATTACCGCTTTATCAATTTTATTAAAGCTCATTTACTTTTTTTTGAAAAGAAATAAAACATTTTCATAGTTAATTAAGAATTTCTTTTTTTAATAAATGTATTGTATACACATTCTAATTATCGTCACGGCGCGCATTTGTCTTTTTTTTTATCATTAGAGCATTTGCATAATTATGTTGTTGTAAGCAGTTTTTGTATTGTTGCTAGCGACATTTAAATCCCATAAGAAACTTGAAAATCGTAATTAAATTAAATTAGAATAAAGAAGAAGAAAAAAGTAGTATTTTTATAAGAATAACGATTTTGTATTTTTATAAAATTTATCACATTTTCATTTCGATTTGGTTTTAATTTAATAATAATGTATGATTTTCTTACATTCGATTTTATGATATATTTTTTCTCTTTCTGTTTTGTGTCTTAGTTTTTTACGCTTCTATGATTCAATTAAAATTAAATCTCTTACAAATTTAAACTGTCTTCTGATTAAAAAAAGAAAAACGAAACAGCTGTAGCTGAAGTTTAATTACATTTTCTTAATAATTTTCTTTAAATTATGGAATATTTCTTTCCTTTTGAAATTAGAACTATTTTAGTGGAATTCGATTCTTCTGAAAATCTATTCTTTTGCAATGGATTTTTTTTATACACATTGTTAGTATGAAAGACCAAAATTAATAACCGTCGACATAGTCTGGTGAATGTCAACAATCACGTGCGTAATGTCTGTTAAATATCATTAATTCTCACTTACACTGACAAATGTCGACATTCAGCATGCACTAACAGTAAATTTTGAGGAAATACTTTTTCATTTTTCTTACTCACATCAGCGAATAGTGACATATAGCAAGCGCTGATGTTGTATGTTGAACAGAATGTTTTGATTAAATATCGATATTTCTCATTCACATCAGCAAATGTCGACATTAAGCATGCACTAACGGCGATTGTATGAATTTTTTTTAAAAAATCATTATATTTTTGCTCACGTCAGCAAATGTTGACATTCAGCTTGCACTAACAGTGAATGTTGCGAAAAATCTTTTTAATTATTAATTAACATTATTTCTCACTCTAATAAGCAACTGTCGACATCCAGCATGCACTGGCAGTGAAAGTAAAAGAAAAACGATTTTTTTTTGTAAAAGTCAATATTTCAGCTAAGCCTTATCCAAATTCGACATTCAGCATGCACTAACGACGAAAATTCTTTTTAATTTTACTTCTCATTCACATGAACACCGACATTTAACAGGCACTGACGTTGTATGTTGAACAAAATTTTTTAATTAAATATCGATACTTCTCACTCACATCAGCAAATGTCGACATTCAGCATGCACTAACGGCGAATGTTGTGAAAATTCTTTTTAATTTTAATTTTCACTTACATCAGCAAATGTAGACATTCATAATGCGCTGATGGTTAAAAGTAGGATATGAATTTTTGTTAATTATGAAAATTTAGCTTTTTCATTAGTAAATGTCGACATTCAAAGCAGATTGAAGGCAAGGTCGGAAAAAAAATTAATTTTATGTAATATTGACAATCAATGCATAGAGGAAAACGATATTTGCCTGAGTAAATAAATAATATTATAAGTAAAATAAAAAATAATAAAAATCTTTCTGGCGCACACCAAAGGGACTATGTAATGTCGACATTCAATAGATTTCAGAGTCAGTCTTCTAGTTTCACTTATGCTGTACTTCTTATTTGAAATTTTGATAAATTAATGTTATTTTTTATACATCAATATTTTCCGAATGTATGTAAATATTATTGAAACATTTATCCCATGATAAATATTTAAAGAAAAATATTATTGCTGCCAAAAAAAAAAAAAATAAAGAAAAACATACACAACAATATTATTATTGATTCCATTCGAGTTGAAATAGCATTTATAATCTTTAATTAAATATTTGAAAGGTTATTTTTTCTTGTTTAAAACACTTGTAGTGGAAAATTGTAATTTTTTACATTTTAAGAGATCGAAAAGGAAATCAAATGTTTCATAGCTTGGGGTGTGAACTTTTTAGAAATTATTTTTATGCTTTTTACAAAATCAATTTTTTTGAACCGATTTGCATTGCTAGCTAACCTAGGAATGATTAATTTTTAAGTCTCTCTTCTATGTAACGGCACACATAGTAACATCAACTTAAATTATTATTATCATTTCAAAAAATCAAGATTTAGTGATGCGTATGCGTACCATTGGATAGGAACCTCTGATATAAGATAAGGAAAATGTCCATATTAACAAAAGTTAATTATTATTAAATTTTGAATCATTGTTTGTAAGAGATGAAACATTGTTTTAGTGGTTTATCGTCCAAATACACACGCTACATGTCTTCAACGAGTTATAACTGCTTATAAAAAAAAAAGCTATAAAAAATTTAATTGCATTTTTTAGTTATTTTCTTTAAAGTGTGTGAAATTTATTCTTTTTGGAGTTTGTAGTCGGCCCCTATTCCGTTGCTTCTCCTTTCTTTATCAGACGTTGAACCTGTCTTTTCAATGCACAGCCCTCATCTTACTTTATAAGAGCATAAAAACCTGACGTAGCACCAGCAAAGAAACCTCTCAACTCACCCCGACACACCTTCCGTCACAGTTGTGCACCTCATTTCACTTTAGGAACCCTATGTTCCTCTTTCTTTATTCCCCTTCTGTTTTTCTCGGAATTGAAAAGTAAAGAAAAAGAAGATTGTATTCGAATTCTCTCTATTATAGCCCTATTAAGGTCAGCGTTTGGCAAAAAGAACCCCATAAATAGAAGACCATTGTTCGAAATGCGTCAGATGTTGTGATAAATCTGGCATCTAGATTTGTGTGCCGATTATAATGGATTTTGATAAATCTCATTAGCGGACACCGAATTAATTTGTACGATCGTCTGCTTTCGTTCCCGAATGAGCCCGCAACCGTACCGATCGATTCGAATTTAGAATGATGTATGGAAGTTGATACTAATCTAGGAACGTTTAACAGAGTGGTTACCGTTGTTGTTTTCGAAACATCTCATAAGATAAGCCTTATTAGAGGATTGTGTCGTGCACGGAACGGATTGTTGCCAGAATCGTGTTAACTGATAATTGGTGGTAGATCCTGTTGATGGATCTATTGATCTGTGGAATGCTTGTAACAATAGAAGCATCGATAATAAATTATTGGGTGCGGCTTGGACACATGAAAATCGTTAATAGTTTTAAAATTTAAAGCACTTTAGTATGTAATCTTCCGGGAAGTTGTAAAAGGAACTCAGTAGCTTCTTGAAGATTTTAATCTTCGAGTTTTATTGATTAACCTGGTTGATTCTTAAATAGAAAAAAAATTAAATGCATTTATTTATCATACAAAACTTATTTATCAAAATTACGGGTTCATATAATGCTTAAAATCTGGCATCTTTGTATTTTGATCAAAGTCTTGTTTTAAAATTTCAATTTTGGTATTATGTTCAAAATTTAGCGAATCCATTAAAGTGTTAGTGTAGAAATAACGAAATTAGATCGGTTAATTTATTTTTCCGATTATTGAGAGCAGGCCTTAAGCAGATTTAGATACCGGATATTTTACTGTTGTGGAAGAAAAAAAACTCAGCTGACTCTTGTAAACTAAATATTGGATAGATAAATAAGTACTGTTTAAAAGTAACATTCACAAATTCTTGACTGTTAAATTGTCCTAATAATTTTTTATGCTACCCCTTATATAATGTATTTGGACTCGTCCTTTACGCATAATTTAAGAACAAGGAATTTTATCTGTCTGGAAAAATCAGAGACTTTAATTAAAGTTTCCAAAAGTTAAGGAAACTAAATTAATTTGAGTTTGAGGTACAAAGAAGTTCAATATTTTCCCCAAAATTAATTGATTTTGTAATAATTTTTTACCTTTAAATGCAAGCATGAGTGTTATGTAATATATTTTACAAAAAGGAATAAAGCGTGTTTGAAAAATTAACAATAAAATTTATGCCACTGGTAACAAAAATCAGGAAAATTCAATAAAATCAGGGAATTTTTCTTTGTAAGCATTTGCGTCCCCCCCTTTTTTTTTTTGTTTTATTATTATTTTGTCTTTCTTTTTCATTTATATGGTTGAAGTAATATAAATTTTAAGTAAACAAAAGTTGAAACCTCTGGAAAACTCTTATATCTGTCATGGAAATTGAACTAATAGAACAGAATTGAGCTAATAGAATAATAAATTGCTAACTACAATTACATTATTTTTTGTTCGTTAGTTGCTATTTCTTTCAACCATATTATCTTATTGACTAACTGATATTATAAGCTAACTACAACCGAATAAATCTAGCTTTTAAATAAATAAATAATATTCAACGAAGCCCTTCAAAAGGTTTGGAAAGCCTGAAAATAAAGTACTCAAAATTTTACACGAAGAAAAATTAATTATAAGTTCTCGAATTTTGAACCGTACAAATGTTCACCGATTGATTTATAAGTTAAACTATCCATTTAAACATAGTAAGTAGGGTTATTTGATTTTATTATTTTGTTTTTAGTTATATATAAGCTCTTGATTTTTACCATTTGACAAAAAAGCGCCTTTGTGGCAAAAACTAATTTAGCATATTTAAACCCATAATTTTGGTGCTGATGAACTTCTCAGTAAAGTAATTTTCCTGCCGCAACCCTCTCAAAGAGCTTAATCACCTTTAAAAAGTTCAAATGTCACACATTGTTCCCATGTTCTTATGCATTGTTCTTTTTTCTGTTAGTCTCCTACACGCCTTGCTTTTGTTGAACTTTCGAACTTTGTGGTGCGATATCTCCTGTCTTCAAATAGTATTAAAAAAAAAAAAAGAAGTCAAATGTACTTGTTGATCTGTATAATCCCTACCTTAGCTCTAAATTTTATCCAACTTTAAGTGCCAATCAATCTTCCGACCCACGCCAACTTTAATGGAGTTTAGAGAAAGAAAAAAAATAGCCTATTTCTGGGTTTGAGACCCTGGAAGCAATCTCAAGTGAGCAAATAATCTGAGCTTGTTTGTTCGGATGTGGGTGGGGACCTATTAAGGTTTTTATCTCAAATGGAACTTGACCTTACGTGATTAAGACCCGACCTATTCCATGTTTTTGTCACTTCTTGAAAATGTGTAACCTCATCTAGGAGGAAGAGGCTCGTGGAAGGGCTCCTTTTGGTGAAAGTTCGCTGACTTGCTCACACTCGTTTTGTCTACTTTTTTTTAACTGAAGTTAATTTTTATGGGCAGTAGAACCTCGATCATCCGACACTCTAATGTATGACATTCTTGGTTATCCGTCACTTCTTTTGACTTGCAATCAAATATGTGGCTCGTGAAAGGGGTTCCTTTCTTGCAGCAAGTTCGGTATCAGAAACTTTCTAGCTCGGTAGCGGGCGCTGCAGATTATTACAGCTTTTGCAGATTGTTTTTCATCTAAGTTTTCTTTTTACTTTTAAAAAGCAAGTAAGCGATGGGGGTTTGCAGAGGCACTTTTTTTAAGACATCTCTAAACTTGTTTGAAATAAAAATTAAAAAGTTGAACTGCGAGAACTTCGCAAAGAACAAAAAGTAGAGATTTTTTATTTTCCTCTCACTTGTACAGGTTAAACTGTTGAGAAATTTATCACATTTTTTTAGTATCGTTGTATTAAATTCAATTTATGTTTAAGCAAAACGAAATTTTAATGTACAATTTTTAAGAACCTTTTATTTCCAAATTTTGCAAGTGTCAGTATACATGAACTAACTTTTTTACTTACGTATAGAGTCCTCTTAACATTTCATGCTTGCATACTGCCGCCTTTTTCAACTAAAATACCATTTTTTAATTGAAGCTATAGGGTCAAAACTTCATTAGGGAGAAAACTCAGTTAAAATTTTGAACAAATCATTCTCGGTATTTTCGACTCCTGCGTCAACTCCCCTACGTTTACCGAAGTTGCGACTGATATATAGCACATAGACACTAACTCTGAAGAAAATAGGAAGATTTGATTTGATACACAATATTTTTAACAAGGCAAAAACTTACTCTCAACATTTGGTCGCAAATCGCTAATTGGCGAGTGGAAATTTTGTGCCACGCATTAACTCATAGAGAATTGTGATAATCTTTAATCTGTAGTGTTTTAGCTTTTGAAATCAGTTCTACGCTTGTTATTACTTTAGTTTTGTTAGTTTCTTTATGTTCATAACAGTTGAAAATGACTAAATAATGGTGGAAATTTACACACACATTTTTTTCTTCTTACATCTTTGTATTGTTGTCTGTGTTTATATTACAGTATTTGTATTACAATTTTTTAAATTCAAAGCTTACATTATTTTCCTATAATTATATTATCCATTAGATAAGCTTTTCTCAAATTTATCCAATTTCTCAACTTAACTTTGACAAATAATAATTGTGTCGAGGTCGTTTTTCTATGCTCAATCAATAATAAAACCAATATAAGCTACGTGGGGCATTTTTTTAAAATTTCTATTTCAAAAATATCGACTATCATTAAGCACAAAGAAAAATTGAGATTTTAACACACATTTGATTTTTCATCTTGTACATACATTTTCCTAGTTATTATAAGTTTGTTAAATTTTTCAGTTAATTAATTTTCGTTTGAATAAAGCGCAAAACAAATTGCTAAACACGAGTTTAATCCGTTTTAGAACGTTCGTGATTTATGTACACCCAAGTTCGATAAGTTGTATTAAATACAAAACTCAAATATTATAAATATTCAAACATTTGTGTTTACTTTGGTCGTCAAATCCTTCGACAAACCTTCTAAAATCCCTCACACACAAAAGCTGACTTGGCGAGAACTGGATTATTAATCTACTATCAAATCCTCTTATTCCTAGGAAAAGCTTCTTTCCTCAACAAAGGGAAACTCATTGTAAAACACGGCGCACAAAATTCATCGGACAACTATGAAGTCGACTATATTAGTTTTGTTGTGTTGGCGCATTCTTCGGATATTTTACTACGAGACAGTCTGAAATATTCTGAAAAATATGGCGAAAAATCTCATAGAAACGGTATTTCAACCTTTCGCACGCCACATACCAGACAATTCTTTGCGTCTGGCCGTATATTTCACTGCAAGGTTTCCTGTTCGTGTTTATTGTTTTATGGAATTCTAGATGCCCTCGACATTAAATGTGACTTCTAGATTTATTCTCCACAAGAATCATTTTATGTGCGCTGGACATGCTATTTAATGTCATTTTCTAGATTTTAAACTCTGGCGCAGGAAAACATCTATTTCGTGGTGTTTTGTAATTAACTACAGGACTAGTATTTGTTGAGAATAAACTATTTAGATATCAAAAAAAAGTTATTTTAATTTGTTATTTAAATAAATTTCATTTAGTATTCTTTAAAGGAAGTTTTTTTTTCCTCTCAGAAAAATGCTCTGTTGTAAGTAACAAGTTAAAATGAAGCAGTTTATGGTTACCGACGCATTAGGTTTGAGGAAAAAAAGGTTTCTAAAGTCCGGCCCTCGGCTTCTAACTAAAAACTTACGTCAATATTTATACATTTCCCGGTTATATATTTTTTTATAATCGTCGTTGAACAGCCAACCCAATTTCGGGTTTACGACTACTAATGTTCAACTCCGTAGCCTTGTAATATTGAACCAAACCAGAAGACAAGGAAACTTCTTGATCAGTACCCCCAGAGGTATTGATTTGTTATGGGAACATGGAGGACTTTGCAACGTGTCCAGGAAACAGACAGATTTAACGTGTATCAGTCACCATTTAATTAATACACGGGGAGTCTTCGGCCGGCTGGGATCGAACCCACGAACTCTTGGACATGGGCCCAGTGCCCTACCAACCAAGCTATCCCTACCTCCCCTGTTATATATAAAATTTTTTGACTTGTACATTTCTAAAATATAAAATAAATAAAAAATGGACTGAAAGTGTTGTTTAAAAAAAATATAGCGTGGTGTCCCTCCGCGCGGAAGAAGTGAAACTTCGTAATGTGGAAATGAAAATAGGAAGGGGTAGAAATTGATTTTTGGTGAAATCATATTGTTTCTTTAAGACAAACTTCATTAACATTGCTTACAATTCACAATTGATCGCATCTTTTAATTATCATTTTCGAATGGAGAAATATCCAAATCTATAACATTTGTACAATGGGATTCTGGTAACTAAAGTAAGATACGAAATGTTTGAGTTCTATTTTTTCAATATTTCTTGCAAAAACTGCATCAATGCTAGTTACCCCTTTGGTTGTTGGATCATTCCTACCATTTATCATTTCCAATCCAAATTTGTCTTTAAGGAAGGTTGATAATGTTTCAGCTTCAGGTAACGAGAAATTCACATTAAAATCTCCTGCAAGGATCACAGGCCGCTCGTTAAACGTTTAACGCAACCTTGTTAGAAGTCGCATTAGAAGTTTCACTTCAAAAAAAAAAAAAAAAAAAAAAAAAAGCTGGGGCTTAGAGAGAAACTGATTGCTGATTTGATATCAGTGACGTTAAAATATCCAAGATCTGTTAAATCTCATGCAACAGGGAAGAAAAAAAAATATATGTGTTCCTCTGTTTTAACTCTACTTCTCTCTCTTAGATGTAAAAATTTATAAATTACTTTCGTTCTTTTTTTTAAAAGAAAAAAATGTATTTAGCAATCATCTTGGTGAAATTTGAATGACACTTGGAAACAGCAGTTTGCTTGCGCTTGATGAATTAGACCATATTTGTCAGGATCCTCTCTCCTATTTGCGTAACGAGCCATTTGTAAGTGACGGGATTTTCAAAAATGAATTACATCTACATCTAGGAAAAAAGTCTTCAAACAGATGTTTTAGAACTAACATACTCTGCAGCACCTTAAGAAAGCCTTGTAGCAGAAGTTCTTGTTCCAAAAATAGAGATTTGTTTGCTTTTGCGATCTGTCTACGAAGCGATAAAAACAAAAGGTGCGAAGAAACATTTCCATAGAATGTCGTAATTTTACCCTTTGTATATACGACTATGTCGGGTTCTCTAAATACAAAAACATGTTTATTCCAGATTTTTATTCCTCGGGGTTTTGTCTCTGAAGCACCCTCTTCCAAAGTTTAGGTATGTTTTCTTTTCCGGTGAAGTACCAGAAATTTCGAGAAATTTTTCCACTATTTTATTTTTAGACTCGTCTTAGGTGATGGAGCAATAGAAACTAAGCCTTAGAGGCATTAAGAAACAAAATACGACTTGGAGCTTTGAAAATGTGCTTGTGCAAGTCTCGCTGCTGCGTTTAAATATTTATTTATTCTATTCTGAAGGAATTCAAAAATAGCTTTTCTGGCTATAGAAGCTTTTCAGAAAATGTTGTTTGTGGAGTGTTATTATTTTCTGGGAAATAAATTGTGATGGAGTGATGGAATTTGTGATGGAATTATTTAGAACAATTATAATTGGAAATTTGAAGTTTTATTTACTGCTGATTAACACTAGAAATCCTGAAACTTAGTTTATACCTATATTGCCCAAAAGCAGTCAAAATGACTAGATTGTAAAAGAATAAATAATGTGTAAAGAACCTTGCTTAAAATTAATTTTTAATATTTTTTATATTATTTACAGTTATATAACAAGTTATTAGTAAATATTAACAATAAAAAAAGTATATGTTGTACAAAATTCTAAGAAATTGTTTCATTACATACATCATTGTTTTTCTAATTGAAATTAAAAGCAGTCAAAATGACTTCCTTAGGCAATCTAGTGTTAATAATAAGTGATAATTTTTTAATGCTGCTTTGAATTGTTTAACTTTGCTTTGCTTCATGAATGAATATTTTAATAAATTCATCAATTCCTCTGCGAATGTTAGTGTGATCGTAAACCTTTAATTGTTCTTTTTTTATTCATCTTCTTCATTTGCGGCCTATTTATAAACTTTTTTACGATAATTCTTTTGGATATTAAGTTTACATATATTCTAAACACACTTAGTTCCATTGTTTTAAAATTCTGTTTTGCAAACCTTATAAACATTATAATAAGACGAAAATATTATGGTTGTATGAACTAAACAGTTTTATTAATCGATATCAAATATAGTAGAAAAGTTTGGGGAAACAAGCTGCTAATAAATGTTTCGAAGATAGTGATAAATTAGTATATACAATAATTTCAGAAATGGGTGATTTAAAAAAGAAAAACCTTGCTATAAAAATTAAATCCGCGATCCGGGTTTTTCTTATATTAATATTCTAGTTTAACCGTTTGTGATGTGTTTTGTTGATGTTACTGTGAATAATCGAAATAGGTAGCTGTTATCTTCTACCGATGAATGTTGACAATCACATAGTTGCTTTGGTAAATGTCCGAAATGTATACTAGCAGGGGTCTGTTTAGAAGAAATTTGGGTCCGTTAACGGACCCTTCACGAAATATCTTTTCATAAAAACGGACCCTTCACAAAATATTTTAACTTAAAAACGGACCCTTCACAAAATGATTTTTCTTTCAATCGGACCCTTCACAAATTTGTTTATCTTCATTATTATTTTGTTAATCGAATAAACCCTTTCCAGGGCAGAAAACAAGAAAGATGGATGTAAATGAATTAAGTTTTGTCTTCAGTAGACGATTCTTCCATTATTCGTCCGAAATTAATATTCTGCGTTCAGCAGTATAGGCTAAATACCAAATATTTGTATGTTGCATCTCTTATTTAGAAGCAGCAATTGTTGTTTATTTTTTAAAATTTAATTTTTTCAATTATAATTTTACAGTGTTGAGCATAATCTTGTATATCTTTACAATTTAAAAACTCTTTGTAAAAGTTTTTTTTTTTTTTTGCAATAACGGACCCTATTTGCACAAATTCGTAACAGCGGACCCTGGTTGAAAGAATGTGAGTAATTTTTTCACAATTTCACGAAAAACGGACCTTTCACAAAATGTCTGAACAGACCCCTGATACTAGGTCTAGTTAAGTGCCACTGCCCAGTATCTATATACATTTGCCCGGTATACCCTACAATGATGTTTTTTTTAAAAAAGTCAGTGCCACTGCCCGGTATACATTTGTCCGGTACTAACAGATATTAATATATGGAATAAATATAATAATATCATCCAATACATTAATATCAAATCGGATATAACAAATATTTTGGACATTCACCAAAGCGACTATGTGATTGTCGACATTCTCTTGATTTTACTCATTCATAAGAATTGATGGTTGAGAGCTACCATACGATAGCAAAGAGTTAAATTCTATATATTTAGCAGCGTTTGTACTATTTACTACGTATTTGTGTAAAGTTTTTCTTTCCTCTTATATTTGATATTATTAAATTCTAATAAAATTGAATAAATGATCTTCTAGTGTAAAATCTTGATGGTGCGAAACCTGCCTTTTATTTTATTTCAATATAAGTAAAATATGGCGACTATCTTTTTTGATAAAAGTATAGTCTGCGTCTGTACAGTAAAGATTATTAAAAAGTCTCATGTTTTCTATTGCAGTATCTCGAGTCTTCACCAGGCGGCTCTCATGTGCAGCGTTCCTATTATCCAACTCCTTCTTGATGCCGGTGCTCAAGTAGACATCAAAGATAACAAAGGTAAAATACCTTATACGAAATTTTTAATGTTAATATTTTTTTTGATTAATAAACTTCAAGCAACCATTTTTTTTTCAATCAATTTGCATATTTTTGGCTTATTACATTTGTCATTGTGTTACAATTTATTATTTTGAAAGTATTGCTTTCTCAAATGGCTGATAAGACAGTTGTTTAGGAAGCTCGCTTTTTTTTTTCTCTTATAAATTTATGATATACTACATAAAATCATTCTTGAGCAATTGTTTTTTTATGCAGTTAAAATAACTGGTTGATAACCCTGGTTAAAATAACTTCGTTTAAAGCTGCTTTTGTATTTTATTTTTCTTTGTACTTATAAAGAAACAAAAAAAGAAAAACCCATTTATAGATGTATCCCAAATTCTGACATTCGCGTAATTACTGCACTATTTCCAATGTTTATTTTATAACCGCCGCTTAACAGTAGACCCAATTTTGAGTTTACTACTACTGATGTTCAACTCCGTAGCCTTGTAATTTTGAACCCAATCCAGAAGACAAGGAATCTATTGGACCAAGTATAGGGAGAATTTCGCCACCTTGTAGGAATTTTGATTTAACTAATCGTTACATGGAGAGAAGAACCACGAAAATATCCCACGGTTAAAAGGAGACTCTAACACATAATCCATCTACCATTGAAGATATTTTACGTCAGCACAGCGATGCGAGCCAGGTGCAGAATTCGCTTCAACCAGCCATCCCTAGGATTCGAACCCGGGGTACCCCATTAGAAGGCGAGCGCAGTAAAAATGTTGTGTCCTGTGAACTTCAAAATTTATGATAACAGTGTAGTTCGACACAGTAATTAAGAATAATAAAAAACACAAAGTTTTTCCGAAATTACGAAAAAAAAATTTAACTACATATGACTCGTTCACTTAATCAACCTATATTATAAATTACTATTTATTTATTTATATTAATAAAAAAATATTATGAAGAAAAAATAATGTACAAAAGCACACCTTAAATTAAGCAAGGAAGGAGGTCAATATTTTTTTATTTTTTTTTATTTCCAATGAGCTGCACTATCGGTCTTGCCGATGAGCAGACCTAGTGTGTTCTCCAGACGTGGTATCCACTCTTTCAGGACCACCACAATGGGTGAGATACCGTTGGTCATGTTAATTTGAACGTCTAGTTTCTGCCACACTAGATGGCAGCAGCGAGACTCTATTTGGATGCTAAAGTGCACTAGGAATTTAATTTTGCCGGAAATGCCAAGAGCCAATAAGGCACTCCAGGGATAGGAGGTCAATATATATATATATATATATATATATATATATATATATATATATATATATATATATATATATATATATATATATATATACACTGGTTATCATAAATTAAGGAAAAATCACAAAAATAGCGATAACTCTTTCAAAAGTAAGCCAAACCGTGCAAAATTTGCATATGTTGTCCACTAAGAGTAGCTGAGTAAAATTGCAATATGCAAATTAGTGGCGCTGCACTCGGCTTACGTCATCTGCCTGGAGCATAAAAGTCCAAGTTTGAGAGAAAGCACACAAATTTTACTGTGATTGCGACATTGAAAATCTGAGATAGCCAATTCGTAATAATGACCTCTAGGCATCATTTGCCTGAAGAACTACGATGGAGAGCCATCGGGAGACTAGAGGCAGGGCAGAGTCAATCAGAAGTGGCCAGATGGCTAAATGTGAGTCCATCTGTGGTTCATAGACTTTGGAGGCAATTTCAAACCACAGATTCGGCATCTAGGAGGTTCAGTCAAGGACGGCCAACTGTTACGACCAGTGCCGATGACCGATATTTGACATTAAGTGCACGCAGGAATAGAACCGCTACTCCGACACATCTTAGATCCTCTCTTGCTGCAGCCACCGGAAGGTTGGTGTCAACGTCAACTGTGCGCAGAAGGCTCCACGAAGGTGGTCTGTATGCGAGACGACCAGCCATTTGCGTGCCGCTCACATCACGCCATAGGAGAGACCGTTTGCAGTGGGCCCGACAACATGTCCACTGGACGTCAGATCAATGGAGGCCTGTTCTCTTTACGGATGAGTCCAGGTTTAGTCTAGAAAGTGACAGTAGACGTTATTTGATATGGAGAGAACCTGGGACCCGTTATCATCCATCAAACATCCGTGAAAGAGATGCATACGGAAGAGGCAGTGTCTGTGTTTGGGGAGGCATATCCTTAGGAGGGCGCACATACCTCCATGTCTTTCCAAGGGGAACCGTGAATGCTCAGGTTTATCGAGACAACATCCTTGATGCTTATGTGCGCCCATATGCCGGGGCAATTGGTGATTGCTTCCTGTTACAGGACGATAATGCAAGACCACACAGAGCTCGCATTGTTGATGATTATCTTCAACAGGAAACAATTACTCGCATGGAGTGGCCAGCTCGATCCCCGGACTTGAATCCTATCGAGCACGTTTGGGATGCTCTAGGGAGGCGTGTATCTGCCATCAATCCGCCCCCTCAGACCCTTGCCACGCTTGCAACTGCTTTACAAGAGCAATGGCTCTCACTTCCTATTGAACTGATAGACCGCATAATTGAAAGCATCACACATCGCTGTTTGTGCTGTATTGCTTCTAGAGGCAATCATATTCCATATTAAAGGTACTTTTTCTATTGCAAACCGATACTTCCAATTTGTTTATTTTATACATGTGCTAATTTCTATACTACTATTAATGTCTGATAATTTCTTTTTATGTTGTTTAATACCTTACTATGTGTTGTATATTGTGGGTAAGTTTCATAAAATTCCATGTGTAATTTCTTGAGTTATCGCGATTTTTGTGAATTTTCCTTAATTTATGATAACCAGTGTATATATATATATATATATATATATATATATATATATATATATATATATATATATATATATATTAAATAGTCAACTGATATCATTTAAAATTTCACGTTGTTTGACAGGAATGCGACCACTGCACTACGCTTCTTGGCAAGGAAAACCAGAACCTGTAGCTCTTCTTCTGCAATACAACGCATCTGTGAATGATCAAGCTAATAAGGGTGAAACTCCATTACACTTAGCTTGTCAACATGGACACGTCTTGGTGGTATGTACTATTTCCTCATAGTCATATGTTCTAAACATTTAATTTATAATAAGATAAATACAGTATGTTATTATTCAATTAAATAATTAAATAAAATTAGCTTATTAAATTTCAACTTAAACTGTTATTAAAATAGCTATTTGTTTAACGATGCATTGTTTGTATTTTAACGAAGTTTTGCAAAAAATAATTAACATGAATTGAATGCTTATTAGTATTGGATATTAGTATTGTCTGTATTTATCTGTAATAAGAGTTAATTTCACACGACACGTGACATAGTTAAGCAAAATCTAACTGATTCGCATTTTTAGAAATAATTCTTTTAATGCACCCTTATAAAGGAATAATAAATTAATTTAAAAAAAGGAAATTATTTGACTTAACCGAATATTTAGCAAGGTTGGCCCACGACTGAATATTTTGGTAATTTCCTAGCAGTAAAATATAAAAACTTGTTCCTCTAATAAATTTTTCCATGTCCCCCCCCCCTTCTAACTAATCTTTTTTTCTGTTTTTTTTTTAATGAAAATAATTGCGAATCTCAGCTTCTGCATTTAATTTTACCAATTGAGAACATTGATTACTAATTAGTTCTATAGATATTAAGTTATATTAAGCATTTTTTTTTATGTTTTATAATTATATATAAAGTTAATTTATTAATAATATCTTAAAGTATCCTTACGAAAATTCAATAACTTTTCAAGTTACATAAGTAATTTTATTTCATAAAAACTGATATTTTTTCATGAGTGAAGTAAATTGATTTAATTACACTTTAAATCACTTTAATTTGTCTTAATTTTCCAAAAACGCGAAATTTATATTATATCAAATTCAAGAGTTAATCTTTTGTTATGATAATTTGATTAATAAAAATATAATAACAGCAATAATTTTTATATAAATTGAAATATTCGTAAGGCTTTTTGAGTCCCAATCACCTTCTAAGTACTTCAATTTTCCGTCTTAATTGAAAGCCCGTTAATGTACTTTTAAAACAAGTTGAATCTATTTCAATTTATCTATTTTAAATTAATTTATTTTCAATTGTTTATAGTCTTTGTTTAAATTGCACTGATTTACAATTATTTTGCTTTTGAAATAAAACCCATTGTTCTAGTACAGTAAATTTTGAAAAGTGGGGCCTTGAAAAAAAGTGGGTTTTTTTTTTCAAGCTGACCCACCTGAAAAAAATCGGGTGGATATTTTTCGGGCTGTGCCCATTTTGACGAACCTCGAACCTTCGACTTACCTTGAAGTAACTGTTGTGTTTCTAATCCCAGATGGTGTAGTCTAGCTACACCTCCGTAATATCAAAAAATCTCTAAAAGGTCTAAAAACAAATGCTGATCCCTTAAAATCTCGAGAATAATAAAACCTAAGCATTTGAGAATATAGTTGGGGGAGGTTTTATCATCCTTTGCACCAATGACGAAACTGCGGAAAGAAGCCCCCTGTTGAAAGTTTAGGTATTTGATATGGCCACTCAAAAATCATGAGAGCCGTCTGCCTTATCCTCAAAATACCTTAAGTACTATTAAAAAGAAAGAAAAATTTGATCACAAATGCTTTTTATTTTATCCACATCTGTATGTCTTTCAGAAAATATGACCTAATAATACTGTGGGCCGGGATAGACTGGTTGGTAGGGCACTGAGCCCATGTCCAAGAGTTCGTGGGTTCGATCCCAGCCGGCCGAAGTGACTAAATGGTGACTGATACACATTAAATCTGTCGTCGAGTCGCAAATTCCTCCATGTTCCCATAACAAATCAATACCTCTGGGGGTAATAATCCAGGAGCTCCCTTGTCTTCTGGATTGATTCAAAATTACGAGTCTACGGAGTTGAACATTAGCAGTCCAGGGTGCGTAGCGTTTTTAAAAAGTACTTAAAGGTGCTTCTTTTCGATTTTTGTCTTTTAAAAGCCTTTAAAGGTGCTTTTTTTATTGGGTGTTTTTAAAAAGTGCTTAATTTTCCCTTTTTCAAAATGAGATTTTTCCTTTACTATGTTGATTTTCGCTACGAATTATAACTAAAAGACACAGTTCACATTGTTCTATTTAACGTTTTCACAATTCATTCTACCCCAATCTATTTCGGCGTATTGTCAGTCTGTAGCGTATGAAAACGCCATTCGTTTTACATGATTCAAAATTTCATAATTTTGTCAAAATTTGAATAATTGATTTGTCATAATTGTCAAAAACAATGCCAAAAGGTTTTTTTTTTTTTTTTGACATGATGTTTAAAACAAGATAAAACCGACCAATTGTCAAAAATTTTCCAACCCTGCCTAATTCTGACATTTTTTTTAAAGTGCTTAAAAATATTTTTTGATTGCTTGAAAAATGCTTAAAAGGTGCTTATTTTTTGTTGAATAATTCGGTTACGCACCCTGGTAGTCGTAAACCCAAAAATTGGGTCTGCTGTTCAAGGACGGATATAAAATAAAATATAATAATACTGTTTCATATAGTCTGAAAAATTCAGCAAAATTATTTATGTGTACAAAAGAAAAAGAGAAAAAAAATATTTAAGAGCAAAAACGTTTTCTATAAACGAAAGTGACGAATAAAAATGAGAGTCGCTTTGAACGACGCACTAATTCCATTTCGTTGTTTTAATTATTTGTCAACGGTTACGTTACAATATTAATGATAGGAGTACCTGCATAATTAAGAACCTGCTATATATATTAATATGCTGTATTGCTTTACAAATTCACCTGCTGCCGTATGCGTGCTGGGATTAAGTAATCAGTTTGGGGTGTTCTGCATTGGAAATTAATTTCTATCTCACTCTCTCCGGCTATCGAATGTTCCGTGACATTGCAGGAACTGTCTCTCATGGAGACGAGTCTCGAATGTAATATTTGGCATGACCACCCCCCCCCCCTCTTGCAGTATCGGTTTTATGCGAAATATTGAGTTTATATTCAGCTAGATCTTTCAGTTAAATTTTAATTAATTTAATTTCGAAAGGAGATTTAAATCTGACATTATTGATGAATCGAGTTTTGGTCTTTAGTTGAATTTCATTCCAAAATATATGACGTTGTTTTATAAAAATAAAATTAAACGTTTTTTTTTTTTTTTTTGAAGCTCTGTCGCCTAGGAAAATAAAAAGGCCACAATTTAAGTGTTCATAAAGCGATGACTATTGTATATCATCTTGCCGTGAAGAATCATCTTAGCTTTAGAGCGGACAAATAACTTAAATATTTTAAAAGTTATTAAACTTTTTTTTAAAAATCACTAATTTTTGGGACATTTTTTCACGTAAATGAAAACTATCAAAATCACTGCCTTATTCTAAGTTTTTGCAGATTTTTCTGAGCTCAGATAATGCAGTATTGAGGGGAGTTTTTAATTGTTAAAAAATTATACGACAAGAGCTTTTCATTTTTAAAAAACTGTGGCTTTCCCCCATATTGACTTTTTGCTCTTTTTTCTAGAAAAAGCATAGGCATGGCTGGTTTTAGATAGACTAAATTAAACCTAACAGTCATCAGTAACTGTTGTTAACTCATAGCCGTAGAGCTGCGATGGCGCAGGGGGTAGAGAGTTCGCCTTTCAGTGAGGTGAACCGGGTTCGAATCTCTAGCGATGGCTAGTCGAAACGAATCCGCATCCGGCTTGCACCGATCACAATGCTGACGTAAAGACGGATCATGGGTTAAAGTCCCTTTGCCGCCAGGCTAACCGTGGGAGGTTCTCTTGGTTCCTCACCATGTAACGCAAATGCGGGTTAGTTCCATCAAAAAGTCCTCCACGAAGGCAAATTTTTCCCAATACTTGATCCAGGAGTTCCCTTGTCTCCTGGATTAGGTTCAAAATTACAAGGCTACAGAGTTGAACATTAATTGTCGTACGCCCAAAATATTGGGTCGTCTGTTCAACGACGTTTATAAAATAAAACATATAAGTCGGTAGTTTTTATAAATATATAAAAGAATGTTGGAAAAGGTGTGCCATTCCACGCAACAACGATGCAATGAGTGTCACCAAACATCTGGTGGTAAATGTTTAACTTCTGAAGAATTGCTATGTAAAAATAATGATGTACTATAAGGATTTTTGTTTATTGCCCTTGTTTATCATGTATTATTTTTAAAACCCTTAGATGTAGAAGCTCTGGATAATGTTTGCTATGACAAATTCTTTATTTCAAAGAAACGTGGCAAAATATTGATTGAATTAATAATTTGATATTATTTAGAAAACTATCGTTTCAAAATTACATTTCATGCATTAACTATATTTTTTTCTTTTTTTCTCACAGACCAGTTTATTGCTAAGATACCATTCCAATATCCTAATTCGTAACAAAGATCATAAATCTCCACTGGACCTGGCTTGCGAATTCGGTAGATATCAGGTATGTCAGCATAAATAGTTTCATGTGTAGTGTGTATTATTACCAAAATTAAATATTCATAAAACTAATATTATTTTTTGACAGGTGGTGGAACTGTTATTGCAACAGCAAGCTAATTCGCGTTGCCGTTCTCTGTTAACAGAGAATCCTGAGGACTTAGCGGACAACAATCGAACCACATGCTTGCATTTAGCTGCCAGGAATGGACACGTAGATGTCATTAGGTACGTTTTACAATACTTTATGTGTGTTCACAAATTTGTATTATTTGTCAAACTTTTTCGGGTGAAAAAGTAGATAGCTTTCAGGGGTCTGTTTAGAAGAAATTTGGGTCCGTTAACGGAAACTTTCAAAAATATTTTAACTTAAAAACGGACCCTTCACAAAGTAATTTATCTTTTAATCGGACCCTTCACAAATATGTTTATCTTCATTATTGTTTTGTTAATCGAATAAACCCTTCCCAGGAATGGGGGGAAAGAAAGACTAATGTAAACGAACTAAGTTTTGTCTTCGGCAGACGCTTCTTCCTTTATTCGTCCGAAATGAATATTCTGCGTTCAGCAGTATAGGATAAATACCAAATATTTGTATGTTGCATCGCTAATTTAGTAGCTGCAATTGCTGTTTATTTTTTAAAATTTAATTTCTTATAATTATATATTTAAAGTGTTGCGCATAATCTTGTATGTCTTTACAATTTAAAAACTCCTTGAAAAATTTTTTTTGCAATAACGGACCCTATTTGCACAAATTCACAAAAGCGAACCCTGGTTGAAAGAATGTGACTTAACCTTTATTTTATATCCACAAATTACTCGTAACTTGTGGATATAAATTGTGTTGTTTGGACAGACCCCTGGATTTTGTCACAAACTCTTAGTTACTGATAATCAAAATTTTACAACATGTGTACTGCAACATCGTTAGTGTCAGCTCGTAGTAGCGATCTCTCGTGAAATATATTTTTTAATTGACAAGTTTATAAAGCCCAGAGGTTTGTCATACGCTCCTTGACACTGAAAATTTAAAATTTTACACATGTGCTACCATTATCTGTGTCAGCACACAGTGGCGTAGGGATCTCTTGTGAAATAGGAATAGTCGATCTTATAAGTTCCAGAGATTTTTCATAAGATCTTAAACACTGATAATCAAAATTCAATAATTGATTCTTTAATGTTCTGTTTTATCCCTAAAATTTTTTAAAAAAAGCTAAAAATTTAAGCGCTATGTTTTATTATTTTACTTCTAGTATATATTTCTAGAAACTATTATATTTCTCAGAAATTTTGCCTTCACTATAACTTTTATGTTTTTCTTATATTTAAATAAATGAAAAAAAATTGTAAAATCTAAAAATAAAATTATTATCTTTTTTAAAAATAATTTCACATTTAAATATTACTGAGTATTTAAGTTTAAAACATCGTTTTTGTTATGGAAATATTTTTTAAAAATTAGAAGACAAAAAAATAATTGTTTGAATAACGCTTTAAAAAAAGTGTACTTTAAAATAAAGAGTATGACAAATGCATTCTGCTTCGTTAACTTAAACAAATATTTCAAACTAGGCGGTAAAGAAAAAAAATACCGAGCGAAGTGATAGTTCTTAACCATACCTGCTTATTAAAGATTAAACGGCGAAAATTGCGGGGAAATTAATTAATTAATCAACTTACCGTTATCACAGCGGAATAAATTTTAATGCCAACCTTTTCTAAAATAAGCGCCAAATGTATGTCACCTTTCAACGCAACCTTTTAAAAAGCGGTCTTAGTTATCGAAAGTTTCTCCTTACATCGCATGCCTTCTATGACCCTTATTAATTTCCTGTCAAAACTACGCATATGTATAAAAGACAAGGAACGCAGAGAGGGATCCAAAGAATATTATAATTAAGACCCTTGCTAATGAATATGGATGAGACAATTAAGTACCAATTATTCCCGATTGGGGACGCTGCTGTAGTTTTCGGTTCTCCAAAAGTATTGTCTTCTTCTTTCTCTGGTTTCTTTTATTTTTCTTTCTTTCATTAGCGGTTTGAGACATAAGGGTTGTTCTTTTCTTGGGTTTTGAATATTTATGTTCGTTTCCTGCAACTCTAAACTTTCAACTTTTTTGTGAAAATATAAGTTATGGTTTTGTTTAGTTTAGAATTCCAGGGTCTCTGTATCAATTAGCTCCAATAGCTTAAGGCGGGAAGAAAGGAGAGTTAGTTTTTGAAGTTTGTTCTAATGAATAAAAATGAACTACTTTGGGGACTAAAGTAATTTTTCAGTAGAACGTTGTATTTGCTTGCCTGGAGATATATTTAGTGATGATCATCAAAAAGTTTTTAAGTATTATCTTTCCTTGAATGATGCGGTTGTTGCCTTAAAGATTATCGATTCACGCCTGAACTAAAGTGATCTATACACATTAAACATTTTAGGAAATATTTTTCATTTTTTTTTTTTTTTTTTTTTTTGTGTTTATTATTGTTATTCTTTGCAATTACAGATATTAAACACGTTTTATATTAGATTGAGTTCGTAAATAATTCCCGCATTATGCTAAAAGAAATAAAACACATAAGCATGTAATTTTAATTGGCTTTAGTAATGTTATCTTTATATTCAAATGCGAGGAAAGTGCTCTTACCTAAAAAGACGTTTTATATATATATATATATATATATATATATATATATATATATATATATATATATATATATATATATATATATATATATATATATATATATATATATATATATATATATATATATATATATATATATATATATATATAAATGCTCAAATGCAAATTCAAACTTTATTGAGTAAAGTACAACCACTATAATAATTTAATAACGCTTTTATTGATTAAAAAGCTGAATTTTATTTACTTTTTAAATAATTTAAAAGCGTTTTCAAATATTTTTCGAAAAATAGATAGATTTTATAAATGAATAAATTTTAACGCCATATTTTGTCAAAAAATGTCCAACATTTTTGAATTCTAATTCGACAGTTAATTTTTTTTTTATTTTTAAAAACCCGTTAAAATATACAGATGTCCAAGTCAAATGCTGATCTAGATCAATTCAAAATCAATTTCTGTTTGCGCCGTTCCTATTGGAAAATAATCTGTTAAATAGTTTTTTAGAAGAACTACATCAAATGTGATCATTTTTACTTAATCTGAGTTAAGACATCCGATACTTCATAAGCTAATAAAAATTAAAATAAGACAAAGCTCATATCGAAATTAGTAATAAAAAAACGCGATGCGATGATATATTTGCCTTCCCCCCCTCCATAGAAATAGAGGCATCTGGTTTATCGTCTTGAACCTGAAGGTTTCTCAGGCAATATCTTGCGTAATTTCGTATAATCAAACCTTCCAGATAATGTATTTATTTGTTCAACTATTCACGAGTTATATAATTTTTCAAATTTATTACTGAAAAAAAAATTGCAGAGAGTTTTAAATCTCACCAACCCTAGATCATATTATATTTTATATGCTGTTTTTTTTTAGTTTTGTTATATTTTATTCATTGCATGACTCTTAAGTGTGAAAAACAGCCTTAAAGATGAAATATTGGAGAATTTTGTTCCTCTAAAAATTCGAAATTTATGGATCATATTTCTTCGTTTCCTCGCAGTCTCTAAAAGTAGGATTGAAATTTAATAGCATAAATCTTTTGCGTTGTTGAGTTTTTATCAACTTCTTATCAACAACGATTTAATCGACTTCTTATATTTTCAAAAATCATGCATTTCTTTTTAAAATAAGTTTTTTTTAAATATTTTATGTTATGAAATTTTCTGATACAAATTACTCTTTTGATATAATTCCCATTAATGTAAGCTATTTGCGTTTGAATATTTTAATGTACTGTTGGTCATTTTGAATGTTATTTCCGTTGTTATCTTGTAAATGTCATTGCATTGCAAAATCATTAGAAGTTATAATTCGCAATTCTTCCAAACAAAGTTTGTTTTCAGGTATAAAAATAGTTATATAGTCAAAAGATTTGGGTGACTATGACTTCTAAAAAATAATCGCCGAGAATCTCGCCTATAAGAGCATATTTTACCTATTTTTAGGTACAAAAATCTGAATATTTTCTATTAAAATAAATAAATTAATTAAATAGGATTTTTCTTTTCAAACGTACAATCAAAACTTCTTGAAATTCTCTTTTATGTAAACTCAAAAGACGTCATTGTGGACCGGGATAGTCGTGTTGGTATTTCGTTGGGCCCATGTCCAAGATGCCGTGGAATCTATCCCCGCCGACCGAATGCTAATTGGTGCACGTTAAATCTGTTGGGTCACAAAGTCATCCAAGTTCCCATGGCAAATTAACATGTCTTTGTGTTCTGTGATGTGTGTGTGGCTAAAGACGTATTCTTAAAAGCAAGAAACGCACCCTCTGCCTTAAATTTGCTTAGTTTCTCCAAGCACGCTTGCTGGTATTGGTAAGTGTCATTAGAAACAACAACAGTAGTTTGCTCTGCATTCTCTCTTTGATTATTAATATTATTTTTAAAAAAAGAGGGTATTCTAAAAAAGATATTTTTTTCTAAAAAGTCTATTTCTTGTTAAAGTAGTAATCGTCTTTTTTTACCCGTTCATATTAGAAATACTTGTAAGTAAACGTAGTTTTAAATCCTTTATTTATATTTAGGTAATAATATTTTAAAATTAATATTTTTTGTTGTTATTTTCAAAAAATCTAAATGCGGTTATGCTACCTACTTTCATCAGTGTCAATTTTAAAAGAAATTTTGATTAACGTACCTTTAACAAAATATTTTAACGTAGAAACGGCCCCTTCGTATATTATTTCATCGTGAAAACGCATTCTTCACAAAATATGTTGTCTTATAAACGAACCCTTCACAAAATTCTTCTTTTGAAAAACGTAGTGACCACTTGCTTACGTATTTTCTATACTACAATCCTTAAGAAACATCAATTTTGTGTTTCCTTTTTCTTCACTAACAGAACATTTTCTGATGCTCGCAAAAAGGATAATGGACCGACTCTAATGTAATTTCAGATTAAGAAGACGAATAGATTTTTCACAAGAAAAATTAATCTTAAACTGATAACTGGTTTTGTGATTGTGACTTTTCCCAAAATTATAAATAAAGACCCTATTACCTTCCTAAAAAATACAAAATTATTCATGTACTTCCGCAATTTTACAGAACAGGATCTTTCACATAAAGTCTGGAATAACCCTGATTACTTAATATGCTGTCATTTTTTTTTAAAAAATGATCATGTCTCATAGAAATGTTGAACTTAAATAAACACATGAATATAAAATTGTGTATATACAGAGTTATTTCTCTTCAATAACTTACTCATTTATCTTTAAACATAGTGTTTTCCCGTAAAATTTACCACAGAAATTGAATTTTTGTAGCTCCCCCTCTTCTTAAAGAATGGCTTTTATTGTTGTTGTGCATAAATATTTGGCGATATAATCGTCTCCAATAAATCTATCTGTTATTATACTGCTTCCATTAGCTATCCGATTCTTCTTTCCACTAAGTCGTCGAATCACCTCATTCAAAATGGCCAAAATAACGATCCTCTTGTGGGAAGACCCATTACGAATCTTAATTCGCATTCCGAAAAGAATTGGAAATCCTGGAGGAAAAGATGATGGTTCTGATTCTTGGTGGCGCGAATACGACCCAAAAAGAAAAAGGAAGTAACTAGTTCCACTGTTTGATGGTCGATATATTTGATCAGTTCCAATATCCATTGCTCCTTTCATGGCCGTGGTTGAACAAAAAAGAACAATTGGAGGGTGTGGAAAGACGCCGTGGTGACGTGTCCGCCGATTTATTTCAATTTACTTTCTTTCCACCCTCAAAATGTTCGATTTCTTCGTTCTATCTTCCACTTCGGGGATATTCGATTTCTAGATAATTCTTTGGCTTGGTAGAGAGATATTCTTTCTGGCCATAATTTATTTAGAATGGCTTCTGGGTGGCCTGTGTCAGTAGCTGCGCATTTTTATGGCTTTTTGTTCTTAACCGGAGATGGTTCGATAAAGGGAATGTTTTGGTGTGGAATATCATTCTGATGTCTCTTTTTGTCTCGTGATCTTGCGTTAGGAAATGATACCGATAATGGTTTCTGATAGCTGATGCATACACATTATAATGGTAGTCACTGTTTGCTGTAGTAGATTCTGAACGGGTGATAGGTCATTTACTTTGTTTACACAAGTCGTTAAATGTTTACAATGTAAACACGGTAATGTAAGATCGAAATTCTTCACTAGGTTGTGAATCATCATCAGCGCATGACCTCTTTATCAAACAGTGCAGTTTTTAACCGCAATTTTGATCAGAATATTTTTTACACACCTTTTTTTTTAATTTGGAATTTTGGAAACTATACAGATATCTAATTAGATTATGCTACTCCAGCTTTTTTTTATTGCATTGATAGGATTGATGTTCCAATGCAGGTTCATACACACAGCCAATTCCACGCACAACAAGTGGACCAATTTGCGATTAAAATTAATAGACTTTTTTTTAAAATTCATTTAAGATGTGCTCAAAATATTCCAAAATGAACAACTTTCAAAAGCTATTGGCAAAGCTGTTCTAAAGAAAAGCATTTCCTACAAACTTAAATGTGCTTATTCCAGAGATAACCTCCGAATACGGCAACTCAGGTTTAAAATCCCTGGTTAAGTTGGGGATAAACATTTTAATATTTTAAGCAACACATATTGCATCATCGATTGTTATGACAACGGTTACCATGACAGTCATTAGTTATAAAAATTATTCTTGATATAGTGCGTGAATGAATAAATGAGTGGAAAATAAAATAAAAGAGACGAATTATATTAGAAGGCAATCCAGTATTTGTTTCATTACTACATTATTTTTTCACCATAATAAAAGTTTCAAAGTCTTAGCTCTAAATTTTCGAAAATTTTATTCTATGGTTGGTGTGAGAAGGGAGCAGTTTAATAGATATTTGTTTACCCTATCTGGGCGTTATATATAAGCACTATTTATGGATATTTAATATATTATTCTTTTAACATTACATAATATATACATAAAGTAATAAAACGTGTTTCAATAACACTTTTAGCTATCAAGCTAGCTCACTATTAGAGCTTTAAGTGCAAGACACCTCTTAAAAAATCAACCCATTTAACCTAAAGATGCAATAACATTTTTCTTCATAAACATAACCAACATAAGAGGTTCAATATATTATTTCTCCCTTAGAAATATTTTCAGCGATCAAACATATCCACAAGGCGGGTTCGGATTTATTACTCCTCCAGAGAGGAATCATCAGAAGGCAGGGAACTAAGAAACTTATTAGACCTTCAGATGTGAAAAGAAAAAGACCGAAAACTTTTAACATTTTATAAGTATTTTAATATCTCTTTTTGGCAATATTGCAAAATGGGGAATGATTCGCTGGAGAGATCTTTTAAAGATAGGGTTCCCGAGATAAAAATCTTTTTCCTTTCATAATAACGCGCTCAAGGAGGCTCTTTTGAGTTCAGAGATTCCAGGTTTATTGGAGTACCAATATTGGGAATCGCAGCGAAAAGAGTAAAATAGATGAAGATGGTAGAGGCTATAGGGACATTAAATTAAAAGGGATTTGATGAGCTGAGTAAAATGGATGGATTTTTAAGCTGTATTCAGGATTCATCAAGGAAATAGTCGCTATGAATTGCTGCAGGGAATAATAGAAGTAGGAGAATTGAATGAATATTTTAAATGTCACGTTTGCTTAATAGTCATTCTTTTTAATAGAATAGATTCAATCGAAAAATGAACTCAAATTTTTAAGTATCTCTCTTTTGGTTTTTTAAGTAGATTCTTAACTCTCAGTTAGTCTTGGAACATAGGATTGATATTTTAAGAGATGTAAACATTTGAATATTTTTAGCTATGAATAATGCATTGGTTGCTATGACAACGTAGATAATGACAGTCATTACTTATAAAAATTATTCTTGATGAGTAGTGTTAAATAATTATTTATACGTTAAGTATTTATGAATTATTTAGATATATATTTTTGAACCTTTCTAAAACGGTGTAATGGTGCTACATACTGTTATATTAATTATTGGTGACAATTTAACATTTAACGATGATATTACTAGTGCCTTTAACTTTAATATCGAGCAATATATATTATAACCGTAGTATCGATAATTTGCGTGATAATATGGTTAAATTATTATTATATTAATATCGTAATATTTCGGTTCATTGCTTTTCAAAATTTTTAACTATGTATGCTTTATTTTATATCCGGCGTTGAACATCCAACCCAATTCTGAGTTTGCGACTATCAACGTTCAACTCCGTGGCCTTGTAATTTTGAACCCAACACAAAAGGCAAGAGATTTCCTGGATCAAGCATTAGGAGAAATTTGCCTTCGCGGAGGACTTTTTGATGGAACTAATCCGCCTTTGCTTTACATGGAGTGGAAAACCACAAAATTTCCCATGATTAGCCCCCGACGGCAGGGGAATTCTTACCCATGAAAAGCCTACCACTGCGGATATTTTATGTTATCACTGTGGTCGGTGCAAGCCGGGACAAAATTCGTATCAACCAGCCAACGCTGGCGTGTGAACCAGCGTCACCTCATTAGAAAACGAACAGTCTATTCCCTGAACTACCGCCGCTTTAACTATGTATATTATTGATGGTATATTAATGGCGCGCGCATCACGAGTTTTTCTTTAAGGTAGCATTTTTTTGTTGCTGTTGTTTTGGATTTTAATTAATCGCTTATTATTTATCCAGCAATATAAATGCATTCATACTTTCCAGTAAATCACAACAATACACAAGAAGGTATAAAGAGCAATTTTCTTTCTTTTGATTAATTATTTCCTTAATCCAAACACAAGCTCTTTTATCAAAATAATTATTATTTCACCGTTTAAAATATTTATAACTACCTTAAATGCTCTATTAGCATTCATAATCAAGCAATAACGTGCTTTTTTTTTCTTCCAAGAACTTCACTTAAAATTCTTATAAATTAATACAATATTCAATTCACACACTTCGTACGTAATACCGAGGTTCTAAAATAGAGTTTTCAGAGCTAATAAGGTCTTCAGAGGAACAACTTTACTCAAAATACCGTTAAGGCTCTAATTTATCACTTATGATAAAGTGCTAAATTATTTCAGTCTCTCGCACGCCACCACTATTTGTTATTCTCTTGAGCGGGTTCCGAGAAAAAAAAGAGAATAATCGTACTGTTTTCCGTTTCTCAAGCATTCAGCAGAATGCTCAATGAAATTAATTGCGGGTGTGCTGTTGATGTATGGTCTTAGTTTTTGCGTATCCCGTATGATAAAAAATTAAAATAAAGCGGCAATTTCGTTGCCAGAGTTATCGTTGAAGCAATTTTGCTGTGTTAGTTTGGCGCGAATTTAGGCGCAAATTTATTCTTATTTTGAAAAATGTTACAATTTAAGTTTAATCGTGTTTTGATTTATGTTATGACGATTTTACAATGGAATTTTTATTAAAAATGTTAGATTTTGAGTTTGCGTTTGATTCCTGATGTTGTATACAACGAATCAGTTTTTTTTTTCTTAATTGATTTATTTTACACATATTGAGTTTTAATAAACTTCTTAAAATGCTTTTAATAGTGCATCAAAGTTTAGTTCTTCGTTTCATATTTGAATCGGTGATTACCGAAAAAAGAAAACCTGTCCAAATAACTAGATTTATAAAAATAACAACAAAAAACTGTTTTCTAAAATTTTATAAAATAAACTGTATAATTAGTTTTAGTGAGCTCATTGTTACGCTACCATTGTGTTTCGTATTAATAATATAAAGTGGCGAAATGCTTTTATAATACATCAAATTTTAGTTCGTTTCACATTTGAATAGGTGATTACAGCAAAAAGAAAACAAGTCAGAAAAACTAATTTTATGAAAAATGACCATAAAAGTGTTTTTAAAGCTTTTGTAAAATAAACTGTAATAATTAGTTTAGCTAGTTCATTGTTCCGCTACCATTGTGTTTTGTATTAAAATAAAGTGGCGAAAAGCTTTTGTAATCCACCAAGGTTACCTTCGTTTCAAATTTGAATCGGCGTTTACCGAAAAAAAAAGTAATTTTATTAAAAAAAAAAAAAAAAAAAAAAAGATGACTAATTTTAACTAATAACTAACCTAATAATTAATTTTTAAAAAATGACAACAAAAACAGTGTTTTCCAAAATTTTATAAAATAAACTGTATAATTAGTTTTAGTTAGCTCATTGTTTAGCTACTAAGGAGTTGTGAATTAAAATAAAAAGTAGCAATTTCGTTGCAAAGTTATTTTTGTAGCAATTTGCATCGTTAATTTGGCTAGAATTGATGAGCAGAGTTATTTTTTACTTTGAAAAGAAAAAAAAACTTTTATTTAGATTTAATTTCGTTTGATTTGAAATTAATCACGAAATTGTGGAGCCATAACCTCTAACTCCCCTAGCCTACAATGTGCTGTTGGGGAATACTTTTTGCTTTGCTACGTTTGATTTATGACAAACATGAACCCACTGGAAATAAATGTTCTTTACTGATTCATTAAAAACACACGTTGCAAAATGCTTTTGTTGCAAACTAGTTAGAGAAACCATAAAGAAAATGTTCAAGGAAAATAATTGAGTGATATTACTACATTCAAAACAATTGAAAATTCCTTTAAATAATTCCGTTTTTGAAAAGTTACTTATTATACAATTCAATGTGTATCATTGATTTGATATCATATTATGCTGAACACTTTATTAAAGCAAAGGATTTAACATATTGCTCAATTATGTTGATCTCTAAGCTAAAAACTTTTTGAAAACGTTTTTTTTATTAAACTTGAAATAAACCTGTACTTGCTATGTATAGAAGGAAATAAGACTAAAACCCCATAACAGGTTTAAAACTCGAACGTACTTCTCAGAACAATCAAAGCCTCGTGAAACACTTTATGTTCAGCTGAGAATTATTAACGTCTGCTTCAAAGAAAATTTAGATGCTGTTTAAAAATTTTATTGCATTTAAAGGCAATCATAGATAATCTGTTGTTGAACTACTTATTGCGCTTTTTTTTTTACAATTTTTGTTGATAAAATAAAATTATTCACCATTTAAAAAGACATTTTTTAATAGCTTCACTGGTTAGAATAGTTAAATTATTTTTGACGATATCTTCAGAACATTTTAAATGATAACAGGTCTTGGTACTGAACATTCGAGATCTTTTGTTCCTTAGATTTAAAACCTCCTTCAGTTAACCCTTCAACACTAGGTCTCCAACCTTTCATCTGTTTACTTCTTTAGCGAACCGTTTTTTTCTTCTCCACTTTTTTCCTTATTTTTTACTTTCATTTGCACATATTTTTGTTTTATTTCTCTCGAGTATTTTAACCTCCTCCCCCCTTCTTTTTATAAATATTATTTACGTTTCATCCTTCATTGTATGTAACGCCTACATTTATGGAGTGCATAAACAGGGTGCTTAGCGTTTTTAAAAAGTGCTTAAATGTGCTTGTTTTTTATTTGCGTTTTTTAAAAGCCCTTGAAGGTGCTTTTTTCATTCGGGGTTTGTAAAAAGTGCTTACTTTTCTCTTTTAAAAAGAGATTTTTTCTTTGACGTGTGGATTGTCGTTCGAAATTACAAAAAAAATCACGATTTTCACAATTTTCTCTGCAATATTTATCGGAAACTAGATATTTTATCATGGTTATATAAAGTTTTTGAAAATGTTTTTGAATTTTATTGATTTTATGTTTATAAATTAAGAATTTTAAACGATAGAAGAAAAAAAAATTTATAACTGCACTGATCCTAATTAAGATTTTTTTTTTTTTTTGGAACGTGATAAAAAATTTTTTTTGAGTGCTTACAAAGTACCTAAAACGTGCTCTTTCATTCGGGGTTTGTAAAAAGTACTTAATGTCGACTGTCGTTCTAAATTACAAAATATGCACGATTTTCATAATTTTTTCTGCAATATTTATTAGAAACTAGATATTTTATCACGATTATGTAAAGTTTTTGAAAATGTTTTTGAATTTTATTGATTTTATGTTTATAAATTAAGAATTTTAAACGATAGAAGAAAAAAAAATTTATAACTGCACTGATCCTAATTAAGATTTTTTTTTTTTTTGGAACGTGATAAAAAAATTTTTTTGAGTGCTTACAAAGTACCTAAAACGTGCTCTTTCATTCGGGGTTTGTAAAAAGTACTTAATGTCGACTGTCGTTCTAAATTACAAAATATGCACGATTTTCACAATTTTTTCTGCAATATTTATTAGAAACTAGATATTTTATCACGATTATGTAAAGTTTTTGAAAATGTTTTTGAATTTTATTGATTTTATGTTTATAAATTAAGAATTTTAAACGATAGAAGAAAAAAAAATTTATAACTGCACTGATCCTAATTAAGATTTTTTTTTTTTTTTTGGAACGTGATAAAAAAAATTTTTTGAGTGCTTACAAAGTACCTAAAACGTGCTCTTTCATTCGGGGTTTGTAAAAAGTACTTAATGTCGACTGTCGTTCTAAATTACAAAATATGCACGATTTTCATAATTTTTTCTGCAATATTTATTAGAAACTAGATATTTTATCACGATTATGTAAAGTTTTTGAAAATGTTTTTGAATTTTATTGATTTTATGTTTATAAATTAAGAATTTTAAACGATAGAAGAAAAAAAAATTTATAACTGCACTGATCCTAATTAAGATTTTTTTTTTTTTGGAACGTGATAAAAAAATTTTTTTGAGTGCTTACAAAGTACCTAAAACGTGCTCTTTCATTCGGGGTTTGTAAAAAGTACTTAATGTCGACTGTCGTTCTAAATTACAAAATATGCACGATTTTCACAATTTTTTCTGCAATATTTATTAGAAACTAGATATTTTATCACGATTATGTAAAGTTTTTGAAAATGTTTTTGAATTTTATTGATTTTATGTTTATAAATTAAGAATTTTAAACGATAGAAGAAAAAAAAATTTATAACTGCACTGATCCTAATTAAGATTTTTTTTTTTTTTTTTTTGGAACGTGATAAAAAAAATTTTTTGAGTGCTTACAAAGTACCTAAAACGTGCTCTTTCATTCGGGGTTTGTAAAAAGTACTTAATGTCGACTGTCGTTCTAAATTACAAAATATGCACGATTTTCACAATTTTTTCTGCAATATTTATTAGAAACTAGATATTTTATCACGATTATGTAAAGTTTTTGAAAATGTTTTTGAATTTTATTGATTTTATGTTTATAAATTAAGAATTTTAAACGATAGAAGAAAAAAAAATTTATAACTGCACTGATCCTAATTAAGATTTTTTTTTTTTTTGGAACGTGATAAAAAAAAATTTTTGAGTGCTTACAAAGTACCTAAAACGTGCTCTTTCATTCGGGGTTTGTAAAAAGTACTTAATGTCGACTGTCGTTCTAAATTACAAAATATGCACGATTTTCACAATTTTTTCTGCAATATTTATTAGAAACTAGATATTTTATCACGATTATGTAAAGTTTTTGAAAATGTTTTTGAATTTTATTGATTTTATGTTTATAAATTAAGAATTTTAAACGATAGAAGAAAAAAAAATTTATAACTGCACTGATCCTAATTAAGATTTTTTTTTTTTTTGGAACGTGATAAAAAAAATTTTTTGAGTGCTTACAAAGTACCTAAAACGTGCTCTTTCATTCGGGGTTTGTAAAAAGTACTTAATGTCGACTGTCGTTCTAAATTACAAAATATGCACGATTTTCACAATTTTTTCTGCAATATTTATTAGAAACTAGATATTTTATCACGATTATGTTTAAGTAGTTACTAAGTTTTTGAAAATGTTTTTGAATTTTATTGATTTTATGCTTATAAATTAAGAATTTTAAACGATAGAAAATTTTTTATTATTACATAGATCCTAATTACGAATTTTTTTTTTTTTTTTTTTTTTTTTTTTTGTTTGGAAAGTGATAAAAAATAATTTTTGACTGCTTACAAAGAACCTAAAAGGTGCTTTTTTGTTGAAAAATCTGGCTACTCACTCTTTATAAAATTTAGTGACACCTTTCACGTGAATACTTAATTTGGATGGATTATTTTACTGATATGGTCAAAGAAAATTAGTCGGGCTTTTGCAGTAATTAAAGAAGATAGAATTTGCATCCTTTTACCCTTCTTTCTTCTTTTATAAAGTTTAAATATATGTATTTAGTTAACTTTGCTTTCTACTTGCAGATTGTTATTAAATGCTGGAGTTGATATCAACCGTTCTACGCTACGTGGTACAGCTTTGCACGAAGCAGCTATGCATGGGAAGTTGGATGTAGTACGAATGCTCATAGAGGTCAGTATAACAATATCTTTAATATTTTCATAATTCCTTATCATTTTGCATAATAATCTTAATTAAGAGGAAAGCGTTTTAAAAGCAATGTGCAAAAATGCTTTGATTTGTGCGATTAATAGTTACTACACTTCCCGTGGCAGAATTGCGGCGACAATGTCGCAAACCGTTACAGAGTTTTTGCAGAAAGATTTTTCATTTCGGAAGTGAAAAATTTTGGTTTTCTTTTCTGCATCATTATTTAAAGAATGTTCAGTTTTTTTTTTTTTTTTTCAAGTATGTCTTTCTTACGCATCAGAGATTAAACAAATGATCATTATTTTTCTAATTCTCATTTGAGATTTTAAAAAAATCGGTAATGACTAGCTTCAGCTCGAGTTTCAAATTAAATAAATTTGAATTAATGAAATTAATTAAAATAAATAAATCGCGTAAGTTTAAATGATAGTCCGCTCTAGAAATGATGTTCTTTCTTTCATTTTGTTTCTCTTTAACACTAGATTGCCTAAGGAAGTCATTTTGACTGCTTTTGATTTCAATTAGAAAAATAATGATGTATAATAATGACACAATTTCTGAGAATTTTATGACTTTTTGTACAACATATAATTTTTTTTATTGTTAATAATTACTAATAACTTGTTATATAACTGTAAATAATATAAAAAATGTTAAAAATTAATTTAAAACAAATTTATTTACGCGTTTACAATCCAGTTATTTTGACTGCTTTTGGGCAATATAGGTATAGCTCGTTCACCAGGAGTTGGCACTTGGCTCCGCCTTCATCACGTGGTATACGACGATACTATTTCGCCATTTTTGGGAGAAGGTTGTGAGCAATCCTGAACAATGTTGCTATTTGGCGATCGTTTGGCAAAAATATTAATTTCGCAAACTTTATGTGCATTTTTTTTAACAATAAATATTTAATAAATTGGATGATATTTTGCACCCTTTTTTTATGATATTTCTTTCTTTTGAGTGAATAGTTTGTCCTTTATGAGACATTTCGCTGGGAGAACAGCAGTTTTTAAATTTAAACTATATTTAATTAGCAAGTGTAACAAAATGTATAATAGTAGATGATAAAGCAAAGTAAGTGACTGAAAAAGAATTCACTTTTCGTGTTTGGCGCAAATTAAGGGTTGTCTCAATTTCAACAACGGAGATGTTTCTCTTCTAACTCCCGCTCTGAAATGAACTCTGCGTCCCAGGAGGTGGAGCCAAGTCTCAACTTCTGGTGAACGAACTATATATACTAATTTTCCGTCTTTCTAGTGTTAAAGAACACCATATTTTACATACACTTACTTGAGTATCTCTTTTTTAAAGAATCCTATTCGCGTGATTCGTGATCTTTATTTTGGGAATTACTGCTTACATTTTACGATTTTTAATTTATGTACGAATTTTAATTTATTATAGTTTAATTTATTTATGAATTTTAATTTGTGTAATGATTTACAAAATTAGAAAGAGGAAATAATGACGCCTACAAAATGCGAGAATATCGCCTATAATATTAGAATTAAAGAAATATTACTTATACAATGAAAAAAAAATTTTTATGCATTTCTTATTCTATACTTTATTCTGTTGACACAACGTTTTTGTTACTTTAAATTAGTAATTGTTATAATTGAAAGTATCTGAAAGCAAAATATTTGTGCTCGGGAAGTTTGTCATAGAAAGCCCGAAAAAATTTAGCTACAGGGCAATTTTGCCAATGCTCACTCCATTGACTCTCGTCATTCAGGTATCAGTAGGGCCGGGAAAGCCTGGTCGGTAGGGCGCTGGGCCCATGTCCGAGAGTTCGTGGGTTCGAACCCCGCCGGCTTAAGACTCCCCGTGTAGTTGGTGACTGATGCACGCTAAAATTCTGTCGAGTCACAAAGTTCTCCATGTTCCCATAACAAATCAAACCTCTGGGGGTACTGGATTGGAGATCGATCGTTCTCTGATTCAGGTCAAAATTACGATCTGTGTAGGAATGAATGGATGTATGAATGGGTCCGCCTTTTATACAGGTGTGACGTATGATGTGGCAGAAGTCACATTCTTGACCATAGATGGCGCCGCTGAAAAACAGGAATCGCACACTCTGCCTTAAATTTGCTCGGTTTCACCATGCTGACTTGCCCGTGTGGCAAGTGGCATTCGAACCAACCAGGTATCAGTAGGTCAGATTTCTTGGCTACTCTTTCAGGGGCACCATATTAAGATGGCCAACGTTAAGATTCCCACAGTTAGGACACATAGTACAGAGAATGAAAGAACATCCGTGCCTTGTCCGGTATTCGAACCTTTCTGATGCTGTAAAAGTTTATTTGCTACCATTTTTGGTGTTAAGATAAACTAAAATCATTTGCAATGCATACGGTCACATGTTTTATTTACTTTTTTACTGTTATAGTTTTTTATTTATCTCTTTATTCTTTTTTATGTGTGTTTGTTTATTGACAACGCATAAGTCCACGCACATTAGAATCAGTTTAATATCTTCATTGCAAAAACATTTCATTTTAAAACAAGCACATAATATCTTCGCACAGGTGGCCGAGCGGTTAGCGCTCCAGACTGCGAAGCCAATGGCCACGGGTTTGAATCCCGCTCGGGGCATGTCTGTTTCTCTCTCTTTTGTTGTCCTCTGTTGTGTGTGAATGTGGCCCAGCCTATGAACGGGTTTGTGGCAGTGTGGCGTGGGCAATGTTACTCGCCTCCGTGACTTTGGTTCACTGGTGCCCTCTGGGTAACGCGAAATGAGTAACACTTCTAGCATCTTCTAAGGCGAAACGATTAAAGTTCAGTGCCTGCCATTCGGGGGGGGGGGGAATATTCGCACTAATCATTTCAAAGAATTATGATTTTGTCAATTACATACAATTTTTCGATAACTACAGTTTGGTTTGATTTTTTTTTAACAGTTTTATTTTTACGAATATATTTATTGCAGTTTTGTATTTTAGTTACCAATACATTTTTGAGCACCGAACTGCAGTTACCGCGCAAACAGTTTTATATTTAAGAATGTATTTGTTATAATTTCATATTTTAGTTACAAATACATTTTCGAGCTCCGAACTCTAGTTACTGCGCAAACAGTTTTAACAACAACAACAGTTTTCATATTTAGGAATATATTTGTTATACAGGGTGCGTAGCGTTTTTAAAAATTGCTTATTTTCGTTTTTTAAAAGCCCTTATAGGTGCTTTTTTCAATGGTCGTTTTTAAAAAGTGCTTAATTTTCCCTTTTTCAAAATGAGTTTTTTCCTTTATCATGTTGATTTTCGCTACGAATTACGCAAAAAGACACAGTTCACATTGTTCTATTCAACGTTTTCACAATCAATTCAATCCCAATCTATTTCGGCTTATTGTCAGTTCATAACGTATGAAATTCGTTTTAAATGATTCAAAATTTCATGAATTTTGACAATTGTCAAAAACAAGGCCGAAAGGTTTTTTTACAATTGTCAAAAACAAGGACGAACGTTTTTTTTTTTTTTTTTTACTTGTCAGTTAAAACAATATAAGACCGTCAATTGTCAAAAACTTTCCAACCTTGCCTAATTATGATATTTTTTCAAGCGCTTAAAAATATTTTTGAGTGCTTGAAAAGTGCTTAAAAGTGCTTATTTTTTGATGAATAATTTGGATACGCACCATGTTATAGTTATGTATTTAAGTTACAGATACATTTTTGGGCACCGAACTGCACTTACCGCTCAAACAGTTCTAACAACAATAACAGTTTTATATTTAAGAATATATTAGTTGCAGTTTTGTATTTAATTTATCCAACACTAAAAAACACTGTCTATCTAACACTAAAGACTATCTATCAGATTTTTTTTTCTTTCTTAAATTTCCGTTTTTCACTATATTGCTGAAACTACACTGTTAAAAAAGTAATTGCCCCCTAATTACTTTTTTTAACAGTGTAGTTTCAGCAATATGGTGAAAAACGGAAATTTAAGAAAGAAAAAAAACTCTATCTGATAGATAGTGCTTAGCTTTCTTTAATATTTTGCATGACGTGCTAGAATGCGAAACCGTCGAAAATTGGCTGCAGGGTGTTACGTAATTACTGCCTTTAAAGTGTATTTTTAAAACCCTTGCAAAAAATGACGTAGTATGCATAATTAGGGATACGAATCAATGTTTAAGAGTGGAAAACAAAAAAGCTGACAAAATCTAACGGATCACAACTAGGTGGAGACTAAAATCACTAAAAACTTGGAGGTGTTACAAATAAACGCATTTCAACTCCTTCGCTTGTTTCGTGAAACAGGTTATGCTGTTTTCAGTCTGCCTTCTTCAATGATGATTCGTTACATTTCTAAGGCATTTTTGTTTTGATAACCTCTATTAAATGTTAATTTACAACCCGTAATGTGTATTTTTTTTACTGAAGTTATGATGCATTTTTGGTTCAATTTGTTAATGATTTTTTGTTTAATGAATGTTAATGATTATTATAATATAATGAATACACAACAGATTTCAAAATATCATTTCTATAATTACATATACTTAATTAAATCATTATTGACTTATTTGTTTCATTATGTAATCATTAACAATCTCTTTAAACTTAAATCACAATTTTTCAATAATATTTTATTTATTAATTAACGTAATATTTACTTGAAAATCATTGAAAGAATCTTCTATGAGCAAGTTTCATTTTATTTGAAAGAAAAAAAACTCTTACAAATTTTAAAACACATTGCTAAATGCCCAAAAATAGTTCAAATCTGAAATTATCCAAGATATATATATGTATATATTTTAACAATTGTATTTCTTGAAATATTTGTAAATAAACTACAGACTACTATAGATTAACTAGAACATTTTTTTTCCTATAATTTCGCGAACAACTATTATTCAAAGAACTATTTTCCTAAAATAATGAAAGGAATAAAATGCATATAAATAAATTAGTTACGCTTATGGTATGTTTTTAAAACCATTCGTACTGTGGCACTGTGAAGGTCATCAAATGATTTTTGAATCATTGTTTATTATATTGCATAATTTTAATTAATTAAAAATTGGTGCCTATTAGAAATTAATATTATTTATTAAATGAAATTTATTTATAAAATAAATTCTAATATTATCTGAATTAGTTATTGAAAAATTTCCAGAGTCAGTATGTGAATATCAAGAATTAATTATTTCTGTGATAAATTTATATTGCAGTTCAATTAAATGTGAAATCAAGGATTTTATATCATTCATAATCACTTGTAAAAAGACTGAAAATGTAATTGTTTTGGTTTGCTTCCATAATGAAAACAAGCTTTACTTATTTATCAACAGTTTGTCTATAATAAATTTCTATTAATTAACGCTACTTAAATTTAAATGTATGAAATTACCTTTCTTTTTTATATTTCAATATTATACTTAGAAAAATCATATGATTACTTTATTTATACTCTACTTGAGTTTTAACTCTATAGATGGCAGCACCATGTTAGATTCCTCAAATAAATTAAAAGAGATTTTTCCAAAATATTTGAAAATTATTGTTATTAAACCGTTTGTATAATGGAATAGTGTTATAATTTTTCTAAAATTAGATATTATATACTAATTATAAAAAGAATTAATAATTTATTGATTTATTTAAATTAAATTTCTAATCATAAAGCATTTTTTTTAACCTTTAACCAATAATTTAATTAAATAAAACTACCCTAAGCTTCCTAAAAATATCTCAGGAAAAAAAAACTGAATAAAATTTTATTTTTGAAGAAATAATATTATATAGATACATATATTATATTAGAATTAATAATTTATTAAGAATTTATATTGATTTATTTAAATTAAATTTCTAATCATAAAACAGTTTTTTTTAACCTGTAACCAATAATTTAACTAAATAGAACTACCCTTTTCTTTTTGAATAAATAATATTATATAGATACATATATTATATATCAAGTTATATAATGTATAACTGGTACATAATAAGTAATAACGAGAAAATTTAATAATTTTTAAAATTCAGCACCCTGCACGCAATGCTTCAAAAAAAGTTGCTTTGAATTTAATTGAAATAAAAATTCGTATAAAAAAGTATGTGAAAAGCAGTACAGCAAAGGAAAGAGTTTAGAACCCCTTCCTAAGCAAAACTTATTATTCAAAAAAATAAATATTTCAAATTTTCATTTAAAATTGTAGTCATACATATTTTACATCAATATTAGAGTTTTCAATAACATGTAATTCAAATGCAATGCGAAATAAAAACAAAGCAAATTCATTCTTAAAATTTTTCTACTTTTATTATTATTTTTTTCCACTTTTATTATTTATCTACTTTTGTTATCTACCGTTATTTATAAACTGAATCCTTACAGACTTGAAATTCTAGTTATGATGACCTTCCAAGGGTATAAATATGAAATTTTTTATAAAACCAGAGTTTCTAGTTTTATTTAAATATTATTTTTCATTTTTAAAAAATTTGTATTTTCTAGCCGTATACAAATATAATCTCATTCTCTGAAATAGCATAAAATTCTAAATATCAACTTTTTTAAATGATATAATATATTACTTAATAACATTTTAATTAACAATTTATTAATTTGTGCTTTTGTAGAGTGGTGTAGATGTCAACAAACCGAATTCTTATGACCAAACTGCCTTGGACATAGTTCGCTCCTTCACTACTTGCCATGCTGAAAAAGAAATGAAAAACATTCTGAAAGGTAAATTTTTAATTCTTAACTTTTTTTTCTCCTACCTTTTCTATATTCTTTTCAGTTGTTGTTACTTACTATTTGCTTTTTAGTAACAACGGGTGCATAAATAAATAACTTTTCCTTTCCTAATTATAAATGGAGCAGAAAGATTCAAAAGTCTTCTAATTGAACATTTTCATTCTAATAGATAGATATTATAATTATACTATCGTCTGCTTTTGAATCGTTTTGTATAGAAATATAGCATGATTCAAACAGAATTTTATTCGATCTTTAAACAATAATATTTTGAGACTATCTGACGTTATCTTTAGAAATCTTTAGATGTTCTTTTATTTATTTATATTTTTTGGAGGATATTTTACAGGAGAAAAGAAACAGTTTATCAAAGCAATACTTTACTGTAAGCTGCGAAGATAAAACTTCGACTTTTTTTTTTTTCCAATTTAAAAAAAAAAATTTGTTTCTTTGAAATTGTCATGTTTTAAAAGCAATTTTGTAAAAATTAATCATTCCTTAAATAATGGGAAAGAGCTCAAATATGTTAGAAATATTTGTTCCGAATAATTCTGAGATATTTATCCTAAAATTTTTCTTAAATACATTATCGAATTTCTGAGATTTGCTTCGAAATTCTTTATTTAATATTCTTAAATACATTATCGAATTTCTGAGACATTGTCTCGAAATTATTTGTAAATACGCTATCGAATTTCTGAAATCCCCCCCCCCTCCGCAATTCTGGATTTTTTTATTCTTTCTTAAATTCATTATCGAATACTTAGAATATTTTTTCAGAATTCTCTATATTTATTCTTAATTTCGTAATTGAATTTCTGTGTTTTAAATTATTAAATACGTAGAATTTTTGAGATATTTGTACCGAAATCCTGTATTTTATATTCTTAAATATACTATTTAATTTCTATGATATTTATCCCGAAATTCTATTAGTTATACTTATAAATACATCATCGAATAATAAAGATACTTTTCCAAAACTCATTATTTTTATCCAAAAATGCTTTATAGAAGTTTTGCGATATTTGTCCTGAAATTATACTTAATTACGTTATCAAATTTCTGAGATAGTTTTTCTGAAATTCCGTATTTTATACTCTTAAATAAATTGTCAAATATCAGAGATACTTGTTTTGTTCTTAAATTCGATATTGAATTTCTAAGATATTTTTCCCAAAATTCTGTATTTTATATTCTTTTTTAAATTCATTATTGAATACATAGGAAATATTTTTTTTATTATTATCTATTTTTATTCTTAAATAAGTAATTGAATTTCTGAGATATTTGTTTCAAATTTCTGTATTTATATTACTAAATACATAATGTAATTTCTATGATATTTGTCCCGAAATTCTGTATGTTCTATTTTTAAATACATTATGGAATAATAAAGTTATTTTTCTAAAACTCTATTTTAATCCAAGAATGGGTTATAGAATTTCTGCGATATTTGTCCTGAAATTATTCTCAAATACGTTATCAAACTTCTGAGATAGTTGTTCCAAAATCTCGTATTTTATACTCTTAAGTACATTATTGAATATCTGAGATATTTGTTACAAATGTCTATATTTTATATTCTTTAATACATTTTCGAATTTCTCAAGATATTTTTGCCTCAATTTTGTATTTTATTTCTTAAATACGTTATCCAATATCTGAGATATTTGTTCCAAAACTTATTTTTCTTCTTAAACACATAATCTTATTTCTGAGATATTTGCTCCAAAATTCTGTGTTTTTTATTCTTAAATTTTGTCATCGAATTTGAGATATTTGTTCCAAAAATTGTATTTTTTATATCTTTCACACATTATCAAATATCTGAGTTCCGAAATTCTACATTTTTGTAAAGGATTTAATTTTAGGGTGCTTCTTAAAATTGTAAACTCAATCATTTCCATATGTTGTTTTTTTTATTTACTTCTTGCTAAACACTTATTAAATAGAAATTTTTTTAACTTTAATCACAAAACTTTCCTTTGGTTAATGTCTCATTAATTCTTCTGATTTAAGTTACCATAAGAAAATCTTGCGAACTCCTTTCAATTATTTATTTTTGACCATTTTGTACATTGTATATATTTATATATTGTATATTTTGACCATTTTGTATATTGTTTTTTTTTTTTAAAAATTATTTTTATATCATATCAAATATTAAAATATAATAGCGTTGATATTTCCCTATAAATTTATTACATTTTTATTATGTATTTTCTTTGAACTAATTCCAAAAAAGCGCCAACCTCATTAGTATTCTATAAAGACAGTTCATTCGTTCAAACACCTTAGTGTGTAGGTGTCGTAATCTGTCTTCGAACATCTGTTATAAGAGAGGAAAAAAATTCCGTCTGGGTTAGGGCAAAATTTATTGGTTTAAGAAGAAAGACATCAAAATAAAACAAATTCGGTGCCATTTAATAGTTATTGAATTATTATCTATTCATTTATCAAAAGTCATTTATTAGATTTGCGCAAAAGAATAATAATTTCCAAGATTTTAAGATAGGCATAATTTTTTTTAATAATCTATTATCCATTAAAAAACGACGATTGAAAAAAAACGATAAAAGCGTACTGAAATAATGCTCTTTTTAGTGATATAATTTACGATCAGTATTGCGATTTATAATTGTATATTAATTACATATATTTTTTCGATCGTCATCCAAGATCTTGTACAAAGCGTAATTTAAAATTAATGTAAGTTTTCTTTACCCATCTTTGAAAATTTCTACACCGTTTCTGACTCTCTAATTTCTAGCAAAAATATATTTTGACATTTTTTGATTATAAAAAATAGTATAATAATTACTAAAATAATCTGTTAGAATATTGGAATTATATTTACACTAAAATAAAAAAAATCCCAAAAAGGTAGTTGGATTTTTTTTTAAATTCATATTCAAAAATTTATCTATTACAAATTTATTTATTCTGTCAAAAATTTATCCATTCTGCTGTTAACCCTTTGACGCAGATGGGACACCGGTGTCGTTTTTATTTTTTATTTTTTTCTGTCGCTCTAATTACTAGAAAAAAATATATTGTGAAATATTTTAGTTATAAAAAACAGTCTAATAAGTACTAAAATAATCTGTTAGATTATCGAAATTATTTGCACTAAAATAAAAAAATCCCAAAAAAGTAGTTTGATTTTTTTTGAAATTCATATTAAAAAATTTATCTATTACAAATTTATTTATTCTGTCAAAAATTTATCCATTCCGCTGTTAACCCTTTGAGGCAAATGGGACACTGGTGTCGTTTTTATTATTATTTTTTCTGACTCTGTAATTACTAGCAAAAATATATTGTGAAATATTTTAATTATAAAAAACAGTCTAACAAGTACTAAAATAATTTGTTGGATTATCGGAATTATATTTGCACTAGAATAAAAAAAATCATGAAAAGTAGTTTGATATTTTTTTAAAAATTCATATTCAAAAATTTATCTATTGCAAATTTATCCATTCCGTCAAAAATTTATCCATTCCGCTTTTAATCATTTGACGCAGATGGGACACCCGTGTCGTTTTTATATATTTTTTTTCTGACGTTTTAATTACTAGCAAAAATATATTTTGAATTTTTTTAATTATAAAAAGCAGTCTAATAAGTACTAAAATAATCTGTTAAGATTATCGGAATTATATTTGCACTATAAAGTAGTTTGATTTTTTTTAAATTCAAGATTTGGAACTTTTTATTTTTTTGAATTAATTAATTTTTACATCCAAGGAATTAATTTCTAATGCTGGAAACACTGGAAAAATTTTATTTTATTTATTTAGTTACTTTAAAAATATTTCAAACAAATAAAAATTTATATTTTGGATAAATGAGGAAAGAAATCTATGACAATTAAACCATAAGAATTCATTTTCTATGCCCGAATCACTAACGAAACGATATTAAATCAGCACTGGGCAATATCTGAATACTTTTAATTTCAGAAGAAAATAAAAATATAGGTAAAGCTAGTTTGGAAACTAAAAAACGCATCACATTCATATAAAATCTCCTCAAAATTTCGATAAATACTAACATGTTTACTAGTTTTGATGAATTAAGTAATTCTACCAAAATTCCAGTCTTTATCAAAATTGACATCTATGGCCCACACATCACATGTGTTGTCAAGTCGCCTCGTAACAAAACCCACTCTTTGCAACACTTTTAAAACTATTTCAAGGGGCAGGCTAAGAAAAATAAAAATAAAAATGTTGAATTTGCTACATTCTCGACTCTGTCATTAAACCAACAAACATCATTGCGATGCAGACTAGAAAAGAAAAAAAAATTAAACAAAATGGTTGGTGGGCTTCGAATATGGAGAGGGCGCGGTTTATTTGCCGTATCGTTTTCGATCTGATTTTTCTTCAAAGAAATATGCGTGTTTAGGTTTATAAAATTACTAGGTTTTAACAACAATATAAATAATATGCATTTATTGAACTGTACTAAACTAGTAGAAAGAATTCTATTATCTTTAGCCATCACATATTTATGGCAAAGTGTGTTTCCATAAATTATATACAATTTGGTTCTGGGAACAAAATTCAAGAGTAAAATATGATTTCAAATACTTGGAGTATTATTATAGGGAAAAAAAAAGAATTATAATAATTTTCATTTATTTCTGTTTATATAATCTTATTTAATATTTCTAGATGATAAAATGCTCCTCGTATTTGTTTATTTCAAATAAAATAGTTCAGTTAGCTAAAAGTTATTTTACCAGCGTTTGCGTCCATCTTTACTCATTTTTTAATGATTTTTTTTTATTTAAAACTTTGTTTTTAACTATTTGTTATACTATTAACTAACATTTTGTTTGGCATTCCTTTAAACATCCATTTAACCACATGTTGTATCTTTATATTTTTTAAAGTTTTAAATAAACTGATATAAAAGCCAAAAGAGTTAAATAAAAACTGACTTAACCTTTTTTTTTACCATATTTTTCCTCACTTAAGTTGAATGTTTGTTAAAAGAATTTGATAATGTTTACAAGTCGTTTTTTATATGTTATATCAATGAAGGATATTTTTCACTCTAGATTGCCTTCAATCGCTCTTTAGTTATTCATTTATTTATTTATTTACACCTGCCGAATTCGGTATACTAAGTGTTACTCCTTACTCTAAATTTTAGAACTCTTGACAAAATGTAAGTTATTTCGAATCATAAATTAATATTTTAGTTTAAAAAAAATATCGTGGTCATTTAGCTGTGAAGAAAAGCTATTTCTTAGTGACATAGAGATAGAGATATCTAATTATCTAGTTTTTTATGGCATATTTTAAAGCATAGGAAATACTCGAAAATGACCATTGATTTGAAAAATCAATTAGGTAAACGGAAGAAAATAGACTGCGTTTTGTTTAGGTAACTTAAGTTTTTATTTTCGTCAAATTTTAAAAATATCTACCAAGTTCGTCAACAGATGGCAATACTGACAAACCGTTCCTTCCGAAAAACTTGACCGAGCACCTGTCACTTGCTTATCAAGTAAGACTATAAATCAATTTTTACAAATGAAAATTCAATTGCATCAAATAGTGTCGTGCAGTCTTAAGTTTAACTTCACTGGTTAAAATAAATTTCTGATAACTAAAATAATAAACCAAATTTTTATCAATTTTTTCAATCAAATTTTTAAAATAAATAATTAATAAATTAATTGAAAGGGAAAATGAATGTGCCAAAAATAAATGAATTTTCATAAGTAAAATAAAATAATTTCACTAAGATTTTGAAGTTATAAAAGATTGTTTTTAATTGGCATCTAATTTCACACTAAAAATTAGACCAGCGCTTTTTTTGTTGGTTCATTTGATAAACCTAAAACGATAAAATAGCCATTATAAATACAACCTTTTAAATTTTTTGAAAAACAAATTCAGAACATAAACCATTTCTGTACTTGCTTATGAATTTATGCGCGTTAATTATTTCACTTCAATATTTTTTTTCTTCATCTTTTTGATGGTAGCTTTCAAAATAGTTAAAAATTTATTCGAGGAACCACCGCGTTAATTGTGCGTCTCTTCCGTTTCCTGTTTCGTTATTTTATTACAAAAATGAATATGTGTGTCATTAAAACTTCTTATTTTTAGGACTTGCGTCACTGACTATTTCATTTAGGCAATCATAAGATCTATATGCAATTTAAAAATATCAAAAACGACATATTTATAAAACAATTTACGTCATGCTCCTTAAATACACCACTAAGAACCTTGATGTGTCGAATGTTCTTATTTATAGAAAAAACATCATTTTTTATAATAATGGTGTTTCATGAAGAATGGGAAAAAGATGTTTTTATTACTTTTATCTGTATAAATCATTATAATCATTCATGCAACATCAACATTTGGAACATCATTTTACTTTTTTTCCGACTGTGCTGCAAAATTTGAAACCTTCAAATAAATAATCGCTGGAAATTTAAGCTGTAAGATAATATTTGGTTTAAACCTTCATCCGCTTCAAAAATACACAAATAGGAAATAACAGTCAACATGTTTCAAGCGCTCAAAAACAGGCTCCTATTTTCAAGACTTGCCAATCGTGAATGGAAAGAAACAAAAGTGATGTGAAATATTGTTGAATTTACTCACTTCAAATCACTTTTGTTTTTTCTCTTTCATGTCTAGCAAATCTTAAAAATAGGAGCTTGTTTTTTGTTTTATTTTCAACACTTGAAGCATGTCAACTGTTATTTCCAATTTGAGTATTTTTGAAGCGAATGAATTTTTTAATCGAGTAATTTGGAAGTTTATTTTACCAATTATCTGTAAGTTGCGCAAAATTTAATTACTCATTTTTGCGCTCAACTTAAGCTCATTCTATCAAATTTTTTTTTTTTTAAATTTTGCAAAATTCTGGGGATCATTTTCTGTGTAGAAAATAAATATGAATTCAGTAATAAGTATGAATAGATATGAATTCATATATTTTAAGTATAGTTCATAACACCGTTAACATGCTTAGTTTTATTGAAATATATGAATATAGAAAGGCGCTTTAAAAAATGCTTAGGTATTATATAAGGCATTTATATGTAATACCTCTTCTAAGACATGTATATGTAACATGCATGTGTAATAATGTTTATGTAGTGTTAATAATATGTTAATTAAACTGTAATATTAATAAAAAATTTGAAATTATTAGATTTACTAAAGTTTTATTTTACATTGGTGACAATAATTTATGGATTCCTTGGTAATATTAAAGAAACCTATTATTTTTATTAATTTCAGCTAAATAAAAAATAAATTGTTGAAAAAACGCTCAAGGTTTAAATGATATTAAATAACTATTTTAATGAAACACTTTTAAGTTTATTATTCAATATATAAACTAAATGATTCTGCATGAAAATGTAGTGATTTAAAAATGAAGTATTTGAGCAATCTATCCTAATGTTTGGAAAAGATAAAATACTTTTTTCCTCCGATTAGAATTTTGTAATCTTGTTACTAATAAAAATCTTTCGAGAAAAAAAAGCTTTAATCGCTTTTTTTTTTTTTCTTTTTTTAAATCCTCATCTGAAATACTTCGTTTGATTTTAAAGGATTATTCATTATTGAATTTTGCATCTAATGGAATAAAATATTAATATTATTAAACTTGGATCAGATTTTTTTTTTTAAATTTCAATCATTTTTCAACAAGACCAGATTTAAATTTCAGAATTACTTAAAATCATTTCTATGAATGGTTTTGAAGGTAATGCAATTTTTTCAAATAATTTTATAGATATATTTAGATGTTAACTACGACTAAATAATGGATTCGTTAAAGCGTTTGTGAAAAATAATGTTATTGGTTTTAAAAAAAGACATCTTATGACGTAATATGTTGTATCATATAATCGCAATATTGAAACATATTGATTGAAACATATTGCATATTGATTGAAATATATTGATTGAAACAAATATTGACTGAAACATAATACATATTGATTATTAATTTATTATCAAAGATCACAAATTCAGTACTTATAAATGAATATAATCACAATCAATAAGATTGAAACATAGAAGTTTTTTTTATTAATTTGTAATTTATTAAAGTTTGCATATTTAGTACTTCTAAATGAATATAATCACAAACATTAAGATAGAAATATAAAATTTAAATTTGTAATGTATAGTTCGCAAACTCATTAATTGCTAGGTCTATTTCTAAGTTGCTGAACTACGTCTAAATTAAATTTGAAAAGGAAAAGAAAGGCTTTTTAAACATTTATGTATGATTATGCTTATTATTAATTTTATTTTTTTGTTCTTTATCTCAAAAATAAAATTAATAATCAATGATAAGATTAAACATTAAAAAATGCAGCTTTAATCGTTATAACAATTTTTATTGAAAGATTAATATTTCTTAAACCAAAATATTCGATTTTGTTTACGGAAATATAAATATTAAATTTATTCCTAGCGATTCGCTGTTTGAAACACTCTTCAACATTCTTCTATATTAAAAAATGGCGAAAACTTTTTCGCATTTCATCTAATGATTCCTCAAAAAATGGCGCATGCGCATATCACTATAGTCCAAAATTTTCCAGGGAAAAAAGCAATTCTCTGTATCAAATATGCACATAGGAAGGCTTTTAGATTTAATGAATCTTGCATAAATGACGGCGATATCTCTCAAAATATCGAGAAAGTCGTCCAATTTAATCCCTTCTTTTCAATAAGAAATCCCTATTCCTAAATGCTAATGCTTGACGAATCCTCTTTAAAGTTTCACTCCAATAAGGAAGTCGGATTCGAACCATATTCCTTTCTTTTTCATAAAGATTCTGCTGCGTTTGCTGGCAGGGGAATTTTTTTCTTTGCATTTTCCCTTTCTCTTGGTTCTTTTTAGTCATCAGAGAATGTAGTTTATGAGAAGTGAAAGAAGATTCCCTAAAAATGCATTATTTCCCTTTTCTCCCTTTTATTTTTAAATTCCATATCTTCCATTTCTCATTATTCTATTCCTGAAAAGGCCGTTCTAAAATGGAATAAATTTATTGGGTAATTAACATGACAGAAATACCTCAAAATATTATCTTTTATATTTTCTTACTTCACCTCTTAAATGGGAAATAATGTTCCTGATATTTATGAACAATGCCAACCAAAATGTGTTTCGTTTTTAGTCAGAAATAATTTTTTAATAGTAAGTTGTAGCTATTCGCGATCGCAACGAACTATAGGGGGCGTTGTTGTGTGAGCCGCTTACCTGCGATTTCTATATGAACCGTCATTCAGTTACTCTGGAGACGTCGTTAATGTAGCGTGTAGCATTGCAACGTTCCTTCTTTATTGTGGCTAATTAAATTTAAAAAAGAAAAATGCTTGATATTCTTTCTTCTGCAAACGAAAACTAAATGGTATCTCTTTTTATTAGAGAAGGAATATCCAAAACGCATCGGAAAAATATTTGTACATTAACAGAAAAAATATGTATATTTCTTATAAGAGTTAAAACCTAATTTCCCGAGAAATAGTATTACTAAATTTAATGATATAACATGAAAGGCCCATTTAAACTTTACATTCTATAGTTTTAAGAATCATATTACTTCAAAAATTAAAATGAACAAAAAGTATACATAAGCCTCATAATTTTATGAAATTTAATTTTGTAAGCAAAGTTTTTTGACAACAATTTTTATCAAAAAATTTCAAGTTTCAATAAAAATTATTATTTAGAAACTAAGAAACGTAAAATAAAGAATGCGGACGAAACAAAAACAAAAAAAAACAATTCTTTTTTGTCGCCATTTTTAGTGCTACGAAAATTCGTCTTTGGGATTTGCCAAAAACAAAACAAGAAGCAATTTTATTTTTTCAGGAGGGAAATATTTTACCGAAAAAACGAAAATGTACCAATTCCCACAACATAAAACTTTATCTTGGTAAACGTACGTTTTGGAAATGTTATTTCATTTGGAATCTTATTTATCATAGTTCATATGGCGATATGATTGTTTTGAATCTATGCTAAACTCTATATCGGCTCATTTTCCACCGAAATCCGATTGACTATTTTGATTTTAAATAAAGTGTTTTATTTTATGAATTGTCGCAAAAATTTTAAGTGTAGATTGGCGGCACTTAAAAACCGCCAAATCTGTAGCGGCGGTGGCGTTAATAAGTAAGTACCGAATTTTTATTCCATACTTTTCTGAATCATATTACTTCAAACATTGGAATATACAAGAAGTATACATAAACACATAATGTTATACCATTTAATTTTTCAGAAAAAGTATTTTGAGAACAATTTTTATCAAAAAATTATAAACTAAAAAACGGAAAATAAAGAATTCTTAGGATAAAAAAACGATTTTAAGAATTCTTTACATTGAAATAAAAACTTTCATATTATTTCTTTTTTTATTATTCTTATAGTTCTTAATCAGACGTAAAAAACCATTCTGTAGAGAACCAACATCAAATGAAAAAAAAAAATATTTACAAGCAAATTTTTTATTGTAAAAATCATTGCACTTACCTGATTTATAATTCCCGGAGAATTCCAAAATGATAAGTTCCTTGTTTGAAAACTTTATTCTCAAATAATATATGCATAGTTTATCCCTTCATTACTTTTAGATAACATACTACACAGTAAAATTTTATAATTGATATGAATTTGAATATGTAGCTAAAGACAGAATAGCTGAATTCTAGTTGAACTTATTCTTTCAAAACTAAAGAAAACGATTAAAATTAATTAAGAATCAGCACAAATGGCACTATTTCAAGTAACTTGGATAATTTTTTATTGTTGTTTTCCGCATATGGATACAGAAATATATACTATTCTATAACGAAGAAGAATATGCTATAACTATTACAATTCTGTATGTTCTGAATTCATATCTATTCACTGGAATGACGAAAGCAATGTTGACTTCACTTTAATTCGTAATGAATTGAAGACAGAAGAAATGCATTTTACCTTAATACACACATCTGTAACAGTATCCGAAATCGGAAGTCATCAGTTGCAAGTTTGTTGATAATAGAAATTAAAAATTATTGATTAATTTCTCTTCAAATGTTTGGCGTGTTCTGTTCCTGAAAGATTTACTAATATTCTGGAGATTTTTTTCAAGTTCTTCGGCCTTTTCCTTAGGGAAATATTGTTTCTTATTTGCTGCTAAAAAATGGCGTCTGATTCAGTCAATGGCTTTGATGGAACTAAATGAAAACGTGATAAATTAATGTCTGATATTTACAGTCTCCCGCTAGACGGCGTACTCGAGCGTTGCGATCGCGAATTTTTTTTATAAATATTTTTTATATTTACTCATGATATTGTTTTAAAAGTATATTTAAAATAACATCTAAGAACATATTAGACCAAAAAAAAAAAAAGAATAATTTAGTGTTCCCGCACAAAGTAATAAAAAATTAAGGTACCTTTTGGTTTTCGGACGCCAGCGAAAAGTCGCCAGGAAATGTAGCCATTGCACCAACATTTTTTTTTTCATTTTTCATTTTATTTAAAATTAAAAAAAATTAAGTATAGTTAAATTTCCGTGTGCCGGGCTAACCAAATAGTACCAAAATTAGTAATATAAATTTGGAACTACAGTAGGGAACCGATTATCCGGAACGATCGGGACCATCGCTATTCCGGATAACTGATTTTTCCGGTTTTCTGAATCGCTACAAGAAGCCGTTTTTTTATCGTTAAACCCAACTAAAAAAAGAAATATATATTTGGAAATTATCTTAAAAAGAAGAAAAAACGATGAAGTAATACACTAATGATTATTTCTAAACTGATGGTAAGGTAAACATCCTTCAAAAAAGAAAGAAAAATCCTAAAATCTTATGAAGAAAAAAACATCTTTTTAAAAAAAATCGCGGGAAAATTTATCGAATTTCGCTCCGGTTTTTTGGTTTTCCGGTTTTCTGATTTCCGGATAACGGGTTTTGTACTGTATTTGTTTTAAGCTCTAAGGATTTTAAAGCAGGTTTTTAAAATGTAATGCAAAGCCAATGAGAAGGATAGCTATCAACGAAAAAAAGAAAGAAAAATAGTTACATAATTAACTTTAGTATTTGCCGTTGTGAATTGTTCAGTTGTTGTTGTTGTTGTTAATTTACGTCGCACTAGAGCTGCACAAAGGGCTATTGGCGACAGTCTGGGAAACATTCCTGAGGATGATCCGAAGACATGCCATCACAATTTTGATCCTCTGCGGAGGGGATGGCACCCCCGCTTCGGTAGCCCGACGACCTGCTCGCGAAGTCGAGCACTTTACGGTAGCACAGTTCAACGAGGACCAATGCCGCACACCCTCGGTCCCTACGCAGACTGATCCAAGTGGTCACCCACCCACTTACTGAGAGCTGTTAGTGATGCTTGACTTCGGTGATCTGCTGGAAACCGTGTCTTATCGATCAGTCCACTGCGGGACGTGAATTTTTCAGAAGTTAATCCTCTTCAGAGAAACACGGGTTCCACGACTCCGAGTTACTCCATGGTTCCTTTTTTTTATCTGCCCTATTTAGTTTACACCATTTGAGTTTCGTTACATTAAGTACTTAATAGGTTGCGATATCTTAAGGCATTGAACTGTCATTGTGAAGAATAGGGCCTTGATTCCCAATGGCGACTTGAACAAAGTATATATATATAGGACTTGAACAAAGTATATATATATAGGGAAAGAAGTCTAGCTTCCATCGATATTATGTAAACCAGTCCCCCAAAGTTAGGTGTGGTTCCTGTGTGTAAAGGAAAAGCAACATTTAGGGCCACAACCTCGCAGGTTCTTGAAACAGGTTAGCACCCTTCTCTTCTCCTAACCAATACTGGCAATACAAAGACGATGAAGAAGATTTTTTATCGTTGATTTGTTCTTTATTTTTACACTGTTGATAAACAGTACTGTACTATTAAGATATTTCTTTGAGAATACATTTAAATCTGCTAACACATTTTGACATAGAAAGAAAGAATAAAATGGCGGTTGGCGGGAAGCAGCTTACCAAAACATTGCGTGTAAAGTTGTCCAACAACCTGTTCACAGGTGACGTCTCTCTTGACTGTCACTTTACTTCTTATGCGCATGCGCTAGATCTTAGTTCATTTGACGTTCTGCTGAATCTGAGTATGTTGCTTACTATAACTGGATAACTATAACTGGAGGATCGAAAATTTAAGGATTTTATCATTAGTTATATATATTTTATAAATATGCATTCATTATCCTGCTTTGATATTTTTTTCTGTCACATCCTTTTAAAAACAGCCAAAACTATTACATGAACCGACACATGTTCTTTTAACCTTATCTATTTCGAAAATGGCTTTGAAAAATTTAATGCCCTAGACAGGCTACCAGACATTAAAAGAAAATATCCATAAATATGCTTTTAAAATATAATTTTTTTTTAATTAAAAATTGATTTCAGAATTTACTTAAAACATAAAGACGATAATTTATTTTCATCCAAACAGAAAGCTTGTGTTGAACATCGATATTATTTTCTGCCTATTAATCATCGTGGTAAAGTTTTTATTAATCGATAGCAAAACAAAATAATGCTTCCCTCCTACTTTTAAAGTATAGAAATTTTCATTTTTCCTTATGTAAATATGTTCTAAAAGTTGTTTTTTAATTTTCTGTTCTAAAAGTAGTTTTTTTAGTTATTAAATAATAAATTATTGTTTAATAACAACAGCTGGCAAACTGTTCTTATTAAATAATAATTTATTGTATATAATAACTTATTTCCATTATTATAACTTATAATAACTTGTATTATAATAACTTATTTCCATTTCATGTACGTCTTAGTATGCATGCTCTCAAATGTTTTTTTTTCTTCTTCTTTTTTTCCTCCTCATTTTAAATCAAAGGTGATTTGTTAAACTTTTTATATTAAGAAAGTTTTAGAACTAATTTTGTGAAAATATTTTTGTAATTAAATAAAATTTTAAGGAGAATAAAACTTGAGATGAGATAAGGCTTTTGATTTTGGTCCGCGTAATTAAAATAGATATATTCAAACCACCAAATAGCAACCAGGGGTCTGTCCAGACATTTTGTGAAAGGCCCGGTTTTTGTAAAATTATGAAAAAATTATTCGTAATTTGTGAATATAAAATAAGCGTATAAAATAAGTCATATTCTTTCAACCAGGATCCTGCTTTTATGAATTTGTGCAAATAGGGTCCGGTAATTGCAAAAAACTTTTTCAAGGAGTTTTTAAATTGTAAATAGATACAAGATTATGCTCGGCACTGTAAAATTATAATTAAAAAAATTTAATTTTCAAAAATAAACATCAATTGCTGCTTTAAAATTAGACATGCAGCATACAAATATTTGGTATTTAGTCTATACTGCTGAACGCAGAATATTCATTTCAGACGAATAAAGGAAGAAGCATCTGCCGAAGACAAAACTTAATTCGTTTACATCTGTCTTTCTTGTTTTCGCCCCTGGGAAGTTTTTATTCGATTAACAAAACAATAATGAAAATTAACAAATTTGTGAAGGGTCCGGTTAAAAGAAAAATCATTTTGTGAAGGGTCCGTTTTTAAGAAAAGATATTTTGTGAAGGGTCTGTTAACGGACCCAAATTTCTTCTAAACAGACCCCTGCTTACACTATTATTTCTTAGGAAAGTAAACAGGAAAATTAGTAACGGACCCAAATTTCTTCTAAACAGACCCCTGGCAACTGCCGTTTCCTAGTCCATTTCTCCGCTTTCTAGTGCTGCCTGGTGAAAGAACATTAGTGGAATTATAATCTTCTGATCAAAAACAGTTACTAAGATACCTTATTTGGTTTGATTTGATAACGTTTATTATATCTAGTTGTCTATATTAATCATAAATTTCATGATAATAGAGAATTGTTTTCTTATTTTTAATTTTAAACTTTTATTATTTTCTTAAATAAATTAAACCAAGCTTTGATAGAGCATATGAGAAAAACTTTGAGTTGTAAAGTATAATTATGCGTGGTGTCCCTGGATTATTGGGACAAAATTTCAGGGAAGGTAGGGGACATCACAAAGATTCAGATTTGCATAGCAACCCCTGGTCGAAAACGTCTTTGTTCGTCGGTAGGTGGTGATGTTCACAAGATGGATTGGGCCGAATTTTGGAACGAGGTGGACCGGAAGAAATTTTGAAACGTGGTTCCTTGGTTCTCTGTTCTCCTGATTTAAGTTTTCCTGCTTTAAGCAGCATGAATTTATTTCTTTGGGGTGCACTGAAAAGTGCTGAGTACGCAACGTTTGTGGATTCCGAAATGGATTTGATTGCAAGAGTCGTCTGTGCTGCTGTGTATATCCAACAAAATCCATGTGTATTTGAGCTAGTTCGCCAATCCATGACCCGATGATGTAACGCATGCATCGCTTGCAGTGGTTCAAACTTTGAACATCTTAAAGTAACATCATCTGTCTAGTTCTGTTTTGAACATCTGTCTAGTAAAGCACGTGTAATATCTTTGACCCATAAATATCTCAGATGGTCCCAGTCTTGTGTCTTTTTGTTTCTTGTATTTGACATACTACTTTCCAATCACGTTTCCGACCATGGGGTTGCTTATGCAACTCTGAATTCTTGTGATGTCCCGTACCTCCCCTTAAAGTTTGTCCCAATAGTCTTGGGACACCCTGTTTGTAAAGTAATTGTACTATTAGTTATTTATGAGAAATTAAATTATATTTTCGCTGTTTTGTGCAAAATAATTATGATACTATAGCCAGAGACCGATCAAGAAAAATTCAGGCCCAAGGCCCTCCAAATTTTCCGCTTCACCATACTGTTTGGCGCAGCATGTCCTCATTTGAACCTTGTGCCACTAAACCCTGCATTCAATCAATCAATCAACCAAATTTTCTAGGCCCCTTACAAAATATTTTGAAATTAAATTACTGAAGAGTAGTCCTAATAATGAAAAAGAATCTATTGAACTGCATGATTTAAGAGAAACGTTCTTTTTTGTATCTATAAATTAAAGCAAAATATAAAACAACGAAACAATGTTATATCAAAATGAAGATAGTTTGGTGACCACAAACAATTGAAATCAGTGATTTTTGCTAAAAGTCACTGATTAGCTGAATTATTTTTTATTGTAAAGTGTAATTTTTTTTTATTTAGTTCTTAAACCAACACAAAGCTAGTCCACCTTTCATTGGAGATTTTTATAATGTTTGAGGCCGATCGGCTTGTGTAGGGGGCAGGGAACTGTCCTTGCATCAGAAAGGTCCTGGGTTCGAATCCCGGGCAAGGCATGGATGTTTCTTTCTCTCTCTGTGTGTTCTGTGTCCTTTCTCCTTTGTGTGTGAATGTGACCCGCCCTATAAGCGGCTTGTGGTTGTGTGAATGGCGTGGCAGAAGTCGAATTCCTGGCCATAGATGGCGCCACTGCCTAAACAGGCATACGACCAAAAAAAAATAATGTTTGAGGCCCCTCAGAATTAGGCCCATGCCTATTGGGCCTAAGCGATAATTAGGCCCTGACTGTAACTATTATAAAAGTGTAACGACTAAATCTGAACTTAAGAGATTAAATATATAAGAACAAAGCAATAATTTTTGGGATGAAAAACAAAGCAAAAATGTTCAAAGTTTTTTTAAAATTTTTCATTTATTCGAGAATGTTGCCTTACGTTTATACACATATCCGTATGCACGAATTTTACAGAATAATTTGCTTTTTTTTATTTTAATCTTCATCTCAATATCGTTTTCAAATAAGCGTGGGTACAACAATACGTGCTATTCATTTAAAATTTCCAATTTTCCACGTAACCTTCTTCCGGTATAAGCATTCCATTTTCTTTCGTAAACCCTTTGAAATTCTAGAAGCTTCATTTTTATTTCGTGAGATTGGAACAAGAGTTTTAAAAAAAATGCGCCTTACTTTAAGAATTAAAGAAACTTCCTATCGATCCGGCTGACTTGATACTTCGGTGTCAGGGGAGTATTCTATTTCTGAAAAGAACGAAATAAGTCGAAAGTTCTCGATGCCTTTTTATTGCTGATTTTACTCAGAACAATGGCCGTTTTCAATTAGGGAGATTAGAGTGTCTTTTTACGCTGCTTAGGATTCTCGAGTGATGCCTATCTGACAGTTATGTAATCAGCGATGATGCTGTTTTTAAGGAATGTATCAGATATCATTGAGAATCTGTATTCATTAATGAAATTGAAGTGATGGTAAGTTAGCAACAGTTATTCACGACTGTTAGGTCAAGTTTAGACTATCTTTATCATCGCCCTCTATGCTAATTTTGAAAATGGCGTAAAAACCACAATATTGTGAAAATTGAAAGTGTTAGTGATCCTTTTTTCCTTCTTTTCTTTTAATATTTTAAAAGTTACTCCAACGCTGCGTTATCCGTTATCCGGGCTTATAAAAAATTTCAAAAATTGCGAATTATTCATTGGTTTTGATAATTTTCGTGTAGGAGAAAAATCTCGCCAAATTGGCGATTTTTAAAAAAAGTTTAATAATTTTTAAAATATTTTAGCTATTTGTTCGCTTTTAGGCCTAGATAATTCCTTACGACAAGATGGTACATATAGTTTAAAATTCTAGTTATGTGTCATAAGTAAGGCACTTAAGATATAACCTTTTTTTATTATTTTACTTAAATCTTCGAAAAACACTGATAGTAAAAATCGATTTTCTTTTTATATAATTTGTAGTGTGTTTTTAATTTTTTCTTATACATTTGTGGGATAAACTCCGGTTTTAATAAAATATCCTTATCATTTAATGAATCAAGCACCATAAACGCAATAAAAAATTCCACTTGCAATGAAAACTACATTTAAATATTTAAGCTCTATGATCAGTTATCGAATACTACCAAAATGACTGATTATTTGAAAAAGAAATTAAAGGAAAACGCAAGAAAATTTAAATACATTTTGTGCTGCGTTCTGCTAAGGAAGCCGAAGTTCTTCACCAAATTTCAAAATTGGTTATTAAGTTCGTCAACAGATAGCGATACTGTCTGGAAAAATTGTAAAACAATTTCTGATATTTGTTGGATCATTCCAACCGAAATATTTCCACAGCTTCCTTTTATTTTGTAGTCTGGTGGCAATTAATGTAAATGATGATTATTTTGTAAACATTCTTTACTATTTTTCTCGGTTAGCAGTACCATCTATTCTCAAACACTGCAACTAATTTTAAAACTTAGTCAAAATAAGTTATCTGGTTTCCGAAGCAAACTGTATTGAACGATTCGTTTCTATCTCCTTCCGTATTGATTTTCAAAGCACTAGTGATTTTTGGGATATCAGGCACATGACCAATTTATATACGATTAGAGAAAATATAATATTCTTTAATAACTATTTGGGAATTTAATTCTTTGTATTTAATCACCTAATTAATTGCATGGCAGTTTCCGAATATGTAAGATATTTTTTTCTTTTACTTTTTTATGCAGGTCTTACTGTAGAGATATTTCTTTCATATAATTATTCTCCGACGCATATTTTTTTAATGTTTCCATTTATTTAAAAATGTAATTTAAATGTTTTTTTCTTACAGAAATCATTAATGCTGTGCAGGCGAGAGCCATTCGTGATTATGATGAACCAGGTGATCCTAATTGTTTGCCTCTGAAAGAAGGACAGCAAGTGACGGTAAGTAAAATTGAATATAATAGTTTTATTTATTATTATTTTTATAAGTTATCACAATTTAATCTTAGCAAACAGCATATTAGTAAAATTTATTTTGTCCATTTACTAAGCGTTTCTTCTTGAAAAATTTTTTTTGAAAATTCTCGGCATAAATCGCATAAAAATAAAGTAGTTTTTCATACTATGCTAAATGGTCCAACTTCAAGTGCTCAGTAATAAATAATAATAAAGTTTGACCAATCGTTATTTTTTAAACGTCGTTGAACAGCCGACCCAATTTTTGAGTTTATGTCTACCAATGTTCAACTCTGTAGCCTTATAATTCTAAATCTAATCCAGAAGACGAGAACTCCTGGATCAAGTATTGGGACACAGTTTGCCTTCGTGGAGGACTTTGATGCAACATCCGCAAGTATGGTTGTCTACTTTCATCATCTATATTGCACTAAACACCAATGTGTATGTCACCGAACCGCTTAAATTTCTTTTTCTTGTTAGTTACAACGAACTAGCTGAAATATCAAACCTAGTTAACTTTTTGTAAGAAGGAACGCTTAACCTCTTCATTACCTCGGTCCACATATGTGGACCTTCCCTTCTATAAACACGTTATAAGAATGTTATTGTTTTACCCTTACTTAGGCATTTAGTGGACGTTTAAGCTTTCTGGGGATTCCAATAGACGTGGAACATATAAGTTATTTGGGTATAATTCCAATCATCATCATTGTATTCAAATGGACAATAATAATAGACAATATGCATGTTTGTTACTACTTAAGGTGCAATTTAACATTTCAAATATTTATATTATTTAACTTTGTTAGAACCTTAGATCCACGTGATTTTTATAAAATTTATTAATTTAAGTTAGAATAAAGAACTTCAAACACTGAAATTCGTAATTACATTTATAAATGTTGATTTATAAATTGTTTGAATTATGCACAGCTAAATTAAATTACGTAAGTAACAATGAATGAGCGCAGCGAGCTCGAATTGCAAAGCAATCCGAAAAGAACTACAAAAGCTGTTTCAGGATTGTAAAGAGCAAAGAGCAGTGAGATGGAGCTCCCAAGCTTAATATATTTTACTTTCTTATATAGCTTGAGATAAAGCTAAAATAAAATACCAATAACTATAAATGCTTTTTAAACTATGCGAATAAATGATAGATTTAAATTATGAAGAAAAAAATATTTATGCTGTTATATTTTTCAGTCTTGTTGAATTATTAAATAAATTCATATTATCACTGGGTGCTTAGCGTTTTTAGAAAGTGCTTATTTTTGATTTACGTTTTTTAAAAGCCCTTAAAGATGCTTTTTTTTATTCGGGGTTTGTGAAATGTGCTTAGTTTTCTATCTTTTAAAAAGATATTTTTTCTCTGCCGTGTCGATTGTGGTTCTAAATTACAAAAAAATGCATTATTTTCACAATTTTCTCTGCAATATTTATCAGAAACTAGCTATTTTATCTTGATTATGTAAATTTTTTTGAATTTTATTGATTTTATGTTTATTAATTAAGAACTTTGAACGATGGAAAAAAATATTTTTTATTACTGCACAGATCCTAATTATAATTGTTATTATTTATTTATTTTTTTGGAAAGTGATTAAAAATATTTTTTGAGTGCTTATTTTTTACTGAAAAATCTGGCTACGCCGCACCCTGTATCAGTCTTGTTAAATTATTAAACATAACAAATATCCTTATACTATTATGTACTCCAGTTTAATTCTATCAATTAAAAAAAAATCGTCTTTTTATTTTATGTGCTTTAGTTTCGATACATCCCTTAATTTACAGCGCTTTCTTGCATCTGCAGTAACTTGAGATAAAGCTAAAATAAAATACCACAAGCTATAAATTCTTCTTAAAATTATGAACCGCAGTACGAGTTAATACTTTTTTCATAGGAAAAAACATCGACTAAATTCTCCTGTTTTACTCTTAACCGGGATCTAAAGGATTCTTAAATCGTAACTTGCTTTTTTTATTCTATCCCAAAGCTTATGGAACCCTTATCTCGTCCCTATACATTTGATGGATGGCAAGGGAACTCTTTTTTAGCTACCGGCCTCTTCCTGATAAGCTTTTCTTAACAGAACATGACCTGAAAATAATATATCCTTTTTGTTTCTGTATTGAACCGAAGATTACTACGAAAAGAGGGTATCGTGATTGGGACCATTAAGTTTTTTTCTTTCTTTTTTCCAGAATTGTTTACTATAATAATTATCTAAGCTGTAATCAGCTAGTTATTTAGTAATTTTTAAATATTTTTCAGGTTGCGTAGCGTTTTTAAAAAGTGTTTATTTTTTACACGCATTTTAAATGCCCTTAAAGGTGCTTTTTTTATTTGGTGTTTGTAAAAAGTGCTTAATTTTCTATCTTTTAAAAAAGAGATTATTTCTTTGCCGTGTCGATTGTCGTTCTAAATTACAAAAAAATGCTTGATTTTCACAATTTTCCCTACAATATTTATCAGAAACTAGTTATTTTATCATGATTTTGAAAATGTTTTGAATTTTATTGAATTTATGTTTATAAATTAAGAACTTTAAACGATATAGAAAGAAAATTTTTATTACTGCTCAGATCCTTATTATAATTTTTTTTTTTTGGAAAGTGATTAAAAAAAATTTTTGAGTGCTTAAAAAGTACTCAAAAGGTGCTTATTTTTTTGTTGAAAAATCTCACTACGCACCCTGTTATTCTAAAATTACCGTTTTATGAGCATTTTGATTTTAGCAATGTATTGTAAAAAATTGCAGCAATTCGAGCTATTAATTTTTTGTAATTCTTGAAATAGCTCTTACAATTTTTCTTCGTGTACATTTCGATATTAGCAATCTAAAAAATTATAGTGATCGGCTAGGGTCCCTGTTAGTTAAAACAATATAGTTACTAAATAGTATCGGTATCTTAAACCATATTCTTAAATGATAGCTCAAAACATTTGCTTTTGTCTTTAAAAAATCTATTCAACATTTAATCATTATATTCGTACCTTAAACCATATTATTAAATGATAGCTCAAAACATTTGCTTTTGTTTTATACAATAATCAGTTCAACGTTGAACAATTATATCAGTATCTTAAACCATATTTTTAAATGATAGCTCAAAACATATGTTTCGGTCTTAGAAAAATCTATTCAACGTTGAAACATTATATCTGTACCTTCATTATATTCTTAATTGATAGTTCAAAACATTTACGCCACTCTAAAAAGTTGATTCAGCGTTGAACAATTATATCAGTATCTTAAACCATATTTTTAAATGATAGCTCAAAACATATGTTTCGGTCTTAGAAAAATCTATTAAACGTTGAAACATTATATCTGTACCTTCATTATATTCTTAACTGATAGTTCAAAACATTTACGCCACTCTAAAAAGTTGATTCAGCGTTGAACAATTATATCAGTATCTTAAACCATATTTTTAAATGATAGCTCAAAACATATGTTTCGGTCTTAGAAAAATCTATTCAACGTTGAAACATTATATCTGTACCTTCATTATATTCTTAATTGATAGTTCAAAACATTTACGCCACTCTAAAAAGTTGATTCAGCGTTGAACAATTATATCAGTATCTTAAACCATATTTTTAAATGATAGCTCAAAACATATGTTTCGGTCTTAGAAAAATCTATTCAACGTTGAAACATTATATCTGTACCTTCATTATATTCTTAATTGATAGTTCAAAACATTTACGCCACTCTAAAAAGTTGATTCAGCGTTGAACAATTATATCAGTATCTTAAACCATATTTTTAAATGATAGCTCAAAACATATGTTTCGGTCTTAGAAAAATCTATTCAACGTTGAAACATTATATCTGTACATTCATTATATTCTTAATTGATAGTTCAAAACATTTACGCCACTCTAAAAAGTTGATTCAGCGTTGAACAATTATATCAGTATCTTAAACCATATTTTTAAATGATAGCTCAAAACATATGTTTCGGTCTTAGAAAAATCTATTCAACGTTGAAACATTATATCTGTACATTCATTATATTCTTAATTGATAGTTCAAAACATTTACGCCACTCTAAAAAGTTGATTCAGCGTTGAACAATTATATCAGTATCTTAAACCATATTTTTAAATGATAGCTCAAAACATATGTTTCGGTCTTAGAAAAATCTATTAAACGTTGAAACATTGTATCTGTACCTTCATTATATTCTTAATTGATAGTTCAAAACATTTACGCCACTCTAAAAAGTTGATTCAGCGTTGAACAATTATATCAGTATCTTAAACCATATTTTTAAATGATAGCTCAAAACATATGTTTCGGTCTTAGAAAAATCTATTCAACGTTGAAACATTATATCTGTACATTCATTATATTCTTAATTGATAGTTCAAAACATTTACGTCACTCTTAAAAAGTTGATTCAATGTTTAACCATTATATCGTTACCTTAAATTCTTTAAAAAAAATAGTCCAAAATATTTGCTATCATTTACATTATTATTGACAAAAAACATTAATATTGTTTATTGTAAAGCTATTTTTTATACAATTTCTTATTCCTAATCGTATAAATTTTCATATTTCTCATTGATTGTTATGGAATTCATTTGAAGAGAAGAACTCTCTGTATACTATCAATCCAAACTTCATACGGTTCTGGATTCTTAACTCAAACTTGTTTTAATAAACATCCCGTGCGCTCTGCATAGAAATTCTTTTGTTTCTAGGATGTAGGACCACACATTGGGCTTAATAGTTTCCAAGACAATTTTGTGGGGATAATCATCTTTGATGATGAGCGGTTTCAGAAGTTTAGAACCGCCTATTTGTAGGGCATATAGAATATTTTAGTCTCTCCACTTCTCCGATAATGGTTACTTCTTAGAATGCATCGATTTTAGATTTTGCTCCGAAATTATAACTTTTAATTCCTTTGTGACGTTTCTTGCGTAATCTATAAAGCCTTCAGCATTAAGGAATTATTGTTTTGCTGTTATTAAAGTAATATATTTTTATTTTTTAAATTCAAATTCTAGGAAGATAAACTAATAAAAAAATTACTGTTATTACAATTTGAACTGCCTATATTATGTAAATTTTAAAGAGGAAAATAAAATTCAAAAAAAAAAAAAAAAAAAAAAAAAAAAAAAAAAAAAAAAAAAAACCATCTGCTTTCTTATAGCAGACATCTTCTTTTCTTAAAAATTATGATTTTTATTTTTATTATTTGTATTCTGGTATATTTTTTACCTGGAAAAGAGCTATCGATTTTTTCATGTTATCTTTTATAACCGACGTGGAACCGCCAAACAGATTCTGAGTTTACGACTATCAACGTTTCCTTCCAAAGCCTTGTAATTTTGAACCCACCCAAAAAGACAAGGAGTCATGGTGGGTCAGGGGATAGAGCGTTCACCTTCGAATGAGGTGAACCGGGTCTGAATCCCAGCTATGGCTGGTCGATGCGAATTCCACACCCGACTCGTACCGACTGCAGTGCTGACGTAAAATATCCTCAGTGGTAGACGGATCATGGGTTAGAGTCCTCTTGCCGTCAGGCTAACCATGGGAGGTTTTCGTAGTTTTCTCTCTCTGTGTAACGCAAATGCAGGTTAGTTCCATCAAAAAGTCCTCCACGAAGGCAAATTTCTCCCAATACTTGATCCAGGAGTTACCTTGTCTTCTGGATTAGGTCCAAAATTACAAGGCTACGGAGTTGAACATTAGCAGTCGTAAACCCAAAAAATTGGGTTGGCTGTTCAACGATGGTTATAAAATAAAAATAGGCAATTAGGGAGAGCAATACCAGTTATTGTAAAATTGTTACAAAAACATTTAGCAACCTATTGTTGCGTACTAAAAAACTTCATATTTCAACGTATTACACTATTTTTGCAGTTCCCATTACATTTTAAAATTATGTAAATGATTTCAGAGTTTTTCCTTCATTGATCGTTGTTTGTTTATCATAATTGAAACAAAATTATGGTCATTTATTTTAGAAAGCAAAAATGCATATTTATCACATCATCGCTCCTGCATGCGGCGAAATCTGCATCTCTTCCAAGCTTTAAGAGAAAAATATTTTCCAACTGACATACTACACATTTTACGAAATGTATTTTTATAACGCAAACTCTTTTAAGCATTTATTTTTCTTTCTTCAAATTTTTTCCCCGAAATGGACATTTTCTCATGGAGAAGGAAATACCTGAAAAATCTTCCCGCAGCTGTGGCCGTTTCACGTAGTTCCCAGAATGCACATCTCGTTTAGATGCAAATTTCCCTTCAGTTCGCTACACATTTTTTCATCCGAAACAAAATTTAAATTTACAAGTGACCTATATGCATCTGTCAATAATGTCAAATAAATAATGTTTCTCGTTTTTTTTAATTCCTAATAAACTTTTTCATTGCAAAGTTCACCGTTTTTTGTTGCTTTTAAATTTGAATTTTAGAGCCCATGTATATGATAAGAGCGTTTAGTTAGCATACAGAATAGTTAATCTTTAAATAATGTATTCAGGTTAACATATTTTATGACATTTTTAAACATTCGATTTTTTTTTATTAACATTTTTGTTCATGGCTGAAAATTTTAAATTTAAACCGTTTTGCTTGTAAGCTCATTACTTTTTGACAAATAAAAATAATATATTGGGTTAAGCACAAAATATAATATAATTTTCCAATAAACCAAAATATAAATTTTTCAATAAACCTTTGACGCAGAATTTTTATTATACATGTTTTTTATCTTCATTATTTTGTATTAATTTAGATCAAAATATTATATTAGTCATTTTAATAATTTTATGGTTGTGAAATATAGCATGAAACACCGGTGTTTTTTCTGGATTGCAGGTAAAATGTTTCAAACACAGCTCAATTTAAGACAATATTTTTCAAATTTCACGTATCATGCTTAAAAAATTTGAGTTTGATTTTCATACATAAAACGTCACATTATAATTGACCTTAAGCGATTAATTGTACACAAAAGTGAAATTCCAATTGTTTTCTTTTAATTTTAGATAACTATATTTAAAATACATTGGTTTATTATTAAATTAATATTTAGCAGTACTCCGTTAATTATTTTAATTAAATTTTTAAAGGATTTGATAGCAACTTCCAAATAAATTTTTTTTTAAACTTTAATTCACTGAAACACTAAATTAGTGAACTATTTTTTTTCTTTCATTATTTTTCCTCCATCAGTTCGAAAATTTTTTTATTGGAGCACTCACTTCTAAGGCAAGCAACTACGTTCAAACAAAATCCACTGACACTTAGTCTCTAGCCTCCACTAGTTCTTTGAACACCGTCGTCGGGCTAACCATGAGAAGTTTTGGCTATAAATTTCACTCAAAGAATTCTCCGGAACGATAAGTTTTTTTCTTTACTTGATGCATAAGTTCCACCCTTGTCTTTGTACTTAAAATTTAATAGGTTGTTTTATGTTAAACGCATACAGAGATGATTGTGCTCCGGAAAAAATCCGGATTTTTCGGTAAACGCGATCCGGAAGTTTCCGGAAATCCGAGGTCCAAATGTTTCAAGAAATTATTGATCACATTTATGTATTAAAAAAAATTTTATGTTTTTTTTTAGAAATATTAGAACTCGAATTTATACTTGGCATCTCTTTCATTTGTAAAAATTTTTTCTTGTAGAATAATAAATATGATTAGTAGTGTGTAAACTTATGCATAATTATTAATTTAAATTATGCTGCATATAATTTATTAAGAATTTCATGTTTTGAAAATATTAATGATTTAAATTTATAAAGACGTTAATTTTTTGCACTACGTAATTAATGATTTTGTTGGAGAAATTTTCAGGATTTTTGAGTTGGGCTCACATTCATCCCTGCGTATATATATATTATGTGTAAGTTGTTCTGTAACTAAATATTGTTTTACAAATGTTCTAACTATTTTCAACTACAAATTTCAAAAATATTGAACAGATGGCAACAAAAAAGTAACATACGAAAGAAAGTTTCATATTATAACAAGGGCATATTAATAAAAATTCTTAAGGATGCATATCCAATAAAAACTGTAAGGTTCTTAAAATGTTAATTCAACAAAACCATCGAATTTTACTTAGAATTCAACATCCGTTTCACCCTCGTAGAATGAATAACAAATGAAAGTTTCAAAACACCCGCATACAAATTGATTCATTGACTGGCGGTAATATATTTTAACTTCCACCTACACTTAACATCAATTAACCGATCTCGTTCATGCATCTGGCAACGCAACATGGAAATACTTAATGTGGTACATTGTTTTTCCTATTCCTGTTGTGATTTAGAACACTATCGTTTATTTCAATATGACCATCTTTCATGGCCAACGATAAACAATGCAGTAAATAATACCCACCCTTCGGCGAGCTTTGTTTTCCATTGGCGATGTTGACCTGAATAGAATCGCAGGGTTCAGTTGCACAGAAGCTTCAGATAAGGGTTGATTCAATTGATGTTCTATGCTGTGCCACGAACTTTCGTAAAACGTGATGATATTCTTGGGAGAGGAAAAAAAAAATGCATTACTTTTGTCTCGTGAACTTCAACGAGCTTTCTGTTAGGAAAAGTGAAGGTTGTTTTTCGAAAGCTCCGTCGTAATATGAAGTGATGCTTTTTTGCTGATAATATGTTATTTTTTACAACTGCTGTGAGTTTGCAATTGTTACTCATGAATGTTAGGTCAAGTTTAGCCTATCTAAAGCCAGTGCTGTGAACGCTTATCTTGAAAATAGCGAAAAATGTCAATCCGGCCAGTTTTGTGAAAATGAAAAGCATTTGTGGTCTAATTTTTTAATATTTAAAAACTTCCTCCAATGTTGCATTACCTGGGCACATAAAAATTTGCGAAAACTGAGAATAAGGCAGTGATTTTGATAATTTTCATCTAGGTGGAAAAGTGTCGCCGTATTGGCGGTTTTTACAAAAAGTTTTATAATTTCCCTCCAGATAATAAAGTCCAGATAATTCTTCACGGCAAGATTATATAACGTATATAGTTTGAAATCATCGCATTGCTTCAAGTGTAAGGCACTTACACTGTAGCTTTTTTATTTTCCTTGGGGACAGAACTTCGACAAGCATATATAACAGTAGAAAATTCGCAACAGTCATTATTCGGGGGTGAGGAAGTCTATCCTTGTGACGACAGAGCTTTCAAAAAACATCTTTAAAGCTATTTTTTGAAGCCTCCGTCGTCATATCAAAAGATGCTTTTTTGCGAATAATATACTATTTTAATAACTGATGAGAGTTTGTAGCAGTTACTTATGACTGTTAGATCAAATTTAACCTCCTAAAGCCAGCGATGTTGTATATACTTATTACGAATATGGCGCAAAACGTCTATAACGAGAAAAGCAGTTTTTTTTCTTCCAATTTTTACCCTGGTGGCTAAAGTAGGAACAAGACACTAGAGCTAGAACACGATCTTCTTAAATGCAATTTATTATTCATTTTACGTATCTTTGACCCAGATTTTATATAGATGTTTATTCGTTACGTAAAAGTTTATCAAGGAGAGCAGTAAATTTTTTTCCCCAAGTGTTTTTAATTCCGAAATCAATGGGGGCATTTATAAGAAATTCCAAAATTAGTAAAAAAAAAAAAAAAATTCCAATAAATTCCAAAATTAATAGAGAAATTTAAAATAAATTCCAAAATTAAGAGAGAGAAAAAATTCCCGATTCTTTATAATAATTTCAAACCTTCTGTAAATCGAATCTATCTAATGAAAAACTTCAACTGACCGTTTTCCGAATGCACGCATGTCACCTCAAAACAATTGTCACCACTGAGACAAGTTGGACATATCTCACCCCGAGTTCTTTTTTGTTCAGCAATCTTTTTTTTCCCAAATATTTCCCAAGATTTACATCACCAAATAAAAGGGAGAAAAAAAAGTCAAAAGCAAAAGAATTCCCACGAACTTTTATTCTTTAGTGGTAGTCTTGGAGCATGCGTCCTGCTACTCAACTGCGTGGAATTTTTTTTCTTCACCCAGGACTTATTGTCCTACTATACTGACTTTTTCGGTATGCAAGGCCGGTGGTACTTGACATTTTTGGCGAGATGAAATAAGATGGGGGGCTCGGTATTTTTTTCTTTACTTCTCTTCATTTCACTTTTTAGTTTGCTGATGTTGTTCGGTTGGCTGGGTGGAACAAGTACAATAGATAGATTAAGTGCCCCTTGTCGAAGAACTTTTTTTTTTTACCTTGAAATGCGGTTAATGAATTCCTTTTTTTAATGGTGAAGTGTTTAATTTTTATGGCTGTAAATGGCACTGTTTTATAACAATTTTAAGAGTGCTTGACAGTGATGAAAAAGACACTTCTTTTTTTCTGTCTCGAGGAAACTCTTGAAGAATTACTTTATTAAACAAATACTTCAGTTTATGCTTATGAGATTTTGCATCATTGTTTTTTTTAAACATTTTAGCCTATTTGGCATTGGTTTTTAAGAATTAATTTGAACTAATTATTTGAATATTTTTTCACTATACTTTAGGCAATAATTTGGTTGGTAAAGTGATGCAAGTTTTCTGTAGCATTTTTCTGATTATCATTTATACATTATTTATTTAACCAAAAAATTAACTTTTTTTTTCCTCCAATCTCTCTCTCTCTCTCTCTTTTTTTTTTTTTTTTTTTTTTTTTTTTACTGAGCTCAAAACATAGTTTTGGTAGAAATCACACTTTTCTATAGTTTACAATGTCTAAAAAAATTTTTGGGAGAAAACAAAATTAGTTTTTTTAGTGGTCTTCGTCCGCCATCCTGTGGATGATTTTCCCCTCATTTGCTAACGCTAATTTAATTTTGCAAGTCTTTTAGACTTTTAAAATGGGTTTTTTTTTCCAAGTCCAGAAGCTTGCTTATATTTGCAATAAAATTTTTTGTCTTCATTTATTTTTTACGTAAATTTTTTTTTTAATAAATACTTACAAAATATTTAAAATATTAAATAAATAAAACTGATAAAGTGAAAATTTTTTATAAATTTTTATTTTTGTATATGAATTTAATGATTTACAACAACAAAAATTAGCTTTAATAGTTAGTAGTCAGGGGTCTATCCAGACATTTTGTGAAAGGTCCGGTTTTTGAGAAATGGTGAAAAAATTACTCAGATTCTTTCAACTAGGGTCCTGCTTTTATGAATTTGTGCAAATAGGGTCCGATTATTGCAAAAAAACTTTTTCAAGGAGTTTTTAAATTGTAAATAGATACAAGATTATGCTCAGCACTGTAAAATTATAATAAAAAAAATTTAAATTTTCAAAAATAAACAGCAATTGCTGCTTCTAAATTAGAAATGCAACATACAAATATTTGGTATCTAGTCTATACTGCTGAACGCATAATATTCGTTTCGAACGAATAATGGAAGAATCGTCTGCCGAAGACAAAACTTATTCGTTTACATCCATCTTTCTTGTTTTCTGCCCTGGTAAGGGTTTATTCAATTAACAAAACAATAATGAAGATAAACAAATTTGTGAAGGGTCCGATTAAAAGAAAAATCATTTTGTGAAGGGTCCGTTTTTAAGTTAAAATATTTTGTAAAGGGTCCGTTTTTATGAAAAGATATTTTGTGAAGGGTCCGTTAACGGACCCAAACAAGTTAAAGTCCCCATATTTTTTCTTTTGACTACAACACTGTATTTAAGCTTTACGCGACGACACTGTCATTAAAAAATTAGTACCGGGTAATATTTTGTATTTAGAATATTTTCTATGAAAGCAAACTTTACATTAACATTTTTTTAGAAATTATCTTTCGTCATTTGCAAAAGTTTAATTTTTAATAAAATTACTTACAAACCTTTCGTTTTCAAAAGAATTTTCTTAAAGTTTTAAGTGTAAGCATAGGCATTCATTTTAACAAATTTTGTGAAACATTACCTCCATTCATTTTGTCTTCGCTTTTCAGGTTCTAGAACAGAGAGCAGATGGTCGATGGCGTGGTATTGTCTTTCATCCCAATTATACCTCCCAAAGTGGATATTTTCCGGCCACTGCTGTACAATTACTGGACAGACCAAGTAAGATCATTAAATATATCTACCATTGATGTTCCACATTTTAATGAACTTTGGATGATAATTTTAAAACTTCTATACTTTTTTTTAAGTTTTGTTAAGTGTTACGCTAGTCAATAAATTATATATAAGTTAACTTTTTCTTATAAATTTGCTGTTATGAATTATCTTAAATTAGCTGTTAGAAGCTTTGTTAGCTTCTTAGTTATAAAATAATTATTATATTTCTAATTACATGATTTATATTTTAAACATTTAAGTCATATATCGTCGGCCCTAAGCCGAAAACACGAGTCAGCCAAATAGGCATTTGACAGGTTCGTATTAATTGGCCGTAAGAATTTAAATTAAGGAGGCGGGAAAACTGATATCAAATAATATGAATTTTTTTAAAATTAATTTTAATTAAAATCTTTTTATTTTAAAAAATGGCGCACAATGGTTAATTTTATTTGTTTACTAGGGGAATTTATTATTTTTTTCCATGTTACTTAACTGAAAATATTAATTTTTGCTGCTCGTGAATAATTTATTCTAAGTAAGCAGATTTTGTTCAACCGAATTTCTTTTGGTATTACATATTACATTTATCTTGTAAATGCTTACCCCTTTGAATACGATGTAATTGTTTGCATATTTTAATACTTATGCATTATTCATAATGTTTTTTTTTTCTCGTTTTATCCTTTGCTAGATTAATTTTTTATTTCTATTTTAAAAATTTTTTTATGAGTTTTCATAGACATTTCTCATTTTAGGAACATTTTCTTTGTCAATTATTTTTTTAAGAAATAAAAAAAAATAGTATATATTTTGCATTGAACCACTAACCATCTTCCAATTACAAGTGTTGATAGTTAAGAGTTTTTTAATATCTGTCAATTTTAAGAACATCGAAGAAACATTTGATAGTTACAATACCATTCTGACGTTCCTGAAGATAGTGACTAAAACATTATAAATTCTTATTATCTTTATCAGGTATAAAGTCACATTTTATTTTTGCCTTAAATATTAATTATTGTCTTATTTTTTTATTAAATTTATAAATACAAGTTACGATTTAAATTCAACACAAAGTATTTTCGAAATTTTTTAATTGGATTGTTTTTTATTTCAAAATCATTTTCGGTGATTTTTCAGAAACTCTTTTTAAATATTTCATTTAAAAAATTTTATGCCACCTACATTCTAGCCCTGATAAATATACTAAACATGTTAAAGTTGTTTAATTTTGCATTTCATGTATCATTCCAAATCCACTGTACTTAAATTATAAAATATTATTCGGTCTTCCACACCTCATTACAGTCACGGTCCAGTTCATTCAGAAAATTAATTAAATAAATGGTATAGTTGTTTGATATCATCATCATAAACAGTATTCGTTCAACCCCTAAAACGACTTACAGGACGAAAATTGAAATATCAATTACAGTCACAGATCACGACATCCTTCCAAATCAAACATTACAAGCACATCCACCCACGCAACGCTCATATAGACAGCGTCGCCAACACCGAATACCAGCTGTGGTACCTCTCTCCCCCTAAAAGCCCTTTTACCACCATCACGCGAACCACCTGGCCATTACGCCGACCATTTAATATCCAGTTTCGCAGTTTAAACCCCGCAATTATGGATGTCCACCCTCTTGAATCTCAACTGGGGGATGCATTCGAATATTGGAATAGAATTTGTGGCGGAATCGACTTAACATTGAAAGAGGAAAAAATGACGCTGCATCTGGCTTCGTTGGCACGCTTCGTGCGGTAACAGTCAACCCCCATGCTGCGTGGCGTAAGCCGTGCTGAAGATGAGTGATCAGTTGATGATGATAAGTGGATAAGATGAGCCTCCCTCTTTTTTTTCTTCTTTTTTTAAAAAAATCTTTTTGATATAGTATGCGGGAAGGTATGTTTCCTTATAAAGCCTCATAACGCACGGTTGGGTCTTTTAATGCTAAACATTATGAAATAATATTTTTTTTTAACTACAGAATACATATATTTTTAAAAATTTGTATTGAGGTGAGGGTATATCAAGGATTTTTCCCGACCCTGAACCGTTAATACGAACGTATTTTATCCTTTTTTTTTCCCCCACATACATCTGGGAAATATACATACTCATTAAACATTTGTTTTTAAAATTTTTTATCAAAACGTTCTCGCGTGACAAAATAACTTGAGGCTGTTTTCCGAAATCTCCGTCGTAATATGAAAGGATGCTTTTTTGCGAATAATATGCTATTTTTGTAACTGCTGTGAGTTTTCAACTGTTACTTATAAATGTTAGGTCAAGTTAAGCCTACCTAATTTTTCCCATATAATACATTCTCATTAAACATTTATTTTTAAAAATTTTGATCAAAACGTTCTCGCATGACAAAGCAACTTAGGCTATTTTTCGAAATCTCCTTCGTAATTATGAAATGATGCTTTTGGGGGAATAATATGCTATTTTTGTTACTGCTGTGAGTTTGCAACTGTTACTCATAAATGTTAGGTCAAGTTAAGCCTACCTAAAGCCAGCGCTTATTTTGAAAATGGCGCAAAACATCAATATGGAGAAAAGCCACAATTTTGTGAAAATGAAAAGCGTTTGTAGTCTTTTTTTTAATATATAATATTTAAAAACTTACTCCAATGCTGCATTACCTGGGCTCATAATATAAATTTTCTTAATCGCTTTTATTAAAATTAATATAAATTAGTAATATAATTTTTTTTAAAAAAAAAGCATGTTTATAGATTATATTTCTGTTTACAGAATTTTATTTGTTTAAAATGCCATTTTAACAAGAAAATTGTGCTGTTTAATAACTAATATTTTTATACGATGGATTTAGCTCACTATTTAATTTATAATTTAGAACGAATTATATAAAACATAATTTGTGTTAACATTTGTCAACATTATTAAACAAATATTAATAAAATTTGTCTTAAGAAAAACGATAAGCAAACATCAAATAAGGAAAAGTATCATTTCCTGTTCTCAAACAGACTTTAAATCCCCTCTCACAAAATCACAAACCGCACAGGTAAGAAGGAAAAAAAAAACTTCCAACATCCCTCTTAGAAACTGATGAAATAGACTGGACCTTTCAGGTCGGTTGGCGTCTCCCAGGTGGGTGAACCTCTTTCAGTCACTCTGCTATATACAGTATCTCTTTTCTTCTTATTTTTTTGCTCTCAGCAGTTTTTTCTTTATTGTTTTTAATATCGCGTGGAATAATATTACGGAAGACAATATTTGGCCATTTTTCGCTTTTAAACTATTCCTACAGTGCCAAGCTGACCTTCGAGTTTATTTTTGATTCGCAGACGATTTTTTTTTTTTTTTTTTTTTTTTTAATTCTAAAATGATTCGAATGTATAATGTTTTGTATGATATCTGCAATTATTTTACTTGAGAATGGAATAATAATTTTCTTTAGCTCTCAGCAGTTTTTTTTTATTTTTATTGTTTTTAATATCGCTTGGAATAATATTACGGAAGACAATATTTGGCTATTTTCGCTTTTCCACAATTCTTACAGTGCCAAGCTGACCTTCGAGTTTATTTTTGTATCGCAGACGATTTTTTTTTTTTTTAATTCTAAAATGATTCGAATGTATAATGTTTTGTATGATATCTTCAATTATTTTACTTGGGAATGGAATAATTGAGCTTGATCTTCAAGGATGATGTCTTAATAATTTGTTCCTTAATAATGTGATGCTTTTTTCCTGTCACTGCGGGAAAATATTGGTTTGTTTTCATTTTATCGTGAGGCTGGATTCTGAGATTTCATTTTCTTCCAAGTTTCCTTTGTAAATTAAAGTAACAATCAAACACGGGGAATAAATAAATAAATATGATGAAAATAGAAAAAGGTAATTTGGTCTCCCGATTATATTGAATCATTTTTATTTGTTTATTTATTTATTTTTAAAATTAAATTTAACTAATTCAGAATTCAAGTGCACTCTAGTTTGGTTATTCAAAATATGGTTATTTCAGTATTATTTATCTGGTTGGTCTGGTATTATTTAAACAAATTAATATTTATCTGTCTAGATTCTAAGATTTCACTTTTCTTCCAAGTTTTCGTCGTAAATTAAAGTAACTGTCCTAACGCGGGAAATAAAAGATTAAAAATAATAAAAAAATAGAAAAATATAGTTTAATCTCTTCCGATTATATTTAATTATTTTCGAGTTAAACTTAATTAATTCAGATTATTGTAAGCACACTCTAGTCTGATTATTGAAAATAATCAAACTATTTATTTCAGTATTATTTATCTGGTTAGACTCGCATCATTTAAATAAACTAATGTTATTTATCTGGTTATTTGTAAATATATAAGGAATTTAAGTTAATCTAAGTTAAGGATTTTTTTTTTGGGGGGGGGGATACGAATGTGTGATATAAACAATAGAGGATATTAGCTACTGACTAATTTCTGACATGCAGCAACAAAAATCCTTTTTTTTTTTTTTTTTTTTTTTTTAAGTGGAAGAAGCACATTAAGTTACTTTGAGAAAACTACTTTTTGTGTTATAAAACTATAATTAAGAAAAGCCGCTTTAAAAACAATAAATAATTACACTTACTTGCCCACTTGCTTAAAAATCAGCAATAAAAGTTACGTTTGTATGACTTGTTGGGACAAATGCAAATCTACATGTAGTATGCGTATACTTCAGTAATGTAGTAGATCTATTATTTGTACAGTAAGCTTAAAAGTTCGCAAATATCAATGATCACTCCCACAAACGCATTGTATAATAAACATTCGTTCATAGAAGAAAATATTATACTGCTTTGAATTTAAAAAATAAACGACACATCTAAAGATTATGTCATTTAAATATGTCATTTTAAAGTTTATGCCATTCCAGTTACGAGTTTCCCATACAAATATGGTTTAGTTACAAATGAAAAGATAAAAAATTATTTTACATTCTTAACTTATTAAGTTAAGTTTTTATCCACTTAGTAACAATTTTACTCGAGAACTTGCTTTTTTATTTATTTTTGTTAATTAATTTACTTTTTTAAACTTTTTGTTTTAAGTTTTTTGATTGTAAATTTATGATTATTATTTAAAATAGCACTGCAAAAAATTGATTTTGCTTGGAAAGCTGAAATGCACGATTTCTATAATGAAAGATAGAGGACATAACCGCTTTATGATTGAAACTGGCAAAATGTACTTTCTTAGTCATTTTTATTCTCTTGAGAAAGAATGAAAGAAAAAGAAAAAAAACTATTTTGTTCTATTTTGTCTCAAAAATTTTTTGAGTGCTCCTTACACAATTGTATTGATATATTTTGCTTTGGCTACATTGATGCAATATTGGAAAGCACTCCTTTTTGCGATTATAATCGTATCAAGTTGCTACAGCTTGGCAGGCATTGTCACAACTTGGAATTTTATACCTTATACTTTTTCTTCGATTTTCTTTATATATATATATATATATATATATATATATATATATATATATATATATATATATATATATATATATATATATATATATATATATATATATATATATAAGTTCAAAATAAAGAATAAAACAAAGAAAAATTAAAGACATATGAAAAAGGGGGAAATAATAAGTAAAAAAAAAAAAAAAAAAAAGGATGAAATTTTATTTCAAAAACCGGAAAAAAAGAGGATAGAATCTTTTCTTCATATATATGTATGTATGTAAGTTCAAAATGAAGATAAAACAAAGGAAAATTACAGACATATGAAAGGGAAAAAAAGGGGGGGGGAGAAAGAAAAATAATAATAAAAAAATAACAAGCAACTGGGATAAAAAAGGGATAAAAAAAATTTTTTACAAATCCGGAAAATAAAAGATCTAATCTTTTCATCAGCCCACACGATTATATCCGCAGAAAAAGAGTGCTTTCTGATATTGTATGAATATAGACAAAGCAAAATATATTAATACAACAGCCGACCCAATTTTGGGTTTACGACTACTAATGTTCAACTCCGTAGCCTTGTAATTTTGAACCAATCCAGAAAACAAGGAAAATCCTGGATCCCCTATAGGTTTTGATTTGTTATGGGAACATGGAGAACTTTGTGACTCGACAAATTTAACGTGCATCAGTCCCCATTTACTACACGGGGAGTCTTCGGTCGGCTGGCTTGAAACCACGAAATCTTAGGCATGGACCCAGTGCCCTACCAACCAGGCTATCCCGGCCTGTAATATAATTATTGTAATATTTTTGTTTTTAAAAAAAGTGCTTAAAATATTTTTAATGCTAAAAAGGTTCTTAGTTTTTGTTAAGAAATCGGGCTACGCACCTGGTTTTCAATATTGGTATTTTATATTTAATACTGATTAAATATAAAATACCAATTGATTAAATATAAAATACCTTTTAGAAATACTGATTTATATAATAGCCTGCAAAGCTTTAAGAACAAAATGAATAGTAACAGCTAATTTAATTTCTTTCCATTTAGGATTTTATGGAATACCAATGAGCATGTTTTATAACGTTACCTTTTTTCTTTTTAATGTTTTCCCTGGATTATAATTCTCGTGAATTCCAGAGGAGTTTTACTTTTCTCTTACTATCATCTTAAAAACGGTCCTTTTTACTTTTTCATGACGGTTTCTGGTAAATACTGTTAATCATGCGTTCTTTGGAGTAAATAAACTGTTATCGTGACATTCGTTTAAACAAAAACAAAACATCGTGAAAGATTGAAATTCTTTTACTTAATTTGTAGGAAGATTTCAACCTGCATTTTAAATTATATACATCCCCTTTTTTACTTAAATTTCATATTATTTACGGATTAAATGTGATTTTTTTCTTAACTTTAATTTATAAATCCTGCCTTTTTTTATTATCATTTCTTCAAACCACTATGCTCTCATAAAAAAGGTAATCAGTCTTTAACCTTGAACGAAAGTGGATTTAAAAAAAAAAACACACGACAGGTGGCTCGTTAAAATAAAATCATGTCTTAAAAACCCGTCACGAGCTGTGTAATTCTGAGAGAAAACACATGTTTTGTTAGCCCAAGCACTTAAAACTAAACACTCCATCATTAATGCCAATCATATTTATGTCTATTTTCCGGATTTGCCAAAGAAACTCGGTATAACCATCCTAAGACACGACCGGAAATGAAAAACCAACGACAGGTTGCTCAGTCCTTGTACAACTTCACATTACGTGACCGATGTCCGATATTCTAAATACACCTGTTGCACCGCCAAGCTAGTTGTATATCGCCAACTCTGTCAGCCAGGTAGAAGAAATAAAAAAAAAACAGAAGACAGGATGTAGGGACAGACCGACTCCTTCCTTCATATGTTTTGTTCTTCGTCTTTTAATCCACCAACTCGTAAAAGGTCTTCGTCTTCCCTGGAAGCAGGTCCACACCTTTTTGGATTCAACGCACTGTGTCATAACTGCTTTGGATATTGTGCAAGAACTAGTGGTTTCGGTTTTCTCTGGTTTGATCGCGTGATCAGAGAGACTTCTGCTTGGATTAGGATGTCTGATTCCGAAAGATTCGAACATATTGCGTGACGAATAACCTTGTTTTTGGAAACTATGCGACATCTTGGGGACTGCAGGAGGAATGATGATTTATTGTTCTGTAGTTGCTGTTCGATATCTGTCCTCTCTGGACATTTTCAGTAGATCTTGCTTGAGTTTAACGTCTTTTTCACGACATGTGGTATGATTTGTGATCTATTTCCAGAAAAGATTCTTCTTTTTTTTTCGCCAAGAAAAGAATTTATAGTTGATACAATATCTTGAAATATTGTGTTTGAGGTTTGGAATAATATTTCTAAGTGTTTTCATTGTTGAAATATTATTCTTTTCCAGATACAATTGGTTTAAGGAAAATCAAAACTCCAATAGTTATTAAAAGTTACTATTGTTAGAATTATTAATGCTTTTACGCATATTTTAATGAAGATTTCTGCTACAATTCTATTAGTGATAACTTTAATGGAATAAAACTAAAAGCTATTATTCCAAATATATGACTTATATATAGAGAGAGAGATATTTATAATTATTTAATTAATCTAAATATTTATGAACTACTCATACATAAGTCGTAAGCTATTTCACTTTTACTTATAAAAATATAAATATATTGCCATTTTGAGTTGATTAAAATAAGTATTAAATGCAATTTCCCCAAACTTTTTAATCACGCAAAAAAGCCTTTAATAAATCATGAAGATAATTGTATGATCACGTAAACATCTCAATGAATTAAAATATGAAAAAATAATAATTTTTACTTAGTAATTATTTCAAATAATTAGGATATTCTTTTTTCTTCTTCAAAATTTAACATGTTTTTCGTATGAAATGCACATTGGCCTTTCAACTTAAACGAATCAATCATTCAAAAAATGGGAATTTCTGTTTTATAATAATAATTTTTTGAAGTTTTCTCCTTAAACAATTGAAATTGTTTCTGTATTTTTTGGTTATAACTGACCTTGCGCTTGCCGAAGTCATTGCCAACCTTGACACACTTGTCCATGCAACTTGTAACAAGAAATACCTGGATTAGACGGGCATGTGCGGCGGTTTTATTAATAAAACGAAATCAAGAAGAATATCGGTGACTGACATCTCCGTGCGTGATTGTGCACCGGTAAAATTACTTCACTTCAGATCAATCCTTGCGGAACAATCAGTTGTTGCCACAGTGTTTATTATATTATGATGTAAACGACGAACAAGCTGTGTAATATATTTTGATCAAGAAAGTTCTAACTAGACAGAGAACTGTGTGAAAGTTTCTCTCTGGTTGACGTGAGACTAATTGAAAGAATTGTGAGTTTTCATTCTTTTTCTTTTTTATCGTCTGATATTTGGAATTCTTCATGCTGGAACGAAAACCACCTATTCGCCCCATGTCACGGAGGCTTTTGGGTGAGTGATTAAATTCTTGAATAATAATTAGAATAATTTCACTATACTGTTACTCATTAGTATTTATTAAAACTATATTAATTATGTAATAATTTATGATTAATATATTTAATTATAAAATATTAAGTGAAAATCTACAGTTTTCATTTTAAGCAACAATAACAGCCAAAATGCGTGATTAAATTAATTATTTAAGAAAAATAATATCTGACACTAATTTTGAACTTTTTAAAATACTTTATTTTGTTATTCTTAATTTTATTTCAGAATAAATAACCTTTTTATCGTTATGTTTTGGCGCATCTATTATAATTGTGTACAACAGTGCAAAACTTTATTAAAACAGTTAATTTTACTTTAGAATTTAATTGCTAAAAAAAATTGTAGCTGGGATAATGTTTTTCACGTTATAGGAATCATATTTCAATCTTATACGTTTTATGTGGCAATTTACGCGTTTTTCTTGGAATCTTGCTTTTCAAAGTAGATGAAAATTTAGATTTAATTATGTACTATTTTGAACCATGAACTCTGTTGTTATTGTAACATGCGCGATCCTTTTTACTTTTTTTAATTCTTAAATCATTTCTTAAAAGTTTAACAGGGCTGGGGTAAAATAAGGATTTTTTTTTTTTACTTTTGAGGGAGAGTGTATTTTTGAAGAAAATTTTAAAGATGTAAAAGAACTTTATATAGCTAATGAAGTTTATTTAAATATTCAGAAAAATATTATTAGATTAATTCTTACTGATATTTTAGTTTTTAATTAAACTTTAAAAACAACATCGATTAATTTTTACCGGGATTTGAATACCAGGAAACCATAAATGTGTACCATATTGACGATAATAGTACGAAAATAACGTTTTTAGACAAAACCACGCGATTTCTTCAGAAATCCTTAATTAAGTGATATTATTGACAATATTTTTATTAATTTTCTTATATTGAAAGAAAAGTTCTCAATTTATAAAGCTCAATTTTTGAAATAATATCCTCGAGAGAAAAAAAATGACCAACTTCTTCGAACTATAAAAGAAATGTTAGAACTTCTCTATTTTCTATTTGTACATATATAGATTCATCTTTACAGAATACGGTCATTTATTTGGTTCTTGTGTTGTTTCCTCCATTTTCGAAACCTACATTTTTGTTAACAATGCCATTTCATGGTTGGCTAAATTAAGCAAATAGGACTGGATGCTCATTCGTCCGAATCTAAGTTAAGTTATTTCATTAATTCATATCTTTCAACAATACGTGTTTATGTAATGAACCTATGATTATGATTTTTTATTTTTATAATTTTATAACCGTTGTTGAAAAGCCGGCCCAATTTTATGGGTTTACGATTACTAATGTTCAACTCCGTAGCCTTGTAATTTTGAACACCCAATCCAGAAGACAAGGGAACTTCTGGATCGAGTATTGGGAGAAATTTGCCTCGTGGAGGACTTTTTGATGGATCTAACCAACATTTGCGTTACATGGAGAGGAAGACCACGAGAACCTTCCTTGGTTAGTCTGACGGTAGAGGGACTCTAACCATGATCCGTCCACCACAGAGGATATTTCATGTCAGCACTGCGGTCGGCGCAAACCGGATGCGGATTCGTATCGACCAGCCATCGTGGGATTCGAACTCGGTTCACCTCATATGGAAAGCGAATGTTCTATCCCTTGAGCCGTAAATTATTTTTTACTCACCTTGGCGAACAACTATATGCAAATTAAGGAAATCTTGACATCTTTTTAAGTCCTTTTTTCAGCCCTTTGACACAGAATTTTTATTAAACATATTTTGTGTATTTTTTTCGTTTTGTTTAAGTGAAAAAAAATTTTATTTAGCATTTTAATAATTTATGGTTATGGGTATGAAATACCGGTGTCTTTATCTGCTTTGTAGGAAAAATCTTCGAAACGCGGCTAACTTCCAAACAATAAAGTTTGTAGTTATTTCGTTCTAAGATAAACAGTTATTCATCATTGAAATTTCTCTTCTTTAATTTACAAAATTAACTATTGATAAATTTTTGAACATGAAAATTTTTTTGTATTTTAGTACAAATATAGTTCTGATAATTTAGCAGATTTTTTTATGACTATTAGACTGTTTTTTTATAATTACAAAATACCAAAATATAGTTTTACTTGTAATTAGAGCGCCAGAAAAAAGTATATATATAAAAGGGACACCGGTGTTCCATTTGCGTCAAAGGGTTAAGAGTTCTTAATTTAGTGACATTATGAATATTACTATTAAGTTACTAATAAAAAAATTTGAATGGAAAATGTGCTAGTTTTTTAGTAAGAAATTAGAGCTTACGCTTGAAAGAGTTCAGCTTATATTTTATTAAAATGAACTGATAACTTGGAGCATTATAGTAATGAACCACCTTTCTTCCAAAGGTGAATATTTTTACATCAAGCAGTTCCTTAATATTGTTTACCAATAGGTACTTCACTAGGATTCGGATTTTCAATTAGATAGCACAATACCCATAGAAACTGTATTACGTCGTATACTGAAATCATTGTGTTTCTCCCCAAAACCCTCCTCCTATCTAGACGATTCAAAATGTGATTTATAATTTTATTGCCCCTAAGCAATTTAACGAATGTATATAAGAGCCAAAAGTCTAAATTGATTTTCAAACTGTTATGAAATCATTCTGTTATGAGTCATTCAATCAAACTGTTATTTTTTTATGTTCCAAATGTATATCTTTCACTTACACTTTAAAAAATTTTTTATATTCTTTCAATTCATAGTAATAATTATTATGTTTCGAATTTGCAAAAAAAAATAAATAAATAAAAACTGTTATAAAATACATTTATATAAATACCATTTCATATAATAAACCACATAACTATTAACTATTTTATTAAAAAAAGAAGTTTCTGTAAAACGAAATTTAATTAGCGTGTTCTAATTTAACGTCACATGGATGTAAATTGTACGCATACTAGCGCATGCTATAATGTAGTGTTGATATATCCAAAAGATAAAATCTTAAAACTCAATTTTATTGCTCAAATATTTGATGTGAAGTTAATATCCGATAAACTTAACACAGAACCCTTTCAGAAAATTTATCGCCCCCATAACATATGCGGAGATTTAATTAACTTTGTGAATGCTGGTGTATTTAGGATTTAACATACTCTAGAGAAAATCAGCGAAAATTATCACTTTCATCTGTTACCTTACTGCTATATATATTAAATATTACTGGGATATTGTTTTTGTTAATGTCAGAATACGGGTTATTGCCTTTTTAACGCGAAATCTTAGATAGTCTAATGTCTGAATAATCCAGATAAGCTGTAATTAATGAAGTAAGTTGCGTTGATTATATTTTGGAGCTTAATAATTCTGTCAGTTAAAAAGCGGAAAAAATTTATTATGAAAAATTGGATACGGTATAAAACGAAAACTACTATTAATTTCGTAACTGTTTTGTTAATATTAGAGTTATTAGTTTTAGATCAGTTATTAAGTTTTATAATTAGGTATTAATTTGGAATTTCTTCAGTAATTCATGAAAATGTAGAAGTTAGCTAACGGTAGATTGTTGTATATTAATAATATTATGTAGAATAACGATGAGAGAAAGTTAAAAATCATCCAAAATGAAAAAAAAAATTCTTAAAAAATTAATTACGCGATAATGAAATTAATTTTTTATTAGTGATATAATTTGCATCCATATTGACAGAGTTTAAGCGATCGAAAATTTTCGAATTGAATATTTTATAAATTTATAGCCGGGAATCGTTTAATATTTTTCGAGTTTGAAATTTTAAAATTAACATTGCTAAGGTTACTTAAAATATAAGTAAAATATATTTCTAAAATAAATATAAAAAAAATTATTCAAGATTTTAACCTAACATTAAACATTTTCATCAATAACCTATTTTATTGTTTTACTGATTTACATTAAAACTGTTTAGTAGTATTAAATATTATTGTACTAATTAGTAGTAGTAGAATGGTATTAATTCAGCAAACTGTTATAAAATTAGATTTAAATTACTAATGGTTTCTTCTTACTATGTATAGTTTTATCACGCATTATTTTTTTTATTTTTTTATTATGAAATATCTATATAATACATACTTACAGAGCTGCCAACTACTGCTCTTTTTGCGAAATATTTTATGGAGTGTTAGGCAATTAAAAGCTGAGAGTTTTTAGTTACTTTGCAACGGTTTTAAAGCATGAGAGAGCTGAAATGTAGTGGCGTTTTTTTTTTTTTTAAATTTTTGAATCATTTACATGTAGTGGCTTGGAAGGTAACTTTAAATCGAATTTACAAGACAAAGAATTATGCATTAAAACATAAACTTGGTTACCACTTAAAGAAAATTCCCCCAAAAGCGTAAAATGTTGGCATCTTTGCATACGTAATTCAAAAACACGAGACAATAATTTATTTATAATTTTCTTAAAAAATCAGATCTTACTATTTCTCAGTTATTATTATTTACTCATTTTATTTATTTATTTATTATTATAAATTATTCTTTTTTCAAAATTATTAAATACTAATTTTATTCCTCAATTGATTGTTATTGATTATTCTTTTCTTGGTTATAATTAATTACTGATTTTTTTTCCCTTGATTATTTATTATTCATTGCTTATTTTATTCCTTGTTCGAATATTATTTTTCTTTTAAATTAATCATTCTGTTTGTAAAAATCTAGAATAAAAATTTGGCCAAACCTTAACAGTACTTTTGTCCCCAAAATAAATAATCTAGGTAATCATAAACAAAATATTATAAGTAATAAATCGTTACCTTTTAAAGAAAAGAATGAGTTGTAACACCGCCAACTGTTAATTTTTTTTTTCTTTTTTTCTGAATGAGAAAAAAAAAAGTAGGTCGATAATTCTAAGCCTGAAATGAATCTCTGTAAACCCGTTCCATTTCGAAGACTTTCGCTTTTTAATTATTCGTGATGTTTTTATGCAGAGAAAGGCGTATCGTTGTTTACTGCAGTGTAGAATTGCATATTTATTCTTTTATATTTTTCATTAACGTCTGAAATTGAATCTGTAATGAAACTTTTTAATCCTTTTTTATGAGCTTGTTTGTGATAGATTCGTCGGAGCGTAATAAAATTATTTCTAAGATCATCTAATATCGAATAGAAATCACATGACTAATAAAAATTCATTACACTGTTTCTGTTTTATTTTTATGTCTGGCCTAATCCAGATATCTCCGTTTTATTGTACAGCTGTTGAGTTTGTTTTATTAGTACCTCTTCATTTATTAAAATTTTAATTTTTTTTATTAGTTTTGTCCATTATATGTTAATAATTTTTATCATGTATGTATTACAGATAGGGGTTGTATCATATAGGGTCAAAATTGCACACATAATGTACATGTGTAATATGTATGCCATGCTAGCCTTTTCACGCAAAATTTTCCTTAAGCATATTTTTTATACTTTTTATTATCCTTTTGTATTAATAAAGGTCAAAATTTTATGATTATGAAATAAAACAAGAAGCGCTGGTGTCTTTTTCTGCGTTAAAGGTAAAATTTAAACACGACTGTTCATAAAAAACCATTTATTTGGTTAATTTACTGTCAGTTTTGTATTTTTTACTGTGTGGTAATAAGAACTATACTTTTGAAATTCAGAAATTTCGGTAAACTGTGTAACGGAAAAATCACCCAATGAATAGTTTAAGTTTCTTATATTTTAGTTTATTTGCCAAAATTATGTTGTTGTTTTTACAGTAAGTATCATTACTATATTGTACGATAAATTTACCGGAATTTTTTTTTCTCCATGTGGTTTTCACGTTAAACGTCGTAGTCTATCAAAAAACATTAAAAAAATTACTTTTGTAAATTAATTAGATCACTCTTTTAAAAAATTTACTTTGAACCTCTTAAATACATGATTACAGTAAATTAATATCTTAGCAATTAAAAATGTTTCGAGAAGTTATTTTAGTCTATCTTAATCTATTAAAAAAGTTTTTAAAAAAATTCTTTTGTGAATTAATTAGTCGCGTATTATTATTTAAAAAATTTACTTTGAACCTTTTATATACATTATCATTGAAATTTAATGTCTGAACAATTAAAAATAAATTTTGTGATGTTATTTTTGCTACAAATATTACCTATAATGTCATTCATTACTAATTACATTCGAAAAAAGTTTCTACTTTTAAGTTTAAAACAGAAAACCACTTTTACAAAATTGAGTAATTTGTTGACTTACAGAAATTAAGCAATATTCTTTTGTCGTTTCGTTTCTTTGAATTCAGAATTCTGATGTTTTTGCATTTTTCTGGGACTTTCATTCGAAAGGAATTATCATTTCGGGAGTGGTGAAACACAGTAATTAATTTAATGGTGATTCTAATTTAGTTTTGCCTTATTATTAGAAAAAAACGTTGCTTCTTACTTTTTACCGACAGCAACGATATTTTTATGTATATTTAATATTCAATAATAATGTTTAAAAAAATTAATTGCAATGTTTGCTGTTTTTGATATTAAAACTAAATAATTAAAAAGGACTTTAATGGAACTATTTTACTTAAAACGTTAGTCTCGCCTTCTGCCTTTTTGTCTAGTTCCGTCCTTTGATTTTTCATAAATCGCAGAACATTATAAAAATGTTTAATTTGCCTCGTAAAATTTTTTATTTTCTTTTGTTACAGTATACAAGCTAATAAGTCACATCAATGAAAGAGAAAAAATCGCATAAAAACAGTTTAAATAGTTCATCGCGCGTTAAGTATTACTGGCAAATATTTCAATACAAATGTTGGCTCATTTAAAAAGGGAAAAAACTTTAGAAAACGATGAAAACTTTTCAATGTGAAAAAGAACATAATCGTTCGTTTTACAAATCAAATAAATTATTCTTTTTTTTTTTTTTTTTTTTTTTTTTTTGTGAAAATAACTTTTGAATTCATTTACCAATAATTAAATTTTTTCCGTGAATCTTTTTTTTTTAGGAGTTCAATGCTATTTTAAAAATTAATCATTCGTTTATTTAAAAATAAGAATTAGTGCAATGCTTAATTGAGATTTTTAAAAATGTTTTTCTGTTTTAAATATCTCTCAACTATTTAAATAATTTCAATAAAGAAAAGCTGAATTTTTTTTTTTGTCAGAAAATATTTATGATCTCAAACCTATTAATATCTGTTTTTTATTATTTATTTATTTATTTTTTTTTTAAGGAAGAAAACCTTTACAATTTATTCAATACTGGTAAAATTCGTTTGAGGGGGGGGGGGGGAAGCCATTAGTTGCGAATTTTATTTTTTGAAATCATTTGATATCCTGTGATAATAATTAGAGCATATAAACTTTGCCGAACATGGCTGATAATGTTGCATTAAATTATTTCCTTTCTTTAAAAATAAAAAAGAAGCTTCTTTTTTTGTTAAATTGTATTATTTATTAAATTAGTAAGCATTTATTTGTATTATTTTAACACAGTATACGTCTGTAAGTTAAAATATATTCAGTTGGGTGTATTAGAAAAGCTACAACATATCTTAAATTTACCGTATCTGTTTTTTAAAACTTTAAAATAATTTACATTTTAGTCACAAGGAAAAGTATTAGTTTTTAAAATCCTCTTGTATTTCTTTTCCTTAAACTTTCCTTACTAAACATCTAGATATACTTTAACATTTCCTTATTATTGTTTATTTTAATGGTCACTCAAATAATTTTAAACGCTTATAACTTAAAAGTAACCTGTTCTGGCGGATTTACTTTTGTGTAGGAAGCAGGATAGGATAATATATTGGTGTAACTTTTTTTTTAAAGTTAATTGATCTTAAAGAAGTTCAATTTTCAATTTAAATTTTAGTAATGTTTTGATGTTTAAATATTTTCGCTCTCTTAATTTCTGTAATGTTGATAATTTTTTTAACAATTTTTATTCTAAAATATCTCATAAGCAACATTTTATTTAACTATAAAAGAATATAGGTCGATGGTAATTTGATTAAATGAATGTTCACTTGTATTAATACATATTTTATTTATTCTGATCTGATAATCCATCTTTGATTTTTCTTCTTATTTTATATCAGACTTAGTTTTTAACACCATTTCATTTTGTACTTTGAGTTTAGCTCAACATCGAGTTTTTTGATCATTTAACTTTACATTCGAGCCAATATCAGGGGTCTGTCCAGAAATTTTGTGAAAGGTCCGTTTTTTGTAAAATTGTGAAAAAATTACTCGTAATTTGTGAATATAAAATAAACGTTAAGTCACATTCTTTCGACCAGGGTCCGCTTTTGTGAATTTGTGCAAATAGGGTCCGTTACAGCAAAAAAAATACTTTTTCAAGGAGTTTCTAAATTGCAAAGACATACAAGATTATGCTCAATGCTGTAAAATTATAATTAAAAAAATTAAATTTTAAAAAATAAACAGCAAATGCAGCTACTAAATAAGCGATGCAACATACAAATATTTGGTATTTAGCCTATACTGCTGAACGCAGAATATTAATTTCGGATGAATAAAGGAAGAAGCGTCTGCGGAAGACAAAATTTAGTTCGTTTACGTCTGTCTTTCTTCCCCCCCTTTCCTGGGAAGGGCTTATTCGATTAACAAAACAATAATGAAGATAAACAAATTTGTGAAGGGTCCGATTTAAAGATAAATTATTTTGTGAAGGGTCCGTTTTTAAGTTAAAATATTTTGGGAAGGGTCCGTTTTCATGAAAAGATATTTTGTGAAGGGTCCGTTAACGGACCCAAATTTCTTCTCAACAAACCCCTGAATATGCATGAAAAATTCCTTTTTCTTCCATCACCATTATCATGGACTTCAGAAAAAAGTGACTTGATTTAGTTCAAATTAATTTTTGAAGATTTTAACTATTCCTTGTAACCATTCTAACTTCTTTATCGTTTTCAAAGGAAAAAGAAGTTGAGAAGTTTCTTACTGTAAATGTGTATTCTTTCTCCCATAATCATGGTCCAAGATTATAAGTCTTACATGATAGGTATTGTTCCTTTAGAATAGATTTTGTTCTGAAAGAAGCCGCATATACCCGTAATTAGCGGGGGAGGATAGGGTATTAGGAACTCCCCCCTTTGTACTTCATAATAAAAGTGACTCATGTGACCGAATCCTTTCAAATTTCCATTACAAGCAGAGATTCCTCGCTTCCGGTGGGAAGCAACAAAGATCGTCATGCATTACGAACGCTAAATTGTGTAGAATTTAAGTTCATTTTGGGTGGTTTGCGTGAAGCCTCTAGCTTCTGTTAAATAGAGGGTACCCAAGGCGAAAATTTTGATGGTTCCCTCAAAATATTTTGATGGTTTATGTTGGTTTCAGTGAGAATCATGATGGCCCAACTTCATTTTTGATGGTTCCCTCAAAATATTTTGATGGTTTATGTTGGTTTCAGTGCGAATTATGATGGTCCAACTTCATTTGACTTCATTTTTGATGGTACCCTCAAAATATATTGATGGTTTATGTTGGTTTCAGTGCGAATCATGATGGTCCAACTTCATTTGACTTCATTTTTGATCCCTCCAAATATTTTGATGGTTTATGTTAGTTTCAGTGCGAATCATGATGGTCCAACTTCATTTGACTTCATTTTTGATGGTACCCTCAAAATATTTTGATGGTTTATGTTGGTTTCAGTGCGAATCATGATGGTCCAACTTCATTTGACTTCATTTTTGATCCCTCCAAATATTTTGATGGTTTATGTTGGTTTCAGTGCGAATCATGATGGTCCAACTTCATTTGACTTCATTTTTGATGGTTCCCTCAAAATATTTTGATGGTTTATGCAGGTTTCAGTGCGAATCATGATGGTCCAACTTCATTTGACTATCACCATCATCCAACATTTTTCATCGTGCGTTCATGGTTTTTGATATACCAGCAAATTTCCATCATTCCATGATGGAAAATGTTTCTTTAATACTATGAATGGAAAACCATCACGAGAAGTTTGATTCTTATGGATAAACAATCCACGATGGTTTATACTATACATTTCCGTGATGGTTTAATGGAAATTCTTGCTGGTTCTCAGGAATATACCATCAAAAAAAAGTTAATTTATTTATTTATTTTTTAATGTTGGCACATCAAAAATCAGTCCGAATTCCTACATTGGGATAATAATGGAAAATTTGTATTTCATTATTTTTTTAAAAAGAAAATTTATTAAATAAGCAAAAAGAAAAAATATGCAATTTTAAAAAGAGAAATTTTTTAATACTAATACAGGGTGCGTAGCGTTTTTAAAAAGTGTTAAAAAGTGCTTGTTTTTGATTTACGTTTCTTAAAAACCCTTAAAGGTGCTTTTTTTTATTTGGAATTTGTAAGAAGTGCTTAATTTTCTATCTTTTAAAAAGGGATTCTTCCTTTCCCGTGTCGGTTGTCGCTCTAAACTACAAAAAAAAAATCATGATTTTCACAATTTTCTTACCAATATTTATCAGAAACTAGTTATTTTATCATCATCATGTAAGGTTTTTGAAAACGTTTTAGAATTTCATGATTATAAATTTAGAGCTTTAAACGATAGAAAAAAATAATTTTTATTTCTGCGCAGATCTTAATTATGAATTTTTTTTTTTTGAAAAGTGATTAAAAATAGTCTTCAGTGCTTAAAAGGTGCTTATTTTTTGTTGAAAAACTGGCTACGCACCCTTTATATATATTTCTAACGCGCAATCCTTTAAAACCTTTCCCACAACACTACGAATACTTTCAAAGCGTAGCATATATATGTATGCATTTTTAAAAATAAATATTCAAAATTGTGTCTATCCTAGACACCGGTAAACTTCGCATTCAAACTAATTCACTTCGAAGTAAAACTTTTAATTGAAATCACTACTTATTTTAACTGTGCATTGAAATCAACGTGATTACATTTTTTTTAAAATTCTTTTAACGAACGTTATTGTTTGTGAAATTTGTTGTATCCAGTACCTACGAAAGTGCTACTGTACACCATTTATCAAACTGAATTGCTATACCAAAACAGTAGTTGGTTTCCTTTAAAAATATTCATCAATTTTCAAGTGATGAACATAATTATAATCATCATCGTTTCAAACTATGCCCTTACGATAAAAGCCACCCGCGCTTCCACTGTCTCCTGATTCATTTTTTGATAACGAACTCACCCCCTAAATTATTATTTTCTCCATTACCTTAATTATTAAGTAAACAACAGTTTGACTAGGCTGTCATTATTGCTCGGTGTTGATTTTCTTTAAATCTATATCTCCCATTTTGACCTCGGACACCCCAGTGCTGAAGTCAGCTTCTATCTCTAATCGCCCATTTAATTAAGTGCTGCTAAGTGTGCCTTGGTAGTCGCCTCTTATTGGTTGATAAGTGGGTTGTTTATAGGAGAGATTTGCTTTGTAATACGTGCGTGATGACAGTAGTTATCTATATTAAGTAGTTATCTGCAATTTTTCTTATAACATTTAGTTCAGATAATTTTTCATAAATCTTATCATAAGAGAGAATTTAATTAATTTTGTGAAAACATTTTATGATTTCTTGAAATATGAAAGATATTGATTTCTTATGAGGTTAGGAGTTTTCGTTTTATTAGTTGTTGCAGTTTTTGTTCGAGAAAGTGAACTCTGATGAACTGGACTTTGATTCTTGTGGGAAATCGCCAATGTGTGTAAATAAATAAATGTTCTTTTATAGTATGTGCTAATATGTGAAGATAAACATGTTTGTTTTGATTTTTAATCATTGTTTTGGTTATTTTGTTAAATAGTGGAAAAGGTGAAAATATATTTCTTTTAAAAAATAGAGAAATAAGTTGTAATTTGAAAAATGCTGCGATTTTTTATTTGTTTGTCTGCTATGTCACAATCTTTCAGTCGTTTATTTTGTAATTGATATCTTAATAGCTTTTGGTGAGGAAAAAAAAATTCGTTTCTGTTATAGGAATAAAATTATCTTATTTTATCATCTAGGGGAGTTGTGTTTGTCTCAGTCTACGTTTCGTGTGGATGGAAAATGCACACAAATATGGCACTAACTATTTTTTGAACCAAAATTTAGTAAACAAACGTCAAAATATATATAATTTTTTATTTTAAAATGGCGCCAAAATTAGTCTTAAAAATATACACATTAGAAATTCGTAAAAACGTAGTACTTTCGAAATGTGCGGGCCTGGTAAAGCGCTTCTTTCTCATTCTGTCGGTCCTGAAAGATTCATGCAATTCATTCATTACATGCAGTGATGACAGAACAACCTGAATAAGGATGCCGAATAGTATAGTATATAGCAGTGATGGGCATCATTCACGAAAATTTTATTCATGACTAAATTTATTCAGAATACATTTATTCTGAATGATTATTCATATGAAAATTTAGTCATTATTCATCATTCATTATGCAAATGTATAAAAAATTTTGAATAATGATTGATGAATAACCTCATTAGTCATGACTAATTTTTTTGAATAAAATTTGGAATAACCAGCGAAAAATACAATCGTTATATCTTTGTCTATAACGAGATGCAAAACATCGTTTGCTCTTAAACGTCTTATTTTCGGAATTTAAATATGAAACTAAGACAAGTATGAATATTTATTTTCATGTTGTTTTAACTTACTCCAGCGTAACATACTTAGTTGTGCTAAAAAGTAGGTTTATAATAGTTTAGTTACATGAGTTTATTTTAAAATTTTGTTCTGAAATCTATAAAACACAATTTCTTACAGTTTTTGAAAGCAAACGATAATCTTATTTTAAATTTTTAAATAAAAAATTAAACGCTTTTTTGCCATGCAACCATTTCATAAAGTATGCATTATGTTAGACAAAAGAAAATTTCCTCAAACATTATATAAATATACTTGAAAAGGATTAACGTTTTATTTGTAGTTGTCACAATTGTAGTCAATTAGAGTATTCCGTGCCCATTTTTTTGACCAGTGAAATTATTCAGTTATTCTTGACTAATGAATAAAGGATACTGAATAAAGAATACTGAATGATTTATTCTTTATTCAAAATATTTCTGACTAATGAATAAATCTTTATTCATTATTCAGATTTTGAATAATTATTCATCATTCTTGATTCATTATTCTGAATGACAAATGCCCATCTCTGGTATATAGCCGAATAGTATAAGGATGCCAAAAATATACCATTGCTTGATAATCATTATAAGAATCTTAGAAATTAGCGAATGTTTCATTCAATTGTTCTTATCTATCATGAAATACTTATTCATGTTTTCAAGTATACGCATAGCTATCTTAAAGTTAATTTCAAAACTATTCAAATTTATATAAATATTCTTAAAATAAACGAATGCTATCTACAACTGAACTCCAATTAAGGGGGTCTCGCCGTAGACTAATCGTAAAGAGACAGTTCCCAGTAAAACATCGAAGTCAAACATCACTAGCAGCTCTCAATAAGTGGGTGGGTGACCACTTTGATCAGCTTGCGTAAGCACTGAGGATGCGTGGTATCGGTCCTCGTTAAACTGTTTTACGTTAAAATGCTCGACTTCGCGTGCAGGTCGTCGGACTACCGATGCGGGGAGCCATTTCTTCTGCATAGAAGCAAAATTGTGATGGCATGTCTTCGGATCATCCTCGAGGATGTTTCCCAGACCGTCGCTAATATCCCGCGATGGCTCAGGGGATAGAGTGTCCACTTTCCAATGAGGCAAACCGGGTTCGAATCCCAGTCGATACAAATTCCACATCTGGATTGCACCGACCACAGTGCTGACGTGAAATATCCTTAGTGGTAGACGGATCATGGGTTTAGACTCCCCTTGCCGTCAGGCTAACCATGGGAGGTTCTCATGGTCTTCCTCTCTATGCAAAGCAAATGCTGGTTAGCTCCATCAAAAAGTCCTCCACGAACACTAATTTCTCCCAATACTCGATCCAGGAGTTCCCTTGTCTTCTGAATTGGGTTCAAAATTAAAAGGCTACGGAGTTGAACATTAATTGTCGTAAACCCATAAAATTGGATCGGCTGTTCAACGACGGCTATATTATTAATATCCCATTGTACAGCTCTAGTGTGACGTTAATAAAGTATCTACCTACTTATTAAAGTGATATTATTCATATCTTTATGTACACATGTAGGTTAACTTTCAGTCAGTAGGTCACCATCAGTTATTTTTCCCCTCTAAAATTTTGTTTTTATTTTTTTAGTTGGCGGAGTACAAAGAACGGGAACTTTAAAAGGTGGCACCATGAAAAAAGTTCCACCACCAGTCGTTCCTGATCTCTCATACAGGAACTCAGGATCTAGTTTCTCAAGTGGATATGGCAGTCAAACGGTTGACAGAAATTCCTGTGGTAGCCTGAGCGCTGATGAACCCGCCTCGCCTCTCCTGAATTCTCCTAATTCTGGTAAGTCAGTCGATTATCGAATGAACCAATGGTTAAAGATTCGATGACTGTTTATTTATCTCTCTCTCTCTCTTTTAATGCAGATGCCTGTACATATGGAACATTGCCTTCACCATCTAAACTTTCCCATTTCTGCTTTCCCGATCTTCAAGTAAGTATACTTTTTTGGTTTGATTTTTAACGTCGAATTTCACTGTGAAGCGATAATATTGTTTAAATTTTCTGCAACCTTTATACATCGCCATGTTGAATAATATTATTGTGCAAATTAATCTAGATAACATGATACCATGGTTCATTTTGAACGGAAATACGGTTAGCTTTACATTTTATTAAATTGGCAGTTAATTTGCCCATTATGGTTCAAGATATCTGAGTTATGATTTGATATTGCACTACACAGATGAGTTAGTTGTTGGTGATTGGTAGACAATACTGGAGCATTAAACTACTTTAATCTAGAACAGAATAGCAGATGAAAGTAATAACTCAGTTTCTGCAATCAATAGAGGTGAAACAGATCGTTAAGTGGTAGAAATTTTTTTGGTACAAGCTCATGATAAAATTTTCCTATTAAGCAAATCTTAAAAATTTATATAGCTCAGTTTTTAAGCCCCAAAAATTTAATAGGTGACTATCGTGATTCGAAAATAGGCAATCTCAAATCATGCAGCTTATATTTCCCCAAAATTTGGCCCAATAAGAAGTTTTACCTTTTTCAGACTTATTTAAACTCGATCTCTGGTTGGCTCGGGCTTATGTTAAAAGACTTCATTCTCGGGAATAGTTCGGACCTCCACATATTAATCCATTAGTTCAAGTGCACCACATTTCTAGAGTGAGCCGCTATGGCTCAGGGGTTAAAGACGCTGAACTTTCAGTGTGTAAGACTGGGGTTCGATCCTCATTGACGCCTTGAAGCCCACTCAGCTTCAGAGTGATGGGTGCCAACTTATCTGAAGAATAAGGATGGGCCGTGCGCAATACAGACCACATTACTAGAATCATGCCTTCGGTCATGAAACTTTGAAGTCTAAACCTCCATGACGTCCAGGCCTACAACGGGCTAGGACGTTACATCAAGTAGATTTACAAGATTTGATTAACTTCTTAACCTATTCAGCATTGCATCCTCCTTTAGAAAATTAACTACTCGTGTTTTCACTTCCAAAAGCAGGCTCTAACTTTTTGAGCATCGTCTGTTTTTCGTCCTAAACTTACTGGACTGGGTACGTTTCGTAACGTTTTCACTCTAGTTTACAAGTCGAGAGAGATGTCCGCCGTTGTTCCTTGTCAGTGGACATACTCCGGTCGTAATAGTGAAATATATTTATTTACAAAATTTCAATAATTTCTTTTTTCTAATCAAAATATTGGTTGCAAAATCTCTACCCTTATACAGGGTTAAAAAGTGCTTAAAGGTGCTTATTTTTGATTCTTTAGGTGCGTTTTTAAATAGTGCTTAATTTTCCCTTTTCCAAAATGAGAGTTTTCCTTTACCATGTTGATTTTCGCCACGAATTATGCAAAAAGACACTGTTCACATTGTTTTATTCAACGTTTTCACAATTAATACAACCACAATCTATTTCGGCATACCATCGGTCCGTAGCGTATGAAAACGTTATTCGTTTTTCATAATTCACAATTTCATGATTTTTGACAATGCTGTATCAAAAGTCAAAAAACTATGCCAAAAGTTTTGTCAAAAACTATGCCAAAGTTGTTTCTTTTTTTATTATAATATTAAAGAACACATATTTTATATGCATTTCAGAGTCAGTACACTCAAGTCATCGTCCATCCTCAACCTGGAAGCCAGCCATCGACACCAGAAGGAAATCCAGGCCCACTGGGATCAGTTTCAGGTCAGTGATGCGTTTCCGACTCCTTGTTTTTACCGTTTAAAGAAGCCATGTTCATTCTGCTATATTTCTTTTACAAAAGGCGAAAACATGACTTTTGACTTAGTTCGAATAGATTTTATTTTTGTTGAAATTTGTATTGCAAATTGTTGCTTTGTTTCTCTGTAGTGTGTCATGCTATGTTAGAGGACCAAGGAATAGATGTGTGCCCCAGTCCTGGTGGCAGTAGTGCCAGTGGTACTTCCTCTCGTCACAGCATGTCCAGTGTCGACAGTGGTCGAGCATCAGGCTCTGATAAGGCATGTACCATTTTCTATAAAACAAAATAACCTTTTGGTCATCTTGTACCAGCCACAAGCAAAAGATTAAAATTTTCATAATTACAATACATACTTCTCCGAGGTAGCAATCGAAGGTATTTTTAGGTCTATTATCTCGATATTTTGAAGGAAAAAACGAACTATTAGTGAAATGAAATTTTTTAACACAACTTGTAATCTAACTCTCTTACTTTTGGAATGAAACATTTTCAACTAAATACAGAAAATGTCGAACTTAAGACATCTTATATTTTCAAACAGTATTTTATACAATTTAAATGTATATTAACTTAATAAAATAGTTTAAAATGCGGAGATATATTCAAGTAAAGAAATAAATACTTAAGTTATTCATATTCAATTTTGAAAATGATTTCATTTTGATCTATATTTTGGTTGAATTGCTGTCAAAATATTTATTCTAGCATGGGCGATTCTGCTTAATTATTTATCCTAACAATTTAAAACAAATTATTGAAAACCGGATAAGAAAATGTTACACCAACATTAAAATTTTTTTATCTGACCATAATTTCAAAAAGTTACTTTTTAAAACGATTAAACATACAATTTAAAACTTGAAACACTAAAATATTGAGAAAAAAATTCAGGCCTTAAATTAAATCATCTTTATTCAATGCCACGCTTGTATTAGAGAATAAGTTTTCTAAATATTTATAAACAAATAAACATAATTTATAAAAATTAAACTACATAAGTTATTAAGGTTTCATTAGTTGGGAAAGCTAAATTTAAGTTGCAAAAGTTAAATATAATTTATGAAACTTCAAATTAAATTATAGAAGTTAAGCATAAGTTACTAAAGACCTTAGTTATCAAAGCTCAAGAACATAAATTATAAAAGTTAATCAACACAAGTAATAAAAGCAAATACTGAGGCTAAAAAATTCGAAGCGAAAGTTATAAAAATCCTATGAGAATTTTAGAGTGCAACTTAACACACCATTCTTCAATATTACTTTTACTTCAGAATATTTAAGGAACCGCCATATATAAATTTTCAAAACTAAGATTTAAATAAACAGCACACATTCATGCCTGCATTCCATCTTCAGGTTGTGTCTCAGAAATCTCATAACAAGCATATCTTAATCGAGACCACCCAACATCGTCACAGTTATCATAGTTCCACATCCAGTGTTTCCAGCGACGATCTTCAAATCATCGGAAATAACGTAGCGGAAATGATTCTGCACGGGTTACCGGTAAGTGCATGCTTGTTGCTCTGTTCATCCTTTATTGGTGTCATATTTCAAAAAGAAGTAAAAATTTTCAATTTCACACGCTGGTGTCTAAAATACGTATTTTTATGGAGGTTATTTATTTCCTGTACTATTTTATATGCAATATGCGATCCTTGTAAGGTGAGCTTTATAAAATGTGTTTAGTTTTATCATGAATAATAGCGTGCGGAATTTCTTTTTTGTTGTACTCAATAATTTTATGTATTTTGTAAATCTGGTAATAAAATTTTCACGAGAAAAAAGGCTTTTTTTTATAATTTTATATCCTGGATTTTTCGCAATGAATATTTTAACTCCCTATTTTAAATATTTTATTGAAGGGATAATATTTTCTTCGTTCGTTCTACGTTATTTTGATTTAATCTATCCTTTAGAAACTTATATCTGTAAGGTAATTTTTTTCCACAATATGTATTTCATAAGCTCTTTATTTATATTAAAAACTGTATTAATTAATATTTTGACAGTGTATTTAGCTTATGAATATTCTTATTTTTTCTCGTGTAAGTAATTAAATATTTTAAAAAGGTATTTTAATCCATGTATTCAAATTAGGCGAAAAACCAATACTCGATAAATAATAACCTTTATTTTATTTATTTTTTGTTTTATATGTGATGTGAAAAACCTTTAATCACCGTTCTTGAGCCGCGATGGCGCAGGGGATAAAGCGTTCGCATTCCAATGAGGTGAACCGGGTTCGAATCCCAGCAATGACTGGTCGATACGAATTCCACATCAGACTACAGTGCAGACGGGAAATATCCTCAGTGGTAGACGGATCATGAATCAGAGCCGTCAGGCTCACCGTGGGAGGTTCTCGTGGTCTTCCTCTCCATGTAACACAAATATGCGGGTTAGTTCCATCCGCGAAGGCAAAATTCTTGCAATACTTGATCTAGGAGTTCCCTTATCTTCTGAGTTGGGTTCAAAATCACAAGGCTACGGAGTTCAGCAGTAGTCGTAAACCCAAAATTGGGCGGCTGTTCAACGACATTTAAAAAATAAAATAATCTCCGTTCTTAGCTTTATTTATCAATTAGTATATCAATTGTTAATAGCTTTTGCTTACAGTTAGATTAAATATGAGACGTTTTAGTAAACAGTTACATTTAATCAGTTACTGTATTGAAATAACCATAAATAAATCTAAAAATCGATGGAAAAAAACCATTATAAAAGATTAATATAAAAAATAATAGAAATATAAATATAAAAATTAATAAGAAATAAATATAAGAAATAATATTGAATAAATATGAAAAATAATAAGAATTTAACATAAAAACGAATGAATAGTTTCATAAAGTGAAACAAAATCAAACTTTACTTAGAAACTTTAAAATATTGACGTAATAAAAAAAATCTATAAAATGTACAGGAATAAGGATGCACAGTTTTATTAAAATAATCTGAAAATAAACAAGAAAAAATATGCACTATTTCATCAATGTAAATCTAAATCAAATTTAATTGTGAAACTTAAAAAAAAGTAAATTTTTCTGCTTAAAAGAATTTATTACTTTTAAGTGCATTTTCAATGCAGCTCATTCTTTCAATTTCTTTTTACTGAAAAGGTGTTCTTAAATACTCATTAATCATTACCCAGTTAATCGATACCGATTATATCGGTATCGAAACACGGAACTCTTTAAAAGGCACTTATCGACGCTGTCTGTCAGCTGAAAAAGTTTTTTTCTTTTTCTGTCCTTCGCCAGAAGTTATCTTTTTATTTACTTTAGAGTAAAACCAGTGTACTGACACAGCGTTTGCATGATTTGCTTTATGAAATTTACCGCTGTGTAAACTATTTCACTTGTTTACCCTTTCATGAAATGCTTACGTGCCGAAACACACGCTCCTATTTCATTCAAGTGATGTGAAATTTTCGGATATTTAATTTTTACTGTCCATTTGACCGCGTCGCACATTGCGATGGAAGAGTCGGACACTTGAAACACTTGTCGAACTCTTGTAGACGCCGACGGGCTGGTTTCAGGTACTTGAGGAAATCACTTTGTGTGGTTTATGTTTTTAATTACGCTATGTAAAACTCTTAACTTGAAAAAAGAAGCTCAGTCTAAATTTTTTTTTAAAGTTTAGTTTGTTTCTAAATCTTATAATCGAGTTTTTTACTGTTTTGGATCATATCATCCACTTCCGTGACGTAATCTTTGATTCTAGTTTGTCAATAAATTTTATGATTAAGCTTGGATCATATTGCCCACTTCCTTGGCACAATCATTTATTCTAGTTTGTTAGTAAATTTTATAATTAAGTTTGGATAATATTGCCCACTTCCTTGGCACAATCATTTATTCTAGTTTGTTGGTAAATTTTATGATTAAGTTTGGATCATATTGCCCACTTCCTTGGCACAATCATTTATTCTAGTTTGTTGGTAAATTTTATGATTAAGTTTGGATCATATTGCCCACTTCCTTGGCACAATCATTTATTCTAGTTTGTTGGTAAATTTTATGATTAAGTTTTTTACTGGTTTGATCATATCATCCACTTTCCTGAAACGATCATTGATTCTAGTTTGTTAGCAAATTTTATGATTGATTCTCTGATCTTTTTTGGGAGGTTTTCGGAGTTTTTTCAGAGTTTATTGGGGTTTTTTTCATCATTTTTTTTATTTTTCACAAAATAAATCTTAATAAATATCATAATAAATTTTATATAAATGTGTTAATTTAATTACACTTAAAAAAATCATTTTAAACTAGATATGATGAAGCTCACAGGTTTGGTAAAATAGTATAATTTTCTATTCGGTTAATTACGATTTTAAAAATAAAATTTATTATATCTTGTTAGAATAAAACTTTCAATTATGTTATGAATTATGTCTCAAATTTTTGTGAGAATGCCCTCATACATTATTTGCTATTTCTAATTGTGCGTATTTTTAAAAAGATTAATTTAAAATTTTAAAGCACAGTGGAATTAAGAAGTAGTAAAAAATAAAAAAATTTCGATGTATAAAATTTGTATTTTATTCAATTATAAACTTAATATCTAAAGCTGTTTCTTAATGATACTATGCAATTGAGAAAAATCCCGCTCGGTTTTCAGGTAAGCTCCATCCTAGTTTTTTAAGGGTTGGTTAAAATCAACAATCGAGAACACAAGTAATTTTATTTTTTGATGTTGTTATGAAAGAGAAAAAGAAGAAAAAATTACGTCGATTTAGTTATTTAATATACTTCTGTCCCTCAAAATACAGTTGAGCATTTCCCTTTCTTGAAAAAATTTTTTTTTTAAATAAATCGTTTTCAAAAAGTAAAAATAATAATCATGTAATTACTTATGTCATTCATCATAATTAAATTAATCTTGTTCAATAAAAAAATTTACTTATATTTAATTTGTTTCAACATATTTTTTTGACTCAAATGAACTTGAATCCAAAACTTTTGTCACAAAAATTTTTTTTCTTCCTCTGAACGACCCACACTTAAACAATTACAATTTCGAAGCCGCCAAAAAACTTCATAAAAGAGATACAGCAAACGAAACAATTCGCGTGCCCAAGTAAAAGAATGAAGAAGTGCTAAGAAGATTTTTACTTTCAAGAGAGAAAAGTGAGATACTGGCCCAGAACAGCTCTAAAAAGAACAAACAGCACAACAAAAACTGTTATCTGAATGGTTCCGGAACCATGCCAAAGCACGCACTGCCAGCAATATATGGAACAGTTTTCTGAGCACTATCTACAGTTTTGCAGACAAACAAAAGGAGTAAAAATAGTAGAAAATGATGAAGAGGTAACGTGAAAGTGTTTCCCCGAAACAAAGAAATGGTTTTTATGAGGTCTTTTCATAGAAACTATGAAAAGTTTTGATGGATCGTTTCAAACTTCAAAAAGTCTGTTTATTTGTTTTTTTTTTATTTATATTAAAACGTGGATTTCTCTCGGATCTTGAGACTAGAACGTGTGAATATTCGACAGTTACAGGACTTAGGGAAGAATAGATTGTTTTGGTTTTTTGTGTTTTGTCAGACATATTTTCCACAGTAAAAGTCCATTCCTGTTTTCGGTATAGGGAATAGAGATGAGTTCCTTCTCACATTAGACGTTCTAGCCAAAGATTGATATTTTTTTATGTCCAAAATCGATATCTTTTCCATTTCTTTGAAGATCGAAGTATTGCTTTTTTTTTTCATGCCTAAGACAGTTTTTAAGTTTTCTAATCCCAAGGTCGAGTTTTTGTTTTTTAAAACCCCTAGATCGATATTTTTTAAAGTCGAATTCCTATACGGTTTTGATTTTTTTTTTTTTTTTTTTTTTTTTTTTTTTTTTGAACCCATGGTTGGTATTTTTAATCTTAAGCCAACTTGATTTAATGTCAAATAAAGCCTTAAATTTTAAAAAGATATTTGGCTGGACCTATTTTCAAATCACATCTTATACTTCAAAATTATTTTCTTCTGAATAATTTCTACATTATTTGGGCAGAACAAATCATACTTGATAAATGAATGAAACACATTCATTTGCAAGTATTCTCTTTCAATTGAAAAGACTTATAAAAAAAAGTATTCTCTTTCAAAATGAAAGTATCATTATTTGCGATAATGTATTTTCAAATAATATTTAATGTTATTTTTAATTGTTATGCTAAAAAAAATTTTTTTGACACCACCAATATGTCCCACTTCTAAATTTCATTTTATAGGAAATGTTTTTATGCGTACTAAACGAAACAAATGAGAGTAGTACTGCCTAAACAAGTTCATCATAAATATCCATTATTCATCTTCATCATAAAGCTTATATTGAAAAAAAATTCTTTACGATATAAAGAATAGTCTTGTGATTTAGTCTTAAATGGTTTTCATCGCAGTTTGAAGTAAATGCAATACGAGTTGATTTCACTCAAAAAGACGAATTAGTCTTGATTTCACTCAAAAAGACGAATTAATCTTCATTGCACTCAAAAAGACGAATTAGTTTTGATTTCACTCAAAAAGACTAATTAGTTTTGATTTCACTCAAAAAGACGAATTAGTTTTGATTTCACTCAAAAAGACGAATTAGTCTTGATTGCACTCAAAAAGACGAATTAGTCTTGTTAGCCGAGTTCGTATGAAGAATTCTTCTGCCTTTTCAGTTTGTTTTTGTTTTAAAATTACTTGTATGGTATTCCTTATATATCTTAACATAGTAGGAATTTTTTTTATTGAACCATTTAGTTATATTATTTATTTAATGTGTTATTGCTCACATTAATTGAACAACTCATTATGTTTCAATTTGTATAGTAAATTTATAAAAACGAATCCATTTTTGTCTTAACATTTGTTAGTGTAATAACTTTGATTAATAACCAGATGAAAGTTCAATGACATTTATTTTTTAAAAAACCATTTGGCCGGCTATTTATTTCAGCTACAATAATATTTACTATTGCTAATCACGAAACAATTAAATATTTCACTTCAGATGGGCTGCATTAACATAAGCGGCACCGCGTGCATTCAACTGTACCACAATGACTTCAAGTACGTAACAATTTAGATATCCGAATCCCCAAGCCGCAGTTATTCCAAGCTTCTGAATCTCGAGTGACACTAGCTTTAAGCTCTCTTTGAGTTATTTATTAGACCGCTGATGGTTTTCGTGCCGTGGACGTTATCGCAGTGTCAAAACAGCTGTGTGGGGGAGGGCTTTGTTAATTTGGGGTCAATTGCTGGATAGTAGGTAGCTATCGTATGAAGAACATGCATCTGTCACGGTAACATCCGTGTATTTTGGAGATATTCGAGCTCTGTTACATTCGAATTTAAACGTTTATGATTTGGTCTTGCATTTTCGTTGTTTCATTTCATTCTTCGTGTTATGTTGCTTCGTTTAGTATGTTAAAAAGATATTGACAATTTATATATTGATTTTAATGATTCAAATGTGATTGTAAAACATTTTTAAATTTCAATTTAAGTAGTTCAAAAATGGTCTTGAATTTATGTCCTGTAGACCTTAGAATTGTGGAAGTAGGCATCTTTTCAAAGAAGATGCTTAATCTTTATTTTCTCACTTCTGAAACATAAAAGCAAATTTAATCAAATTTTCAAAAAGTGAATTTAATAAACAATTGTATACAGTTTTTTAAATTGTTCATTGCTTGTTTACTTAAAATTTCCGCAGTGGACTGATGGTTAAGACACGTTTCCCAGCAGATCACCGAAGTCAAGCATCACTGGTTGCGGTCAGTGTGCGGGTGGGTGACCACTTGGATCAGTCTGCGTAGGGACCGAGGGTGTGCGGCATTGGTCATCGTTAAACTGTTCTATCGAAAAATGCACGACTTCGCGTGCAGGTCGTCGGGCTACCGAAGCGGGGGTGCTATCTCCTGTGCAGAGGATCAAAATTGTGATGACATGTCTTCGGATCTTCTTCAGGGTTGTTTCCCAGACCGTCGCCAATAGCCCATTGTGCAACTCTAGTGCGACGTAAATGAACTATAACAACTACAGAAAATTACAATTTTTTAGATTCTTCGAAGAAAAAAAAAAACTTTTTTTTTCATCCCTGATAAATGACATTTTTACAGCATTCTATAATAGGACTCTGAAAAGGAAATAAATATTGCAAAAATTTCCGATCATAATGAAAAATGTTTTAAACGAATCATACTTTTGAATTGTATTTTTTTTTTTTAAATGTACGTAAATCTAAATTCTGACTTCACAATACCAACAAGTACTTAGGCCTTCTTTCATTTATTACTTTTTGATGGAATCTTTTATCAAAGCATGTTATGAATTTCATCCAGAATCTATTTTCAAAAATCAATTTTTAACTTTGACTTTAAAATAGTCTGATGAAAAAAAAAACTAATCTTTTCTCGTCTTACATTATAACCTTACAGACAGTTTCTCGTCTTACATTATAACCTAACAGACAGTTTCTCGTCTTACATTATAATCTAACAGACAGTTTCTCGTCTTACATTATAACCTAACAGACAGTTTCTCGTCTTACATTATAACCTAACAGACAGTTTCTCGTCTTACATTATAATCTAACAGACAGTTTCTCGTCTTACATTATAATCTAACAGACAGTTTCTCGTCTTACATTATAACCTAACAGACAGTTTCTCGTCTTACATTATAACCTAACAGACAGTTTCTCGTCTTACATTATAATCTAACAGACAGTTTCTCGTCTTACATTATAATCTAACAGACAGTTTCTCGTCTTACATTATAATCTAACAGACAGTTTCTCGTCTTACATTATAACCTAACAGACAGTTTCTCGTCTTACATTATAACCTGACAGACACTTTCTCGTCTTACATTATAACCTTACAGACAGTTTCTCGTCTTACATTATAATCTAACAGACAGTTTCTCGTCTTACATTATAACCTACCAGACAGACGCACGAAAATCTTTTATTTCATTTTGATCGTTGAAAAACCTTTAACAGCAATTTTTTTCTTTTTGCGCATAAAAAATGTGCATTATCATAAATAATATCTGCATTTAGATCTAAAGTTTAACTTCATGATGTCAAGACCACACTTTCTTAAGCCTTCTTTCTTTCATCACCTACCGTTAAAAAACGAAGTCTGTTTTGCTCCAAAAGCTGTCAACACTGACCTTTAAATAAATACATCACCATGTGATAGACCAGGTACCTCATCGATTCTCGTCATAACAGACACACGCAAACCATCTTTTTTTCAGTTATTTTCGTTGAAAAAGTCAAAATGATGATAAGAACCATATTTCACGGAAGTTTCGTCTTCTAGTTTAGTTGATGGCGTTTTTCTTATCAAATAGAAAAGGAACGTACCCTTTTATCTCGCGTGTTTACTTGTTTTGAATCAGATCTTAGTATTATTTACCGATTGACTGAGTTCTATTTTGTTTGTGTTTGATCGATTATTCTCAATCGAAGATAAGAGAAAAAGCTTATTTTAGTCCAAATTAAACAAGTAACGATAACAGTTGTGTTGTTAAGAGTTAAATTTTAGTAAAAGGAAATAAACTTCAGTTATTATAAATGAATGAAAATAATAAGTGTATAGTAGGGAAATGATAAGTGAAAAGCGACCAAGCTAGTTCAGGTTCTTTTGGTCAGTGGTTCCCAAATGGTGTTCCGCGGAACCCTGAGAGCTCAGGGGGAGAGTCACAGGGGTTCCGAGAGTTTAAAATTTTTAAATCAGTAATAATTTTTGAAGCTTGTGTTATCAAAACAATACACCATAATATTGATAGTTTGGTTATTTTTATGAAATTATTTAAGTAAAATGCTGGTAAAAAAAGAAATGGCGAAATTTATAAAAAAAAAAAAAATCATTAGTATTTCTCATCGAACTTTTTAAAAATCAAGTGACCAAATTCAAGAATAACGAATCGTGTTTGTCTCCTAACGTTTATAACGATAATTCAGTTAAATTTATTCATTTTCCGCTAATGTATGCAACAAAAACAAATTCAGAACTAGATACTAGTCCAGGCCTGCGAATTAAATTGTTTTGACATAAAACCTATTATTTTAAGTTTTACTGATAAAATGATAATTGAAGAAAAAAAAATAATTCTTCTCATTTTATTTTATATTTATAACCGTCGTTGAATAGCCGGCTCAATTTTCGGGTTTACAACTACCAATGTTCAACTCCGTAGCCTTGTAATTTTGAACCCAATCCAGAAGACAAGGGAACTCCTGGATCTAGTGTTGGGAGAAATTTGCCTTCGTGAAGGACTTTTTGATGGAACTAACCCTCATTTTCGTTGCATACAGAGGAGAACCTCCCACGGTTAGCCTGACGGCAAGGGGTCTTAAACCCATGATCACATGCGATGACAAACCCATGACAACATGATCTATAAAGACATAGTAAAACAAAATTATAATTAATTTAAACTTTATACAAATATAGTTTACAAAATGGAATAAATCCCATTCACTGCGACAGCTTTTAATCAAGTAACTGTAATTTTCGTAAAATAGAGAAAAACTAACAACGAAATGATCACACTATATATCCTTAATTTTATTTTTGATCTATAAACTGGAATATTTAGAGCAAAAACTGCATCTTCTTAAATATTTTCTCTGCAATCGAAACAAGTTATTAAAATTTTTGAAAAATGAAATTACCCCTGAACTTTTGCATGTATTTTTATTTTTAAGTTTTTTTAAAAATATATATATGTAGAAGATAGTCGGGTAGCCCCGCCCACTGTCAATTTCATATGTATAGAATATTTTTTCAAGTCAATGGGCCATCGGACATTAATTGTTATATTAAAAAAAGATTATTTTCAGAGTTTCAAGTCTTTATGCAGCTGTTAACATGGTAAACAATAGTTATGAAAATATGTTGAATGCAGTAGTCATGAAATTAAGAAAAACTGACTGAATGTTTCGATTAAACTTCGTATTAATACTAAAAAAAAAGATTTTTTTTTCTATACATACAGCATTAAAGTATGTAGTCTTAAGTTTAATTTGCACAAAGAAAGAAGTCTATATGTGAAAAATTGTTCGAGTAATTACAAATTTACAAATTTACAAATTTACAAATTTCGGGTAGCTCCGCTCACATGAATGTCGGATATCAATGACCAATTTTATTTCGTCGATAAATGTACGGTTGCAAAGATTATTATTTTATTTCTTCAAATTTGAATGTTATATGCATTTTTAACAACAAATATTGTTGTTATTAAATGATAGAATTCACTAAAAGTATATAAATATGTAATAAATAAAATTTTGTGATAAAAATGATAAACGAGGTTTACCTATTGTCAATACATTGGTCATTTTCCTTTACACCTGAAAAAACAGTCAAAAAACATAATTTTTGTAACTGGGCGGGGCTACCCGACGCATTTTGAAAAGAGCTGAAAAACATGTTTTTTTAAATGTTTATTTTTTTAAATTAAACCATTCTTTTTTTGGTTTATTCTTTTTGCATTATTTAATTAGATGATAAAACAATAGAAACAAACAAAAATATTGATTATTACTCAATATTATACAGAAATATAAGCAATACTCCTTAAGTGAGCGGGGCTACCCGACTCTCCCCTAATGTAATTTTTATTTTAAGTTTGTATCCTTTAAACTTAGCTATGTTTCAGTAAGAGAAAAAAAAATCGAAAAATGGGAGATAAATTATTTCATGTGCTATCTAATACTCGCCAAAAACTCCATGAAATGTGGCAACCCTAAACGGACCGAAAGTCCGGACAATTTCCTCTTCGTAGTCTTCGTGATCTCTCATCATATGCGTGTCTAGCAGTGAAGGCGAATCGCGCGCGCTTTGCGCTCATCCGGAATCGTTCGTTCCGCGCGGGCTTCCGAATTTTTCTTTCTTGGATTATCACCCCTAGTGAAAACATGAAAGTGTGAACCCTGACCCCTTGATCTTCCCCTCACCCCCTGGGAATGTCGCGTGGGGTGAGACATATTTTGGATGCACCACATTGGATGGCACATTATAAGGTAAACTCAATTGTTGTTTGTTTATTTTTTTCTCGATGCGTTTTTTTTAAAAATAAATAAATAAAAATCTGCTATTTGTGTGAATCGAAGTTGCTTTTCAATTTGTTCAATGGAATTTAGCTGCATGTAGTGGAATAGATTCGAGAGATTCACGAAATTCGTCTTACTTTGTGGTTTTATATAATAAATAAATAAATCATTTAGGCTTCTTTTTTTTGTGGGTTTTTCCTTTGGAGAAAATTCTTTTCAAATTTTTACTTTTTATTCATTTATTCTTTTCAAACTTTGTTTACCAACAAGTTAGCTGGGAGGTATATTTTTTCCCAGATGTTTTTATTTAACTTTTTGAAAGAATAAAAAAAAGAAAGAAAATTCTTAAAATAACTGACTGCATGATACTTTTTTTTATACATATAAATTGGTAATAAAATATTTTGTTTCCTTATTTTCTTAAATTATTTATAGCTCTTAGTATACAAATAAGTAATCTTTATATACACATATGAATATGATGTAAATGACTTTGAATGTTTAAATATTTTTACTGGATTAATTCTAAAGCGTAATCAATTGAACTTATTTAGCTTTTCATTGAATGGTGTAGGAAGCGTTTAATTACAAACAGTTTTAAAAATTATTTCCTGGAATATTTAAATCTTACTCTTACTGGGATGTTATGTACATAAATGTATTTACTATACACGGCAATTTTTTTTTGTTGATATATAAGTCATTTATCTACTAACTTTTGTAAGTCTCCTTCTTTTAAGTATACCTAAGTAATTACACTTAACATCATTACACCTATACTTTTTCATTATATCGTTATTAAATAACATTTAATTAAGTGTACCTTTAAATAGATAAGGTATGTTTAATTAAATTACTAAGTCCATTGTAAAGTTTTGTAGACCACAAAACACTATTTGAGAAATTTATCCCTGAAAATTAAAAAGCAAATCAGATTATTGTTCTTTTAACAATTTAATCTTAAGCATGTTTTTCTAAGTAAACCACAGAAGAAAATGAGATTTAAAAATGTAACATAAAATTTTTATGAAACATGCTTTTTATACTTTTTCATTATTTTGTATTGATACGAGTCAAAACTTGTGAAAAGTATTATTTAATAATTACATTGTAATAATACAACTAATAATTTAACATTTTAATAATTTATGATAGTGAAATACAGTATGAGACAATGGTGTCTTTTTTCTGCGTTAATGGTTAAAATGTTCAAACACCACTGACTTCCAAAATATAGTTTTTCAAATTTGCAGTTATTCATCATTGAAATTGTTTCAATTTCTGTTGATGGTATTCCGATATTTAATTAATTAATTTCATTAGCAGTTGCGAACACATTAATTAGCGAAAGACTATTAATTATTTTAAAAGTGTAGTGATCTAAATTTTATTAATTGATAATTTAATTTTGTTAAAATATTTAATAAATGAGGAACGAATGACATTTTGGAACTTCGGGGTTACTACTTCCGAATTATTTTTATACCCAAATTTGAAAAAGCGCGCCAGCCGATATTAATATACATACAGTGTTAACAGTATAATGCTTTCTTTCATTTTAACTTAAGCTTAATCCGTTCAATTTTCGATTTAAACTAATTTGGACAACGCCACAAACGTGCTATGATGCTTCCCAATAAATAATAAACGGTGATATTTTACTTAAATACAGCCGAATAGCGCTCAAAAATGCCAAGCCTTACGCTTCATTTGTGTTGAGATATTAATTTTCCTCAGATTATTTATAGCTCACTACTTTTTGGAATTTATAAATTATAAAAAACTCTTATGAATGGTAAAATTATGTGTAAATAAAAAGTGAAAATAATAAAACTTCCTAGAATATCAAGCCTGTTCACATCTCTTAAACTTTACACCAGATCGGGGATATATTGGAAATTTACTATATTTCTTCCTTTTTCACGTAACTTGTTGATGTTTACATTAAATTATCCATCTATATTAGTTTTATTAAAATCTTTGTCGCAACTACCTATTTCTTAAAAAAAAAAATTTTTTAATTGAAATACTACATTTATAGGTTTTGTTTTGTCTTACGCTCTGTATTAATCTTTATCATTTGGTATCATTTAAATAATTTTCACTTATTGAAACATGTCAATTTTCACATAGCTCAATCAAATGAAATAAACACATACACATTCATAAAATTAAAATATAAATTTGCATTCTAATTGTTATGTAGCATGGCATTCTATTCCACTGGAGTGCTTTCTGGCACTCTAGTGGATTCATCAACATCTAGCCTGATTCATCAACATTCAAGTGAGATAAACCTTAAAGTTAATAAATATTCAATTCTTCAAATCATTTATATTAAAAGTGAAAGCACATACTGTCAAAAATTGAAGCTACTTATCTATAAACGCTAAGAATTTTAAAGAAACCACAACAATAGTTGATTAAAATTGTTCACATAAGCCGACAGCGTTTTAAGTAAGCTTCTTTAATCTTACTTCAATAAAGATTTTGCTTTATTTTAACAACTTTCTGCATCCTTATTAATTAGCATTGCAATTATAAATGCTACAGTTACGTTTCACATCAGAATAACAACTAAGCTCCTGATCTTTATTAAACTTTGTTCGCTTTTCCAAAATCCGCCACGTTTGTTTTAAATCGATCTCTGATGGTAATTGGATCTACTTTGCTGTTTGTTTTAAGCCAACACACCCCCGTCTGGTAACATTATATATTGAGCAACAAAAGGGCTTCCCGCCTGTATCTTTCCTTTTAACCCCCTACGTTTTCATTACTTCAGAGATAATTGGGCGTTTAGAATCTCCAGTCTTTGATGCAGTATCGCTTTTCCATGAATACATGAATTGCAAATGCCTTGTTTTGAACACTGTCCACTGCTTTGAATTGTGAGAGGACCCCAATAGGCTTCACTGCTGGAAAAAAGCTAGTTACCCTTTTTTCTCCATATCTATTTCATTCGTGGGTGGTTTTAAATCTTCTATGGTTGTTATCCAGCAAAATTACGAAATTTGTAATCGTTTGGCGTTTTCATTTTCTTAGTAATCGTTTGCGAATTATATTTAGGTATCGTTTGGTTTTTGCTTGTTATTGGTTCCACCTTGTTCAATATTGCAGCATTTCGTACATGTTTTGTTGTTGCTTTTAACATAATTGAAGTAAATAAATTGTGACTAGAATTTCACAGGATGTCGAAGAAATAACCCCAAAATTTTAATTTTTCTTATCATTTATATATTCTTAAATAATTACTTGAAATTATTGTTACGTTTTTGAAACTATATTTCTTTTATTTCTCGTTTGTGTATATTTAATTATCGTTTGATTTTGGCTTGTTATTTCTTCCTACCTGTTTCAATACTGCAGACTTTTCTAAAATTTAAACTTTTTTTTGTTGCTTTAACTATAATTCATGTAAAGAAATTGTGGCTAGAATTTCAAAAGATGTCTAAAATAGTAAATTTTTTTTTTATATCTTTTCTCTTTTTAATAATCATTTAAAATTATCGTTTGTATCATGAAACTGTCATTTTTTTTATTTCTCGTTTGTGAATCATATTTAACTATCGTTTAGTTTTTAAATTAAGGCTAGAGTTTCATGAGATTCTTAAAGAAATTGCACTATTTTTTAAAAAAAAAAAAATTTCTTGTTTTTTTATCAATTGTTTGAAAATTATAACTACAGTTGTTTAAATTTAGTTTACATTATCTCCGAAATGCTGGAAATATATCATCAAGGCAACGTTGCTCATTCGAGAAGAGCACATTTTACTAAATAAATATATTTCATAGTTGAAAGTAAATCATAAAAAGTTGCTTTCGTGATGTTAATTAAAAACTCATTTTCTACTAATTGGGTATAATATAGCCTACGTCACAGGTTGTGTTGTTCCTACTAAATTTAACCCAAGAACGGCATTTTCTGCGAGCCTAACTTCAAGCCACAAATAAACAAACGAATTGTTCGATCGTTTAAATAGCTGCTCGCCAGATATTATTGCATTATAAAGAAAAGTTATTGAAACTAAATACAACTAAATAAACAACAACAACTAAAACAAACAACAACAACTACTAATAACAATAACTAAATAAACAACAACTAAATTCCCTTCGTTTAGCATTGCGTCATATGTTGTTCCTACTAAATCGAAGTAGTTGTGTTTTTTTCATATTATACCCAATTGTAATAAATTATTATTTTACCTATTTAAAGTATATTGTTAAAGCATAAGATGGATTTGCTCTGCGGAACGAAGACCAATTTAAACATTTATGTAGCAAATTATTATGTTACAAATTTATGTAAAAAAAATTTCCTAGTATTTCCCATTTATTTTTATTTTATCTTTGTTTCGGAAAATTTTTGAATTAAAATTTAGTTATTTCTTTTTTATTAAAATTCCAAACTTGCTCATTATTGTTTTGAACAAACAGTTTATTTTAAACTTTCAACTAAAATAAAAGCAAGCGTTACATTTTTAAACAATCTAAAGAAAATCATATCTTTAAAAATGTAAATAATTTGTTATATTTTAGCTTAAGTTTGGCAAAATTCTTATCTTTCAAAATGGGTAACAAATATGTTATCATTATTTTTTTTTAAAAATTATATTGATTATTCCATTAGATGTCAAATGAAACGTTAAACGAAGATATATTTAACAAATTTGTAACTATAGTTAGTTATAACTAATGCAAAAAAAAAATTCGTTTGTTTTTTTCTGATTTTATGTTGAAGGCGAAAACTATAATTATATATCTCTCTTTTTGACTTAAAATTCACAAATTCAACAACCAAATAAAAATAAGTCAACCCTTTGCCTTATATCATCCTAAAAATTGATAACACTGCCATAAATTTTATTACTGATAAAAATTTACTTTCACGTTCTTTTAACGAGTAAGAAGATAAGAAAAATGGCTAAGTCAAGGCGAATTCTGAAATGTTAAAATTATATTTCTGATTAATATACTCTCTTTTTATAATAACTTGGAATCATTTTTGATGTAAGACGCGAATAAAGACCAATGAACCAAAAATTGCCAAGTTTTCGATGCCTTTATGCCTTATTTAACGGTTATCGTGTCATAATTATGGATTAGAAACTTTCACATCTTTTTGCTCTTTCCACTGGCGCTTATTCAAATGATTTGGATAAAGTCCAAAAGAATTTCGTATCGCAGATCTTCATCGTTATGAACTGAAATTATTCCAAAATATAAAGAATTTAACTTTTTTTTTATTTAAATTTGTATATGTTATCTTCGATTTCAAACATTCGGAGAATTTCCGATTGAAATTTTTTGTTATAACTTGTGCAAAGTTAAAGCATAAAATTTCCTTTTAAAAAAAATGGTAATGGCTTTTTAAACTTTACATTTGGTGAGATTTCTATTAGTCATAAATCATGTCATCTTTAAAATGATATTTAAAAATTCATTTGAAATCGAATAAAGTTATATTCAAGTCTTTCATGTTTTTTCTTTCTTTTTTTACCGTTTTGCTTTTTTTCCATTGAAAAATGTTTATCGTTCATATATAAATTTTTGTAAAGTATTTTTATTGTAAAATAGCTACAATTTGTCACGGTGCATAATAATTTTCTTACTAATTTTAAATAATGATTTGCCGTTATTGATTTTCAGCTGTATTGTATATTGACTCTCATTTAAGCACGGCAAACTAATTCTGCCTTTAAAAAAATTCCAACTTTTCTTTTTCTATACTAATAGAACTAATCGTTACATAAAGAAAATAAATTTTAAAAAACTTACCAGTTATATTTTTTGCTAAATAAAGAACTATGATCAAAACCGTGACCTCTAAACACTCAATTTAAATTATCATCCTACTAATTTTAGACAGTTTTTATAAGAAGCTTTTAATGTTTCTTTTTGCCAATTTTTAAATTCTTATACCCTGCCTATTTTGCCTAGATGAGATGTTCTTTATTTACCCTATTAAATACAACGAGCTCGTTTTGATACGAAGCACCTCAATTCCTATATGTAAACAAATACGTTCGCGTGCATTTGATTTGATTTGAATGAAACCAGTTATCGGATGAGAGAATTGCTGATTACAAGGCAGTATGAACTCAACTAATACTATACCAGTGCGCTATACTAGTTGCACGATATAATCATTGCAATCAAATTCAAAATACAAATCATACCTTTCATGCATGTCCACGTTTATGGTCATTTCAAAGACCTAAAATTTACTTGTATTTTACACAATTATGAATGCTTCATAACCAATCCAAAATTGGCTTACCTTTGACCGTGAAGCAGTTATGGACGTTGTTTATCGATTTCGTGCGACTTAAAACGATTTTAAATCTCTGGCTTAAGATATGTTTTGGATAAATTTGTTTATGTTCTGGGATTCATTTCATTCTGGGTTTCATATGCTTGGGATAAATTTCATTTTTATCTTGTCTTAGAATAAATTTTCTTTCATTTAATTTTAAATAAGCATAGTCTGAACTTTAATGATCTGAAATATTCGCACTTTAACATGGATTAAAGGTAAAATCAAATCAAAATCTTCTTTAATCAAAAGTAAATAACAAAAAGAAATTTTTGTATCAAAATATTTTAAGATAAGAAGCAAATAACAAAGCAAGATCTTAAATCAAAATGTTCTTCGATTTAAATTAAATGTCAAAAAGCAACATCTTCAAATTAAATAGTTATCCTATTCAAATGAAATAGCAAAGCAAGATCTTCAAATCAAAATGTTCTTCAAATTAAAAGTAAATAACAAAATAAGAACTTGTAATCAAAATGTTCTTAGATAAAAAAAAAATAACAAAGCAAGATCTGCAAATCACAATGTTCTAATATCATATTAATTCAAAGAACACTTTTACGTCTTAAGGCCTAATGTACGACCGCATTTGATCTCAGACGAAAATGACGCCAGTGGCGTGTTCCAGGGTCGTTCTTTATGAGATTTCTATGATTCAGCGAGCACCACCCCTAGATTTTGAAGGGTTTTTCCTCTTTTGTAACGTTAAAAAGAAGGAAAGACGACTGCTTCTTGTATCGCAAAAGAGTGATTTACTGTTACACTTAAAAACAAATGGTTGATCGATAAAACCGTAAACAACAGATGTTGTCTACCTTATGGCTTCTGAATGTTATCTTTTGCGTTGACGGCTTTTATTTCTTACTTTTTTCTTCTTATACACCCCCTTCTATAGGTCTTATCTTTCAGAATTTTTATTTGTATTAAACTGTCTTGCAACCATTTGATGAACTGGTTGATGAAGCTGGCGTTGTATAATAGGCTCATTTAAAAAAAGAAAAACAGAAAAAAACTCTAAAAAATTCTTTTATATGGCTCTTAGTGATATCCCTTACTTCTAGATAGGGCATTCGAAATAAAGAAAAACAGCTTTTCAAGTAGCAGACATTTCTAGCTTCTTTTCAAAAATTGCGCAACGCTGTTCGAAATTTTATCTCTTAAATTCGCTACAATTTTAATATTTACATAGTTTTTAAATTTTATAATAAATTACTACTATTCAACTTTAACCGAAACGTGGTTCAATTTAATTTACTTTAAAATCAGTTCTAAGTTAAGCCTATTTTACTGTTTTAGAAATTGGTGTGCATAACATTTCGATAATTTTATGAAAGTTTATTCTAAAATCACAATTTTTTCTCTAAGTCATTTTCAGCATATTTTCTGAATAAAAATAAATATGCAGGTTTCAAAAATATAAAAAAAAAGTTGATTTTCTTTCTTAAAGCTCTATTTTTAATTTTGAAATATTTCATTTCCACGGCCCTTTAGAAGATTTGTTTGTTGCGTAGAACTTGTATATTTATTTAATTTTGATTATATTTTTATAATTTTTTTTTATTATGAAAAAAAATTATTTTCTCCAAGTTTAAATTATATCATGCTTAAATATTTTTTTTTGTTTCTATTTCTTCCTAAAATATTAAGAGTAGATTTACTAAGTGTCTTACCCAAAATATTTCAAGACAAAAGAATATTAGATTTTTCACACAATAAATCTACGGGAAAATTATATTTTATCATAATATTTTTTTCAAACACTAAGCGAAAATATATTTTTGTATTTTTTTTTAATTATAAAAAACAATCTAATAATTACAAAAAAAAATCTGTGAGATTATCGGAATTATATTTGTACTAAAATATAAAATCCAAAAACAAAAAAAAAGTATTTAGAATTTTTTTATTCTTATTCAATAATTGATATTGTGAATTTAAAGAATTTCAAAATTGTTATTTGGAAGTGAGACGCGTTTGAAAGATTTTACATTTAACGCAGAGACAGTCATCTCTATTTCATTCTATATTTCTGAACCATAAGTTAATAAAATGCTAAATATCATATTTTTCTCTTAATTTGACTTAAATTAATACGCAATAATGAAATAAGTATGAAAAACATGTTCAATAAAAATTCTGCCTCCAATAGCCAAGGAATAGCTAGTAAAAGACGTGGTCAAGCACTTGTTAAAATGAATTTTACTAGTGACTCTACAAATAATTGTAAACCATATAAAACTAAGTTCTTTCCCTAGGTAACCATATAAATATACTATACTTGCACCTTGTGCATATCTCTGTTAAAAAAATATAAATAAATAAAAGATTGATATAATCGATTTCTGAGAAATATTGGTTTTACTATCCCTTTTTTATTCTTCGTTTTCTTTTCTCTTCGAAATTTGCCTCAGACATTGTTTCTTGCGCCATTTTTATTTTATTGTTAACACGTAATGCTCTTAAGTTTCATCTTGAATTTAGAGACTCATTCAACTCTTGCTCTGTTAATTTAAAATCAACTGATCAATTTTATATCAATTCAACAATTATGACTCGTAAGTGAAGTATATAGACTTTATAGTTAGCAAACAGGCATTAAAATTGAGATAATTCATGTTTTTGATGTATTTTTCTTAAAAATGGCAGCCGAATTCAGCTGACCAGCCAACCGCAATATTTTCTCCTGAACCCTAGAGTCCAAGTTCAAGAAAACCGGGTTGGCACAGAAGGCATTGGCCCTCCTTGGGCTGTCGTGCCAAAGAGTTTAGTTCTATAAAAAAACATTACACATATTATGCGTGTATATGTTATGCGTTCGGAATATTATCAAAATTTAAGAAAAAACTCGATAAATAAACCTAAAAGCCTCTTTATAAAAATGAATTGCTGTTTATTTTTTATTGCACAATATTTTGACTGTATTTATTAGATGTGAATTTAATTGATATTGTCAAGTGAGAGTTTTGGAATTCTATTGCCAAGAAAAGCATTTACTTTAACGCACTCTATTTTAATTATAAATCCGAGATTTTTCTTCGTTCTCTTCATATTTCCTATTCCCCGCTTAAGCAACCGCACTCATCATAAATACGTTTACTTCCTCGGCGAGAGCATAACGCAAATAAAAATTTATAGCTATTGCCAACAAAGAAAATGAAAAAAAAGTTTTATGTACGTTTTCACTTCCGTCTGCCGCGTTTAATCTTTCCCGGCTCCATTCTTTACTTTCCAAAACTAGCTTTGGTCATTTTTGGCTGGCGGAAAAATATTTTTCTGCTCAGAAAAAAAAAATACTTTTTCGTTGACCGCATGTAGCAACTGCAAAAAGAAATAACTCTCCTCCAAACACAAGAAGATAAAAAATCAATAAAGCTTTGCTAATGTTGGCGACCGCGGTACGATGACACTGAAACTTGTTGGAGTGACTTCTTGGGCATCTTTCCAAAAAATGTCGACTTGGCTGTCTTTGCCACTTCATATTTTCGTACTTTTTGCTTTGCCGAAAAGTCTTCCGCAATTTCCAGGCTTTTTCCTGAAAGAATCCCGAGTAATGTAGTGGAAAATGAGAGGGAAGTTCAATCCTCGGTTATATGAGAGTTTCGGTTGTGAGGATTTCTGATGAATCGTCTTTTTGTTTCTGTTTCAAAAAGAAACTTTGTCTCGGCTCTATTGGTCTGTGTTGTTATATTTCCCGGTTAAATTTGACTTTTCTAACCTTAGGTAGGTTGTTATGTACAAAACGTGAATGAAAGAAGTTTTAATTTCTGACCACTTAAACGTTTGTTTGATAACTAGAGGAAATTATGTGAAGAATGAAGTTTGTATTCCAACCATTTAAAAGTTTATATGATAACTCGAGGAAATTATGGAAAGAATGAAGTTTTTATTCCAACCACTTAAAGTTTATATGATAACTAAAAGGAAATTATGAAAAAATTGGAGTTTTTATTCCAACCACTTAAAAGTTTACATAATTTCCTCTAGTTATTATATAAACTTTTAAGTGGTTGGAATAAAAACTCTATTCTTTACATAATTTCCTTTCGTTATCATATAAAGAATGAAGTTTTTATTCCAACCACTTAAAAGTTTATATAAACTTGGAAGTTAAACTTTGAATAAAAACTCCATTCTTTACATAATTTCCTTTAGTTATCATATAGAGAATGAAGTTTTTATTCCAACCACTTAAAAGTTTATATGATAACTAGGGGAAATTATGTAAAGAATGAAGTTTTTATTCCAACCGCTTAAAAGTTTATATGATAACTAACGGAAATTATGTAAAGAATGAAGTTTTTATTCCAACCATTTAAGAGTTTGTGTGATAACTAGAGGAATTTATGTAAAGAATGAAGTTTTTGTATGATAACTAGAGGAATTTATGTAAAGAATGAAGTTTTTATTTCAAAAATTTAAAAGTTCATATGATAACTAGAAAAAAAGCAATGTATTAATGATGAAAAATTTATATGATTGCTGGAAATAGTTATGCTTAAAAAAATTATTTCATTTCAACCACGTAAAAGCTTTTATGTTATCTAGAGGAAATTGTGTAAATTAAGACATTTTCATTCAACTTAAGACTTTATATGATAACTCGAAAAAATCATGTTATGAAAGGAATTATCATTTCAACCACTAAAAGTTTATTCGATAACCACAAAAAATTATGCAAAGAAAATTTTTTAATTTGAACCTCTTAAAAAATTGTATGATAATTAGAGGAAATTATGTAAAAAAAAAAATAGTTTATTTGATAACTGGGAAACACTATACACTTGAAAATTTATGGAATGATGAGAAGAAAAAAAAAACACTGTAAATTTATATAATAATTATAGATGAAGAAAGTTATGTATTTTTTTTTTTTATTATTTCAACCACTTCAAAGTTTATGTGACAACTCGAGAAATTTATATAAAGTTTAAAAAAATTTTAACCTCTTAAAATTTTTTATGTGAACTAGAGGAAGTTGCGTAAAGAAAGAAATTTTCATTACAACCCCTTATTCATAGTTTATATAATAATTAGAGGAAAATCAGCAAAATCTGAAAGAAATTTTAATTTTAATAGAAATTATATTATTACTTACGGTGTCATTATTTATGTATTATTATTTATCATGCATTAAAATAAAATAATTTCTACCATAAAAAAGGAATTTTATATTATTACTAAATGTTGTGTACAAAAAGTAAAAGAAGTTTCAGTTTCAATCATCCCAAAATTTTCATTTTAGCAAAAATGTATTTTCTCTTTTTTTAATTATTATAATTCTTAACGGGATTTTTTAACCTCTAAAATTAAGATGTTAATATGTTATTCAAAAACTCGTTTTTACCAATAAAATAGAATTTTCTTTTAAAAATTTTAAATGTTCTTATTAAATATTATTATTGAACTGTAGAATAATATTATATAAATTCTCAAAACAATTCTGTGTTGCATATTATCTTAAAGTAATAATTTATATGTTTTACACATTTTTAAATCAGCTCAATTTAATCCCAAATAATTATTGCATTAACTTTCACATATTTTATAAAATCTTTTTTTTTTCTCTTTAAAAAAAATTCTATTTTTACTTTGACTTACTGACACTTAAAAAGATAAAGTTGGCCCTTTTTTTTCTTTTGTGTGTTTTAAACTCAAATATAAAAATTTCGTAATTTTTCTCCTTTTTCTCCTTGTAAGTATTATGTGAATTTAATTAAAACACACCTGTTAACATATTTTATACTCAGATTTTTCAAGAAAAATAATTTATTTCAACAAGTTTACAACTTATGTGCTGTTACTAAAGTCTTACGTTTCATTAACTTTTAATTATTAATTAATTTCAGCGTTACTTATTATAAAAAGTAAATATATTTTGTTTATAAAGGCCACTAAATTTCTGTTGAAGCCTTTAAAGTTTATTCTCTTGCCTCGTTATGCAGAAGTACTTAATCGAAAATAATGGCTGCATTATCAAAAAGAACAAAAAAATAATAAATCTTTAAAAAAGAGCATTAATTTATGCTTTACACATTAAATTTTTTATTCTTTTGACGTTACCCTTTTAGCATTATTATCCCGTTAATCTCTTCCGTAAAAATAATTTTTTTTTTTGTTTGAAAGAAATAAAAAAAAAATTTCAACTGAGATAAAAGATTGTGGCGTTTTAGTTTCCTTAGTTACATATAAGCAGTTTCTTTTGAAATGCATCGCTTTGAAGTTTACGAATCTATTTTACTTTATATTTGTTTTTAAAGGTAATTTAATGGGAACAAAGTCTAAGGCCGTTTTGGTTAAAGTATTTCTTTGAAATGCGGTATTTTAAAGAAATTCATAAATAAGTTTTTGAAATAGTTCCTGACTTAGTTTGAGAAACAGAATATTTCGGTTTAAAAATGTCTCTGCAGAACTATAATTTATAATATTAAATTTTCTATCGCATTTTTTGAACAATGTGAAGTAATTTTATTTTAAATATTTTCTATTGAAAAATTATATATTATTATAGATTATAAGGTACATAGTTGAGCATTTTTTGAAATTAAATTGTATAGGAAATTTTAAATAATTATGTCTTTCGCCAAAACTTATGACAAATTGAAAAAGTGGATTTAATTAGCTGGCCCATTCTATAAATCAATTTGGATAGATCGACAGTGTGGAACACGTTGAATAACTTTTTGGCTAATGATCGGAAATTCACTTGATGATTAAGTTTCAATCTTACTGATTTGAAAAATAATCTGTAATATGTCGCTAAATAAGATCACACAATATTGTAAGTTACGAAATCAGTAACAAAAACAGTAAGTGCTTTAACTCAAAAACTATTTGACCTATTTCGGATTTCCCCATCGAAATTATCTACTTAACAATGATGAAAATTTTGTATCCTGTAATAACAAAAATTTTCAAAATCAAACAATAAAAAATTGGTTTTATTGAAAGTTTTATTGTATGCTTATACCCCCATGGAATGTATGTAACTTATGCTGGTTTTCAAAATTCAAGAACTAAAATTTTTTCCCTTTTAAATTTATAGATTTTTTTATATTTAGAAACTTTTAAATAGCGTTTTAGGTTTATTTATTTTATTATCATTGAACATTTCTAATCTAACTATACAATCTTTATTAATTAATACAATTTTTAGAATATTTTATTTTATAACCGCCGTTGAACCGCTGACACAATTCTGAGTTAATTTGTTATTTTGAACTCAACCCAGAAGAAAAGGACAAACTAGCCTTCGTGGTGGTCTTTTTGATCTAACTCTCACTTGTGTTACATGGAGACGAAATCCTCTCCCAGTTAGCCCAACGGCAAAGAGATTCTAACCCATGATCCATTTACCACTGCGGGTATTTTACGCCAGCACTGTGGTTGGTGCGAGTTGGGAGCAGAACTCGTATCAACCAGCCACCACTGTGATTCGAACCTAGGTCACCTCACTGGGAGGCGATCGCTCTTTCCCCTGAGTTACCGCAACTATAATATTAATAGCAATTATATATTTAGCTCACCTTGTTAAATTCCAAATACAAAATATAAACCTTTAATTTACAAAACACGCCACTGAATAAAAAAGCAGATAAATTCTAGAATCTTGGAACAAATATCCCTTGTAGAGAATGTTTCATCATTAGGTAAACCTGCGTCTATTTTGCAAGCGAAGAAAACCTCGCGGTCGTCTGAGTTGATAATGTTGCTTAATTGCCCCCTGAGATTATATAATCACGCATTAGACCTTTTCATAGGCTCCAGGCGTCTTCATGGAATGTTTTAAAGAACAGTACGCTGTCACTTTCTATTCTTAAAGTTGGAAGGAATAAAATAAGATGGAGAAAAATTTTTGCGCCTCATAAAAATACTTCAGTCCAAGCGCCTTTACCTTAATTGTCGCTTACGTGGTTTCTCATTATCAATTCATCGGGGAGTAATATTTTAAAAGTTTTGCGAACTATCTTAGATGCTGACGGTGAGAAAGGCTTTTAAAATCTAATGATAAATGAGATTGGTAAAGACACTGTGCAGATGCTTTATAAAAATTTGATTTTTAAATTTTTTGGAAGCTTAATGTGAAATTTTATTTGAAAAATTTGCTGTCTCATTTAAATCTATGGATTTTTAATTAATATTTTTAAAAGTTTCTTCGTTAATTTTCCCTAATTGACTACGTTATAAACTGCTTTCAATAAATTATTTTAGTTGTAGTTTGCTTTCCTACTTAAATATTAATGTATATGATAATAATTAAATATATAAATGTTAAGATATTAATTGAATATATATTTGTTGGGAGAGGGCATTGAGAATTATAGCTATATAAGTTGCTTAAAATTTCTATAAAATTTAGATAATTTTGTAAAAACTTCAAATAATTAGCAATTTTTACCACTGTTTTTTTAAACGTTTTTTAACGTAAAGTATCAGGTTGTAGCAATCCAAAGTGACTTTCATTTTAAAATTTATCCATTCTAGTTTCCTAGAAATGGGACGAACTCTTAATACTGTCGACAAACTGAAATTGTGAAACCAAAATTTTTGTTTTATGACTAATCATTGGTGAATTTGTAATCTTATTACTCACCATGATAAAGCAAAATCTCATTTCTAAAAAGTCACTCCATACAAACTGCACAACTTGAAGTTTGTGCTCAGCTTAGTCCACCACATTATCGGGATTTATTCTAATAACTACCGTTTTAGAAAAAGAAATTTTTTATTTGATTGAGGCTAAATTTTAAACGGACTGTGCAACTGCTATTCAAATGCTTTTTTAATAGAATATAATGAGGCTTATTTGGACAAAATATAGTATGTAATCAGAGCATATTTTGATGAAATATGGTATGTAATCGGAACATTTTGATGAAATATGGTATGTAATCGGAACATTTTGATGAAATATAGTATGTAATCGGAACATATTTTGATGAAATATACCATGTAATCGGAACATATTTTGATGAAATATACTGTGTATTCAAAACATATGTTGATAAAATAGAGTATGTAATCGCAACATATGTTGATGAAAAATAGTACGTAATCGGAATATATTTTGATGAAACAGTGAATGTAATCGGAACATATTTTGGTGAAATGTAGTATGTAATTGGAACATATTTTGATGAAATGTAGTATGTAATTGGAACATATTTTAGGGAAATATAGTATGTAATTGGAACATATTTTAGGGAAATATAGTATGTAATTGGAACATATTTTAGGGAAATATAGTATGTAATTGGAACATATTTTGGTGAAATATAGTATGCAATCTGAACATATTTTGATGAAAAAGTTTTAGCAACTGAAGAGTATTTTGAAGAAAAAAAAATCATTGCAAACTTAAAAATTAACTCGTTAAAAATTACGCATCAAGAAGTGCACTTCACATAAAACAACCAATTTTAAATTTTGGTAAATTTGTTTGCAATTGTAATGCATACAAGAATTAAAATTAAAACTCTTTATTCTATGTCAAGCAATTCGAATGACAAAATGACTCGAACCATTTTAATTTATTTCACAACTAGAGAATAAAACTTGGGTAAATTGAGAACTTCATTCTCATTGATTCTCCAGAGATATAAAGCGTTTTGAGTGCTATGTGTTATTTGTCATTACCTTACTAATCATCTAAAAGCCCATATGATATACCCATGAGAAAACACTCTTGATGATTTAACGTGAATAGTTTGAAAGCGCGTGTATGTTTCACTTTATTAATATAGCATTCTAATTATAATGCAAGTACACATCGTAAATTAGTAATCGAAAAGATCATTTTGAATTTAAAAAAGAGTTATTGTGCTTTGTTGTCACAGGTAATAGTAATTGAAGTAATTGCTTGTTATCATCGTTCATTTTAAAAGGGTTGTTTGAATTATTAATTTTCTTCTTTAAGTGTCTTTTGTGGGAATTAATAATTATAATTTTTTTTTCTTCCTTCAAGTATCTTTCTTTCAAGTATCCATCTTTTCAATTATCTTTTGTAAAAATATAAGATATTTAAATAGTTCCATAACGAATTTTACGACTTTATAATAATAGTAATAATATTACTCTGAATTACAAAAAAAGTATTTTGTTACAGTTTGCAAAAGCATATTTTTCCAAAACATGTCACACAAGACAATCATTAAAAAAAAAAATTTAATTCTTTATTTTTTAATGAATAGATAATAAGGCTATAAAATGCAACATCTTAGAAAAATTTTACAAAATTGATATTTTTGTTTCAATTATTTATGTGATACGAAAAGAATAAATCACTCTCATAAAATTTCAAACATTGTATTATATTGTTATTAAAAAAATTAGAAGGGAAAGTTAAAATAAAAACTTTTGGCAAAGTTAAAACATTTTCAAGACGTTACTTTATCAGAAAGAAACAAAAATTCTAACTTCTCTTCTACTAATTTAACAACAAAAAAAAAAAAACAGGGGAAGTTAAAAAGATTTTGACTTTTGTTACTTTTTGGAAATATTAATATATCACACACAAAAAATTTTGACTTTATTCTATCTTATTTTAACTGATATTTTAACAAATAGAAATGCTGAATATAGTTTAAATTAAAAATGTTTTATCAAAAAGAAAAATACAGAAATAAGATGAAGTAAAAAATATTTTTTTCTGTTATTCATTAAGTTATTTATTTAATAAATCGAATCATTGTAGAATAGAAACAGAAATCTAAAATAAAAATGTATTGAAAAGATTGATAAAATTTTTTTAGGAATATAAGTAAAAACAATATTGTATTTTTTTTTTTTACTGAGTGTTAGTTGATCTGATCTGTTGTTTCACTTATGCGTTAGGAACACAGTCGCTCGAAACGCCCTTTCCTTAATAGCCCTATTTTTTTCCTTTGTTCTATGACGTCATTTAACAGAAAGCTATATAAATCACGTGTTATTAGATGACACTGGAGGCGAGGTAATCTTGTCTCGCCCTTCTAAATGTCTATTCTTTTCGATTTTCACCAACTTTTCGGTGGGGTGTTTTCATTTTGTTTTTAAATCCATGTAAATTTCTAGGACTTCTTTTTCTGAAATTTCTTTTTTTGTTTATTCATTCATAAATTTAATTTAATGAAATAAAATGCTTTTGTTAATATTTTTCTAAAATCCTAGAAATGATTCGCAACGTAAAATTATATTAAATTCAGTTATTTTAATATTAGTTTATTATTAGTGTAAGCAAAATTAATTTTTTTAGACTGCAACAACACATTTTAAGACTAAATTAAAGAAAAAAAAATTTGCCTCTGAATTAATTAGGAAAAATAATTATCCAAATAGCTAGAACTTTTCGAATTTTTCATAATAAAAATAATATTTAAGCTTCAGTACTTAAAATAAGTTAAAACATTTAAGTTTACATCGTTTTATATTGTATTGTATATCTTTATACTGTGCTGATTTACCGTGTGAAATACGTATATGGTATTTTATTCAAAAATATATCACTTAGTTTTAGTTCATCATACTCCTTATTTTTTCTTTTAATTTATGTATTATAATAAACTTAAATCACGTTTTTTTTATATAATATATTCGTCTTAATTACATCTTCTTTTTTTTGAAAATAAATAAAAAAAATTCTTAGTGCAATTCAAAGGGGTTACTAGTTTGATACACTAAATATTTTTTTGCATAGATAGTAAACTTTATCTGAAACAACAGAAAAAGCTTTATCTGTCAATGAATTGAAATAATAGAGAAAGTATTAAAGTTTTGAAAATGCCATCAATGTGCTTTCTCTTCTATCTTCTTTAGATTAGGGAAAACGAAAGTTGAATCATTTTCATAGATAAAATCATTCAATGCATATAAATGTCTTTATAATGCAGATTTATTATTCACTAGCCGCCAAAGGCGCCCAGCTGTTCGCCAAGCTAAAGGTTTTCACAAATAAAGTTTTTTAAAACATAGCCGGAAATCTGAAGATTAGTGGACAATTAAAGTGTTCCTGTCCAGCAATTTTGTCTTCATATCCAGTTCTGCTGCAGATGTGTTATAGCTCTTGAGGATGTTTGAAATTATATAGCTACAACGCTTAAGAAAAAAAAACTAAAATGCTAAATACATGAAAAGAACACGAAAACGAATAAATTTTTTATGGTATCAATTTCTATTTCTATATAATTTTTTATAGTATCAAATTCTATTTCTATATCTGTTACGTCAAGCACTCAGGTATTATAATTTGATCTAGTTGTGCTTGTATAATTTTGATCTAGTTGCGCTTTCTACGTCATTTTGTTAACATCGTTTGGTTTGTTATTTAACATCGTTTGGTTTGTTATTTCTAAGTTAACTTTCAAAAAATTGGCTGGCATCAGCATTTTTATTCTTTAAGTTGTTTATTTTTTCTTTTGGAATTCGTTCCTTTTTAGCGAAATGTTTTTCAACCTAATCGAATTCTTTGCCGACTGTTCTCTGTATATATAAAGAAAATAAAGTAAATATTTTTAAAGTGTTGTGAAAAGAATTTTTAGTTGTACAAAGTACTACAATATCGCTATAAAAATTATCGTCTTCGCTTAAGAAAAAAAAATAGAGCGTGGAAAGAAGAAGAAAAACTTATTATAACAATTATGAGCAGCGACAAATATATCAAAGCGAAGCTTTCTATTTACGTATCGAATATGTTGCCACATTTTTAATACAGAAGTTAAACTTTTCTCCACTTTAATAAATGTAAACTAATGCGAACTTTACAATTAAATTATTAATTCCTTCGTATATTATTGGTTTAAGTTGTCGAAAATTAATATTTCAATTGTGAGGTTCGCATTAGCATACATTTATAAGAGTGGGGAAAAGTATATGCATTTTTAATAGTTTTTTGAATATGGCTCTTTGAAGACGAAAAAGCAGACGAAAAGCATAGACTTACAAAATGACTGATAACTAAATAACTAATCAAAATTTTTGAAAAAGAAAAAAAGTACTTCTTCATTATGTCAAAACACAATTATGTGCCGAGTTTCGTGCCTGGGCGAAGCTTCTGGGGCTATATATTGTGATTACAGACAGACAGACACACACACAGCCGCATTTATTATTATGTATAGATGTATAGATAAGCAAACCGGGGGTTGGATACTATTCTGTATCTCTTCCTGCTCTTAAATTCTATTTTTCATTTCTTGGCAGTTCGGTAAAGTGCTTATCTTACTTGTTTTATGGCTTTAAAAAAAAAGCTTTAAGTTTCTTATGTTATTTATATTAGTATACAAGTATAGATTTTAAGAACTTGTTATCTTTTTATAGCTTATATGCATTTCTTAAGACTTTTATGTTTTAATCTTGTAAAAGCATATTTTTTAAAACAAAAATTGCTTTTTAAACAAAATCGCTAAGTTCGTATTTCACTGGTTGGTTGTTACATTTAAGAGCCACGGATAGCTTAGTGGTTAATGCATTGAACTGCCATTGTAAAGAACTTGGGTTTGATCCCCAGTGGCGGCTTAAAGCCCACTCATTTTCGAATCGGTTGGTACCAGCTTGTCTGGGAAGTAATGGCAGCCAGTGCGCAGTGCTAACCACATTGTCACAACCAAGCCGTTGGTCACAAAATATATCTTTATTATACTATTGGTCCATACTTTCCACATTGTTGTGTTATTATCTTCAAAATTTTTTCCGTTAAAAATCCTTATCCGTCTAAAAACGGTATGTTTATGCATGTAACTTTTTTGTTTTTGATTTCTTAGTATAAAAACACATATAATGTGTACTCCTCGAGTTATTAAGGTTTAATTTTAATATGTGAAAATACTATCATTAGATACCAAGTGATATTTGAAGCTTTCTTTTTTTTATATTGCGCTATTCAGTTTTAAAATCCAGCTAATATCCTCCAGATTTTAATTTCGGTTAAGCAAATTATACCATATTTCAGGAATAGAATAAATTATTTACAGCCTAGATTTTTGCTTTTGTTTATGTTTTCTTTCTCACTTCACTGTAGTAAACTAACTGTGCTATTATGTGGTCAGCGCTATATTCAAATTTGTCCATAAAATATTTATTTACAATCTATAAAATTATCAGTGATTATTGCCTACTGTTCATCTATAACAGTCTAAAATGAAACTTATACTTTCAATTCCATTTTGCTGTTCTTTCCTGTCTCTTTTAATTCTATTGAGAAATTTCAAATCCCTACAAGTGCGGAGTATTGTCATTGCTCCCTTTTATTACTTACTCTTAAGGATGCTCATCTTCATCTTCCCTGCTCCCATATCCGTAGGAATCACAAACTTGACGTCATTCTCCTATGCTATCCTCTGCCAGAACTTTTTAGATCCCCTCATCTCATTTAACACTCCCTACAAAATACTCTCTTCACTTCATTTACACACCCTCCCTTCTCCGGGGGGATGGATGGATGAGGCATGGATCGGACAGAGCATCCCTTCCCTCTTGTCACTCCCATCCCCCATGTGTGGACCACAGGAGTAGAAGCATCCCAAGCATCTTTTGCTCTAAGAAGATTGATCAATAGAAGGAGAGAGGGAATTCTATCCGTTTATCTACCAATTTATTTTTATGATTTCTCTTTATATATGGGATGTTTTGGATCTTTGTTTTTGCGTGATGGGTGGGATGTCGATGATGGTTCGCATGGGTGATATCTTCCCAAAGATATCTTCTTGATATCTCCTTTGCTTTTTGAAGTCTTGGAGGATTTTAGTAAGGTTTTTATGTTCTGGAAGTCAGAGAACTGGATGTAATCTGGATTTGGATTTAAATTTTTTTTTATTTACGGTTGGTTTTATTTATGCATGAATAGTGAATATATTTTTTACTAGGTTGTTCACTTTTATGGTGGAATACCAAAAACTTGCATAAAATATTTAAAAATGATACTATGTTTCAATCTTAGTGGTTTGAAGAGTAATCTTTAGACATGACGACTTATAAATCCAAACGATATTTTAAGTTTCAAATTTAGTCACAAGTATGTAATTTCCCTGAATTATTTTGCTTTTTTTTTCGAATTAAAAAATTCAGAGTTAAAACACTATCGATCAAATTATTCTTGAGCAATGAAAGTTTTAAAATGTGATTATTTTTGGAAGTGTTACAGCTCAGAAACTGTTCGATTCATTCTATTCAAATTAAATGTCGATTCGGTATGAGAGGGATGTTCTCGATGATTTGCTAAATTGATTCCATCCTAGGCTGTCAGTCAGGCAAACCCCACTTTTTGAAGTCTTGAAGGTTTTTAATTAGTTTTAATGCTCTGGGAGTCAGAGGACTGGGTGTAATCTGAATTTGAATGTATAAACGTTTTATAAGGTTAGATTTATTTTTTACATGAATAGTGAATATGTTTTTTCCTAAACTATTCTCCTTTATACTGCTATGCCGAAACCCTGCATGACATTTTTTAAATATGAAATTTGTTGGTTTTTCTTGCTGATACGCTTTAACGCATGATATAACTGCTTAGAATTTTTTTTTGGCATTTAAGAATATAGTAGTCGAAAAATCTGTTCAAGTTTGAACCACTTTGAACATATAATGCTGTATAATATCTTAATAAAGTGATGAACTGAACCATATTATTTTCAAGTTACATCCTTACGTCATGTAATCAAGTCTGGGGAATACGACAATATAGTTGAGCTTAGCACCATTTGTAGGTTGTAGCAAATTCGAATGTTATTATGGTTCAGCTCTCTCTGAAATTTCTACCGGCGTAGCAATAAAAATTCCGAGACTGCCATTATTTGTTTTTAATAAAACAGATGAAATAATTTATATTTGTGGGGGAATGGGTGTTAAATTAAAGTGTAATGTATTGAAATTAATATTTTGATAAGAGTAATTTAGAAACACAAATATGTCTATATTCTTACTAACGAAAATAGGAACTGAAAAAAACTGAGTGGATAAAATTTGTTCAGCAGATTCATTAACTGACTCTTATGCATAGCTATGTTTCCAAATATATATATATATATTCGCAGCTGCATAAACACTTCGTAATTGTGGCATAACTGAATTAACAGAACGTTTGCTGAAGGAAAATCGTTATTCCGGAAATCAAAACTCACAGGTTAAAAAAAATTTGCTTTTTTTTCTTGGAAACTTTAATGACTTGTCCGTTATATTATATCATATAATGAGATAAAAGTCGCATGCGTTAAATAGCAGTATTCTAAAGTGTAGCCATTTGCTTTTTTTCATGTTGATCATGCATTAGATTTGAAAATTCCATCACATGATTCTTCATTTTAAACAATAAGTAGAAATCATAGGCAGCAAATATTTAGATTTTTTGGAATTGCTAACCTTTCCTCAAACTTTCTCCTGTATATGTGAACAACAACTTTATTCCCCTCAATTTTCATAGTAGAACAAAGTTGGACAAAACCGGGGATATGAGTAAAACTTGGTCCAGCCCTTTTGACTAAACTACGACTGCCATTTATCAGAAATTGTTTTAACTTAGTTGCAGACAGTTGCCACAATATTTAGAGATGAATAAAAGACCATCAACTCCAATGCTTTGGAAAATTTGATTAGAAAAGTTTCGATTTTTTACGGAATATTTTAAACGTGAAAAACCTAAGTCGCTCTTTTCCCTGTCAAATGGCTTTAGCAGATGAACCTGGGACCTTGTGAGTCAGCCAAAATCGAATTGTATAAAAGGCTATAACCTACTGTCTAGACCAGGGGTTGCCAAACTTTTTTGATCGTCGACCCCTACAAAATTTTTCGAAATCTCCATCGACCCCCATAAAAGTAATTTTCTGTTAATTAAAATAAAACTCTATTAGATACTGTGTTTGTACATTTATTTTATGATTTTGAACATTTATTAAAATAATAGTACATAGTGTATCAAAAGTTTTATGAAAAATATATTAATGTTGAAATTTAATACCTTAATATTTATGAAATAATAAGTAATTAGAAGTAAGTAGAAATAATAAGTAAAGTAACTACGGATTTATTGCTTCTTAATCAATGACATGGGTGTGCCTGGTGTTTGTTTTTTTTGTTGCAAGGTTCGTTATATTGGGTTCAAAATTGGTCAATTTTAATCTTAAATCCCCTCGAAACTCCACATTTAATTTATTTCTGTTCTTAGTTAAGATTGAATTTACGTGACTGAAACCGGCTTCAACCATATAGGAACTTGGAAATGCTATCATAAATGGCTGAGCTATTTCGTAAAGTTTTACGTATTTTTGCATTATATTTATATTTGTCCAAAATTTGCTTATTGTTAAATTTTTAAAAAGCGTCTTTGCTTCAAATCCCCATAATAATTCAGCAAGCTCATCTTGCAGGTTCAGGTCCACGTTTTCAATTTGAGCAGAAAATGGCACAATAATCCAATCAGGGATGTCAATGTTTTCCAAATCAACAAAACGCAGTTTAAAATCGTCGCCCAATTTTTGAAGGTTACCTGTATATATTTCCAAGTCTTCTTCTTTTATTTCTAATTGTCACATATCTGAAAAATACTGATAATCCTTCGACCAATCGACCCTTCCGGTTCGGATCGACCCCCATTCGACCCCCTGGCTCAGATCGACCCCCGCTTATGTTAAATAGACCCCTGGGGGTCTATATAGACCACTTTGGCGACCTCTGGTCTAGACCAAGTCCAAATCCCAATAAGATTTGAAGCATTGTCTCCACTCTACATGATGGGAAAATGTACCTTGTATAATTCATAGATACGTAATTATATTTGTGGTGTTTGTTCTAAATCTAATAAGCTTATTAAATTTTCTGGAAGTTATTTGGTGAATTCCAAAATTACTTCAAGCTCCTAAATTTTAAAACCCCTTTATGTTTCTCAATGTGAAAAGTTCACTACAATATAGCTTAATGCTCTAAACAACTACTTCAGAATTAAAAATTTAAAAAAAAACGTTTTTATTTTAATATATACCAGGTTTTATCCGATCAGGTTGGATAAAATCTGTTATTAGTATATTTCTAAAAAATCTTTAATTTACTCTCCAAGATGTAGTTTTTTTTCACACTTAATAATAATAGTTTTTGGAGGAGCTAAAAGGTCTAATTTATGATTTAAATAAAACTTAAAGCAATTTATTCGTGTTGCTAATTAGTGAAAAAATGATGGACCTGGTTTTATCGAACTTTTCCCTCTGTCTTTCAATTAAAAAGCATTATTTTAAAAGTTCAAAAGGCACGCTTAGTTTAAGTTTTAACTATATGTTTCCAACAGTTTCACGCTAGGATACCGATAAAAAAAATACTAAAACTTACAAACCTAGTTTGATTTACTTCCAAATCCATTGTATTAAGAAAAAAAAAACATCCTTCGTTTTACATCAAAAAACCACAGACGGCCTTCACTTGAGGTCTTACAGACTAAAATTGAATGTCCATCCCTTTCCCTAACTTCTATTTATACAAGCAACAAACTTTATTTCCTACGATGTTTATAAGAAATAAGCTTAACTTAGTTTATCGTAAAGATCCCGTCCGCCCAATAAGGAAAGAAGAGAACCGAACCAATAAGGCATTGTGGCCAATAAAATGATATTCGCAGCTGTCTAAGTATCTTTGGCTAAAGCTTTGCGCAAACGAAGGTCGAATGAAGACAGTCTCAATTTCCTCTCGCTTTATTACATCAATTGTCTATGAGAAAATGACTTGAGATCATCTTTACGAGAGATCAGGCGAAAAGATGCACTTCTGTAGTGCTGTTGTCGTTTATGAAAACCCATTCAGAAGATAAGTGGTTCAGTCTGTGCGGATAGGTATGGATTGATTGAACTTACACATGGTGTTTGTGGAATTCGATTCTTTTAGACATAAAAATTATGATAATGGTTTATTTATCTCAGATTACGGCTAATCAAATCAAAAGATGTAATTCCATCGTATTGTTGTCATTTATGAAAACCCATTATGAATCTGTGTGGAATAGATATGGATTAACTGAACCTACACATCTGGATTTTGAATCTTGTAGACATAAAATTTATCTTAGATTACAGTGGATTTGGCCAAAAGATGCACTTCTGTTGCATTGTTGTCATTTATCAGAATACATTGTGAAACGAAGTATAGTAGTTCAATATATGTGGAGTATGTATGAATTGATTGAAACTACATGATGTTTATGGATTTTCAATCTTCTACATATGTAATGATACAAAAAGAAACCAGAGAATTTATTCTCAAATACTTTCAAAATTAGTTTCAAATTTCGTAAACAAATGGAGCTTCTTCATGGAAAACTATAAAACAGTATTTTCTGCTGTATTCAGACCATTCCAACTGATATATTAGCTCGGGTGTCTGTTAATTTTGTCCTCAGACTGCGCCATATTAATTTTACAAATGGCGGTTATTTTGATGTCATTGTGTCACAGCTTTCTCAGTAAGCAGCGCCATCTATTAAAGAACTGAGTAATTATTCTTTAGACTAGATAAGATTGAAACACTGGTTTTCTAATTGGGAATCTGTATTCTCAAAACTTATTAGTCAAAAAATACCTTATTTAAACAGTTTGTAAGAATAAACTAATCTATGCTTATAACGGAAGATTTCTAAAATAGAATTTAAAAATTCTACTCCAACATATTCGTCAACTAAGCTCTCCAATTATTATTTATATTTTGTTCGGCAAAAATCAGTTATTAAGGAGCTTCATGACGCTCAAAAAAAAACTGCACTACTCACTCGGGATTAAATAAAAAGTTGTGACGAAGAGGGGAAAAGTTCTGTCATCTTTCCACATGTGTAGGCCACAACTTGGTTCTCAAGCCGCAATGACAGCAAAAATATCGCCAACAAGAGACTATAGGAAGCAGCTCTTCAAGCAACAGCTGCCACTGTCAAACAACAAATTAAAAATCCTCCCAAGAAAAGTTACACCACTACTGTTCTACATCTGTCGTCTGATTAGGGGTTTTGGGGGAGGGATTCGAGATCTTGGCAAATCCTGTGGGCTGAAGCAAAGACGACAGCTCGGACAACGAGACAACGATCTTGTGGATCCGGTGATCGATTTAGACGTTGCTATTTGGCAACAATCGAGATAGAATATCTGTCCTTTAGCAGCCATGGCAACACGGTGACTAGTGAGATATGCATTGACGGGTCACATGCAACTTACATTAAATAATGGGGAGTTCGTAAATAAGATTAGATGAGATCGTTTATCAACAAATTAGGTGTGTAAGATTGTCCTAGACTATGTTTAAATGTTACTAAAATGAAACAAATTAAAGAAAAATGTTTATATGCTAGTTAACAGAAGCTTTTTAGTCATAGTTTAAAGGGTCTGTGTTATTTTGGTTTCTTCGAAAAAACATCCATGTAGCGTTTTTTAGAACTCTCATAATTTAATTTTCTTTAAGACTAAAATTAGAAGGAAAAAATTGTAAGACTAAAATTAGAAGAAGAAAAAATGCTAAGACGTTTTGCTCGCACGATAAAATTTATAAAAATCATGTTGCTGATTTGAAACAATTTTAATAGGGTGTCAAATATACTCTTTTTAAAACCATACTACCTCAAGGAAATTGAAAAATAAAAAATGTATTTTAAATAAATTAAAAAAAAAAACATTATTTTTTTGGATTTTTGAAAAAAAATTCTTTTTAACCTAAAAAATATAAAATATGTACCATTATTCAAGAGCTAGTATGAATTTAAACAGCATGCTATGTTTAAACCAATTATCAAGTTTCATCATTAGTTTATTAAAGTCGGAAAATTTACCTTTAGAAAGCGATTAATTGGTTTTACTTTCGTTACTCGAACTTTTTAATTACAACAAAAATTACATGAAAAGTTAAAAAATTTGAATCAACTTTTTGACGCATAAATATTTTATTAATTCAGTCTTGTAGACTTACGCTAAAAAATGTCTAATATGTAAAAAAGACAAAAATTGTTCATTTTTTTATTTAAGTTATATTTGAGTAAATTCTAATTAAATTTATTAAGTTTGAAATTCCAAATATACAATTTTTCATTGCATTTTCTGTTGATTAAAGCTTAGGATGATTTCTTAGAGAAAGGCGAAACAAAAGTTGGCAATTGAACCCCCATTTAACCAATTCACCAGAACAAAAATGTTCGTTAAACAGGGGTTTATTTGTTACATCTCGGTCTAAAATAAAGTATTTTTCACTTACAGTATAGAACAGCTCTAATGAGCTACTACCATAAAAGTAAAATCACAAACCAACGCAATTTGAAGTTATCTTGTAATTTTTACAAATCAAAGTAGTAAATATCCGTTGTTATTTTACTATTTCATAACAAACCATATTATAAGCAATTTATAAAAAAAAAGCAAATTTATCATGAGTCTAATCCATTTAGTTTGCAATCCAGATAAAAATCTTTAATCACGTATTTTGAAATATGTAATGTATGCGAAATCGGATTAACTGTTTTACAATTATTGCCAACAATAGGATTCCATCAATAACTGCCTACTCATAGTTCATGCGATAAACAATAATTTTCAAAACAATAGCATTGCATCACAAATTTAAAACTAGAACGTTCTAACCGCGAAATCTAAACATACGAGCATACTCTTTTTCTTATTATACTTTTTCCTGCAATTTAAAGATATTTTGTTTAGATTAAAATTCTTTAGTTTCTTGGCTATGATTAATGATGATTTAATAAAAATATTTTTAAATTGTTTCTTTTTTTCGTATAATTCTTGATATAATTCTTCGTATTTTATGATTCTTTAGATCAGGAGTTTCCAACTATTAATGTGCAACAATTAATGTGCAACAGATATCTAATTGTTAAGATATAAAGCTGTAAAAAGGTTGACATTAAAACTTACATAGTAGCACACAAAATGTTCAATGACAAAATTGAGGTTTGTCTGCTGCAACCACCAGAGAATAGATATTTACATTTTAAATTTAAAGTTTACAAATGTGTGTGTAAATATTTTCGTCTAAAATGAGTGGTTTCAAAAAGTTAAATCGGAGAATTTCTTCGAGAAAATTTCTGATACGCACGTGCTAAATTATATTCACAAAATGCAAAAAAAAAAAAAAAAAAAAAATGAAATAAATAAGAGCAACTTACACGATTATTTTTGTATTTTTATAAATATTTTCATGGATGCAAAACCAGAGAAATTATTTTTTTGCACCGTTGGTATAATAAATTTCACAGAAACGAAGTAATTAGGTTCTCATTAACGAGAAAAGTATTTTAAACCCATATATATTTTTTACGAAAATTTTCCGCAAAAAAATGACAACTAATATATTTTAGTTCGCGGGCCACAAAAAAAGGCTCCGCGGGCTGCCAGTTGGAAACCACTGCTTTGGATCATTCGCTAGGATTTTCTTATAAGGTAATATCTACTGAGAACAACATAATTTTATCAGCTTGATTAGACGAACTGGTTTCTATGTTTGGAATTCGTTGTAAGCATATTATATTACAAGCTATTCAACAACAAAAAAATTATTTTCGGTTGACTATGACTTTTATAGGATTTGCATCACAAATTTAAAACTAGAACGATTATAATTTTGACTTCGAACTGATCTTCGTCTTCTTACTGATCTTATTTATTTATTTGGTGTTTATTTAAAAAAAAATTTAATGATGTTACATTTGTTAAAACTTCATCTCGTTTACTCATTTCGCAAATCTAATGGTTTGTAAAATTACCTTTAATCAAAAATTATGAAAATGCTTTTGTACATTTAACTCATGGCATAGTTTTTATTTTTTTTAGGAAAGTAGTTTAAAGAAATTTTTTTTAATATCTTAAAATCAATTTCTAGTTATATATGTTTCACTTATTTTCTAAAAAAATAAAATAATTTCATTTTCTTAAAAAATCTATGTATGTGTAAATAAAAAAAATTTAATAGACTTACCTTAGAAAAAAACTGAAAAAGTAAGTGCTAAGCGTAACGGATTAAATTTAAGTAAGTAATTATACTGCCTGTTCACTTTATTTATTACTAACTGCAAATTTCTAAATGGAAGAATGTGTTTCTTTTTAAAAGTAAATTTAATCAATGATTTTTTTTTAAATCAATCATTGATTCTTAAGGACAGTTATCGCCTTTTTCGTCAGATTAATTTCTCATTTGTGTTTCTACTTCAGTTTGAAAAAATTTCTAATTTTTTCCCCAATTTTTTTTATTATTATTATCAAGAATCAATCTATTTCCTTCTATTGAAGTCAGAAGTTCCACAAAAAAAATTTCCCCCTCAACTTTAAAAAAAAACTTCAGCATTAAGTATATGGCTTCAAATTTAAAACAAAAAAAAATTTTACTTTCCGTTATCCTACTCTTTTTTTAAAAAAAAAAAAAAAAATTTAAATGCACCTTTAAATTCTTTTTTTTTTTTTATCCCTTTGTTGCTTTTTGGAAGAAAATTCGAAAAGTGAAAAACCTTAGGGTGCGCTGTCTGGCCGAATTGAAATAAATTCTCTGATTTCAACTAACGTGAGAAATCGGATATACCTGTTTCTTCGATTTTCTTTTACACACCTTTTTTTTTCTTCCTTTCTTTCTCTACGTCGACTTTTTTTTTTTTTTTTTTTTTATTTTTTTTTTTTTTTAAATCTTAGAATAATATAAGGCCGTCTTACTTCGATATAAAAACGATTCTTTCGATATCTTATCTTTATGGATTATCAGCTTATCGATTACTTTTTTATTTTAAAATCATTTTAAGCAATACGGTACTTATGTGAGTTTTTAGGACAAGTTAAACTGAGTAACTTACACTTAAAATAAAGCTTTGATTTTATACTATAAATACTATCTTACTAGACTTTAAAACGGATCTATAGTTTAAATAGTTAAAAAATATATTTAACTTTTTAAAAAATCACCAATTTGACATTTTTCGTCAAAGCTGATAATTATTAAAATCAATAAATGATTCCGTAGTTTTAACTTATTTTTATGAGTTCTATGTAGTAAAGGAGTTATTATTAGGAATTCATACCCCAAAAAAAGTTTGGGATTATAACGTTAAGAAAATTAGATCATTAGGTACTTTATATTGGTTTTTCGCTCCTTTTTTTAAGTTAACGTTAGTGAATGCTCGTTTAGGATAGTAAAAATAAAAAAAAATTAATAATCAGAAATAAATATCTTTTTATTAAGTTATTACTTAATATTTATATAAGAAATTCGCAAGGTTATAACGAATTCTGCTCCCGGCTCGCTCCGACCGCAGTGCTGACGTAAAATATCCTCTGTAGTAGACGGATCATAGAATAGAATCCACTTGACGTCAGGCTTACCGTTGGTGGTTTTCGTGGTTTTCCTCTCCGTGTAATACGAATGCAGGTTAGTTCCATCAAAAAAAGTCCTCCACGAAGGCTAGTTAATCACAATGCTTGATCTAGGAGTTCGCTTGTCTTCTGGATTGAGTTCAAAATTGTAAGGTTACGGAGTTGAATATTGATAATTGTAAACTCAGAATTAGATCGGCTGTTCAATGCTAAGTGTATATTAAAAGAAGAAACTTATTTTATAATTCATGTTTATTTTATAATTCGATAAATATTACCAAAACTACATACCAAAACTACCGATGTAAATTGCTCCAACCTAACTAGATGTTTGTATAGCACAAATCTAGTGAAAATAATAGTTATTATTTTACACAACTCAAGAAAATGACTAAATCTTTATTGAGTTAGATGTATAACGCAAATAAAAAAGCTAAAGTAGAATTCTACTGCTGAATTTTATCGTCTGTTTTTTATTTTTGGTAATTACTTGATAAATATCGTAATTATTGGTTTTTCTTTAACCAAAATGACTAATTTAGCTCTCAACCTACAGTGTTAATGTCATCTGCACGAATTACCTCTTATCTTTTTTTGTTGCTGTTGCCATTCCTTGATTTTAAATTAAGGTAATTTTCTTTTTCTCGAATTTTGTAGGTCAGTGTATTACATTTAGAGGTTAGATTTTTCTTTGATAAAACGTTGATTGTCTTTGAGTGATGCTTCAATTTGAACTGAATATAATTATTCCTAACATAATCTTTAGGCTGAAGTAATTTTATAAACAAAAAGTTCATTTTGGACGATTTTTTAGTATATTTTTGCAAAAGATCACTTTTATTAGGTTAATAAAATAAAAAAACTTTTTTTTTTCAATAAATAATAAATCTTTAAAAAAAAACTGAGCAATTTTAATTACAAATACATTTACGTTGATTTAAAGGTAAAACTAATAAATCTTAAGTTTTACTGTAAATTAGTTTCTTCGCATTTTTATGAGAAAGAATTTAATATCTTTAAAAACAAGTATTGAAAATGCCATATATATATATATATATATATATATATATATATATATATATATATATATATATATATATATATATATATATATATATATATATATATATATATATATATATATATATATATACAGAAACATTAGAATTTCAAGTAATTTGTATATTTATATTAATATTATCATCATGATTACGACGCAAGGTTAATTATTCAGGGTAAATATTATTTAACAAAATTGTATAATTTTGAAAATTTAAGATAATTAAATCATCAATAAATCTAAAATATTCATTATTAAGAGTATAATTTTTTTCATAATAGTGTAAAAATAAGTTAGCTAAGACAAACGAAAAATTAGATCCTTGTGGTATTCCATCTACTTGAATTAAAAATGTTTTCCATTGTAAAGATAATTAAAGTCAAATAGTAATTACAAATTCTAATTAATGCTTTAGCTATATTAATACAATATTAGAAAGCACTCCTTTTTGCGGATATAATCGTGTGGGCTGATGACGAGATTATATCTTTTCATTATTTTAATTTCTCTTTTATTATTTTCTTTCAATAAATTTTTTTTAATATTTTAAAAAATATTTTTATTTAATATTTTTTTTTCACTTTTTCAATCTTTATGATATTTTTCATGTTTTCTTTATATTTTTGACATAAATATTAAACATTTATGCAAAAAGAATTTTTTTAAATATTTAACAATTTTAAAAAAAATTTTAATAATAATAAGGGAAATATATAATCCCGTTTTCAGTGTTTACTATTTATAATCCCGAAAAAGTGCTATTATATTATATAGAAGATATTATAATAAAAATTTTCTTCGTTAATCTCTCTTATTTTTATCTTTTTTGCCTTTAATGTGTTATATATATTTCTTTCGGAGGGAAAATTGTTTTAGTATTTTAATATCTATCTATATTTGCATATTTTTTAGTATACAGTATATCAGTGATAGAACACTTTTTTTAAAATATTTAAAAACTACTAGAATTTTCTTTAGGGAAAAACTAGGATTTTCTTTATACTGAGAGTTTGCAAATGGCGAAAATAAATGCAACAGTTACTTTATAACTGTTACGATCTCGCATCAGCTTAAAGATGTTATTGTGAAAACTAAAAGAGCCATCAAATAGCCATAAATTTCGTAAGCATCTAAATTGTAGGAAATTTTACATAATTTATGCTACTGGTTATAGGTTGTTTTTTTTTTCTTCTCTTCTTTAATAATCTTGTGCATTAACGCAATCTATAATTTTATTAGATCTACTATTGTTTGGGGAAAATGTGACCTATATTTTTACTTGCTATTTAAGTATTTAATTACCGCATTCTTAGTGCTTACTGTGAAAAGGTAGGCGTTCACCCCAAATTGCTCACAATTTGACAGCCACGCCCATCCACCTGTGAATTATGATTTCTAACTGTTTGCTGGATAATGGATGACAGTAGATCCGGTTATCTAATTATTGCATTTACTCATGCAAGTCTTAATATTAAAATAAATTCCTCAAATTGCTTAATTTATTACTAGGTTGATGTTTAACTGAGCAATGTTAATGGTGGATGAATATTAAAAATTAGCAAAAATACATTTTAAAATCATGAATTATGAACTTTAAAAAGGTTTTAAAAATTCACGATGTCAAATTTTCAGTTGATTAACAATGTGTAATTAGTTTATTTATAATGAAGTATTGTTATAATATTGATAAATGAAATTTTATTTTGATTTAAAAAATGTAAAATAAATCAAGTATTCAAATAATTTCAATGCCTTCGAAAGCACTTTGAATTTATTGCACAGCGTTCTATTTGATCTCCAGAATCCAAAATTTTTGTTCCGTGAAATATTTGCCATTTCTGTTCTAAAAAAGATTAACTTAATTGCTTTCTGAAACCTTTTGATTTTGCACTGCGTCCTTTTTTCGAGTAATTCATCGTCCAAAAATGTAATAGTTTATACTTAAATTTATTACATTCCGTTCGTTTCATTCCAAAGAATTTTTAAAATTCGCTGACCCTTTCGACTACCATTTGTATGCATGCTTGGTCTGCATAACGTTCCACTATCCGCTTCCAAAAACATCACATATTCATAACCTGAAGCCCCGTCTGCGTCCACCCTGGCCAGATATTCGATCTTTCTTCAAAGCTTTCTTTCTTAAAACTTGGATTCTTCCTTGCGATTTGATCTGAAAAACCCGCTTTTAACAACAACACTTTAAAACCCGACAATAATTCTAGCTCTCAAAATCGTTTAAAAACTTTCAACCATATGCATAACATGCAAAATAACCTCTTAAAATGTAAACCTTGCAACCCGTCTTTAGTTGGCTAACTTCCAAGCGTACTCCAGTTGCATCCGAATTCGAATTTGGCCATTTTTTTTTTCTTCTTTCCTGTGGTGCAGCATTTTCTTTTACTGTCGTTTGCTTCTTTTTTTCTTTTCTTTTTTTTCTTCCTATCTGCCCTATTGTAGTTTTGTCTGCCTCGCTCTTTCTGTTTGAACATAATTACTTGGACAGAAAATTAATTACAAAAGCTCTAGCCTAATGATAGAGGAACTAATTGGAATAGGGTAAACCTTTTGCTTTGGCAAGAATTATTTTTCTCTTCTAAGTCATATCTATTTGTTAATACTTCGTAATAAGACTAAGGGTTGTGTTTTAAAAATGGATATAATTTAACTAATTTGTTTAATAGAAAATAAACTTAGAATACATATTAGAATAATTTTTAAAAATGCTACTAAATATTCGTTTTATTAGTATTTAAAATTTATTTACAGTTTGACTGATTAATATTTGAATTATAATTTTCTTTTTAAATTAGGAAGAGAGACTATATTTAGCGGTATTCATGTGAAGTAGTGTGTCCATTATAAAGTGCAGTAAATTCTGTCATCAATGAGTGAGAAATATTAAAAACCAGTTTGATTAACGAAAGACTTGGAGATGTTACTAATGGTAGTTTTTGAGCCGTGGTGGCTCAGGGGATAGAGCGTTCGCCTTCCGATGAGGTGAACCGGGTTCGAATCCTATCCTTGGCTGGTCGATATGCTTTCCGCATCCGGCTTGCACCGACCACAGTGCTGACTTAAAATATCCTCAGAGGTAGACGGATCTTGGGTTTCTGTCCCCTTGCCGTCAGGTTGACCGTTGAAGGTTTTCGTGGTTTTCCTCTCAATGTAACGCAAATGCTGATTATTTGTATCAAAAAGTCCTCCACGAAGGCAAATTTCTCCCAATACTTGATTCAGGAGTTCCCTTGTCTTCTGGATTGGGTTCAAAATTACAAGGCTACGGAGTTGAAAATTAGTAGTCGTAAATAAAAAATAAAAAAATTTGGTTGGCTGTTCAACGACGATTATTAAATAAAATAATAGTAGTCTTTCAACTCTTTACTGTTTCCTCTGGCAACCTAACAGGTTTTGATGTTTTCTGTCCTATCTTCATCACAAGGAATTTGACCGATATATCAATGGTCTTATTTAAAATATAAACTTGCAAACCCTACTGTTTACCCTTTTTTAACTTCATTTTCAAGTAAACATCGTAAAAATACGTATGAACGAAATTGAATTCTAACGTAACACCCCGTATATATTTTAAATTTTACTTGAAAGAAATATAATTAGACGCTTATTTTGTTTTACATTATTTCCTTTTAAGCATTGGTTTTAATTTTTGCTTAAAATAATAATTCCAACAATTACTCAAATAATTTTCTTCCACTTTAATGATAGTTGAATTGTTTACATTTTTGAAAGAAATCATTTTTAGATAAATAAATATTTGCTTTCAAATTATGTTTACTCAATAGAAATGAAGAACTGTGCCCGTTATTTTTATTTTGAATGCTCCTCTTCATAAAAGAAAATTGCTACGTAGCTTTTATCTCCGTTCCTTCAAAAGTTTACAAGAAACTTACCGCATATTTTAACGATAAATAAACAATATCTTAACCTAGTTTAAACTTTGAAGAATTTAGGTCACAAAACTATTCCGTAGTGATTTAAACAATAAAATGTTATTGTATATAATCCTTTTCTGTTTTTATGAAAAATAAAATAAAATTCTACTAAATAATTCAATTTCACAAACAAAATTATAAACTACTCATTATATTCTTTTCAAAATGTGCATCGTAAGTTTAAATCAAGAATGTGTCACATAAATTTTCTTCTTTTTCAGGTGTTCTCTGTTATCACTAAAAATTAAAAAAAAATTTTTAAAAATGTAAGCATTTTTGATTAAAAATTATAATCTTTCTTATTTAAATAATCTTCATTTCTCATAATACATACAGACCTTTTTTTTTTTCTATGTGTTTTTCTATTTTCGTTTGACGAAATGCATAAAAATGTGCATTTATTGTAAAAAAGATTTTTTATTAAATAATTATTTTCTCTTATCTCTATTTTTTTCCTAAGGCTCATCAATTTTACTTTAAAATTAAATAAATAGGATATCCGAAATGTTACCTTTTCTAAAGAAGTACGCGTAAAAAATAATTATAATAAGAACATTATTTTTACGAAAAGGAATTTAATTGGGAGTATAATCAATAGTGTTTCTAATTAGTTTTTTGTTGTCTTCTGCTGTTTTTGAAAATAGCCATATTCTGATAAAAATGATTATGGACTTTCTTGTAGGTTTAGAATAAATATTCGGTTCAATGTTTCATTTTATTTCTGCTTCTAGATTTTTTTCTTTGAAGAAAAACAAACATCATTATAAATAATGTACATTCTTTTATAATTAGTCAGTTATAATATACATTTTTATAAATAATCGTTGCGAAGATGTTGTATATAACAATGTCATCATATAATTAGTTGTGGAGTAACATTTTAAATTAATAAAATTTTCCTTGTAAAATTCGCCGGAAGGACATATTGCAAAAGTGCAATGGATTTTTGCATCTTCACAATTAATTGCAGTTTGATTTTGTGATGATATTTGGCGTAGTCTTGTTTGATAAATCGGTGAATTAGCTGCATTTGAGATTCACGTATGAAATTTTTTTTCTTCTAATACCCGCCTGGGGAATGAATTACGTCATACAGGCGTCTGAAGGGCAGGTTTGTTGGCCATTCTTTCAGGGACACCATATTAGGTGGGCCATCATTGCTCTTACAGTGAGGACAGATAGTACAGAGAAGGAAAGAACATCCATGCCTTGCCCGGGATTCGAACCCAGAACCTTTCTGATGCAAGGGCAGTTCCCTAACCCCTACACAGTCCGGTCGGCACGTATGAAATAAACTTTAGCATCAAAATAACTTGGGCGCTCATTGGGCCAATATTCGTGAATCTTGGCTCAGTAAAGGTTAAAAGGGTCTTTATTTTTCCGATATTGGCCCTATATGGAATTTTCTGATTCAACCGGTATTTTACAGCCACTTTACAACCAATATCAGACCTATGTGGAATTGACCCGATATTTTGTATCCATTATTTAGCCAATGTAGGTTCTATATTGGCCAATGTAGGCCCTATAAAGGCCATTCTGGGACCAATATTAAAAATTCTAGCCATCCCAATATTGGTCCAATTCTTGCAGGACCCATATCGAGCCAATTTTGAACCCAACTGGGGCCAAGGTAAAATCGTTGCTAGGGAAGTTTACATTAATCAAAATTATAAGAATAGCAACTCGTCTAAATTCTAAAAAAGAAAAAGAATCATCAATCTTTTTTTCCATAATTTCTATACTGAACCCGTTTAGTGTAAACTTAATTTTCTAGCATTGATTAGGACATTATTCCACTAATAATTTAAATACCCACATTACTGTTATTGATATTTTCTTACAGTTTAGTGTTTTGCGGGTCTTGTTTTTACTTTTAAACCAACGATCCACAAATTTAGATTCACGTTTGAACCCTGATTTTAAATTGGAACATTCACAGGGCTGATTGTGCTCCGGAAAAAAATCCGGAGATCGAAGGTCCAGACGTTTCAAAAAATTATTGATCACAGAAGTTTCCGGAAATCAAATTTTCAAAGGTGGAACTAAAAAACACAGTTTATTTTATTAGTTTGTAAAGGAGAGCCAGAGAGATACTTTATAAGCTTATATTCATGATTAATATTCAATTTTTATCAGTAAATAGTTGTTATAATCATAAACCCCAAAAAGAAAGACATATTTGTAAATTTTAATTACTTCTCCAGGTCATCATAGGTATGTGTAAATGGTAATAGGTATGTGCAAAATTTTAAATATATTTTAAGTAAACTAAGAAATATTGAGAAAAAGGAGTTTTCTTTTTTTTTTTTAAAAATTCAAGAAATTTTCCGGAATTTTGATCTGGGCTCACAATCACCCCTGCATTCAGGAAAGTAGCAAGTTCAAATAAAAGAAAATCAATGAGTCAATTTTTAGTACTATTTAGATCCATCTTAGATTCACGTTCTAACCGCATTTTTATATGGACCAGAATATTCATAAAAGTAACAAGTCCAAATATCAAGAAAATCAATCAGGACTTATTATGCGCAATTAATTTTAGTGCAATTTCTTACATTTTTACCACATTCGAATTTCATTAAATATTCTACTAGTCTACTCTTCTAGGAAAATTCGTTGTGTATTCGTGAATATGGTTATTGATTACAATTGTTAATTATATTTTAAAGTAAAGTAAGTAAATTTTAAAGGTATTTGAGTTTTATTTCAGTTGTACTGCTGCGGGGGAGCTCCAAGCGCAGAGGATGGGACAAAAGTGCGTCATGGCCGCGATGAAAGTATTTAGTCTCGATTTCGGACAAACTAGTTTCATAAAATTTTTACCGAAGTTCATTGTGGATTTTCTCATAGCTACAAGCATTCGAAATTTCAAATCACAAAAATAGAATTGTTTGCCATCTTTTTACTGCCGTGTAATTGGAAAAAAAACGTAAGTGACAGTATACAATTCGAGTATACTGTCATTCGATAACGTATACATTTCGAGAAAAAGTATACATTTCGAGAAAAGTAGTTTTACCACATTTTTCTTATCTATTGCTAATGCTGTGAACGTTAAAATCGAATTTCAAAAACTTTTAAAACAAAATTTAATTTTTTAAAAAAATTGTATACAACAATACAATAGTAAGCAAAAATGCCAAACATATAAAAATCTCAATCTCAAATTTTCTATTGCACGGTATAACTGTTCACCTTTAACTCTGGTTATCCCAAAGAGATTATCATGATCTGATTGTTAATCTCGGAAAAATAATTATGTGCTACCTCTATAACTCTTCAATCTCAGTAAGGTTTTCACCGTACTAACTCTATTACTCTCCACCTGTAGCTGGATCCCCGATAACTTACAGCATATTGCATTACCTGTCATCAAAACTTCATCTAGTTATTGATTTCCAACAAAGTTAGCTTTTTTACAACCCTCGTAATTTACGTAAAACCTCTCATAATCTCTTAGACTCCACATAGCTCTCGGATATCCCCGTTTTCGTTCGATTAAAATTCCAATCTTCGATAATAGATTGCGTTTAATTGCTTTCCTGTTCGCAGTCAACGGATGCCCAAGATCCAGCTCAGCCCTTCCTTCTCATAATTCTAGTCATCAAACTTCCGCCTCTGTGTGGTTCATTAAATTGGTCCGGCATTGGCCCCATGCCTGTACTTAATCTAATTACGAGCAATTACCAAGAAGTGAGAGTGGAGTTGTAGGCATAAGTTCCGTTTTCGACTTGGGCTCCCAGCCGGAGCCTTTATTATTGTTATTACCTTCTCTTCCTTTAATCATTGTATATTCTGACTTACTAATGGTGTATTTTGGAGGTCAGAGTTGCTTTTTTATTGCAATTATTTGCAAAATTATGTAGTTTTTTTCTTCCTTCGATCGTAGGGAGTTAATGCGTTTTTGTATTGCTTCATACGGAAATTAATCCTTTCGATTTTCGACGCAGTCCAAAGTGATTTAATGAGTATGTAGAGCATCTGACATAAATTCGCTTGATGAAAAAATTATTTTATGATCCTTCCTTCGATACTTTTTAAGAAAATCACCTATGCAGTCAAACCTCGATATCTCGAACTAAAAGGGAGAGGAGAAAAAATTCGAGATGTCGAAAATTCGAATTATCGAAAATCGCATGTTATCGATGGTAGAATAAAGAAAAATGCTCTTTACATACCTTATTTACTATTCCATATTTATTCTAAAAGCACTTTTTACACCTTTTACACTTTTCAATTGTTGTTTGCTTTAGAGAGATGTGTAAGTAAGTTAGTCTATAACACTTTCTAAGTGGACTAGAGCTTTAAATGTCTCATCTGACATATTCGGCTGCGTCTCAATAAATCTCCTTACAGTGTCAACTGCAGAAAGTGCTTGTTTTTTAGTAACATTGAGCGGTAAATCTTCGATTTCCTCATCCTCTTCTTCTTATAGTTCACAAGAAGCTTTCGTTTGAGCGATGATATTGTCATCCCACTGACTGCATCACTGTTACTGCATCATCTACGTTTACAAAGTCATGAAATTCCATGTGATCAAGCTTCATGAGTCCGGTCAATCTGTTCCAATCAGTTTCGGTGTAGTTTTCAGCAGAATTAACGATATTGATTGTTTGACTACTTTTGTGATCTTTAATGAATCCAGATTTCTTGAAGCCATTCATCATTATAAAGAAAGACACATCATTCCATGCCTTGTCAGCCATTCTTAAAATTTTGTATTTTTTTTTTCGAATATTTTTTTAATTTTAGAAAAAAAATCTACACTATTTATGGGAAAAAATTCAAGTTATCGAAGGATTAGGAAAAAAAATTCGTGAAATCAAGTTTTTTTTTAACGTTGAGTGTATAGGAAATTTGAAGGGAATTTTTTTTCCTTCGAGATATCGAAAAATTTGCAAAATCGAGGTTCGAGTTTGCGAGGTTCGACTGTATTTGAATTACATTACACTTTAACTGTCTAACCAGCACTTCCATTAAAAACTTGAAACATTTGAGAAATAAAACTGCTTTATCGCTTAAGATAGGTGCTAATTTGTACGATTTTTGCTGAAAAATTTTCTTAACGTTATCGAAATTTATACTTCAATATTTATAATATGACTTTTAATGTTTATATAATAGTAATATATATAATATAATAGTAATAAGTTTATATAATAGTCTAAAAATTGGTCCTCGTGAGTTTGAGACTGAAGTTAGTTTTAATTAGCTTGGATCCTTGGTTAACATAAAAACGGCATTACTTCTGATAGTCGAAATCACAACCCATTGGCCAAGTAAACGCTTTTTTCGACATCGCACTGTTTTGGGATCTAATCTTTCTTTATAGAAATTCGAAGTTCCTAATCTATAAAATTCTCATTACTCCAGTTCTACTGTATGATTCAGAAACCTGGTCTCAAACTAAAAATCGGGAACATAAAAAAAGCCTGAAACTCGAGGAATGAATTGGGCTTCTCATATTGCTAGAATTGATTTAAAGAGAAAATAAGAAATAGAAATCCAGTTAAGAAAATTTTTGTAAGCCTTACACTAGTCAGAAAGAAGGAAACCCAAACAACGAGAACTCGATTCTATAAAATTAAATTTTAGGGCAATTGAGGGATGAGACTGGCATTCTAGATTTAGTTATTCTAGTGGATTTTTCAACTGAAGGTCTGAGCCCACCCTGGGCTTATCTGCCAAATATGACAATAATGAATACATCACATTATATAAATATTTCAATTATAAATGTATAACTCTCCAGCAGCAGCCAGTTGTTGAAAAAGGAAGTCATGGAGTTTAAGACTTAGTAATATTAAAACTAACGGTGATATAGTTTCAAAGTGATTAGTATTGCGCCCTGGCAGCCCAATGACATATCATAAAACGTATATATGCTTATAAAAAAGTTGCCCGAGTTCAGACTTATGGCAAAGTTTTCATAAATTTCTTTATTACTTTTTAAAAATATGTTTGGTTCAGTTGTTAAGTATAAGAAATATAAAATTTATACGGTATGAAAAATTAGATATCTGCTACTTTTGTTCGGAGGTTTGTTTTGTGAGGTTTAAGTTTTTTTTTTTTTTTTTTTTTTTTTTTTTTTTTTTTTTTTTTTAATTATTTTGTAGTTTCTGTCGATACCTATACCAAGCGTTCGACGTCGTTCCCTCACAGGTCGACGTGAGCGAAATTCAAATATAGGAAGTGTGGCGAACTTATGGCGTTCAAATGACACAGTGAGAGATTATTTTTTAACAGATAGTAAAAGGTAATATATAATGTATCGTAAATGATGTGAAGTGAACACAGTTTAGAGAGTATTAGCGAGTAGAGGCATAGCCCTCAAGTACATCGCAGTTCTTGTCTGTTAAAGTACGTTCTATAGAATAACAGAATTATCCGAAGTAAATCTCGGGTTAAGTAAACCTATGTATCTCGGACTCGGATTAAAATTCTTCTGTTTAGACCACCAAAAGACCACCGAACACATCTCTATCGTGCTTTTATGTTAGTTTTTTTTATTTTCTGTGTTACTTAAAATTTAATAATTAAAAAAAATAATTATTGTAATGATTTTAATCTGCTTTTTTACTATCTCCAGGGAAAGTTTGCAAAAAGCACAATAATTAGCATCTTTGTAATTTTAAGGCAGCTAATAGAGGGTTTTGGAAAATTCTTAAGCATGCATTTTAGAATGATTTATTGAAAATTATTTATAATTTATTTATTTATGCACTTGAATTAGGTTTGTGTTTACGAATTCAAAGTTTTGCTTTTGTTTTCATGTTCTAAAAAATAAATATTATTATATTTTTCCGTTAATGATAGGCTCTTTGCTTATGTATTTAAAATTTATTAATTTTTTTAATGAATAGTTTCAATCGTTTTACCAAAATTATTTAAGTTTTAACAGTTTTTTCTTCTCCATAATTGATTATTAGCCTTTCATTCAATTGATTGTTTGCCTTTTTTCAATTTAAAACTATTTTTATTTAGAGCAACTAGGCAATTTGGATAAACTGGTAATTTTATTGTTCAAAAGGACTGCCCTAAATTTTTAATTGCAGACCAATTTTTTATTTTCACAGTTTAAGCAGTTTAAATAATCACAACAAGAAAAATTTTTAGTTGAATGGAAATCAAACTAAGTTCCTCATGATCATGACGTAGTTTAATTATTTTTTTATAATGGTAATGCGCGTTATAAGTTATTGCATTAAACTTTTTCTTTCTGTTTATTTTGTAAATAGAAGAAAAAGATTAAATATTTGTTAGAGAATAATTTGTGAAACTCTTTGTTAAAGTTAGCAAATAAAAATGTTTTACATAAAAAATTTAAATCTTCCTGTTAACTTTCCATTTGATGCATTTAACATAATATTTTACTTAAAAGAACTCCCTTTAAAGACTACATTAGATCTATTAAAACAAAAAAGTATTTATCCGCAAAAATATTGTTACTATCATAATAAAATTATATCGTGCTGCATACTACACGGTTAAAAAAAATTCATTCATAAATTTGAAACTTTAGATAATATATATAATTTTTTTTTCAAAATTTATTTAATTCCTGAATGAATCGGTTTGATCATCTAATTTTTAATCAAAAATAAATTAATTTCGTGTTGTTTAAAAACTTGCATTAAAAGTTTTTTTTTTTTAATTTTATTTATTTATTTATTTATTTTGCATGAAAATTTTCTGATTTTTGATACCGCAAAAAGTTTTTTTTTTTAATAATTATAAAAATGAAAAGTTTTTAATATTGAATTAATTTTGATTTCTAAATATCGATTTCTAAATTATATCTACTTTCATCAGCAAATTAATTTAGCAATTAGTGTAATCTCGTTACTTTTTTATGCATTTTTCTGGGACAATTTACCACGCAAAATATTTTTTTTCCCATTATTTTTTCGATTTAAATCGAATCTTATATAATTGAAAATACAATTTCAAAAACATTCACCGCGCGTTATGCATTGCATTTTATAGCTTTATAGAGCATAAAATTTTTTGGTCGCTCAGAAAAAGCTGTTTTAAAGAAAATCAGGGTTGCTGGGTCCGACACTCAACTTTTTGCGTTGGACTAAATCCAACTTCTTGAATTGAATTCTCTTGGGTTAAATAAAAAAATATCTAGCATCGGATCCTTTTTCATTGCCAAAATTCTTCCCCATTCTTTTATTCGTAATTTAAAATCTCATATAATCTCAAATATAGGATCTCACGTTTCCAAGAAGTCAGGCAACGTTTTTTACTAAAAGCGAAGTATAATTTCAGTATCAAACCCTTTCTTACACGCTTTTATCTTACTTTTTAGATTTTGCTTCCCCTCGAGTCGTTATGCGATTTTGTTCAAGTTCCCATGGAATACTATCGTTATCGTTTGAATTTTAAAAGTTGGTAATTGGCTTTTTGCATTTTTGTTCTGGGAACTCCGCATATTCTTTTGTTGTTGCCAGTGTCGAGTTAGAAATTTGGCGCCGTATCGTTTGCTACTGTGAAATGAATAGAAAAATGTTGGTATCGTTTTCTATGTAAACTTATTTTCAAGAATGGAAGTGTTTATTTCTTCTTCTAAATTCTGAGTAACCATGCATCTATTTTTCTCATTTGTGAATTTTTTTTCCTGCACGCTAACTTCTGTTTATAATTTTCAGCGTCATTAAACAAAATTACCAGAAAAATTTTGATGCAAAGCAGTTTTCCTTATCCCAAAATATAAATCTTTAAAAAAATATTCTAAGGGCAATAAAATATTTTATTTTTCAGAAATATTATTAATTATTCCACGTTTTTATTATTGAAAAGGTATAAATTCGATTACACTAGGAAATAGTATTGATTTTTGGAAAATATGGAGAGTATGGATATGAAAATATGGAGAATTCAGAGGCTTTAACTGGATAGTGGTTTAACTCCATTTAAATATTAAAAAAAAACTGAAGTCTTGCATTCTAGTTCATACAAGAAATTTCTATTTTATTTTAAACCTACTGCATCTGCTTATTTCTGCAACCAAACAGGGAACGGCCAGGAAAAGATAAAAATATACTATAATTAGATTATAAATCCCTTCGTTTCAAAACGAGCTGGTCCGTAGTCCCATTATTCTGATAAGGCCTTCTTTTTAGCTATACTAATTTAATCACTTGATGTAGAAAAGACATAAGTTATTATTTTGCCATATGTTTTTTGTGCCCTTTTTACATCAAAGAACTCAGTTATAACCTTTAATACATCTGATTATCAAATTAATCCTTTGACGACTTTTGCATTACCTCAAAAACAATGATCCATTTTTAAAAATCAGAAGTTTAATTCGCTTGATAATGATTACATACAAAAAAACAAAAGTATAAAACCACTTTAAGTATGTTTATATATTCAAATTTCAGTTAAAAATTTACTCCTAAGCATTTTGTTAACCTTTTAAAGCTATTTTATTTACTGAAATGTGAACATCGATTCATTCTTCCCCTTTCAAAACTTGTGAACCCTGTAAAGTGCTTTTCATACCTTTCGAATCTCACAGTAGAAAAGACACTCTTACAGGGTTGTTCCCAAACTTTTTGATGGTGAAAAATCCTGGCTTTCTTAAGAGTGCGTTCCAAATTTTTACTAGTCTATTCGTGAACTATAGTTTCTAGAAAATTATCTTTTGTGAACTAACCATATTTATAAAAAGAATTGAATGCAGAAATTTTCCGATTATCCAGGGGTGGATTATCCACTTTGTGGTTTATCCGTGGTTTTATTCTAGGGCAAAATCTTATTTTTCTTAAATGCGACCGTAAATATACATTTTAAATTTTGTTTTTTTGCTTACAGTAACTTCTTTATCTACAAGATTTCGTTCCAAAAATATTTTATTTATTTATTTTTTAAATCACCAAGTTGGCGAGTTTTTTACTGCTAAGATGAAAAGCAACGTAATCAATAAATAGTTCTCAATTTTGGAAAATTTTTATGAGCCCAGATAATGATGAATTGAAGTTATTTTTTAAATATTGAAGAAATAAAATCACAAACGCTATTAATTTTCACAAAACTTTGGCTTTTTTTTTTTTTTTTTTTTTTTTTTTTTCATATTGGCGTCTTGCGCTAATTTTCGATTTATCAAAAAAAGGCGCTAGCGAAATATGACCGACTATTAAAATAACTTATTATTGACAAAAAAAAGTGTTATTGTATTTGATGACAGAGTTTCCGAAAACAATTCTATTCTTTTAGATATATATAGTGTAAAATTAAAGCTTTGCTTCCAATTTAAAGACTCGCAAACACTTTTTTTTTTCCATTTTTCTTGGCGAAAAAATTTCGAAAAGCATTCTTAACTTGCACTGAATCGACGCATGCTCTTAACACTCTTAATGAACTCAAAAAGTTTTCTCAAAATCTAAATTCATGGTGGAAGTTTTTCTTGGCGACACTCAGGACGCCACATAAACATTATAGAGCACCTTCAGAACATATCCATTTTGCAATTCACTCTTATCTTTTCGTGTTAAGCACTAAAACCTTCCAATGCGAGAGAAACGATGGAACTGCACACCCCTTGGCGCTTTTAAATTGCCGCCTCCAGTAATTAAACGCCCATTTGCTCTGTTATTTGCATCTCTTACCGCCATCTGTTTTAAGATAGTGTTGTTTTAATGCCCTAAAATTTTCTTTTTTCTTTCAGGACGGTGAAATCTTATCTGCTTGGTTGACCAGTTTAAAATTTGAAGAGTACTGTCCATTGTTCCTGCAGGCCGGGTACGACATGCCTACTATTTCTAGAATGACCCCAGAGGTATGCTTTTTTTTCGATGATTTTTACTGTCTTATTTATCTTGAGTTTTTATCTTAAATCTGTTGCTAATGGTCATTATGTATGATTTACTTTATTAATTGCTAGTTGAGCTTTTTATGTATCTTGGATTTACGATTAGCGGTTCTTTTAGAGATTATCTATATGATTATAAAATATAATCAAAAGCATTTTATGTTTTTATTGTGAGCAAGCTTTGCCCACTTATGAATTTTCTATTTATTTTTATTTTCATTGAATCGTTGAGTCTAAAAACAAATCATATTCTTAAAAAATTTATCGGAGATTGCCTGTTCTCTAAATTAAAGATTTAAATATAATTGAAGCGGTCAATTTTGCAAATCTGCACTTTCGAGGAAAAAAAAAACTGTCAATTGAGGAAAGATTGTCTAATAGTAATTGTCTAATCTGTTAAATTATCGAAATTATATTTGAACTAAAATATAAAATCCAAATAAAGTAATTTGAAAAAACTTTTTTTTAACATTTATATTCAAAGAATATATCAACAATTGATTTTGCGAATTAAAGAAGTTTCAATTATGAACAACTGTTTCTCTTACATCAATAATTGCAAATTATAAAAAAAATTGTTTGGAAATAAGCTTTGAGAGATTTTACCTTTAACACAGAGAAAAACACCGGTGTTTCAAGCTGTACTTCATAACCAAAAATTATTGAAATGCTAACCATAATATTTTTTCACTTATTTTGGCCTAATTTAATCAAAATAATTTAAAAAAATGAAAAATGTATTTTAAAAAAATTTTACGTTAAAGGGTTAGTTGGAAAATTTTATTTACTATGTTAAAAATACTAAGTTTATTTGAATTTAATGGAAATAATAATAGTTTAATGGAAAAATATGTTAAATGAAAATTAAAGGAAATTGTTTCTACGAAATTACGCCTGTTAAAAATTATCAAAAAAACTGTTTGATTAAAACAAACATTTGATTAATCGTTTGATGAAAACTTTCTAAAAATTTAAGTATTTTTAAATTTGTTAATTATCAAGTTTTTTAATTAAAATTTTTATTTACTAATTTAATACGATTTTACATTTTATGTAACTCAGATTTATCACATTTATTTTCGGATTTGTAAGCAATACAACTGATTATAATTAAATATGTATAGATATTGAATTAGGTGATAAATTCCGCTTTTAGGAATCAGGAAACGACTGAAATTTGCACTGTCATCAGCCATGTGGCTGCTGATTTAAGTACTCTAGCTAGTCGGAAAATGGTCAAAATTTCAATTAAGAAAAAACCCTCCCCCTCGTATAAGAAATCAAGTTAATATAATAAATTTCCTTTTCTTTGATTTTTTTATTACATATTTGTGAAATTCGTCGTTTTCCGTGTTTGGAGTACTTCGTCTGATATTCTAAAAATGTTCTAGCGATAATAATAAAAGCTGATTTTTTTTCAGACGATATAACTTCACTTTTTGTTACAAAAAAATCTATTTTCCTTGAAATCCATAAAACGACATCCATATTTCTAAGTGTTACGTGACTTATTGCGAAATTTATTCATTTATTGGTAAACTTTTCGCTTTGAAAAAAAAAAAAGAACGCTGAATTTTTATCGTCACGAACTCCCTAGCTGTTGCAGGTTGGAATCGAATCGTTTTATTTATTTATTTCCGTCTTATGGCATCAAAGTTGCGTATCATCTGCTTGTTTCTAAACATTCTTCAGTATGTCCGGCATTTTCTGAAAGTTCTATTTTTGATTAGAAAAATCTATTGAAAACTTCTAAGGCCTGCCTCTTTTCTAGAAATTTTATCTTTTTTCTACTAAATCTAGTTTTCTGACCCTTTTTACTTATCTTTTCCCAAAAGCCTTCGCTATTTTTTATTCACTTGTTCTTTTAAACCATAATTACATTTTCAACAGCATCGTCATTTTCTTAGAGAATAAAATATTTTTATTCCATGCCTAGGTATGTTTACTTTGTCTCTGCTGCTTTTATATCTTACGGCTAAACAAATTAATACTCGAGAGAAAATATTTGAGTTGAAAGGTTTATTTTTAACATCTCTGACATTTAAATTTTACAAATCCATTATTGATTCAAAAACGAATTTCTCAGTGTTATTAAATTAATATTAAGATTCACAGTTAAAGAGAATTTTCTCTTACCGGTTTTTAAGAAAGTTTGTACCATTGTCATTTGTTCTAAAGATAAATTTTGTTAAATTTCAAAGTTAATAGTCTAGTTATAGACTCAAGAATGTTTGAATTATTAATGTTTTGTTTAAGTTTGAGATTATTTTTAAAGATTGCAACCGTATAAACTGATTTTTCTTTCTTTTCATAAAATCGTGCATACAGATAATATTTTAAAAATACAAAGATCATTTCTAACTATTATTTTCTTCGATTCGCTTTTATTTCTTACACTAGGCTCTTGATGTTAAAGTTGAAATTTAATATCCATACAAAAATCTATTAATATTAAATTATCGATTTTAGATTTCAATTTTATTGATGTGTTTAAAAAGTACTCGAAAAATATTTCTGCTTTAAGTTTCTATTTTGAAAATATAGTGAGAACGGTGACTTAAAAATGATTTTTTCGTATCTATAATTTGTATGTAATCTGCAGATCTTTTGAAAGCAGAATAAAATATGCCATTACTTAGTAAACTTAATCTTTTAATATCTTTTTTCTTTTTATTCTATATTAAATTAAATCTAAAAATTCTACTATATGGTAAGGGAAAAGAATTACCTTACCAAACTTTGCAAAATCTTATCTTTTTATTGTGCTTATAAATAAAATCCATTGTATTTTATTATTATTTTTTTAAATATTATTTGTTTTTAAACCCGAAACGTAAAAACGCATGTCCTTCAATATTTTTTGTTTCTACGACATTTTTCGTTGACGTAAATTACGGGGGTTGCTATTTATATTTCTGGCCTTATAATGAAAAAACAAATATGTAGGATCGAAATTGGTTTTATTGTTTTTCAAAATATTCTCCATGATGATCAATACACTTTTGAATGCGTTTGAACCAATTTTCAAAGCACTTTTTCCAGTCCGATTGAGGTAACTCCAAAACATGCGTTTTGAATGCATCAACCGCTTCTTCGGGGGTCGAAAATCGTTGTCCACGTAATTTATTTTTGATGTGTGGGAATAAGAAGAAGTCATTGGGTGCCAAATCAGGGCTGTACGGCGGATGACCCATCAGTTCGATCTTTCGCTCCGTCAGAAATGCCTTTGTTTGAGTCGATGTGTGAGAGCTCGCTTTGTCATGATGAAGAATGATTCGCCTGTTCTTCTGCTTTTTTCGAATTTCTCCGATGACTTCTGGCAAACAAATGGTCGTGTACCATTCAGAATTGACCGTCCTGCGTTGCTCTAACGCCACTGTCGCCACATGACCGTTAATGCCGAAGAAACAGACAATCATTTGTTTCGATGTGCTTCTTCCTCGAACAACTTTTGTTGGTTTTGCCTCGTCTTGGAAGACCCATACAGTTGATTGCTGTTTTGTTTCCGGCTCATATGCATAGATCCATGATTCGTCACCTGTGTAGATGTTATACACAGACACAGCCTTTGATGTACCTTGAACGTGTTTTTCCAACATTTCCTTGCACCAATCGACACGAGCCTTTTTTTGAGCGTTTGTCAGATTATGCGGGATCCAACGCGAACAATTTTTTTTTACGCTCAAATGTTCATGCACTATTTTATTGATGCTAGTCATACTAATGTCCAAAGACGCCTCTATCTCACGGTATGTCACATGACGATCTTGCTTTATCAGTTCACGCACAGCATCGATCTTTTCTGGCACAACGGATTTTGGACGACCTGCACGGGATTCATCCTGGATCGAACATCGACCACGATTAAATTCGTTATACCAATTTTTTACAGTGCTGTAGGATGGCGCTTTATCGCTGAATAAAGAATAAAGTTCATCGAAGCACTCTTGTCTTGACAATCCACGTCGAAAGTTATGAAAAATAATGGCACGAAAATGTTCACGATTCAATTCCATTTTTTGAAAGAGAAGAACTTTTCAATTTACTGTCAACAACACAAATGAAGCTATAATGGTAAATCGTCTGCTGAATTTATGTTTAAAAATATCAAACTTTCGATTAAAATCGTCTGCGGTCGCCTAGCAACACTTACTGTTGCCAAGGCCAGAAATATAAATAGCAACCCTCGTATGTGAAGTTAAGTTCATATTTTTAACGCGTTGCTTAATTTGTTTGTTTAAAGAGACGTTTTTTAAATTTACTCCCAGTTTAAATAGAATATTATTTATAAATTGTCCGTCACAATCGTCACTATACTTGATTCTCAATAAAGTAAGTGAATTAGGGAATAAAAGAACAAAGAATATAGAAAATAAAGTTTACAAACTTATAATTTATAGTACGGCAGAGTAAGGCGGTCCATGACCACAATTTTTATTTTCTCCTAATTCTATATACTTTCGAACGAAATTTTTACCTCTAAACTAAATTTACAATTCAACGAAATCTCTGACAACTCACTCAGCCATGAATCCCCTCACAAAATCTAACAATTACTGATGAAAGGCTTATTTCCATATCACCACGTGGAATGAAGAAACATCAAAAGGAAGAGAGGGCGTCCAACGGGCGCTTGGTTGCGCCCTATGACGCGGACATTACCGTTGTCATGGAAACAGTTTTAAAACCATCTTCTGCATCTTTTTCTTTCTCAGACTTCGACTTCGCTTCATCTGCTTTCCGAAATCGCATTGTAATTTTTCCCGCCCTTACATCACTGTAATAACAAGACAGGAATTGCAGAATGGGAAATCCTGTTATGTTAATTTTTTATGGCTTTTTTAGGGAAAATATATACCTTTTTTTCCCTTTAAATTAAAAAGCTAAGTTGTGTTGTTTGCTTCCTTGTTTGAGTTAGGTATATCTGATACTTTTTATAAAATCGCGATGGCAATGGGGAATGCAATGTATGTTTGCTTTAAGATGAATTTATTTGAGAGAATTTTTTTTTTCTTTCTGTTCTGTGTTCAAACCTATTTGGAAAGAAATGGATAATGTTAATTTTAAACTGCAATTTTTTTTTTTTAAATACTTCGTTTAAATAAGTTTTTTAATTTATTTTTAGACCTGGTGTATCTTATTCTTTTTATGAAATCGCGATTTCTATGAGAATTTAATTTCAATACAATGTATGTCTGCTTTAAGACGGATTGATTTGAGAAAACTATTTTTTTATGCTTTCTTCGAAACTGTTTGTAAAGAATTGTATAATGTTGATTTATAACTGCAAACATTTATAAAATATTCCGTTTATGTAAGTTTTTATTTATTTGTAGGCGTGGTATAAAGGTTTCTGTTTATAAAATCGCGATTACTATTGGGATTGAATTTGGTGTATCTGATTCTTTTTATGAAATCGCGATTACTATTAGGATTGAATTTGGTGCATCTGATTCTTTTTATGAAATCGCGATTACTATTAGGATTGAATTTTAGCATGTTTGCTTTTAAAGGGACGGATTCATTTGGAAATTTTTTTTTCCAGTCTGGAGAATTAGTTGATTTAAAACTGTAAAAATTTATAAATTATTCTACTTAATTTTTGTTTATTTATTTGAAGAAATGAAACAGAGCTCTAACCTATTGTCATTAAATAATATTGATTTATTGCTTATTCAGAAAGTTAAACCATTTTCGTCTATAAATTTTACCATTTTGACTACCTATAAAAAATGTGTCATTCTATATTTTTTGAATTTTAATTTTGTCAGTTTCTCTCTTTCATTTTTTTCTTTTTCTATATTTTGAAAGTTTTTTTTCTGAAACGGTTTGCGACTACTCCGTAGCCTCGTAATTTTGAACCCAATCCAGAAGACAGAGGAACTCCTAGAATAAGTATTGGGAGAAATTTGCCTTCGTGGAGGATTTTTTGATGGAACTAACCCACATTTGCTTTACATGGAGGGGAAAACCACGAAAACCTCCCACGGTTAATGTATATTATTAGAATATATATTATTAACTCTTAATATAAAGTTTTAGAATCCCTTTCTAAATTGAAGTAAAAAAGTATAGATATCAGGGTTCGCAAAGTAATATTCAAGCTGAGGAAAAAGAATGCAGCTATGGAGATATAATAAAAGATTAATTTTAAAAAAAAATTAAAACTTGTTTGACTGCTGGGAGAAACCGAAAGATGTTGATAAACGATTGTTTAAAAATCACTTTGTTTCCTCATAAAGTCTCTATTTTTGACATTTTTCGATTTGCCTTCTTCACTAGTGATGATAGCATTTTTGTTTCCCCACTTTTAATTATTAATTTAAGATTTATGCGCTTTTTTTTTTCATTTCATTTTTGACAAAGATTCTAAAAATGTATATTAAGGGCAGTTGTTACTTTATGTGTTTGTATCAAATGTTTAGAAAGAGTATTTTAGCTTGTAGATTGCAGCGAACCTAAATTATTCTATCATTAGTATCCTTGAAATTTTTTTATTATAATGTTCGCTTATTACTTTTTTCTGTTGATTTTTCTTATACTACTTAAAAAACTAAGTTCATCTAGTTCATTTTTTCCCCATTGTCTGAGCTCACCTGTCACTTTATAGATTAAAAATTTCAGTTTGTTTACGTTCGTAAATATTTACTTATCTCAACAATGCACTCTCTCTAAGCATTTGTGAAAAAAAAAATGATTATAGCTTCACATGCTACGGAAGCGTGAAAATTAATCGTTGTTTACAAAGCACTTCAAGCCATCAATCTCCCTATTTCAGTTAGGTACTTAAATTATACGTCGCGTGAAATGATTAAATTTGATATTTCTACGTTTTCTAGCATAGTATAAGTTAACGTAATAACAGGCAATATTTAATTAAAAAATTTTGCTAAAATTTATAGCTTGGAAAACTATTTTTTAAAAAAATTAGAAGCATAATATTTGGATGCATAATATCCATCAACCGTGTTATCATTTTAATTTACATCTTTTGGAGCATTCCCCCCCCCCTTTATTTATTTTTTTAAGGACTCAAACTAATATATGTTTGAATTTCAGTCTGGTTCTTTTTCGGCAGCAATTTAATGAATTATCCATGACCGTCAAAAAGTAATAAACGAAGGCTAGTTTGTCCTAATGCTTGATCCATGAGTTCCCTTCTCTTATTTTTTTCACGACCAATTATTATCTTAAATTTCATTTTAAAATTATTTTATTTCATAAAATAATAATAAAATAAATCTCTTAATGAGGCGATTTTATTATTTTTTTTAAAAATATACATGTTTTTTAACAATAAATCGATTTTCTCAAATTCACAAAAAACTAACTGTTAATTTTAAATGTTTCTATGCATTCTAGTGCAGATTTTCTCAAATTCACTAAAAAATATCAATTAGCATCCTCCTTTCCACGCTTTGGCCTGCATCTCCTTGTTTAATTAGCCTTTAATGGAAAACGACTTTAAAACAATGTCGTTTTAAACGCATTTTTCTGGAAATACGAAATGAACTCTGGCTTCCCCCATTAATGACAATTTAGTGTTTTGGAAACCGAGCATAAATTAGTGGAAAGCCCTTTCAACTTAACCGTATATCATTCCATTGGAGGATCGTTTCGGAAGTAATGGTTAGAATACCACCCAATCCCATTTCGGACGCGGAAATTCAGTTTACCAGAAACGAATCCTGTTGGGAAGTCCATGTCTAGGATTTGTTCTTGCTCTTTTTTTTCTTCTTCTCGGCCAATATAATTGCCTTATTTTAGTTTTGCTTTGCAACTTCTCTAGCGCCGCCGAAAAAGTTATTTGATTTGTTGCATTGTGGGTAGGAGTGTAAGTAAATTGTTTTAGTTTCTTTGTCGTTCGGAATAAGGAAATACAAATATTGAGCTTTTTATTATTCTTTCTTTTTTTTCTAACACCTTTTGTTTGTAAATGTATTTCAAGTTTGTTACTATAATAAAGTTTGAGAAACTTGTTTTGTATTGTATAAAATGGTAAAAATCTGGAATAGGAAGACAAGTAATGTATTCGTTTTCCTGATTAGTTCTGCCAAGGAAATATAAAGTTATAATGAATCGTTTGCATATTGGTCTCTCACTTATTTTACACTTGAGCATCTAGCTATAATGAACCATTAAGAGTTAACCCTTTGACGGAGAATTTTTGTTAGATTATTTTTCTTACATTTTTCATTATTTTGTATTAATTTATGTCAAAATAAGTGAAAAATATTATATTCAGCAAATATTATACAATTTAAAGAAGGTTATGAAATTTTCCAACGTTAAAGGTAAAATCTTCCTAACACAGTTCGCATCCTAACAATTGTTTTTCAAATTTTCTCTTATTCGCAGTTATTTAGATCTAAGAGAAACAGGTCCCGCAGTGGACTGATCGTTAAGACACTCCCAGCAGATCACCCAGAAGTCAAGCATCACTGGCTACGGTCAGTGTGCGGGTGGGTGACCACTTGGATCAGTCTGCGTAGGGACCGAGGGTGTGCGGCATTGGTCCTCGTTAAACTGTGCTACCGTAAAGTGCTCGACTTCGCGAGGAGGTCGTCGGGCTATCGAAGCGGGTGTGCCATCCCTTCCGCAGAGGATCAAAATTGTGATGGCATGTCTTCGGATCATCCTCCGGGATGTTTCCCAGACCGTCGCCAATAGCCCATTGTGCAGCTCTAGTGCGACGTAAATTAACAACAACAAAGAGAAACAGTTATTCATCATTGAAATTTTTTTAAATTTCATAATCTATTATTATTAAATTTTTGAATTAGAATTTTAAAATATTTTTTTTAATCTACTTTTTTTAGTACAAATGTAATTTTGATAAATCTGATAGATTTTTTTAGGAACTATTAAACTGTTTTTCATAATTAAAAAAATACCAAAATGTATTTTTACTTGTAGTTAGAGCGTCAAGAAATATATATAAGGGACACTGGTGTCCGTTCTGCGACAAAGGGTTAAACACATTCTTACCCTGTGTGTCACACATTGAAATTTCATAAACAGCGCTATTTTGGCTGCCATTCTTTACTCTTACTAAATGGTAATAAACTTCGTGATAATTTTTTTTTCTTTTACCTGAAGGACTTAAATTTCTACCTCAATTCAGTATAAGTAAAATATAAGACTCTTTTTCGAAGACCCTGTTTGCGTCATTTAATAAAGCTTTTTTTTTTTTTTTTTTTTTTTTTTTTTTTTTTTTTTTTTTGCAAATAATGAGCTATTCTCATAACTCCTGTGAGTTTATGACAGTTATTTACGACTATTTAGTCAAATCTAGCCTATCTTCAAACAACGTCATCTATGCTAATTCTGAAAATACATTTCAAAACGTCAATATGATGAAAAGTAACAGTTTTGTGAAAATGAAAGCGTTTGTGATCTAATTGTTTTAAAACATTACTCCAACGTTGCATTATCTGGACATATAGAAAGGAGAAAAAATTTTGCAAAATTTGGCAATCATTAAAAAAGTTGAATTATTTTTTAAAATGTTTAAGTAATTTATCCGTTCTAAATCTCGGATAATTTTTTACGACAAGATGTTATATAGTTTAAAATTATATCTCTGCCCCAAGTTTTACATACCACATCTATCATTTTTTAATAATAAATTATTCTATACTGCATTAATTTGTAAAATTTATTTTTTTACTACGCATTTTAAGAACTGCTGTCGTCATGTTTAAATTTTAATGATTCAGTTTCAATTGTATTAATATGCATATTAATAAATAGTTTATCTGAAATACTACAAAATTTTATCCCTAAATGAATATTTAAATTAGTCGGCAACGTTTGTGATTCTAATTTCCAACTTTATAATGATTTTTTTTATTTTTTTATTCTTAAATTACATTAAAGGATGTACGTTCACGTGCGTGTTTACGTTTTTTGCTATTCAGAAATTCACTGACATCACGTATGAAAGATGTAAAAGAGATAAATCAAAAAATTTTAAACTTGTACTCCCAGTAAAAATTTCATACATTAATTCTACTTAAAATGAAAAAAATTTACTCCATTTTTGTAGATTTGGCCATTTTTGCTCATTCTTTGAAATACTATTCCATTCTTTCTCAGCTAGTTTTTTAAAAATGACGATGCTTTGCGTTTTCTCATAACTGTCGTTGGAATATATCCGTAACTAAACCTATTGAGGAACGGGGTAATTTTTTACCGGAACGGTAGATTGTTGTTGTTGTTGTTGTTACTTTACGTCGCACTAGAGCTGCACAATGGGCTATTGGCGACGGTCTGGGAAACATCCCGGAGGATGATCCGAAGACATGCCATCACAATTTTGATCCTCTGCGGAAGGGATGGCACCCCCGCTTCGGTAGCCCGACGACCTGCGCGCGAAGTCGAGCACTTTACGGTAGCACACTTTAACGAGGACCAATACCGCACACCCTCGGTCCCTACGCAGACTGATCCAAGTGGTCACCCACCCGCACACTGACCGTAGCCAGTGATGCTTGACTTCGGTGATCTGCTGGGAACCGTGTCTTAACGATCAGTCCACTGCGGGACCCGGAACGGTAGAACTTAAACCTTTATTTGACCGTTGTCTCTGTTGCACCAAATTTCGTTGATGCGAATGATTTTAACATTTAGTGTAAGTCGATATTTTATTTGCAAATGCTACAAACTCTTTGAGGTAATTGCAATGCATTGTTAATAATATTTCAAAAAATTTGATTCAATTGCGATGTTGTACTGACTTTGATATTGAGTTATGTAGAAGGTATTCTGTATTCAACAATTTTTAGAATCCGTATTAAAAGTATTGCAAGTATATACAACAACGCTATTGAAATTCTATGAATACGGAGAAAGGCAGTTGAGACTAAAAACGTCAAAACCTGTTTTATTTTATTTTATAACCGTCGTTGAACAGCCGACCCAATTTCATGGGTTTACGACTACTAACGTTCAACTCCGTAGCCTTGTAATTTTGAACCAATCCAGAAGACAAGGAAACTCCTGGATTAGTACCCCCAGAGGTATTGATTTGTTGTGGGAACATGGAGGACTTTGAGACTAGACATATTTAACGTGCATCAGTCACCATTTACTACACGGGGAGTCTTCGGCCGGCGAGGATCGAACCCACGACCTCTTGGATATGGGCCCAGGAAACAAAGTGGATTAGTAACACCTCCACGTTTAATCAGACAATTAAATGTCATTTTATTTTTAATGTTTTCCCCCCCGCTTGCCTCACTCGACAGATTTCGATAACATTTTTTTCTTCCTCTCTTCTATGTTAATTTGCTATTTCAACGAAACTTTAACTTAATTTTTGAGAAGGATTCTAAAAATATATAGTAGGAATGGAGATTACAAACCAACCTGTAGTTATTTTTGTGTTTGCTGCTGTAATGTAACAGGATAAATCAAGTATTGTGAAGTTCTTTAATTAATTTTATTGCCAAAAATGTCTATATTTTATTGACCAAACATGCAACAGCTAATTCCATTTTTTTTTTTTTTTTTGCAGGACCTAACAGCTATTGGAATCACGAAACCAAATCACAGACGCAAATTAAAAGCGGAAATAGCGAGACTAAATATTTCAGATGGAATTCCGGAGTATAAGCCTGTAAGATAACAAAAACTTGCATATTTTAAAATCACTAAAGGCATTTTTTGTTGATCTTCAAGCATTCTTACATTTAATTTCATTTTTCTAGACATCACTGCTAGAATGGCTTCACTTGTTGAGATTGGAAGAATATTTCGAAACTCTCTGCGATCAAGGGTATGATTCTGTCGATAAGGTTACGGAACTCACTTGGGAGGATTTAGAAGAAATAGGCATTCAAAAATTAGGTATGTTTCTATTTTTTATTTTATTGAATTGGGTGTAGAATTATGAAGTATTACCTGTGTTCATTTTCCTCTGTAGAAATTTTGGAAATTCTTCACCATCCTATTTTTTAAAGAGCCGTTCAATAAAAAAATGGCTTAAAGTGGAATTCATAATGGGGATTTATAAATCAATTCATAGAAGGTGTTTCAACTACTAGTTTTGTTTTTTTAAAATTTAGAAATCTTAATACCAAAGTCTCTACAGAAAAAATTAATAAGTCTAACATAAAATTAAAAAAAAATTTTTTTTTAAAATATTGAAGAATATAAATTCTAATTATTATATTGATATTCCTAAAAATAAAAACGCAATCTAAAAAAAAAAAAAAAAAAACTGCACTAAGAGCTTGAACAACCCATTTTACTCTAACCAACATGTTTCAAATTGGTAGTACATACTAATTAAACTTGAGTTTTTCTTTAACCTAACCTTTAATTAACCTTTTTTTTAATGTATTGTTTATTTAAAAGTATTCTAGATGAAGCAACAAGATTTAAGAACTATTATTATTTTTAATGAAATTTATTGTTTAAGGTCAAAATCTATTTTTTTTAAAATCAAAAAATCAAAATGTGCGTAAACTATTTTTGCGTTACAACAAAGGTTTTTAATAAAAAATATATATCATTTAGATTTTCAAAGATGCATTTATACCCCCCTAGTGCAAATATAATTTAAATTAGATTATTTTTAGATTTTTATTTTCAATAGTATGTTTCTCAGGCAGTTAAATATTTTTAAGGGGGGGGGGAAATAAAATTGTAACTAAAACATCTCAAAACATTTTCTAATCATTCCAAACCTTTAAATTTCTACCTGTATTTTAACTTTCATTTGCTTGCATTATTTTTATCCCCTAAAAACTTTCATGAAAGGATGTTATTCATAAATATGTTAAATGTAAAAAAATTATTAAATTTCTGCTAAAATGATTAGGATTAACGGAAAAATAAATTGACATAAATAAATCATAATCTTAAAATTTAGTTTAGTAGTTTCAGAAGAGTATTTCATTTCCATAATATTTTCATGTTTTAAACAAACATTTATAAATCAAAAAAATTTTAAAGGGTTGATGAATAAACTAAAGTTACATTTGTGTCAATCCACTTGAATTTTTATTTTTTAAAAATTATTGAAAATGATTTTTCCTGAACTATTTTTCAGGGCATCAAAAGAAAATTACTTTAGCCATTAAACGAGTGAAAGATATTGTAAGTGGAAGACGTCCCAGTCAAGTTGCAGATGCTCATGACCACCAAGGGACTGTAAATAATTTACCTCGACCGACTACTTTGAGTGAGTATTTACTTCTTGATATTAATTATCGTTTTTCAGTTTTTATGGTTAGAATTATGCCATAGTTGAATCAACTTATTCTAAAAATACCTATTTTAAACACTTGATTTTCTTATTTGATTTTATATTTCAAACCAGATTTTTCCTTAAAAATCGTCGATAGTACCTATTTATTTTTTGAAAACCTTTTTTTAAATGTTGCAACCCCAAATGTCTATTACATTTTGGGTTGCAAATTAATGAAGAAAAAAAGGTTTCCAAACTATGACATATTATTACTATTACTGTGGTCTAAAGAATCAAAGCAGAATTAAAATGATCAAAAACCAGTTTCGTTTGCTTGTAGCAGCAATGGCCTTTTGCTATATGGGTGATTGTCACAAAACATGACAATTCACTGTCCATTGCACCAAGATCTAATACTATAATACTAAAGTAACTTTTTTTAAAAAATTAATAAATAGCATTGACTGTTTTGTATAGTTAAAAAATTTTGTTGAATATCAAAAAGTCATTTTCCTGGCATGTCCCAAACAATGTTTCCAATAATAACTAGCTTCAAAACCTCCCATAAATTTTTCAATATTTAATTTTTTTTATCTCAACCGGTGTAAGCATCTCTAGAATACACGCAGAGGGTATTATTTACAAAAACTTCGTTTAAATTAATTTTTTCTGTCAATAATTTGTTTGTCCCAAGAAAATCTGTCATTTTCCTGGCTACTTTTATTTAGTGGTTTATAACCGAAATAGATAGAGCCAGTAATCAATATCTTTTGTTAATAGATTAATTAGATACCCTCCTCTATGAACATGTCTTGTTGTATAAATAAGGAACCAATTTTTCTGGGTCAAAATCTATTTCAAAAAATTTTTCAAGGTGAGTAGGTTTTTGTGTTGTCATTTTCCTGGCTTCTTGAAATCATTAATAACATAAACTACATAGATTTATCTGAGTTATTTTAAGAAATCCTGTTGTTTTTTGCAGGATATAAACGTCTTAGGCAAAAATATTAAATTAAAATAAAGTTATATGCTATAAAATGGCGAGTTTGTCATTATCCTGGCTGTCTTTTTCCTGGCTTATGAATACCAGGACAAGAAAATTTTTTAAACTGCTAATACTGTAAGGAGGGAAAGCAAATATTAACCTAATACCAAGTTTATGTATGATTGTAATATGCTTGGATGTAATCAAAGTTATTTATTTATTTAATGATTGATTATTATAAAAAATTTTATTCTGTACATGTCAGCAACAAAACAATTTTTGATTCTTTCAACAGTGGACAAAAAGAATTAATTTTAAGCAATTTATAGTCCATCTAACATAAAGGCTTAAGTTAAGTTGCTCACTATTAACTTAAAATGACTGTTTTTTAAACTTCTAAGCTAATATGTCATTTTCCTGGTATTCAAGATTTGGTGAATTTCTATTTTAATTTTTTTCTCGAACAAGTATCAATAAACTACACTGCTGTATGTAAGATATTAATAAGTGTAACTAAAGAAGTATACAAAAAAAAATTTAAGATTATTTTGAGGACTTTAAATTTGAAGAAATGTTTTGGACCGATTTGTCATGTTTCTTGAGAATCACCCATATATCACCTTAAATAACCTGGTTTTAAATTATTTTAATCATTCCCCTGCTTCCCAATAGCTCATAATGAAACTCTAGTGCCACATAAATAGAGTACCTGCATGCTCTTATTGACATTAGCAGTGATTAATCCTATTTTCAGAATGTTCTTTCTTCAAGCATTCTAGAAATGTATATTAAATGCGGTCATTCGCTGATTATCCTGTGTACGAAAATCATGTTTACTATCATTTCCAAGCACTCAGTTTTCTTCATTTAACTCATATTGATGAAAATGTGCCATTTTTATATTGCAGTAAACAATTAAATAGTGAAAAACAATAAATAGTAAAAAATGAGTAATAACATTTGGCAATATGCCTGTATGTTGAAACATGAAAAATGACAACGTTTGGTCTATGATGATGTAGATAATTCTGGACAGAAATGTATTAAGGACATAATATGGTCTTCTTAAAGTTGCATGTTACTGCTTGTTGCTAATATTAATTCCTGCTACAAGTATTTTAGATTAATTAACTTTGAAGAAAATATTGTTGTTGATGTAACTAGCCAACGTAGATGTAATGTGTGTTGTTCAAATAAAAAGTTTTCCAAACATGTAAAAAAAAAATAAGTAAATAAAAATCCATGCAGAAATGGTTAAATTATATGTTGATATCAATGTTATGAAATGCTGGCATTTTATAGAATGCCTGTAGTCTATTGTATATAACGTCTGACATTTTTAGCCTGAGTATGAAATATGAGAATTGCTTTGTGTTGTTGTATAGAATTTTTTTAGGTTAGTCATTAGTCAATATATAGAATATCGGATTTCATACATTGATGGTAACATAATACAATAGCCCACATAATTATTTTTACTCATTTACTTTTTCTTTTGAAATAACATTAAAATCTATTCAGGATTTTCTGAAATAATAGTTTATGCTGGAAATTTGGATTTTTTCAACCAGTTACTTCTGACAAGCATGTGTTTCATTTTAGGCATATTAACTAAAGATAAATTTTCATTTCATTTGTTACTTAATCATAAACTTTTTATTTTAGATAATGTCCCACCCTATTCCTACCACAGCCAAGAAATCACCATCCCAACTCATCAGACTAGAGTTTCTCCTACAACTAATGATCCTAATGTAGAATTAAAGACATTCCAACAATCACCACCTAAAGAAGAAACTTTTAGGCACTACATTTCAAATCGTGACTGTAACTCTCCGTCCCACCTCAATAATTTATATCAGCCGAATGTTGTTACTATTCAGGTATAGTTACAGTGTTCTAAGATTTAAAATTATCTTGATATTTCTTACACATGCATATTTTCAATCATTTTGTTGTTGTTTATCTTCTTGAATTCTATTGTTCTTTATTCTAATGATTTCTATGTTTCCTTATCGTATTGAATTCTTTTGATTACTTTCAGATAAATCTACTTAAACTATACTAATAAATACTGTAATTTATTGTTATAATAATTGTATAAACAACTTAGAGTATGGAAAAAGTAGAACAAAACTCATATAGAATGAAGAAAAATTATGAAGAAAACAAATAAACAAGGAGTTATTGCCCGTAGTTATCATTTTCCAATCAAGGGAAGACAAATTTAGGCTGATCTTTTTGGTGAGAAGAAAATCTAGTGGCAATTTTTTTACATGAACTGATAAAAATTCTTTATTAGCACGAAGTAAAAACTCAAATTCATCATTATTTCTGTAGCTAATACAAGAGCAACTATTTTCAGAGCAGCTTATTTCTCTGTTTTTCTTAAAAAAATTAATAAATAGAATGCTATAGGTAATTTTTTATCTTTAACATAGTGGTATTAGCTCTGGGAAAATGATTCCTTTTTTTTTCTTTTAAAGTTTGAGGTTAGTTTTCCTCACTTATATAAGTTGTAGGTTTTTGGTCAACATCAAAATCTAACACTTTCATTGGATTTTCTCACATTATGCGATAGACATATTTTTTTATCGAAAATTAAACTAGTTTTTAGAATTTTTCACTGTTATCTATTTTAAGATTTAATATTACTAGAGTCTCACAAGTTTTTGGTGCCCTTGCCTTAATTTGAATAAATCATGTTATAATTTCAAATTTTTCGTGCAAAACACTTTTTAATTTTGATTAAAAAAAGGATGTTGCTTCTAATGCCACTTGCCAATGCTAGCAATCCTGTTTAGTGAAACCAAGCAAATTTAAGGCAGAGAATGAGTCTCTTGTTTTTCAGTGGCGCCATCTATAGCCAAGAATACAACTTCAGCCACACACACATCACACCTCATTTATCAGAAGGACCCATTCATTCATCCACAGAGCGTAATTTTGACCTGAACCATAGAACAATCAATGTCCTATTCAATATCCCTAGAAGTATTTATTTGTTATGGGAAAACAGTAGACTTTGTGCCTAGCAGATTTAATGTGCACCAGTCACCATTTTCGACACGGGGAGTCTTTAACTGGCTGGGATCGAACTCACGACCTCTTCATGAGCACAACGTCCTACCAGCCTATTTATGCTCGCCTCAAAGAATTATACAAATTACATGCTCAGTTAAAGAATTTGCAATTATAAAGTATTACAAATTTTTCCAATTTTGTAAAAATTTAATGATCTCATAAATTGAACTGATTTGTGGTAATCAATTTTATCAGCCTTGGGTGATCTCCCAGTTTGTTACTCTCTTAAACATGATCTTGATAAATTGCACGTGTGAAATTTATTCAACTTCAATTTAATTTTTTTGTTGCTACTGAAAAAACTTTGATATTTAAATCAATTTTTTTCCATGCATCCTAGTTCATCTAATCAAATATTCATCTAATAGATTACCCAGTTTTGACAGTTTCCCCAAGTCCAGGGCTGATTGTGCTCCGGAAAAAATCCGAATTTTTCTCTAACAGTGATCCGGAAGTTTCCGGAGATCAAAGGTTCAGACATTTCAAAAAATTATTGATCACAAAAGTTTCCGGAAATCAAATTTTCAGAGGTGGAACTTAAAAACACAGTTTATTTTATTTGTTTGTAAGGGAGAACCAGATAATTTATGAGCTTATACTCAAGATTAATATTTATTTTTTTATCAGTAAATAGTTATTATTATCATAAACTCAAGAAAGACATATTTGTAAATTTCAATTACTTCTCCAGGTCTTTCATAGGTATGTGTAAAATTTTAAATATATTTTAATTAAACTAAGAAATATTGAGAAAAAGGAAAAAACCTTGTTTAGATTTTTTTCTAATTATTTTTTTACTCAAGAAATTTTCCGAAATTTTGAGTTGGGCTCACAATCACCCTTTCAAGTCTAATTGTTACTACCCTTTTGAGCTATAACATGAGGGAAACCGTTTATTGCGAATTTAATTTCACCTACATAGGTTACTTAAAGTTTAGAGAAAAGCAAGTTCAGGTAGACATAGAGTAAACCATAAAGTTTCAAATTATGATTTTTTTTTCTCAAAATATCAAAACACAAACACTTTATGACAGTATTACTCACAGTGGAGAAATGATCCTCCCATAATTTGTTTGCAGTTGAAACTTTATGGTTTACTCTAGGACTCTAACTAGACTTGCTTTTCTCTATGCTTTAAAATGTCAATGGAGCAGAAAATTGGTGATTAAAAATTTCTCCCATGATATCACATCATCTTAGCATCTCCAATAATTAAATTGTATCATATATCTTTATTTTAATAAAAATTTAAAAGTATGCCGCTTAATTTATGCTAATTTGTTTGACATAAACAAAGAAAATATGAAAGTAAGTAGGTTTCAATTTGCGTCTATACATTTATAGAGTCATTATAATGCTGATTTATGTTTAGTTATCTAAGATTAATGATATTTTATCACTATTATGTAATCCATAGACAATGGAAAAAGACTGAAAAGTTCAAAATTGTACTTTTCCCCACCTTTCCAACCATACATCATTTTACTATGAAATACTCGTTCTTTTTAGGTTCGTTCAACTAGCCGAGGTAGATCTCTCGAGAGTCTCGACATGGATGACTCTGTCTCAACTGTGATGCATCCTCCCTATTACGGCAACTCCGACTGCTGGTATGATACTGTGAGTGCATGGAGAAGTAATGGATATGACACAGACAGTGAACTCAGTGTCCACGACCATTACAACTCATATGAAACTAGTGGAACTGCAACTCTCAACAGACCAAAAGGCATGGTGAAACCAAGACCAGTCGCCAAAATCACCGCAAAGAGCCGGCAATCTGATCCAGAAATAAACTATGACATAGACGATGACCCAAAAACCCTCAAAATAGCAAACCAAATGATAGACAGCTGGTCACCCCAGCATTGGTCCAATATGAACTCTTCACAGCTTTATGGTACATTGAGGAATAAAAGAAACCCACCGCCTCCGCCTAAGAGAACTAACTCGATTAAAAACGAACGTAGCATTGAAGCAATGAAAGACGAGGCTTTTGCAACTTGTGTGAAAGGACTTGCTTCGAGATTTGTTATGGGCAGTACTACAGAACTTCCACCTCCTCCTGGTGATACTGACAGATCAGTATCTCCAGCTTTGACTGAAGACTTTCCTCCTCCTCCTTCCCCTCTTTGTTCTGTTTTGGACTTGACAGATTCTTCTGTTCCGAAAGAGGACAATGTTCGTGCCAAAGATTTACCAGGTGATAATTCTCGCGCCAAGTTCCGGCAGAGGCGAAAAGACTCTGCAGACTCTAACATTTCGACATCTAGCACAGAGTCGAATTCTCTACCTTTTGCCAATGAGAATGTTGGGACTATCAAACAAAGAGCTGCAAAGTCTATAGCTTGTGAGAATTCGCCGGCTGCTTCTCCATCGTCGACACTCAGGAAGACTAGCTTGCCTTCAAGTCAAGGTACATAATGTCAAATCTAAGTTCAATTTATTTAACCCTCTGACTGCTATCGCAGAAATCTCATACCTCGTTGCTTTCTTAGATGTAGACGGATTGTGAGTTAAAATCCTCTAACCATTGGGCTAACTGATTTTTTCTCTTCATGTAACTCAAATGCGGTTTTATTCCATCAAAAGGCCCTCCACAAACCCTAGCTTGTCCCAATACTTGATCCAAAAGTTCACTTGCCTTCTGTATTGGGTTCAAAACTACAAGTCTATGATGTTGAACATTGATAGTGATAAACTTAAAATCGGATTGACGGTTCTGCGTCAGTTACAAAAGAAAAATACCTCATTGCTTAACAACGAGGAGAAAAAAATTTTTTTTTTTAATTTGTCTGCTATTTAGTATGTAAATTCATAAATTATAAAAATTAAATCATGGCATTTTAAAACTTAACCATTTGGGAAGAGACTATGTATTAAAAGTATCAAATGTTTTGATCACTTATATGGTGGATAGATGTGTAATAGAATTGGATTGTGTATTATATTGTAATGTCCTAATACACTGCTGACAAAATCAATATTGCACAAAATGTATTCATTTCCCTCTGATTGTTTAAATTAAAGCAATTAGCAGTCATCTATTTCTTAATATACCTGCTAAAGTATTTTTTGTCTACATATTGATTTCTATACTTTGCCTGAGCTCTTGCTCTTATATGGTTTGTAAAATAGCCCCACAATGTATTTGTCATTTGAATAACTGTTTTTATGTTATGTGTGGCATTTTTACATCTACATAGCCTAAAAAAGTAGCTTATAATTATAATAGCTAACCGTATAATATATAATAGCTAACCGTATTTTTACGTTTACAATCTCAATTGCCTTATTTTCAATACTTATAAAAATTAATAAGATAATTTGATAAGGCAAAATTTGTATTCAATTTTTTAAGTAAAATTTATAAAGACATTAATTTTATTAACAGTAACATGCTAGGTTTCTTTTTGAATAACAGTCACTTAATAAACGAAAGTTGTTGTATTGAAGAAAAAAAACAGCACTTTTCAGAGGAATATTTTTAAAGCTATTGTTTTTAAATATAAGTTAGTAAAAAAAAATTATTTTTTTAAAGCATTAAAATCTTTAAGTTGATTAGATGTATTTTTAAAAAACTGCAAATTGATAGTGAGTTGAATTCTATAAAAAATTAATTCAGAAAACACATAAAACGTTTTTAAAATGGACAAAATTTATGTGGCAATGGTTTAAAAATAGTTATTCAAAAAGTGCATTTACATTCCTACATGTTGCCAGGTACTAGTTATGGTACTATAGGCCATATTAAAGATTAATGTAATAAAGATTTGCTCATATTTCCTGAAATATGACAAAAAACACAAGGGAGTAAAACTAGTGTTAAGGAGCCCAATTATTAGATTGATCTTGACTAAACTATTGGAACAATTCAAAATTGTTGAAATAAATAAATTCAGAGAAGTTAAGTTTTTGTATGACATTCCCTAACGTAATAAGAGTAGTTAGCATATTTAAGGACAACCCTTTAAACTATTAAGATTGAAAATTCAATAGTTAGAACAAAAGTTGATTAGAGTGATGTTTTATTTAATGAAATGATGACCCACTGAGCATAGTAGCATTCATTCTATAATAGGAATTTTCAATTGTTTAAAGACTTAGTGTTTTTCTTATTACAAATCCTAATATTTTATAAATTGTTGTAGTTAATATAATATAAAATCATAAATTCATTTACTAAACACAGTGTAAATATGGAGTAAAATTTCAACAATGACACTCTACAAGCTTCCAGGAATTGATTTAAAAACTGACTCTTTTATGAATTATGTTCTGTAAATAACGAATGTTACTCCTGTTGTACCTACAGAATTTTTAATCTATCAGTATATTTAAAGTAAGATATCTATCAAATAGCATGTAAAAAATATTAGATTTTTCTATTCTGATTTATTTTTTATTTATTTCTTGCAGCGTCTGTGTCAAATAAACGAGTAACAGATAAAAAAGTGCTAAAGGATGGTAGTAGTCGTGCCATGGATCAGTAAGTTCCTTTTATTTTCTTGAACTATATTAATTATACTTAATAAACTGAATTAATTTTAAAGGTTTTGATTTAAAAAAGATGTATCATAGATATTTATATAATATTGTGTAATTTCTATATTGTTAGTCTTTTTTATATTGCACGAAATTTTGAATATGTAAGAACAAATTTGCTTAATCTCATCTGAATTCATTTTACCTTCTTGCCGTATTGCAGTAGTTCACCCCTACAACTTTGAGGGAGAGTAACCAGGGATCCGGTTAGGGGTTTTCTGAGAGGTACCTATTTTGTGAAAATTAAAAATTATATTAAAAAATCAGCACAAAAATATTATTTATCGTTTCTTATGGGATACAAAAATGAAACTTTAGGAAAAAATATTTTGTGAAGTTACCATTTTTCCTTAAGGTTAATTTGTGAAGGTACTGCTAAAGGGTAGTAAATTTGGCCTGGACAGACCCCTCGTAACCGTACAATGTACTATTTTTCAAACAAATTATCATTATCATTTACATACTGTATAATATAATTTAATAGGTATTTACTGTACATAAATTGGTAATTTGTATTACAATTTTGTAGGTAGCATCATTACTAAATTTTGCATGTGTGAAACCTTTTAATAGAAAATAGCATCAAAACAGTTCTCTAGGACTAATTTTTCTTCTTCTTAATATACTTCTAACACTACATTAAAAATTATTATGTAGTAGTTATTTTTTACTTTTTCTTGGTCTAAAAAGTTTCTTTTTAGCCAAATAATAGCATATTTTTAAAGATTTAAGATATTAGGTAACTGCAATATTATGACAGTAATACCACTACAAAACTCTTGTAACTATGTTTTTTAAGTGTTTGTTGTATCGAATCTATAGCTTTTAGTATTATCATGGGGCGTAGCCTTTTTAGAAAGTGCTTAAAGGTGCTTATTTTCGTTATTTAAAAGCCCATAAAGATGCTTTTTTCATTGGGTGTTTTTAAAAAGTGCTTAATTTTCCCTTTTCAAAAATGAGATGCGAAAGCGTGCTTTTCACATTGTTCTATTCAAAATTTTCACAGTTCGTTTCGGCGTACCATCGGTCCATAGCGCATGAAAGTGCCCATCATTTTACTTGTTTGATGAAATACTTGCGAGTCCATATGTGCGTCGACTGAACTGGGTTCTGTGAGTTTATTGCCTTCTCATGTGCAACTCTGCTGCATTTTGCAAGATATTCTCAATTTCAGACTTCATTTTCGACCCTCTGATATGGAACCGAAAAATCCTTCGATCATTTTATAGCGGCTAATATAATCAAGAAAAAGAGTTCTTTGTTAGAAACTAGTTATTTTCTCGTGATCATTTAAAGTTTTTGAAAATTATTTTGCATTTTGTTAATGTATATAGTGCTTCAAAATACTTTTTGAGTACTTAAAAAGTACTTAAAAGGTGCTTATTTTTTGTTGAAAGATTTGGTTTTGCACCTTGGTTATATTTACTTAATCTAATCACAAATCCATTGTTAAATCTTAGCTAGCTCAACTATTTAAATTCATAAATTTTATAAAATTGAAGTAGTAACAAATATCTATTTTATGGAATATGTATGTTGAGTGCCAATAAAATTATAATTGTTTTACATTGTTTTTATTTTAGTTCTGGTGCCACTGATGTGATAGTTGATATAGAGAACATGTTGGCTAATTTATCCACTCAACTAGACGCTATGTTAGAATACCAGTTAAAGGAGGGTTGAATCTATCAACCGTAGCTCTGTCCAAATTTTAACAACCGAACAACAACCATTTTTACTCACTTTTTGATGTTGGAAAAAAGATATAGAAACATTTTTGGATTATTTAATTAGACGCTGTAGCTGGCTATGGCAACAAAAAAAAAGAATTTTTAAAAGAAATTCATTTTTTCTCCCTCTTTTCAGTGTGTAGTTCACAGATTTTTCAACTTGTTGCTGATATCAAAACAATCTTGAATTGAAAAAGAAGAAAAAAATATTGTGTAAGAAATACTGAGCTATTTTCATATGAAAAAAAAAACTGGTAGTGTTTTTCACATTTGTACCAAAATAGGATTTTATGTTCTTTAACCAATCGGTTCTGTTCCTTTTTTCTTATCTTTACGGAAAAATTTTGTTTTCAATATAGTTTTGAATTGTTTTTATGTGATCAGGGTTCATTCAGTACTAAAAAAACACTTAGTGCTTAGAATGCAGTGCACAGGGAAATAACGATATGTTTTAACAATATATCATTCTTGCGAAAGTGAATAACATGTCTTTTGCCGAGTATCGAAAGTAGGATAAGTATCCACAACAATAATATCACAAGTATAATGGTTAATAATACAATCCTGTGTGCTTAAATTAACTTTGGGTTACAAAAATATTGTGAAATTTTGATTTTTCCAATGATTTATCGCAACAATGAAAATTCTCACATTGCCTGCCTTTTTTAAACAATTTATTATTTTTAAGTAGAAATGTGGTGATAAAAATAAGCTTGCTTATTAGAACTAATCTTTAAAAAAATATTTAAATCTACTAACAAAAATCTATGTTTTCAGTTGGAATTAAAAGGTTTGTTTTAATCAAATTGGAAACTAAAAATAATAAGATATCCAGTTAGCGTTCTATCAATAGATTTACTATTGCTGTTAAATATTAAGTTGGTAAAAAATATTTTAAGGACATATTTTTTTTAAATAATTTTAAATTTATATTGTGTCTTTTTGCAAGAGCTGTCTGAACCCTGGTTACTAATTATTATGTTCCTGTTTAAACGAATGTGACCTCTGAAGGCTTTTAACCGTAACAAATTTATGTTTATGAGTAAAATATCAAATTGCAGCAGTAAAATGAAAGTTTTTCTTATTTTTTCGTTACACATTATCTATAACTTATGTTTAGATAAGATTTGTGTATTATTGAATTTCATTAATTTCAACGCAACTAAATTTATGTCATTAAAAATTAATGTCAAGAAATTATGTTGTTTCAGTTCTTTTATATATTTGAAAAATATTTGTTCAAAATAAGTAACAATTATTTGAAAAAAAGTATACTAGTAATCTTACTGTTAGAAATGGCCTATATTCAATTTTAAAATAATTAAATGACAGCATATTTGTCGCCAAATGAAATATATTTTTGCTAGTTATCATTGTCATTTGATACAATTTTTTCAGTAACATTTAAAATGTTAAAAAAAAAAATTTCTCTTTATTTTTGAAAAATCTGTTTCCCGATTAATTCCTTATGTTTTTCAAATATTAAAAGATAAACAGTTAATCTGGTTTGTATTTTAACATGTGTGTGGCTTCCAGTGGCATAGGTAGAAAATATTCTGAAATCTATTTCCAATAAATCTATCTAATAGAATAAAATGCTTCCTAAATATTAATGGAATAAAAAAAAAAATTTATTTCATTCTATGATGATAAACAAGTTTAGATGCTTAAATTACTAATATGAAAAAATATGCAAGCATATTAACCACTTTTAATGTGTCATTTTTTGTTAATTTAAGTTGCCTGAACTTGTATAATTTTGTCATAATTTTTTTTTTTTAAATTATATTTCGGGCTATATCAAATGTAGACAAAATTCAAGACCACTATAAATTATGTAATCGATTTCACTGTTTTGAAATGTTTCTTTCTTGAAACTATGATAATTTTTACTCCTTTCTATGATTTAAATTTTTTCTTAAACACTTTGTCATAGAAAGGATTAAAATGTAAACCATTATAAACTAAAACATTTATCTATGTTCACTTAATCTCAATTATCTGTCGTACTTTTTTTATTAATAAATATTACATAAATAATATTTTACTAATAATTTTTATCTGCAGTGTGGTTAATAATAAATTTCCACTTTGCCTTTTTTTAGGGCATGCAGAAAGTTAAACACACTTGATTCGGAACTTAAAAATTTAAAGAAACACGTATTGAAATTAAATACTTTTGTACATGATAATTAATAGTTTTGAAATTTTAAAGTTGTAGATTTTCTAAGTGCGCCTCTGTTTTCATTGTCTTTAAGTTAATGATCAAATTTATAATACTGAATTTCCTGTAATTTGATCATTGATATCGAAGATAACTTTGTAAGCCAAGATAAATAAGTAATTTGCTAAAAAATAAAAAAAATTCTCAGCTTGTTTATTTCAATTATTCATTCTTGATGTTTAACCTTCTGAATCCTTTTTGAAATTAAAATGATATACTTTTTAAAACATACTATCAATTTATAAGCTATTTTTTTATGTAGAAAATAAGAATTTGATAAAATATCATTGATTTAGATCATAAAAATATCCATTACAAGTCCTGTTGTCAAAGTAATAATTAAATGAACAACTCAGTTATATAAATTTTTTCCTACATTCTCAAAAACATTTATTCCATTTTAAACTATAATATCCATAGCTTGAATCATAATATTATACAATGTTGCAGCAACTTTTAAAAAGTATGAAATTGATCTATATTTCCATTCAAATTTAACTTCTTCAAATTCAAGTTAGTTTAAGTTTAATTTAATGGTATTATGGTTCAAGCATGTTATTCGATGCCAGGTTCATTGCATTTCAAAATTTCTGTCCAAACTAGAACTAAATTTATAATAAATGGTGCTGAAGAATTCTTTCAAAACAGGACAAGAGCGAAATATTAATTGGAATTGAAAAAAAAAACATAATGACCAAATGTTTTGTTCATATTAAGCATTCACATGGTTAAACATCACTTACATTACATGGTAAAAAGTAATAAAATGTTGTAAAAATATTTTTTTATTAGATATGTTAATAACTCTGGAATGTGCAAATTTTTTTCCCTTATACAGAGATCATAATTGAAATATTTCTTAATACGTGTAGCGTTTAGAGATTTTGAATATTTTTTTTAATTAGAATTCAAAATTTTGATTTACGTATTTGTAATAATTTTTATAACGTAAAAATCATTGTAAAATATAATAAAGTAGATAAAGAAAAATATAATTGAAAAATTATCTTAATTGCACATTCTGGGGTAAAAAATTATTGTTGTACTAATTTTTTTATTTCAGGTGATTTAGAATAATTTTTGTTTTTTATTATGTATTTTAATCACTCAAAACTGTTATTAATGATTTTTTTATGCATAAGTATTTATAATGCCCAGTGCATTCATTGCAAAAGATATCTGTTTAACAATATATTGTTGATTAATATCTCCTATCAGAATTGTACTTTCGTATATCTTACAACTATCGTGAAAATTAACTTCAGAATTAAAAAAATTATGTTTTTCTGTTCGTGATGGATTTTTAAAATTATAGTAGCCAACTCATGCTAACTTGAAAAAAGTGCATTATGGCTTTTGGATTCATTTTACTGCTGCAATTTTATGCTTAAAATTTTTTAGCTAAACAAGAAGAAATGATATAGATTGTTAACTGTTGTATGTTGTGATGGCTGTGCTTTGGATTTGGATTTTTAAGATAGATGATATTGGAAGTTGTTAGATACTGTTCTCGACAATCTTTGTGCTTTTCGGTTGCACAAAGTGATTAATGTACTTTTATTTCAATTTTTGTTTTCAGAATTTAATATGTGCTTAATTTATATTTAAGTGCAGATTTATAAATAAAAATGCTTTTTCTTGACGTTTTCCTATTGAAAGGAGAATCGTTTTTATGTAAGAAATGATCTAAATGAAATAAATAAAGCTGTAGAATTTTTTGTTATTTACTGTTTCTGGTCTTTTTTTGTTGTTTTGATTTTCAGTAAACTTCATTTTTAATAAAGAAGAATCAACATCAGACACAAATTAATTAGTCAGAGAGGAATTATTTTGGGAATTAAGATAATTCTTCATCGACCAATTCAGATTTTGAGCCTCAGTCAGTGAGTATGCCGTAATCTGAAAAATATGAAGTAGTTGATGAGTAACCGTAACATGACAGTGTCATGTGTGCAACTGTTTTGCTTAAAACTTCAGCCACTGTATTAAAATTAATAGTAATATAATTAATTGCTATAATTTTCTATTAAAATCTTCTAATTGTTATTAAACTTGAATATCTTTCTTCTAAAGACTCAAAGCCACTGAATAATGGGATTATGAACTTTAATTGGTCCCCCTATAATGTAAATTTAATTTCCGCTGTAACTCTGCATTTATTTAAAAGAATCGGAAAAAAATTTGCACACAATTATAAGACTAAAGAAGAAATTTCATCCAAAAAAATCTTTACTTATTTTATATTAATTCATTTGATAGTTATCGAAAACCTTTTGAATTAGGAGAGATTCCAATTTTTACATTTTACTATAGTTAGTAAATTTAGCTAACAAAAAGAGTACAATCAATGGAGCTATTCTTGAAAAATAAAAGACAAAAAATTCTGCATTACATAGTTTAAAAAAAGACAAATGAATGTGTATACTGAAAAATTCTGCAATAGAAAAATAACATAAGCGACAAAAATTCGCAATTTAGTTTAAAATATTTGAATTGATGAATGATAAGCACTTAAACTTAACGTAAAATTCTTTTAAAAAATCACTTTCATTTCATCAGTTTTCTGAAATTCTATTTTAGCCCAAATAGCGTTAGCAAGGGAGAGAAAGTAATTGTTAAACAGTCTTTCATGAAATCTATCTGGAAACATATACGTTGTTTTCTCAATTGTACAGCAGTATGCGTTGCAATTAAATTAGTCTTAATATTTTATTTTAATTAAATAGAGATCTCATTTGTTAATAAATTTAACTATTTAAATTAATTTTTATTAATTTATGTTTACATATTATTATTAATTGAAAAGTAAGCAATATTAATAAATTTTAAAAAAATAATAATAAACATTTAATATAACAAATAATAATAAATAGCAAACAATTAATTAAACAACCTAGAAATAAGCAATAGCGCTACCAATTCGTCATCAAGATCAATTTTCAGTTCGACTTTGCTTATCAGTATTATCAATTGAATAAACGAGATGCTCAGAGGAAAAAAAAAACACGTTACTTTTTTACTAAGCAGTTAAATTGGCAATGAAAATTACTATCTTGTAGTCGAATTTAAAAAAAGAAAGATGAAGTTGGTTTATATTATATTTCCACAGTTTTTCACTTAATTGTTAAAAAATAATGATATGGAGCAAATATAAATGAATATTTATGTTAATATTATGGACTCCATTCATATTTCTCATTCTTAAATAGTTCTACCCAGAAAAGAAATTGTATAACAGCCCAATTATTTGCTGGAAAAAGCCCCATTATTCACCTAAAAGTTTGTTTCACTGTACCAATGCAACCATGACGATGAAACATCTTTTACAGTGGGGTAAAACTATAACGTTTAGGAGAAATTTTACATGTTCTTTTATTATAATTATTATTTTAAAATAACTGTTCATTTTAATCATTAGTAACTAATTTTTAATGTTTCCTTTATTTTTTGTTTTTTAACAAATAAAATAAAAAGTATTTTAATGTATGCAAGAATTCAAGCTCTTTTTAAGTTTAAAACTTTACATAGAAAAATATATTTATAAGAATGAGTTAATTATATTTAGTGCTGCCATCTAGTAATAAAGTTTAGAACAAACCGCTATTTAATTTATTTATTTGTTATATAGTTTAAACTAATTTTAAAAACATTTCGTGAAATACCAATTATAAATATCCTAAATATTAAAAGTTAAATATATGTACGATTAATAAAAAAGATCAAAGATAAAAACTTCTTAACAAAAACTTAATTTAAAATTTTTTTATCACTTTTGCCTCAATAAACAAACAGTTCTTCAATACTATTTTCTGCATTTGTATTAAAATATGGTAAAATAAAGTATAAAACTACTTAAAAAAATTTTGTAGATATTTTTTTATTATTCAAAAATATATAAAATCATGGAAAACATTCAAAACGAGATCAAAATCTAAAGTAATCTTGCGAATCCTAGAAAAAGGATTATTGCATTCTTATTCAATTATAAATTGGAAATAAATAAAAATATTGATAAGTAACCGAATAAATTTAACACTTTACATAGATTTAAAAAAAATTGGTAAAAAAAAAGTGTCAGTTAAAAAAAAAGCGTCAAAAGAAGTTCTAAAATATCACGTGCCATTATGCCTTTCTTTTGCATCTTTTGCCGAAAAGACTAATTAATAACAAACATTTAAAAATAATGCAATTAAACCTAACCTAAAATCTGAGATAGAATTTGAGAAAAATTTTTAGTGTTATTATTACGCATTATTACCATTATTATGTGTTATTACTATTAATATTATCATAAATTATAACATAATATAAATATTAAATATAATACATTAACGGTAATACTATTAATAATAATAATTACGACCATACATAAAAGTAATAATATATAACAATTATTTTATATTATTACTATTATTATGTATTATTACAATTATTATTAAACAATTTAAATAACGAGTTCGAAACCAAAAACAAGCTAAACGAAATTTTAAAAATATGTTTGTGTGTTAGGGGGGGGGGAAATGCAAAATTACAAATTAACATTTTGTTTTGTTTGCTTTTGGTTTCTAACTTTTTATTTAAATTGCTTACATTAGTCAAATTTGGCTTCAGCTGCTTTTAGCCCTTTTCCATTTTGACTTATTCTTTTAAAGTTTTTATCTTAAAATTTGTTTAAATCAATTTCATTCTCCGATTGTATGCAATCATTATTATTGTTGACCTAAGAAAATGGAGTGACAAATTTTTAAACTTCGAATTTTGCAAATAATCAGAAATAGTATATTCTAAAGAAACTACAGCTTTAAAATACTACGCAATTTTAAGAGCATTAAAAGATGATTTCACAGAAATCTGAGCCACAAAATTTAAGCAATTTTATTAATTTTCATTTGTTAGTAATAAATTATTACTAGGCTAAAACAAAACAGTTGCCTTTGATAAAATCGTTGCAGCTTTAAAATAATTTCAATAGATTAAAGATTGTGCAAATGATAAGAAATTATTTATAATTAATTTTAAAAAAAATATGATACTCCTCCAATGATACATTTAAAATATTTTAAAAATAACTATTTTTCTGACAATTTTGCTGGAATTTTCACAATTGTTTTTGAATCATGGAGACATGAAAAATTTTTTATAACTCACTTTGAGCATTTTGTCTGCGACTATTATCATTTTAAAATCTTCGGGTTTTAACTTTCATCTCATCATGCTAAAACTAACAAACTAACACACATTGTTGTTTTAGATTGAAAAGTATATATAGATGTTCTGTAAAGACCGCTTTAATTTAAATTTTTAAAATCACCCTCCTGTCTGAAATTTAGATATCTCAATACGTTTTTTATTCTTATCTTTTATTATTATACTTTATTTCCTTTTTATTATTTTTTGTTTGATTTTTATTACTCTATACAATTAATTTCATATCCTATAATCTTTGTCTACGACCTCTTAAAATCATTTTAAAACCTTCCGTGTTTTAACCTTCAAAACACCATGAAAAATTGACAGAACAACACAGATTGTTATTTTAGTCTGAAAGCTAGATGCAAATGTTCTATAGTAACCGCCTTTAATGTATGTTTTTAGAATTCTCAAAAACGTTCGGCAGTTTGTACATCTTAAGATTTTTTTAATATTTATTATTCCTTATAATTAATTTCATATGTACTCGGTCTGCGACCTAATGAAATTACATGATGATAAAACTAACAGACCAAGACAGATTGTTGCTTAAGCCTGAGAACTATGCACAGATGTTCTGCAATGACAGCCTTTAATTTTTAGAACCCCTTTAGAAAACTGTTGGAAATTTGGACACCTTAATAATTTCACATTTCGGATATTTGCCATTTCAAAAAATCTTAGTGTTAATTTTTATTTCTCAAGAAACTATTCGACCTCTTCTCAAACTTTCGATTTCTTCATTTAAAAGTATATAAATTATACTGGTGTGAAAATTTTTATACCTTACAAATCAAAATAATTACGATTGTTAAATAAAACAATTAAAAGTAATTATTATCTAACGAATCATTAAAAAATATTTTTTGCATGAAATTATCTTTGAATAAACAATTTTTACAACATGCAAACTATTTTTTTATTATTGGTTTTACAAGTTACGAATGAATGGAGCACGGAAAATGGAAATACGCAAAGAAGTTAAATTAATATTAAGGTGGCCAAACTTTTTATCATTCTCCTGCATAATCTATTTTGACCGTATTTTCCAGGTTTGAGGTTGGCCTTTTATTTTGAGGTTCTAACATCCCAATCAAAAAAATAATAACAATGAAAAAATAATTCAGAGATCACTCGTTTTTGTGTCTAATTTTGTAACTTAAAATATCGTTTGCACATATTAATTAATTTCGACCGATAAAAAAATATTTGAGGTATAATTTGTTTCAAAAGGGCATAATTTTTCCAAGTTATGCCTTCGTTTTGTGTCTAATTATGTAACTTAAAATATCTGCACAAATTAATTAACATCGTTAGTGTTTGGCCCTCGAATATTTAAATTTAAATCTTATAACGTAATAATCCGATCACTTGATCAAAAGTTATTACTGTTTTTTTTTTCGCTTTTTTTTTTTTTTTTGGCGCAACACCTAATTTTTTAAAGAAATAAAAAATTATTAAAAAAAAATTGCGACCGATAAAAAAATATTTGAGGCATAATTTGATCCAAATAATTTGTTACAAAAGGACATAATTTTTCCAAGTTATGCCTTATTATTAAGCATTGTTTTAGTTTTGGCTCAAGAGAACACTTTTTTATCGGTAAATAAAACTCTAAAATAATCAAAACTCTTATTACATTTAAATCGAAACAGTCTCAACCTTTGATTTAAAATAATGAAAACAAACATTGAAACCATATTAGATACAAACTATCTTACATAAAACCTTGACATTCAAAATATCTTCACACGTGTAGTAAGTTTTTAAAAAAAATTTTTTTTTTAATTTCCTGCGTCTTTAACATTTTTCTTCTTTACTTTCGCAACAAACATTTCCTGTTCCTCGAAATTCTAAGACTACTTTCTTTTTCAATCCCTGCAAGTGCTTTTTTTAATCCTTTTTCTTCTTAAAAAAGTTGCCTACTCTTAATTCTTTTTCTTGCTCATTTGTCCAAATTTTTTAAAAAAAATGTTCTTAATTCGATAATGACTGCATTTTACTTCCTTAATGACTAGATTAGTAAAATAAATTAAGAAAAATAGTCTTAATTATAACAATTGTGTAATGAATTTCTTAGACCGAATCCGTTGGCACGGAGAACAGTGGGTAGCAACCCACATCAATAATTAAAAAATTTCAAAAATATCTCTTAATCTACTCTCTCGTAATATCTCAGACAAATGAAAAAATAATTTCTTGACTCATCATCGGTTGAAATTTAAATTGATTAAAAAAAACTAAGAAATTTTTTTAAAAAAAAACTATTATATCACTTAACAAATTTTAACTCATGGAAGAATATTTTATTTTTCAAATATGAAATTTTTGAGAACTATTGCTGTTGTTTATTTAAGTTTCGCCGGGACAGCCTGGTCGGTAGGGCGCTGAGCCCATGTCCGAGAGTTCGAACCCCGCCGGCCGAAGACTCCCCGTGTAGTAAAGTGACTGATGCACGGTAAATCTGTCGAGTCGCAAAAGTCCTCCATGTTCCCATAACAAATCAAAACCTCTGGGGGTACTGGATTGGAGATCGATCGTTCTCTGATTCAAGTCAAAATTACGATCTGTGGATGAATGAATGGATGTATAAATTGGTCCGCCCTATAAACGGGTGCGACGTATGGTGTGACAGAAATCGAATTCTTGGCCATAGATGGCGCCACTGAAAAAAAAAGAAACGCACACGTTGCCTTAAATTTGCTCGGTTTCACCAAGCAGGCCCACTGAATAAGTGGTATTACAATTTTTCAACAGCATAAAACTATCTTTAAATAAAAGTTTTATAACAGTGTGCATAGTATGTATTTATAATTTTCTTCATTAGTCTTAAAATGAGTTTAACATTTAAAACTTTTCAAAATTGTTCAAATCTCCCCCTCGCCCTGGCACTTGCATGGAATTTTCAGTAAATTGAAGCATAATGTATTGCTTGTTTTCCATCGTCTTTTAATCTCGCCATATCGATAAAAAGTGCAGTTTTGTTCATTTATCACGAAAATTTCTTTATTCTTTTGTATTCCCAATATTTTCACCATGCTATCCAGAAGCTTAAGTCCGCTAACTCTTTGCTAACAAAACCTTTGTACGCCTAAACGGTACGCAGAAAGCTATTTTCCAGCTTTAGCAACTATTTCTTTTTCAATGTTCGCACAGAATCGGTACTTGTCGAAGGTTTCAATGAATGATCCATTTTAACAGTATTTAATAATGCTGCTATTTTGTTTCGATCAAGAAAATTGTTCAACACGGTTGCGACTGGAACCACTTAACCAAGTCTCAATCTAGCTCTACTTTTATTCAGGAAAAACAAGATGGTTCTTTATGAACATTCTCTCCAGTATACTTTTACATACATTATTCCTGTATACATTCAATATACATTTCAGGAATAGGTTTAAAAATTGCAACACGGCCTTGCAAAATTAGAAATTTTTGCTCTAACCTTTCCTGAAATAATATTCCAATACACACCGAAGAGCCATTATATTATGACCACCCTGCTAATAACATATAAGACCACCTTTAGCCCTCAAAACTGCAAGCACCCGCCGTAGCATTGATTCCACAAGGTGCTGATAGGTAGTCTGAGGTATCTGGTACCAAGCGCTCACCTCACCAACTGGTCCTGCAATTCCCTCACATTGCGAGGGGGTAGCGTTGCGGCACGAGTTTGGTTTTCCAAGTAGGACCACAAATGCTCTATTGGATTAAGGTCAGGTGAATTTGGGGGCCAAGACATGACTTGAAAGTCACTGAAATGTTCCCCGAACCAATCCATGACGATTCGACCCTTATGACATGGTGCATTATCCTGTTGGTAAACACCATCCCCCGCAGGAAAAACTGTTGCCATGAATGGGTGAACCTGGTCTGCAACTATGTTCAAGTAGCTTACAGACGTCAGGGATTGTTCTATGAGGATTATGGGTCCTAATGTGCCCTATGAAAACATTGTTCCTGGGCGAGAAACCATGAAAACCTGGGCGAGTTCATTGTTATAGATGGAGGGTGGTCATAATGTAATGGTTCTTCGGTGTATATCAAAACGGAAAAGAGCAAAAACTGGTGCGAAAAACATTTCATTTTAGCATTCTTTTCGAGAAAAATTAAATTCCCGTAGCTACCAAGACTTAGCATATATATAAAACTGCTTCTTTCCTGAGAAAAAGTAGGTATTGTTGAATAGTTTAGGACAGCGGTTCTTAACCTATGGGTCGCGACCCAAAATTGGGTCGCGAAGCATATTTCTTGGGTCGCACTGAGTCGAACCAAAAAAGTTAGTAATACACCAAATAATAAGTAATACCAACACCTCCTAGAAGAAGTCATTGTGGCTTACTCAGCCTAATTTTGACTTTTTTTTTGGGTCGCGACATGAACATATTTCTCAAATTTGGGTCGCGGCTTAAAAAGGTCAAGAACCACTGGTTTAGGACAACTCCTCCCGAAAACTGAAACGGTTTTTTCTACCATCTTTTCCGTCTCGCTTTCACCCCTGGTACCATACATAAAGCGAGCCTTTTTGACTACCATTTCAAGATCACACGGATGTGATTTCAGTACAGTACTCTCGTATGACACCTAGTATTAATACACATATACTACTCTATAGTATACGTTCTCGGAGTATGCGGGCCTGGGGAAGCTCATGGGCAGTATTATGGTGTGAAACTGCAGTCATTTCTGAGATAATATGTACAAAAACTGTTTGAGTTTATTTTGCTGTCTGCGATGGAAATTTTTGAATCTCATTTAAATTACATTTTTACTATTCTTTAGTTAATATTCAGATTCGTAATACTAAAATGATCATATTTTATTTATAATTAAAACCTTCTTTATGTTTACTTTATATGGCACGATAACCAGGAATATTTTACTTTGTGAGGTGGCTTTGTACCAATTTTTCGTTATGTATTAATAAAGAACTAGGGCAGTATTCGTAAGAGTAAAGACAAACTGATAAGGACAGTGTTTTTTCTGATGTCACAATACCAGTGGGAAAGGTAAATTTAAGAAAGGTGAAACTAGATGAAATTTCTTGATCGTACAAAATGATGGTACAAAACGAATTAATGCATTATGTTATGCTATGTCATCCAGAATTTGAGCAAAGTGTATGCTAGAGCAGTGTTTCCCAAACTTATGACTTTAGTGTACCCTTTCAAAATTTTTCTTAACGCTGTGTACCGCTAATTAAAAAATGAATGTATTTTGTACTGTAAAAAAATTGCACAAAAGTTAAAAATCACAATTGGCTGCTGACACCACTAATTATTAACAAAAAATAGCCAATAATAAAATATGTAATCGTAAATTTTCATGGCTAGCTTTGTTTTCAAATAAAAATCTTTGAAATATTCGTTTGGTGTAAGATATTTCGCACAAGAACGCGTACCCCCGCTAAACTGTTCCCGTACCCCTGGGGGTACGCGTATCACACGTTGGGAAACACTGTGCCAGAGGATGCTTGCACCTGTCTTTGTTCCAAAAAAAAAAAAGCAATAAATTGGAGATAGTCAAAACACCCGATTTTATCTGGTACACCAGAAATCCAATAAAAAAAAACCACTTAAGTACAAAATTTCTGATAATTTGTTTGATATTTATTTCGAAGTCAACATTTTAAATAATTAGCAACATAATAATAATGAACTCGCGTAACACTAATAGAATAAATAGCAATAATAAAAATTAATAATATAATTACTTATAACTATAAGAAAAAGATACTTTTATTTCGGATCTTTATTATTTTTTTTTAATATTAATTACTTCATGATTTACACGTTATGCACTTTGCATTATACTTTATGCTTTTTTATTTACAAGAATATGATAGTTTTCGTCATGCATAAATATGATCATCTACCTACTAAAAAATAAGGTGTGAATTTAGTTACAAATATTTTGAAAAGTCAATTTATATGTTTCAAGGATAAATATTTTTCGAATCTTTTCCTAAACTAGAACAAAACCGATAAAAATATTTGTAATTTTTTTCCCATTATCAAAACTTTGTTATCTAACTATCTGTGATGTGTGTCAAACCTTAATGGAATTGGGTAGGATATCTGTAAGGTGAAATACCTTACGTGACCATCTATCTATTCTAACAACTTAAGTCACTAACTTCTAGTGCTTAATATAGCATGCTCAATCTCATCATTTCACTGGTCGATATCATGTAGAGGATGTTCTGAGGTTATAGTTACAGTTATGGTTAAAACGACATAGGTATTCGGAATTCTTCATCGCGTTGGAATGAAAAAAATAAAACAACCAAGAAATTTTTGTTTTGAACTTATCCTACAACATCGAACGAATAAATTATGATTTAAATTGACTGATTGGTTCGAATGTTCCTAAAAATGATTAACCCTTTTTCGAAGAATTTTAATTAAACAAATTTTTCATACTTTTTCCCTTATTTTAAATTAATATAGATCAAAATAAGTCAAAAATATTATATTTATCATTTTAATTATTTATGATGCTGATGCTTTTCTGCGTTGAATGTAAAATCTTTCAAATACAGCTCTCACTTCCAAACAATAATTTTTCAAATTTGTTTTCATTTGCTGTTATTTAGGTCTGAGAAAAAAAGTTATTTATCATTGAAATTTCTTTAATTTACGAAATCAATTAGTGATAAATTTAGAATCTCAGTGGAAAAAAAATTCAAAGTACTTTTTTGGGATTTTATATAATATTTTAGTACAAATATAATTCCGATAATATAAAAAAAATTTTTTAGAAACTATTACATTGTTTTTTTATAATTAAATGATACCAACATATATTTTTACTTATAAATATAACGTCAGAAAAAAAATATATAAAAGGGACTCATGTGTCTCATCTGCGTCAAAGGGGTACGGGGGCCGTTTATTAATAATGTCACACTCAGATTGGAAAGAGGGGGTTTAGGAAGTTTTGTTTGAATGTGTTAGTTAAGGGATAGGGAGAGGGTAACAATAAAATGTGACATCACATATTTTGGTTATAATAAAACAATTTAAAATGAGCAGATTAAATATTTTTATATTATTAGTTTTGTATATTTTTTTCATCACATTATTTTTATCAAAACTAGTACAAGACTGTTATTGTTGATATTATCACTAATGCCATTAAAACATAGTTAAAGTTTATAAAGGAAAATTGAAATAAACTAAAACATATGTGCTTTGTTTTTGAACTGGTAGCATATGTTTATGTAACATAGTGTGACATTTGACAAGGGGACATGGGGAAAGGGGAAGTGTGACACTATGTGGCAAAAGGGTTCAAAAATATTGAATGAAAGTGTGACATTATTTTATTGAATATTATAGTTTAGTAAGATTTTATTCTGTTTCGTGTGACTTGTTCTGCATATTTCGTTAAACATTGTGTTGTTTTATTACAGCGTTTTATTACAGAGAGAGGCAAATCAGAGCAAAATGCATTTTCACGCACTATGGAGGGGTGGCGAGGAACTCAATGTTAACAAAGGAATCGGAATTTACATGAATGATACTAGATTCCAGGGCATAAGGATAAGCTGATGTGACATCGGTGTAAAGACATTTTGTATTATCTAAATTAAAGTAATGCCACGATTCCAAGAACATGCGGCAAAAGATGATTTATCGCAATCTTTTAAAGTGCATCTGGTTTTAAAGGTTGCACTGACAAGATATTTTGTAAACGCCGCAGCGATTTTTAAGATAGATAGGATCTTTAAGTAACAAATTTAATTTTGTTACAGGCCTGTAAATGAATTTAAAACGGTAACTGGATAGGATATTAAAAATTTTATCGCTAAGTAGGTAGAAAAACGATATAGTAACAAATTCAAAGAAAGGATTTGAAGAAGAGTGGCGTTTGGATGAGTTTCGCAAGGGCTATATCAACCACATAAGAGGAAACAACAAAGGCGCGTAAAACAAAACTATAAAAAGCTGAAATTTTTCGACAATTAGAGTGATTAGAATTAACTTGAGGGAGTAAAAAAAAGGTAAAATGTTTACGATAAACAGAGGTGGGAAAATGAACTGGATGTTTAACCCGTTGCCAGTGTTGCCCGAATCCAGTTCGAGCAACTACGACGTGCAGTACTTGCATACATGGCAGTACTTTTACTTTCGTTTATATTATATTATATTATATCCGTTTATATTATGTGTTTTTATATTATATTATACTAGTTATATTATATTTAGCTTCAAATTTTTTTTAACTTGCTTTAATTAAATAAGATGTGTGCGTAATCCATTACTTTCTTGTGTGTATGTAAAATCTATGCAGTTGTTATTGCATTAAAATTTTTATTTTTGTTATAAAAAACCATTTTTTAACTTTTATAATAACATAGAAACAAAATTAAACAGTCAAATTTTGTTCTCCATTTTTGGCTCATTTTTCTGAAATATATGTCACTGTTAAGGGGTTAATTACAAGAACATTTAAAGGCAGAGTAAAATTAATTTTCTCATTTAAAGTAAACTGAATGCTGGAGTCGACCGAGTTGACAACAGAAAGTAACGCTCGAAAATCTATCATTAAGACAAAAACAGTTGATTGGTAAAACTGCATTATTTTTGTAGTTTATTACAACTACTTTGTTACAAAAGTAGTTAACTACTTTAACTACTTTTTTTAAGTGTAGAGACTACGAACAACTTTCGAAATGTAGTTACTATTTCACTCATTTTAGGAGACGAACTTTGCTGGAGAAATTATTTTACGCCTATGTTCAAAATGGTTTTGCATTAAAAAAAAATTGACTTGTATTAAACAGGGGGAATTATTAAAAAATATTTATTTACAGTAGCCAGTTTATTATTCTAAAACAACTCATTTTTTAATTTGTACAAATTCCTTCAACTTTTTATGCCTTTCTCGACTGCGAATATTTAAATGAAGAAATGCTGGGAGATTATTAAATACTTGCAATTTCAATAAGTGTTTAATGCTCTTTTATTTCCTCTTAAAAATTGAATGCATCGAAAATATATGTTCCCTTCCTTTAATGTTTCACGGGTGTTCATCCGCCTGGGAAAGTGCGATCCAAGTGATAAATTATCTAGTATTCGTAATGGTTAGCTTGAACATTAGTTATACGCGATTCTAAATACATAATTCATGTCAATGCTCAGTCAAAGGGGCATTTTCATGTTCATTTACCGACTCGCGAAGATTTATACCCATCAGTTTTGAAAAATTAGCTGTGTTAGAACTTTTTTTCTCTGTTTTACTCAACTAACATTGAAATTAATTTCCAAAAATTGCTACATTCTACCATTTTTTTAATATCGCACTACTCAATAAACTTCTTCTTCAGCACGACAGCTCCTTACAGGCCTTGGCTGCCTCAACCACACGTAGTCTCCAACGCCTCCTGTCCATGGCGACTTCTTTCCAGTTGTTTATCTTTAATACTTTCAGATATTTAGCAGTGTCATTCAACCATGTAGTTGGAGGTCTTCCACTAGCCCGAGATCCCGAAGGATTTTTAAAGGTGGCGATTCGGACGGCATTACTCACTAAACTACTTTTTTAAAAAAAGTAATGACTACAGTAGTAGGTACTTCCGACCACTGGACAAAAGTTATGGCCATCAATAATCTTTTCCATCATGAGAATCGGAATACCTTAAATACTTTTTCTTTGAAATAATGCATGAAAGTGTCACAAAGAATGAGAAGTCAGGGGTAACCCATGTCTAACCCCTTAATTTTCTTATAGCATTTACCATTGAATTGGAAAGCAGTTTGCTGAGCAGAGGAATTAACAAGGGAGATAATATTTTCACTTTACGTTTTGTGTTTTAAATCACATTTGTTTTCCTCATTCACTTCTAGCGAGTCTCGAGTATGGAAGCCTAATTTTGTGTCCTCGAAACATATCGACTTTTATAACCATCTTCAGATTTTTTAAAGCAAATTAAATTTTACACCATCAAGTAAATCAAGTTATTAAAGACCGGGATAGCCTGGCTGGTAGGGCACTGGGCCCATGTCCAAGACTTTGTGGGTTTGATCCCTGCCGGCCGAAGACACCCCGTGTAGTAAATAGTGACTGATGCACATTAAATTTGTCGAGTCGCAAAGTTTTGCAGGTTCTATAACAAATCAATACCTCTGGGGGTACTGATCCAGGAGTTTCCTTGTCTTCTAGATTGGTTCAAAATTACAAGGCTACGTAGTTGAACATTAGTAGTCGTAAACCCAAGAACTGGGTCGGCTGTTCAACGATGGATATAAAATAAGATTAAAAAAAATCAAGTTATTAGTTACATTTCGATAGAGTTCTTGCTTTTTTTATCATTTAAATAATAATTTGCAATCCCTATTGTGTTAATTTTTTCGCTTGATTTTGAACAAGAATTTTAACAGCAAATATAATGGCAGTCATCACGAAACACCCTGAATACTGTGCAGTTTTGTCTTTCATAGGGATTTTGTAACATTTTAGGGACATTGTTTACATAGAATATTTACAGTGACGTACTGATTAAAGGGTTAAAGTCGTATATCCTTTGGATTTAACTCAAAACAATGAAGGAATTGTGAACTTTTTTTTAGTATGTAAATGCTAACGCCAGGCCACTGATAAACCGCAAAAGTTTATCTAAGTTTTACACAAAATGTTCTCTAAAACGACAAATTTAGCTTAGTAGTTCGATTGGTTCCTGGTTCGATCGCAGTCGGATATTAATATTTATCTAAATTCTTAACAAAATCTAAAATGAAAATCCTTAAAATCTTAAAATTTTGAGGATAAGTTAATCAATATAATGTCTAGAAATAGTTTAAAAGGAAGATGTTTAGACAAAGCTGATTTAGTCTTCGAAATAAATCCATTAGGGCAATTTTTCTTCTGCTCAAAGTAGCAAATTATTCAGAATTTAGTAAACGAAATGTATAATATAATAAAAAGAAAAGCAAAGAAATAAAAATGTTTCCCTGCAAATTACGTAAAATTATCTAATGTTTTGTGAAAGGAATCAAATGGCTCATTTTTTGCTTTTTGCACTAAATTACAGAAAGAATAGATTCATCCAATAAATAACTTCCAAAGACAAAAGGCTGGTTTTTTTTCCCCGAATGAATAATTTTCCATCTCCAGCTTTAATTGAAAGCCTCGTTATATATTTTTTTATTAATACATCAAGCATAGTAATTTAATGCATTATTCTTATGTAAAAAAGAACATGCGATTAAAATTTTAAAAAATCTGCTTTTTGTTTACTTTTCGTGTAAAAAAAAGGAACTGCATTCAATAAAAATATTCAGTTTAATAATTTTCCTTTTCCAAGGTTTACATTAGATTTGTTTATCTTGCTATTAGTTCTATGCAACATGATTTTTTTTTACCTTGGTTCTGTTAGTCTTTTAGTTTTTTATTTAAAATAACATCACGCTTAATAGTTCTTTAAATGATTAAATCCTCCTAAGATACTACATGACAGAAAATAAAAAATAAAAGTTTTCGATAAAATTCGAAGCCTAAAACATCATATATTCATTGATTCTTTTTTATTTATTTACTTTATATTCTTTTTTCTTTTCCAATTTTTAAACATTATTTTGAAAAAATACAGTTTAATATAAACAGTAATTGCTCATGTATGCAATGTATTGCAATGTATGTATTGCAATGTATGTATTGCAATGTATTTTTAGGGAATTAAAATAAATCATTATACGCATTCACTTATTTGGATACCAAATTCATTTATTTCGAATGCAATCACTTACAGTTTATACTAATAATTACTTTATAAAAAAGGCAAAACAAAAAGATATTTATGTAGTAACTACAAATCTTACAACTACAGTAAAAGCTGGTTATACGGCATATAACAAAAAAATCGTTATAGTGACAAATTTCTAAGTCACCATAAAAATTCTGATATTAACAAAACAAAAATTGAATTTTATAGCGATTTAAAAATTACTAGACTTCCGCTATTACAACAAAAAATATTTTTAGGGAACTGCATTTTTCTACTGTTTAAGTTACATTATACGAAGAAGGTACAATTGGAAGTAATTCTTATTTATTTTTAGTATAAATACAGAAAAATAGTTTCCTCCTTACAATTTTAAACTCTTATTCTTGTAAAACATTGTGTACGACCACTAGCTAAGAAGTCATCTCTTCCAAATAAATAAAAAGCTTTCCTGCTTTTTACAAATACTGCTGCGCACTTCAAAAAAAATGCACTTTTTGTTGACCACATATACATCATGTCCTCTTAATTTCTCTTCGTGACAACTTACTATATGTGGTCATTAAGTTGTCAACTTACAGATGACAACTTACTATAACAACTAATGTCAATTTAAAGACAATCTACCATATACAATCATTAAGTTGTAAACTAACTAGTGACAACTTGCTGTAACAGCTACTAATGACAACTTACTATATGTGGTCATTAAGTTGTTAACTTACTAATGACAACTTGCTATAACAACTAATGTCAATTTAAGGACAATCTACTATATACAATCATTAAGTTGTAAACTAACTAGTGACAACTTGCTATAACAGCTACTAATGACAACTTACTATATGTGGTCATTAAGTTGTCAACTTACTAATAACAACTTGCTATAATAACTAATGTCAATTTAAGGACAATCTACTATATATAATCATTAAGTTGTAAACTAACTAGCGACAACTTGCTATAACAGCTACTAATCACAACTTACTATATGTGGTCATTAAGTTGTCAACTTACTAATAACAACTTGCTATAATAACTAATGTCAATTTAAGGACAATCTACTATATATAATCATTAAGTTGTCAACTTACTAATAACAACTTGCTACAATAACAACTTGCTATAATAACTAATGTCAATTTAAGGACAATCTACTATATATAATCATTAAGTTGTAAACTAACTGGCGACAGCTTGCTATAACAGCTATTAATAACAACTTACTATAGGTGGTCAAAGTTGTCAGCTTACTAATGACAACTTGCTATAACAACTAATGGCAATTTAAGGACAATCTACTATATATAATTATTAAGTTGTAAACTTACTAGCGACAACTTGCTATAACAGCTACTAATGACAACTTATTACTTGTGGTCAACAAACGAATGAACCTTTTGTTGACCACATCTATATCATGCCTTCTTATTTTCCTTCTTAACAACTTACTATTAAAATCGTTATAAATGACATCAAAAATTATTGCATTCACTTTCTTCTATTAGTATTTCATTTTCTTCTTACAGAAATGTAACTATTTAAAAATCAGTTCAAATATTCCCGGCCAAAATCTCGGCCTTACATAAAGTACAGAGCTAAAGTAATTCAATCTATTATCTGTAGACAAAAGCAGTCTAGTCTAGATAGATATTTCAATTCTAAACAGTTGTTCAAAATCGAAGGAAAATAGGTGAATATGTCTATTTCACTTTTCGATTTTAACATTAAATGTGTACTTAGCTTACAACGACACTTTTATCTGATGTTAAGAGTTGTCTTTATAACGGACTTATACGATATTTCCTTTCATTCTTGTCTTTCTGTGAGATCTCTTGTATTATTATCGTACGCTCTTCAGTTATCTTTGATAAAGTTTGGAATAAATTCGTAATTTTTCTATTTACACCAACCAGGGGGCTCTGCACCATACTCACTATCGTTCGCTCTTTCTGTCTTTATCTGGTTTAATACCCCATATTTTATACTTCAATATTTTTTATACTTTGTATTCATTATAATCATTATGTTCCAAGTCCCAACTTGTCCCAAAATGGAAACGAATCAAATATTAGTTGAAATAAAAACAATAGCATCATTTCTTTCAATTACTGCTCTATTGCTGCAATTATATGACCAGCATCCCCTATAAAACTGAGAAATTGATAACTAAAAATTCGCCTATTTTCAATTATTTGAAGGAGAATAAAAAATTATTTATGTAAGAGAATCTTTGCCAGGGACTTTTATTCTCAAAATATAAAATTAAAATTGTAAAGCAGTGGGTTTTTGAATATGCTATTAGAGACCAGTTATAGAGACTATATCAGTTTTCTTAGCTTTCCTGGGACGTTGGTCAGTTTCAGTTTTCTTAGCTTTCCTGGGACGTTGGTCAGTTTCTTATAATTAGATAGTGAATATCTCTATCATAACATATAATTGTTAATTGTAACAGTTTTAATTGTAACAGTTAATTTAATTGTAACAGTTATAATTGTAACAGTTATAATTGTAACAGTCATAATTGTAAGAGTTATAAGTGTAACAGTTAATTTGTTTTTCGTTTATATTGAAAAATCTGAAAAACATCATTAAAAACTATTTAATTAATCCAAAATTGCCCATTTGGTGAAACAATGGCGTAACTGATAATTACTCTATTTAGGTTGATTTTGCAGTTACGCCATCGTTTCACCAAATGAACGATATGGCCATATTTGTATCTTCTACAACTATTCCCTAAATAAGGCAAATGCTCTTTTTTTCTCTTCAGATATTTTGGTTCAAATTCACTGGAATAAATACCACTTTCACAAGAAGCGCAAATGTATTTGAAATTATTTCTACTAAAGACAAAAAAAAACCTTCCATAAAAAAAAAAAAAAAAAAAACTGGACTAAATATTTTCACAAAAAGCTAACGAGATTAAAAAATCTTCATAGGACTGTTTTTTAAACATGGACAAAGTTTCATGTTGTTCCATCGAGTGAATTATGAGAATAAGAGATTTCAATTATGAGAATGAGAAGTACAATCGGAGAAAGTTCTTTGAAACTGAGATGACGATAGTAACTTTTTTTTTCACTTTTGGCAAATGAATATCTGCTCAAAAGTTCAAATTTGCAATTAGAGTTTTTTAAAATTGCAGTGAATTTGCGAAAAGTTTGAAAAAATAATTTAAAACAGCATTGTTGAAATGTAAGCTTTGTTAAATCTAAATCGATCTGAAAATAATATATGACGAATACGACGATATATAGCGAATGTTTAATACATTCATGATATATCGTCGCTATGTAATGACGAAGTTTTTGTAAATTGTCTTAAGTCTTAAAAAAGACATTAATTCTAATCGCTTACAAATATAGCTGCTTCTAAAATAGTTTTTTTTTTTTTTTTTTTTTTGCGTGTGTTTAATTTGTACTATATACCTCATGAAAATGCTCTTTATTTGAAACCTAATGTAATGTTGTAACCAAACATTCATTATTCAATTTTGCGAAATATTTTGAAACAGAACTAAATTTGAACATTTTATGTCTAAAATATCAGTGTTGTTTTTACTTGAATGAATTGAATGAATGAATATAATAATGAATGAAGTTTCTAGAGGACATTTTAGGACATTTGAGTAAATTAGCTTTAAAGTTTATGGTTTAACGATAGGAAATAATGATATTTTTCAATATTCAAGTATTGTTACTTAGAACCATGACCCACTGGAAATTTGAACATTTGACAAAATAAATTAATATTACATAGCCACATAAGACTAATACAAAATCTTTCTCCGAGAAATCTTATTTTTCTCATAAATGTCACTTATAATCTTCATTATGATCTTCAAGCTAGGTTGCAATAATTATAAAATTATTTAAATTTTAAAAATTTACTTTATTTATTAAAAATGTCAAACATAAATGCTGTAGCACATATTTGATTTAATATAAAATGTAGTAGCACAAATTGAGAAATTATTTACTTGAATAAAGACAAATTTGCAAATTGTGAATTATATACAAGAATCTTCAACAAATTAGCAAAACAGAAATGCATATCAAACTATGTTTAGAATTGATGTGAAAAGACAAATAAATTGCGATTAAAAATTACTTACTACTTCAGTATTCATCTGCTGCAGTTGAAGTTTATTTGCGTTGCACTAGAGTTGCACAATGAACTATTCACAACGGTCTGGGAAACATCCTTGAGGATGATCCGAAGACATGCACACCACAATCAGAATTGGGATGGACCTTTCAGTTCTGTAGCCCAACGACCTGCGCGCGAAGTCGAGCACCTAGATCAGTTTATCGAAGACCAATACTGCACACTATCAGTCCCTTTGCAGACAAATCAAAGAAATACCGACAGTTGTAGAAGTAGGAAGAGCATCACAGCATATTAGAAATAGCTAATAAATAAAAAAAATTTAGAATTAAAAATAATAAACTGGAGTATTATAAAACCACTACTAAAGAATGCAAGGGCTATGCGGAGTTTCTTTGTCTGAAGTGTATTTTATTTCCGGTAAACACTCTGAAGCGTGGAGGTAGTTGGTTCGATTAACCGTGGTGCACGTTTTATGTGATGGCTTTCTAAAGATTGTCTTTTAATTTTACAAGGGCTTATAAGCTAGTCTGTATTGAGAACATAAATCTGTAAATTTATCTATGAATGATGTAGTTGTTGTAGTTTATTTACGTCGCACTAGGGCTGCACAATTGGCTATTGGCGACGGTCTGGGAAACATCCCTGAGAATGATCCGAAGAAATGCGATCACAATTTTGATCCTCTGCAGAGGGGATGGCACCCCGCTTCGGTAGCCGACGACCTGCACTCGAAGTCAAGCACTTTACGGTAGAACAGTTTAAATAGAACCAATACCGCGCACCCTCGGTCCCTACGCAGACTGATCCAAGTGGACACCGACCCGCACACTGACAGCAGCCAGTGATGCTTGACTTAGGTGTTCTACTGGGAACCGAGTCTCAACGATCAGTCCACTGTGGGACATATTGAATGAAATAAACATTAAAGAATAGGAAAATTTTGAGCTCTGCTTAAGACCAAAATGCGATTATTAGAGGCGGGGTAGGCGAAGGGTATTCTCATGAAATCAGTGCGTATTAAAAAGTCCGAACCTGCTGATTTTCGTAAAAAGTTTATTAAGTTGATCTGGTTACAAAGTAACACATATAATTCAAATGTTGCAAAGATTTCGGGCACCCTTTGCACTGTTTCTTTGAAAATGTATTTAAATTAGTTCCAAATTCAAAGGTATCTGTGGAAGTCGATTAATGGAACTTTTCTTTTTATTCATTTACGCATAAATTGTAGATCTGTATTTTGGAGAGACTAATAAAGCCCTGTCAAATTAGAGAAAAGATAGTACAAATTAATGGAAGATATTTTTCTTCTTTTTTATTTACGTTGCACTAGAGCTGCACAATGGGGCATTGGTGAGGGTCGAGGAAGCATCACTGAAGATGATCCGGAGACAACATACATACGTCACATCCCGTTTTACGGGGGGGGGGACACATTCGCTTACCATATATCCACAGACCATAATTTTGACCTGAACCAGAGAACGATCAGTCTCTGATCCAGTAACCTCAGGGGAATTGATTTTTTATCGGAACTTGGAGGACTTGGTGACCCGGACAGATTTAGCGTGCACCTGCCATCATTCTGTACACTGGGAGTCTTCGGTCAATGGGATCGAACTCACGAGCTCCGAAAACATGACATCGCAATTTTAATTCTCTGCAGAGAGGATGAGTTCCCCGCTTTGCTAGTCCGAAAATCTTAATTTCCGTGCCTATCCGAGAGCATGACAGTTGGACTATTTAGCAAGGACCGATACCGGGTCAACTACTCGCTCACTGACCAATAGCAGTAATGCTTGACCTCGATGTTTTACTGGGACCGTGTCTTTACGATCAATCCTCTGTGGGGCTAAAGAAAATCATAGCAAAGAGATAATGAAAGATACATTTAGGCTTATGGTGGAAATGGTACTCACGACCTAATCCCTTCAAAACGCTTTGCGGATGGAGGATATATAACTGCCAGGTAGAACTTTTTCCATGGCATCTGAAATGATTTGAGACTGTGAATGGTCTGTAGTGTGTAAAAAAAGAAAGGAAGATATGAAAATGACATATTAAAAATTTAAAAAAAAAAACAACAGGCATATGCACTATGAGTTGCCTAATATTTACAAAACTTCTGTAGGAAGAAATTTAAAACTAACGAAAAATAGGAAACTGTTGTTGTAGTTCATTTACGTCGCACTAGAGCTGCACAATGGGCTATTGGCGACGGTCTGGGAAACATCCCTGAGGATGATCCGAAGACATGCCATAACAATTTTGATCCTCTGCAGAGGGGATGGCACCCTCGCTTCGGTAGCCCAACGACCTGCACGCGAAGTCGAGCACTTTACGGTAGCACAGTTTAACGAGGATCAATACCGCACACCCTCGGTCCCTACGCAGACTGCTCCAAGTGGGTCACCCACCCGCACACTGACCGCAGCCAGTGATGCTTGACTTCGGTGATCTGCTGGGAACCGTGTCTTAACGATCAGTCCACTGCGGGACGAAAAATAGGAAACATATATCGTACAGCAACATACAAAATCTCAACTGGAACCTCCAAGAGGGACAATATGTGTAGGAAAGAATCGGCTTACATTACATATTTATTCATTCATTCAATTGCTCATTCATATGCGGACTTGTGTATTCAAAATAAAGAACGCCGTCTTTACCCTTGGCAAGTCAAGAACAGAGAGCGCAAATGAAAGAAAAGCAGCACTAAGGTGCATGCAGAGTTACATCAGGGTTTGAACCCATTACTTCGATGCTTAAGAAAATTTGAAGAAAGAGCAATACCCCTCACCCTCTGCATATTTAAGCCGCGCTAAGAGGATAGGAAGGCACTTTATAACTAATTATATTTACAGAAAGCTAATTTTAAAAAATCTGGACGATGCTTAACGAATTTTGTTACTTAGTCGATTTTTTTATGCACCTTGCTTGTAGGCTGGATTCCGTTGCTTAGAATGTCTCATCAATTGTAAAAGAGCACAAATGACACAGAGATGAAACCAAATCACTAAAATACGTCAGTTCCACCTTAAATCCGGCATATGATACATGTAAATTAATTCTTCAATGAAGGCGGGGGGAAACATTTTATCTATTTAAAAAAAAAATTTCGTACTAATTTTGAATTTATAAAATTGCATTTCTTTATATTAATAAAAGGCTTTTAATGCCTGTTTGTTTGGTACATAACGTAGGATTGTCTAATGATTAAAGGCTTAGAGGACAACGGAGATCAGACTGGCTAAGATGTCAAAGACAGGGAAGAACGTAGGTTGGAACCTCTCTGGACAAGTGGTTGCACCGTTACACCAAAAGCACTGTAACTTGAAGGTAGATGGTTTGAATTCCCTGGTAACAACGGGTTCATCTATGTGATATCCTTCCCTCTAATTTGTCGTAATTGTATTTTAACTGCTTTTTAACACTGCTAATAAGCCCTTGCAAGTGCTTAATTACGGATATAATAAAATATACGGAGCTCTAATCCCACCGTAACCTTGTGAGTAACCTTCATTTCTTTATAATGATAGATACTCATTGATCTCTACCATTCAATTTGACTAAGGTTCATAAGTCATAACTTCAAAAGAGATGCCCGTCTGGCGTAGACTAAATAAGAGCAGAAAACCTTCAGCAGTTTATGAGGCCTCCCTGGCTGAGTGCTATTTCCCGCCAAAGTGTGGAGATAGCGGGTTCGAATCCCGCCGCAACTCTCGATGTATGTTAATGTTGTCCTTCTCTGGATTGTACTATCTGTTTATCAACTCGACATAGGGGCTTATAAGCGGTACTTATGTAGTTGAGCACGCAAAGCTGCATGCAAGTGTAGCAATAAATAAATCCAGCCGTTTATAGGTTATTTCTTATTGCTGCTGGCAACTATACATTTTCCCTAATCGCTCTTGTTGCTGTTGGCAGCCAACTAAAGGGCTTCCCTGGCAGAGCGGTGTCACCCGCCACGTGGAGGTGGCGGGTTCGAATCCCGCCTTAACTCTAGATGTATTCTTCGTGATGTCCTTCTTTGAATTGTTTCATACGTCCTACTACTTGACAAAGGTTTATAAGCCTAAATTGAGCACACAAGTCTGCAAATGTATGTAATTTCAATAAAGCAATAAATAAAGCAGATAACTGATGCACAATTGAAAGGCAGATATGGTGAGATACACTCAAATGGCGTCATCTTATACATCTATATTATGTACACATACCTGTAGAATTGTGCATGTCAAAATAAACCCGAATGTTCCTACGTAAGAAGAGTAAAAAATTAAGAAATTTTCAATTTTAAATGTATTAATTCATTCTATAAAGACATTTTTAAAAAAAACAGCCATTGCGTGGAACAGGCAGCAGAAAATATTACATTAGACATTTACAGAAAACTGACATCTCTGACATGCAAAAAAATTCTAATAGTAGTAATAATAGTGCTTTGTTTACGATGCTCTATGAGCTATTGCCGATGGTCTGAAAACATCCTTTAGGATGAACCGAGGGGGAGTAGGTACTTTATTTATGTCGTACTAGAGCTGCACAATGGGTTATTGGCGACGATCTGGGAAGTATCGCTGAGAATGATCCGAGGACATACCATCGCACTTTTCATCCTCTGCTGACTGAATGGCTTCCCTGTTTTGGTAGCCCGACAACCTGCGCGCGAATTCGAGCACTGTGCGGTAGAAGAGTTTAACGAGGACCGATACCGAGTACCCACGGTCCCTACGTGGGCTGATCAAAGTGGTCACCCACTCGCATATTAGCTACAGCCAGTGATGCTTGACTTCGGTGTTCTACTGGGAACTTTACGATTAGTCCACTGCGGGACATGGTTCGAAGACATTGATCTTCTGCAGAGGGGGTGGCTTTCCCGCTTTCATAGCCCGATAATCTGAGAGCGAAATCGAGCATTTCATTGTAGAATAGTTTAACGAGGACCGATACCTCACACCTTGGTCCCTTCTCAGATTGATTAAAGTGGCCATCCACCCGCTCACTGACCGCTGCCAGTGATCGGTGATCTACTGGGAACCGTGTTTTCTGATCACTGAGGGACTTAAAAATTTTAATAAGAATTTGATCGAAAATGTGAAAATATTAAGGACAGGGGTGTCCCTGAAATTATTATTTTTCTCAAGTATCCAAAAATTAAATAAAAAATCTTAAAATGCCATTGAAAAATCTTACGTCATAATTAAGTTATCAAAGACAGTTTCATTATTTAGAGTAATAATTTTTTAATTAATAGCATTTGGATTTTTTAAAACGAAAGCAAGCAGAAATATCCGTAATTTAAAAATAAATATGCTACCACGTTTTACATATTGGTTTAGTATCTAACTATTGTTATAGGTCTTAAAAAATTAACTACTGGATTAAAAAATTTGTCATAACCAGTACTATTTTTAACTAAAATACACACTAACACCAATTTTGAATATAAAAAAAAGACAACCATACGTTGTCCATTAATGCCAAGACACTTATTACATCTTAACAAGTTAATAAGTGTTCTTATCAATATAAAACAAAATTTTAAAAAAAATGGTGCGTCTTAGTACATTTCAGGATCAGACACTTTTTACAAAATGTTGAAGCTTTTTTTTTTTTTTTTTCATTCTTCTTTATCTAATACCTAATGTTCTACGTCTAGTGGCACAAAGATAATATTCTACTCGAAACGATTGAGTAAGCTTGTAATGATGACTGATTTCGGAAAAACGTAAAAAGATAAGTGTTTCCGTTTTATTCTAAATCTCGAAGCAATTTCGAAAAGCACGCGATCTGTAGAATTTTAAGGAGGGAGATGTATTATGTTGAATTGGGAATAAGAAGGAGTTTTGTGAATCTAAAAATGTGAAAGTACAAGAGCATAACCGAAACCGGAGTAATCTTTTTTTTTTAAGATTTAAACTGATTGATATTGATTTATGGAACAAAGCAACATTTTGTCACAATGTTAGAAGTTTTGGAACGTGTTTAACAATAATATGGTTTAAATTTGTTGCGGTCTAAGTTGAACAGTACAGTAATTCTTAAATTTGATTAGACAATACTATGGTTCGACTTGAGTGGAAATATGGTTAAATTTAACACTTTATTAAGGATGCAAATTTGCACCACATTATGGCTCAATATGGCTCAAATAAGCATGACTTTTCTAAAACTGTACAACTTCGATTTATCCGGGGTTTTTTAAAAAGTGTTTTTGATAGAATTTTGGTCTTTTTTTCCAGCAAACGCCGTAGTTGATACGAAAAATATCCTGCAAACTGAAACAAGTTTCTTTAATATCAAATAAGTGAAAACAATAATAAACAAATCAAATAAAGAAAGACTGAAGAAATTGGTGAATATATCCTGGTTGTTAGGGCATTCCAATTTTTTCCTCATAGTTTTATGCCCGAGAGGTCGTGAGTTCGATTCCCGTCTGCCGAAGACTATCAGTGTGCAGAATGATGGCTGGTACACGCTTAATCTGACCGGGTCACCAAGTCCTCCCAGTTCCCATAGTAAATCAATGCCCCTGGGGGTACTGGATCAAAGATTGATCGTGCTCTGGTGTGAGAATGTGTCCTCCCTGTAAAACGGGATGTGACGTATGTATGTATGTTATTTCCGGATCATTCTTAGGAATGTTTCCATACAGTCGACAAATAGCCCATTTTGCAGCTCAATTGTAACGTAAATAAAATTGCCATACCTATTATCTAGCCTAAACAGTTAGAAGTTTTCGAGCGCGTCTAACCATATCGTTTCAATTTGATGCTAACTAAGTTGAATCGCAATATCTTGAGGATCTCCTTAAATTCGAATGCACATTATTGTTCAATTTAAGCGGAATATGGTTAAATTAATCACAACACTGACGAAGCAAATTTGCAAATATTTTGGTTCAAAGCGTTTAGAATATGGTTGAACGAAAAACTAACTTTTCTGAAATTGTACAAATTTTATTTATCCGATTTTTTAAAATTTTCTACGTGAAATTTTGATCGTTTTTCCTGTAAACGCCGTAGATGGTACAAAAACATCCTGAAAAGTAAAACAGTTTCCTTTAATTTCGAATCAATAACAACAATAATGAATAAATGAAATAAACAAATACTATAAAAAGTAACTAAATTGCTAAGTGGAGAAAATGTAGACGTTTTATTTTAACTCCAGCACATAAATTTCTAGTTTTTTAGATTAAATTTCGGATTTTACGTGAGTGTCCATGTTAAAACTACACCTTATTCTAAATATACCTTATTCGCAATATACACCTTATTCGAAATATACTCTCAAGTTGATATCCGTGTGTGATTCGCACTTGAAGTTGGTTTATTTAGTTAATCAAACACATAGAGAAAGTAACAGAGATATCAAAGTCGGAGATATCCCTATTTTCTTGACAGATTATTTACTACGAATCCAGATTGAGTGCTAAATAACCTTTACTTTTTAATTTGTTGTATTTTCCCTTACGAAAATTTAAGGTATATTTAAGGTTGATTTGAGGTATTTTTGAGGTATTAAGGTTGTTTTGAGGTATATTTGAGGTATATTTAAGGTTGCAGAGAAAACAGCAATAAAAATTACACCTTGTAAAGGTTGTAATTAAGGTGCACGAGGTTGATTTACATATACTTCAGCTTGTTTTGAGGTTGTTTAAAATTCACTTCAAATCATCCAGACTGATAAGGTGATTTTTGAGGTATACCAGGTTTATTTTCTTACACTTGTAACAAAAGAGGTATTTTTGAGGTAGAAAATTTTTTACCTTATTTCAACTAACGAGAGTGAGGTATTTATTGAGGTATATGAAGTCATTTTATTTATACCTAAGCTTATTTTGAGGTTGTTTTAAATTCACTTCAAATCATCCAGACTGATAAGGTGATTTTTAAGGTATACGAGGTTGTTTTTTTTTACACTTGTAACAAAAGAGGTATTTATGAGGTATAAAAAAATCAACCTTATTTCAACTAACGAGAGTGAGGTATTTACGAGGCATAAAAAATATACCCTTTTTCTACTAACGATAGTGAGGTATTTATAAGGTATAAAAAAATATACTTTATTTCAACTAAAGAGAGTGAGGTATTTATTGAGGTGTATGAAGTCATTTTTTTTATACCTAAGCTTGATTTAAGGTTGTTTAAAGTACACTTCATATTAACTAGCTCACTTCCCAGAGTTCCATGCGAACCGGTAAATGGCGTGTGTGTTGACAATCGAAAGTCTATTTGAAATTCGGTAAGTGTGCTTGACATTTATTAATTTAGTTTTATCACTTTTAATCAAATGTGTTTCAATTTTCAATCTTAAATTTCATTATTTTTGTTTTAACCACGCGTCCTGATCTTAAATAATTTAAGTTGGAGGATATTCTTAGAGGCTATCGTTGTAGGCTTAGCAATAAGAGAGAATAACCGACATATTTTTCGTCGCTGTTTAGGGTAACGTTACTGGTGAATCGTTACAGCAGGTTATGCACAGTATATTTTATTGTTTGTAATTTATTCAAATAGAACTATTCTCTTTATTTTGATTAAATGTATATGTTTTAACGTAGCAGTATGCACGCTGAATAATTGAGAAAAATGTTCATCATTTCTCTTATAAATAAGTCATTGAAAATTGAAAGATTTTTAAAATAGCAATTTTGCGCTTTGAAATTCTACTATAGCTGTATGCTCATAGTTTGGATATTTGTTGCAAAGTTTATATTGTTTATATATATATATATATATATATACAGAGCTTATCCACAGTTCCCTGATATTGCTGAGATGACCTAGGTTGTAAATAGAACATGCGCAGCGGCGCAGAAGAAGAGACTAGCAAGCTGCTCAGCCTTCCCCTAGGAAATAGTTCTGAATTTATACCTAAGGAAAAAGTAATCTCTCCTAATAAACTACAGAATTTATGTAATTGTTGATAACAATAGTTTGCTAGATATTTGATAATTGTAAACTAGTAACTGTACTAGCTAACTTCTTCATGTTTGATCACAAAACTGCTATTTTCACGACATGTTATTTTCTCGCATTTTACCCACGTTAATTATTTACTAAGCAGATTGTTATTACTTATTAGAATATTGAGCAGAATTAAATTAAATCCAATTTCAAGTTTATATGACAATTTGTTTCAAGGTTATGAGCATTTTCATGCAGCTGTTTATGGTTCACTACTTCAAAAATGTGCGAATTTCGGAAATCTTAAATTTTTTAGAAGTAAGTCAGTATAGTATGCAATTTTGATCCTGAATTGAATAAAATCAATTGCAAATAAAAACATTTATGGTTGAAAGTAATATGCATTGTTTTGAATTTCATCCTATGGGTTGGGTATTTATATTTAAACAAGTGTTTGTAACAACTAACTATTAGTTTTATTCTTCTCGGTATTATAGGTTATATAGGAGATATTATACTCAACTTATTTTAAAAGTATTATTTGAAATCATTCTCTCTTAGACATTTTCCTCACATAAAATTACTCACAACTTTAAAATAAATGCTCCTTATCAGCTTGTAATTTGTTCTATTCGATTGAGTGTAAAAAGAGAATAAAAATTCCTACATAACTTTAAAATTTTAATTTATTAAACGATTGTTGATTCTTGATTACATAGATTAAAAAATATTAAAATAACTATTTTTTAAGAAACTCTGATGTGATTGACAATAACGTAAGTCCTTTTCAGAATCAACGTCAAAAATTTAAAAAAAAGCTATTAGTTTCATGAAATCTGACTAAAAGTTTAAAAATATAGACTAGGTTTATTGAGTTTAAAGATTTTTAAAAAAAGAAAATCTATTTATTAAACTTACAAGTACCATAATGTTACAGATGTATAGAAAAATAAAAAGTGTTAAAATTGCATAATAAGCTTGAAATTATACAGGGTGTTTATAAAGTCCCGGACCCATTTTGATGTTTAATAACTCATTAAGTAATAAAGATAGATTAAAATTAATAACATAAATGGTTAGATAGACTCAAAAAGTTTCATGACCCTTGTCAATGAACTTCCACGTTTGCCCCCTTCGTCGCACGGAGAATATCAAGTCGATAGTCAATTTCACGCCAGGTAGCTTTCTTTTTCACAGAAAAGACGGTCTCATCAGTCGTATACTTAGACATGTTGGAAAACTTCGTATTTCCACAACTAGAAGAGCTTCAGCCAAATGTCTTTTTGCAACAAGATGGTGCACCACCTCATTGGGGTATCATAGTTCGTAGTTCTTTGAATGACCATTTTCCAGGAAGATGGATTGGGCGAGGAGGTCCAATCCCTTGGCCACCCAGATCACTTGATATAACGCCACTGGACTTTTTTCTTTGGGGATTTATAAAGAAAAATGTTTACAGGAGGATCGTGTCGAACATTGATGACCTAAAAGCCAGAATTACAACAGCAATACCCTCTGTGGATGCCGACATGCTTGCCGCTACCTGGCGTGAAATTGACTATCGACTTGATATTCTCCATGCGACGAAGGGGGCACACGTGGGAGTTCATTGACAAGGGTCATGAAACTTTTTTAGTCTATCTAAATATTTATGTTATTAATTTTAATCTATCTTTATTATTTTATGAGTTATTAAACATCAAAATGGGATCGGGACTTTATAAACACCCTGTATATTTGAATTTCTGTAAATGTAGTTAATGGTAATACTGTCTTCAGTGTATTTAATCAGTGTATGTGGCTGTGATACATATCATGCTTTTTAGCTACGAGGATTGAATAGAAATGGCAGAAGAGTAATACTATTTATCTGAAAAAGAAAATTAATTTTATACACTTAATTTAAATCATAAAAAAGCAATTTCTAATATTTTAAAATCTGCCACTATTATTGTAAATATGACTTTCTTACTAATTCATATTTTTTTTTCTTTTAGGTTCCAATAATTACAAGTTTCAACATGTAGACAGAAACAGTAATTAAAATAATTTTGTTGGTTTGCAAAAAAATGACATTTTAGTTTTAAATAAAAGTTTTACTTTTAATTTCAGCTGACTAATTATTTAAATTTGTAGTTTTATAGCTTTAAAAATTCAAGCACCTCAGACAACTATCTTCTAAAAATACGAGTATGAGTTCCCATAAATAATTTTTACTGACTGTAGAATTTGGATAAGTGTTATTTTAAGATGATTTAAATCAATCTAATAAAATTATAGAAGAATTATGCATTTGAAACTTTCTTTTATAGCTAAACAAAAGAAGCAAGTACTGCCGAAGGTCTAATATTAAATATTTCAGGTTGATAAATGATCTCTACTAGTGAAAAAAATATAATGATACATTATTCTTCATATAATATAAATAATATCTTTATATGTATTATATTTTTTATATAGTGAGTCTAAAAATTAATAAGCTAGGTGGTCCGTATAACACCTCACCTTCGTAAGTGCTAAAAAAAACAGATTTAAGTTGAGCTACATAAGCCTGAAGTGTAAAATGTCGCATCTTTGGCTGATAAATTAATACTTCTAAAAATAGAAAAATATATACTTGAGGTTACGAAATAATAACTTAAGGTAGAACATGGAACACATGGCGCTAATAAAAAATAACCTTTCCAAGTGTTGAAAATACACTCAGGTTGATTTATAACAACCAGAAGTGTAAAATGGCCCACCTTAGGTTGAAAAATATATACCTCTACAAGCATAAAATTATATACCTGAGGTTGAAAAATAATTACCTGAGGTAGAACAAAATACATTTGAGGCTGATTTATAACAACCAGAAGTGTAAAACGACACACCACAGGTTGATAAATATATACCTCTACAAGCATAAAATTAGATACCTGAGGTTGAAAAATAATTACCTGAAGTGGAACAAAATACACCTGAGGTTGATTTATAATAACCTGAAGTGTAAAATGACACACCTTAGGTTGTTGAATAAATACTTCCACATAAATACTTCCACAAGTGTAAAAATATATACTTCAGGCTGATAAGTAATAACCTAAGATTGAAAATGAGACACTTTAAAGTAGTAAATATCTACCTCTTCCCAGGTGTAAAATTAAACATCTCAAGTTGAAACATATATACCTCTGGAGGTATATTTAAGGTATATTTGAGGTTGGTTTTTAGGTATTCATTTGCACCCTTTTTAACCTCAACGACGTATTTACAACAACCTCCTTTCTACCTTTAAAATATACCTCGTTTATACCTCATTTATACCTCGATTTTTTCATAAGGGTTGTGTCACTTCTCTAAGTTCTCTTTTCTTTTAGACATATTTTTAAAGGCCTATTTTTATGCAAATCATATTTCGATGAATATAATAAAATTCAGATTTTTTGGTCCCGCAGTGGACTGATCGTTAAGACACGGTTTCCAGCAGATCACCGAAGTCAAGCATCACTGACTACAGTCAGTGTGCGGGTGGGTGACCACTTGGATCAGTCTGCGTAGGGACCGAGGGTGTGCGGTATTGGTCCTCCTTAAACTGTGCTACCGTAAAGTGCTCGACTTCGCGCGCAGGTCGTCGGGCTACCGAAGCGGGGGTGCCATCCCCTCCGCAGAGGATCAAAATTGTGATGGCATGTCTTCGGATCATCCTCCGGGATGTTTCCCAGACCGTCGCCAATAGCCCAATGTGCAGCTCTAGTGCGGCGTAAATTAACAACAACAACAACATCAGATTTTTTTATTCTGTTTTTATTTGTGTTTTATTAAATGACGCGTTTTTAACTAATTACTCAAATACAAACAATTTTTTTATAAAAAGCTGCACTGCTACTATTATAGAAATAAATTTTTAGCAAGGATTCACGAACTCTGGTAGTGCTCTGTCATGGTACATCATAGCTGCGGATGAACTATCGTAGTCATGACACAACAGAGGACTGATGTATTTACTTTAATACTTTATTTTCACAATCTAATTATAAAGATTTCCCAAATGGAAAATGAATGCGCGTGATGGTGTCAGAAATAAAGCAGCGACGTCGGTGGAATCTTCCATATTATTTTATTTTTTGTAGTTTTGAACCCAGCCCAGAAGGCATGGAAACTGCTGGATTAAATACGAGGGTAAACTAGAAATCATGGAGAACGTTTTGATGGAACTGACCTTCATTAGCGCTACATGGATAAGAGAATCACGAAAGCCTCTTATGGAAAGACAGATTACAAGGGGACTCTAACCCACGATCCGTCTACCACCGAAGATACTTCACGTCAGTATTGTGGTCATTGTTAGCCCAGAGCAGGATTCAAGCCAACAAACCACTACTGTGTTTCGAACATTGGAAGGAGAGTGCTCTATCCCTGAGCCATCGCTGCTCTTTTGGTACCCTTTATTTTTTATATAACCGTCGTTGAACAGTTGACCCAATTTTTGGGTTTACGACTACTAATGTTCAACTAGCCTTGTAATTTTGAACCCAATCCAGAAGACAAGGGAACTCCTGTATCAAGTATTGGGAGAAACTTGCCTTCGTGGAAGACTTTTTGATGGAACTTACCAGCATTTGCGTTACATGGAGAGAAAGATCTCGAACAGCCATCGCTGGGATCGAACCCCGGTTCACCTCATTGGAAGGCGAACTCTCTATCCCCTGAGAAATCACGGCTCTGGTACCCTTTATTGCCATAAATTGAGGTATATTACGTAAAAAAATAAATTCTGACTATAATGTCTTTGAAAAAATAAAACTTTGATAGATGTATCCGATGTCCAACCGGAATTTTAGAATGTGCCCTTAGGCACAAAATGGTTGGAGACCCCAGGGTGCAGGATAAACCTTAGAGAAGCAATTAAGAACTCTTGTAAAAGTTTTGGTGAACGTCTTACATCTTTATCAGATCTGCCAAGACACAGAGCAAGCAAACACCTTGATCTCAGAGTTCAATAAATCCATTCGCAATTGACGAAATAGCAGTAATCGACTCGTGACAGGTGTGCAGAATTTAAGAGTAAAGGAATGGTACAATTCCATTCTGCCTCTAAAAATCGTTCTATTTCACATTGTTTCTTTCTTGATGCATCGATCTTAGAAATACTTAACATTCACTGCAAATGCTCTTATGTGAAATAGTTAATCAGTTGAAGACAGTCTACATCAGGGGTTGCCAAACTTTTTTGATCATCGACCCCTACATAATTTTTCAAAATCTCCATCGACCCCCATAAAAGTAATTTTCTGCTAATTAAAATAAAACTCTCTTAGATACCGTGTTTGTACATTTATTTTATGATTTTGAACATTTATTAAAGTAATAGTACATAGTGTAACAATAGTTTTATGAAAAATACATTAATGTTGAAATATAAATATGATATTATGAAATAATATTAATCATAAGTAAGTAGAAATAATATGTAAAGTAACTATGGATTTATTGCTTCTTAATCAATGCCTGGTGTTTTTCCTTTTTTTTCTTTTTTTTTTTTTTCTTTTTTTGCAAGGTTCGCTATATTGGGTTCAAAATTGGTCAATTTTAATCTTAAATCCCCTCGAAACTCCACATTTAATTTATTTCTGTTCTTAACCGGCTTCAACCATATAGGAACTTGGAAATTTGAGCAGAAAATGGCACAATAATCCAATCAGGGATGTCATTGTTTTCCAAATCAACAAAACGCAGTTTAAAATCGTCGCTCAGTTTTTGAAGATTACCTGTATATATTTCCAAGTCTTCTTCTTTTATTTCTAATTGTCACATATCTGAAAAATACTGATAATCCTTCGACCAATTGACCCTTACGGTTCGGATCGATCCCCTGGCTCAGATCGACCCCCGCTTCTGTTAAATAGACCCGTGGGGGTCTATATAGACCACTTTGGTGACCTCTGGTCTACAGTGTACTCTTCTTACCTTCCTTTGAAAGCTCTTATGATTGCGCTGCTAACGTTACTGAAACTATCTTACTACTTTATCTTGTCCACTTTTCGTTGGGACTGACTATTATGTAAGATAATTAACGCAACTAATTCCATGCTAGTCAACTCTTATTAACATCACTTCAGTTTCTTCATATGATTGACCGTGTAAAGCTAAGTGCAGATGGCGCTATTCGTCATAAGACTTCCGTCTTACTACGTCCGACTGGTTTTTTCGCCTAAGATTGAAAAAGCGTACTATTCAAATATTATTATAACTGTAGTGTTTTCAATATAACTCTTTCTTTCAATCTAATTTTCAACGAAACTGACAAATGAATTCGGAGGACGCTGCTAGTTTGCTACCCAAAAAATAACAAAAGTGCTATTTTACACGAATATAGCCAAATAAGGGATAAAACTCAAAATACGGATAACCTTACACTTCTTTTTTGCTGTGATATTAATTTTGTTAAATTTGTTTTAAGCTCATGACCAGTTAGAATTTATAAATTACCGAAAACTCATGAATGGTAAAATTGCGCGTAAATTTAAACACAGAATAATAAAACTTCCTAGAATATTAAACCCGCTCACACATCACCTCGTAAGCAGAATGCGCAGAATAAGCGGAATGATATACCGGAAGTTTTCTAAATTTCTTCCGGTTTTAGGAAACTTGTTATTATTTACATTCGGTCAAACATCCATAAATACCTAGTAAATTTTATTCAAGTTCACACAAGATAAATATCTAAAAGCAAGGAAAAGTTTCATTATTATATGTTAAAAAGTGAAAAAGAATTTACAACCAGTTTACTTAGTTTTAAAGCCCTTTTTTTTAGATTGTTATGAAGTAGGTCAACAAAATTGAACATTCGCCTTTAAAGTTCATTCAACAACTAACTACAAAAATGAAATTTAAGACTCCAGAAAGTAGAAGGAAATATTCTATTATAAATACGGAAGACAAATTTCAGAATCCAAAAGCCTCAAAAATTTATGACGCGAAACTAATGCATCGCAAAACTTATATCAACCATTTCAAAGAAAAACGATAAAAGGTATGACAGTCATAAATAATTAGCAAGACGAGCGTAAAAGCTATGCAAAATATATCAGCTTCAAAGGTTACTCCCACATTTTTATCGATTCAACACGTGGGAGTAGTTAAGTCTTCTATTTGTTCTACCTATTTACAAAAGATACAGTCCCAGTTGCAAATATCACGAAACATATGAATTTCAAATAAGGCTAAAGCGTCCTTAATAATTCCCTTCAACATATTATCTCCTTCGTTCTAATTACTACGACGATATAAATAAAAAAGAACTTTGGTGCTAAACAATAGCTCTAGTTTTAATAGATGTCGAGCACATTTTCCCATAAGCCACACCTTTATTGACGTCATTGACTACGCCCCACTGACCCTGGAATGTTCGGAGAAAAAAAATGCCGATTCTGCAGACTCTGAAAATGACTGCGTTCCTCATTTCGCCTGATTGAAAACTTTCGGTTGAGTTGAGTTGGCCAGACGCACAGAATCGTTTTCTTTCTCCGGAAACTCTGTACCTCAAACGTGGTTAGCGGCGCCCAAATGGAGGTATGTCACTTCTGGTTTCGCTTCCTCTTTCATTTCCTAGGTGGCGCTCCTGTAGCTAAATTACTTCCAATAGTTTATTTTTAATCCTCATATTTTCCTTTTGTTACAACAATCTGACACTTTGATTGAGCAAAAGTGTATTCGAGGAGCAATTTTTTTTTTTTTTTAACAATTTCGATTTTATTTGGAAAAGCTATTTTTGCTCACATCGTCTAGCGCTTATTGTTTTAAAAGAATTTCTATTAAAATTTAAATACAGTCATAATAAAAGAAATTAAAAAAATACGCGTTAATAATATAGTAATCCTATATATGAAAACGTTTTTGTTTAATAATATGTGCGAACAAAATTTGTGAACAAATTATTAACTAAAATTGCAAACGATATATTTTTTTTAATTATTGTTGTATGATAAAAAATTTTCGTGCAGAGTTAATTCTTTATTTCAAATGAAAAAAAAATATTATAATTGCATTATAATGAACCGTCTTGTGACTTGTGACTGGATCTATTTAAGATTTTAAAACCGCAATTACTGTTTTATGTAATTTAATCTCTTAATTTTCAAAAGTTTTAGAGATATAATAACTGCTACTTCTTATAAAACTTTATCATTGTTTTTATGTAAAAAATATTGAGAATTATCACATTAAATTTTTTTATTAGTCTTTGCATAAATTAAGGAAAAAGTGTTGAATTAAACTTAAGGAAAAGTTTTTAAAAAAATAAATATCATTAATGAACAAAACATTGTTAAGTAAAAAAATATTATTTAAAAATATAAATAAAATTTATCTCTATTATAAAGGAAATATTAGTTAATGCTATAGAGGAAATATTAATCTATATCATATCAGATAGAGTGTTTTTCTCGTAATAAGAAAGAAAATAAAATTAATCCATTATAACATAGTATTGATTCGTGAAATTTGGTAAATAATTTTTTTCAAAACTAATTGCATTTAAGATTTAATTTTAATTAAATACTGTAATCTTATAATTTTTAAATATTTTTTGAATCTATGAAAATATATATTACATGTATATAACATATTATATAACATAGGCATGAAAATGTAATTTGAACAATTCTCAAAAACGTTCAGTGATTTTTGACAATTTTGGAAGCGTCAAGTCGGTAATGAAATTGGTGGGTATTTTTCACTTATCATTGTTTGGATCGGGGTTCGATTCCCCGTGCTTTAATAGCTAGTCTGCTCTGATTATACATTCTTTTATTCTTCTATAGTGTCTGTCATTGAACCTTAATATTTTGGATCTGACTAATTGCACCTTCTCCTATCGTGTCTATAGCTATTTCATAGTTATGTGGGTTGGGTTGTACCTTCTCCGATCGTGTGTGTAGTTCGGGTCTTAGTAATGTAGATCGAATTGCATCTTCTCCTATCGTGTCTGTAGTTCGGGTCTTTGTAATATGGGTTGGATTGTACCTTCTCCTATCGTGTGTGTAGTTCGGGTCTTAGTAATGTGGATCGGATTGCATCTTCTCCTATCGTGTCTGTAGTTCGGGTCTTAGTAATCTGGGTTGGATTGCACCTTCTCCTATCGTGTATGTAGTTCGGGTCTTAGTAATGTGAGTTTGATTGCACCTTTTTTCCATCGTGCCTGTAGTTCGGGTCTTAGTAATGTGGATCGAATTGCATCTTCTCCTATCGTGTCTGTAGTTCGGGTCTTTGGAATGTGGGTTGGATTGAATCTTCTCCTATCGTGCCTGTAGTTCGGGTCTTTGTAATATGGGTTGGATTGTACCTTCTCCTATCGTGTGTGTAGTTCGGGTCTTAGTAATGTGGATCAAATTGCATCTTCTCCTATCGTGTCTGTAGTTCGGGTCTTTGGAATGTGGGTTGGATTGAATCTTCTCCTATCGTGCCTGTAGTTCGGGTCTTTGTAATATGGGTTGGATTGTACCTTCTCCTATCTTTTGTGTAGTTCGGGTCTTAGTAATGTGGATCGGATTGCATCTTCTCCTATCGTGTCTGTAGTTCGGGTCTTTGGAATGTGGGTTGGATTGCATCTTCTATCGTGTCTGTAGTTCTGGTCTTAGTAATGTGAGTTGGATTGCACCTTCTCCCATCGTGCCTGTATTTCGGGTCTTAGTAATCTGGGTTGGATTGCACCTTCTTCCATCATGTCTGTGATTCGAGTCTTAGTAATGTAAATTGGATTGCATCTTCTCCCGTCGTGTCTGTAGTTCGGGTCTTGGTAATGTGGGTTGGATTGCATCTTCTCCCATCGTATCAGTTGGCTCTTAGTCTGGAGCTGGAAAATTTCACGTGGATTTCGGTAGCGTGGTGTGAAGGCCGAATGAATACTGCCACATTCTGTCTTTTGATCTAAATTGTGGTAGCGTAGTGAGCGAATGCACCAGTATAATCTTCAGCATTAAACCCTCATAGCTCAATAGTGTATCTTTAGTGCAACTTTAACCACCAAATTAAGAATTTTCTTATTAAGAATTTTCGTGTTTTCTAAACATTTATTATATTATTATATTTAACACTTATTGTCAGTTTAAATTATAAATAATAAAAATATTTTTCTACATTTCTGCTCAGTTCTGTACTTATAATGGATAGATTCTTACAATTTATTATCATTTTTTAAATTAATAATAATAAAGAATACGTGTATGAAAGAATTTGAAAAACGTATGCTACATAAACTTATTCAAAGCACTTAGCATAAAAGGAAAGCTCTTATGATTTGCTTGAGAGTGTGCCAGTCATTAAATGAAAAGGGCAAATAATATATTTCATACTATCGTCAACCGGGCGTACTCGGTCCAACATTAAAAATTTTTTTTAATTTTTCTACTAAATCAACAAAATAAGTCATACAGATATTTGTAAGCTTAAATAGTTTATACGCTATTTGTGTGTGTTTTTTATAATAGTTTTAAGAAATTTAACAATTTTATCATTGGCAACACTGGAATTTTTGTAAGTCATTGTTAGATGATTAAATTGTTTAATTCCAAACTTTCCATTGTTTAGAATTTAGATGATTGAACTATTTACCTTCAAACTTTCCATCCTTTAGATGATTAAATTGCTTAACTCTTAATTTTCCATTGTTTAGATGATTAAATTGTTTAGCTGCAAATTTTCCATTGCTTAGATGATTAAATTGCTTACCTCCAAACTTTCCATAGTTTAGATGATTAAATTGCTTACCTCTAAACTTTCCATTGTTTTGATGATTAAATTGCTTACCTCTAAACTTGCCATTGTTTAGATAATTAAATTGTTTACCTCTAAACTGTCAATTGTTGAGAAGATTAAATTGTTTACCTCCAAACTTTTCATCGCTTAGATGATTAAATTGTTTACTTCCAACCAACGTTTTGGTGATTAAATTGTCTATCTCCAAACGTTCCATTGTTTTCCACTGTCCAAATTCAGCTACGTGATAAAAATAAGGTAAGTATTAAAATATTACCTTAAGTAATTTGTTACTTATCTGATATAATTGTTTTCTTGTTTTTCTTTTGGGGATACGTTTTAAAGTTTTAGTAGAAAAAAAAACCTATAAAATCACGTCCGATATAAAGGATATTCTCGTTTATGAGTATGTTGACATCAAGAAAAATCAACGCTCCCAAACAAATGAAACGAGGATTCTGTGCTATGTTATGAAGGTAAAATAAAAAATAAAATGTCTAAAAGTCATCCATGTTTTTAACTCTAACAATTTGCGTGTTTTTTATGTCTAAATGTGAAAATAATTTTTTACTAATTTGCAACAAGACGTTACAATAGCCTAACATTTGAATTATATTCAATTTCTATTAAAATAAGGGCCCGCCAAAGAAGCTCTAAGCTTGGGTTTCTTTAGTTCAAATTATTAAAAAGGTATAAAAAAATTTTAAAAAAAGAGAGAGATTTAAAAAAAAAATTTGCAGTTAGGTTTTGGACATTGTGCATTTGAGACATTGAAAATGTGCAGTTAGCTTAATTTGAACTTCGCAAATCCAATTATTATATTTTTATCAACGAACATGTAGGTGAAAACTTGAAAAAGTAGCTCCCGATATAGCGTGATTTTTAAAAATTTAATTTGACTATGATATTAAATATTATTAATCATTCCTGGAATTTAATAAATACATAACGAACTAGTGCAGAAATAATAAAATATTTAAATTTTTCTCTTCGCTACTCCTTAATAAATAAAACTATTTCTAGGGAAAATTAATATCTTTTGTCGTCAAGATTCAGGTGCTTGCAGTTAATTGAAAAACCTCCAACTTTAAGTTCGATATGTGATTTTTTTCCCGTATTAAGAAACTTCATTTTTCCAATATCCTGTTGTAAGCAATTAAAAAAGGTAAATTCTGTATCTATTATGTAATACCTTATCTCCTAAAGCGATTAAAAAATGCATGCGTTTAGATAATGATGTTTTTTGCTTTTATTATAAGAAACTAATTTCTTTCGTAAATTCGCAAATTAATATTTTAAATTCACTTAATAAGATACTTCAAGGAAAATTTGAATAAAGGACTTGTGAAATAATAGCAAACAATAGGTTTCTATCATAGATATAAAGGGCTCGCCTATGGCTTTGTTTTTCACAATTCAACCGGGGAATCTAAGAAGTCCTTATCCTCTACATTTGCATCTGTTTTCTACAATATAATGCACGATGTTACTTAAAGGTCGCGCTTAATATAAATTTTTAGAACCCATGTCAAAAATAAATTACAAATTTATGCAAAATAGAATTCGCATATTAATATTTAGACAAGGGAAAATATTTTATCGAAGTCTAATAAATCAATACTAAGGAAGGCAGGACAGAAAACGCCGAACCCTGTTTAATTGCTTGAGAAAATAGAGAGGTACTGAATGCTGATCATTTGAAATATCCTGGAGTTTCTTCGGGTAATCAAACCGACTTTAAAAGTTTTCCTCACGCCTTCCTCTGTACTAATTCGACAGATTTCGATTGAGTTTTAGTTCCTTCTTAATGATTTGCGACTTCAAATATGGATACTACAAAAATTCTAAAAATTAATATCACTGCTAAAGTGAAAAAAAATCACTTATTCTACAGATTACCTAGTTTATGAACAGGTTGATTAAGTGATCCGTTAAAGTGTTAAAAATGCTTCATTTCCCAAATTACCTAGGTACTCTGCACTTAACCTATTAGCACACGTTAAAGTGAAAATAAGTTTTTTGTTGGGAACATTAGCAAATAACATATTAACTTTTCTGGACGCTTAAATTAATATGATATTTACTCATCTTTTGCTATAAAACATACAGTTACAACAATCAAACAAGCAATACAATTGATAGAATCAATCATCAATTGCTTTAAAGACCATATTACAAAGAGTCAAATGGTTTTAAGTGTTATTACAATTAAGGAAATTAACATAACATCATTTATTAATTTTTTGATCCTAAGAATCAAGTTAATCTACACAACCAAACAATCGACAAATTAATTGATGGAATTTTATTTTGTAATCGGCGTTGAACTGCCGAACCAATTCTGAGTTAACGACAATCAATGTTCAACTCCGTAGTCTTGTAATTTTGAACCCAACCCAGAAGACAGGGGAACATTGTCATCTGCATAACGCAATTGTGCTTTGTATTTGTGGTGTAGTTATGAATTTTGTAATTGTTTGCTTATGTGCTGCGTATTGTGCGAGCTAGACTGTCGGCCAGACGTGGACTATACGGTTAAGGGTTTTGCAAACCTAGGTACGTGTCCACGTCTGGAAAAAAAAGTGGGGAACACCTGGATTAAGCATTGGGACAAACTAGCCTTCATGAAAGACTTTTTGATGGAACTAACCAGCATTTGTGTTACATGGAGAGAAAAACCACGGAAACCTCTCACGATCAGCCCGATGGCAAGGGGATCCAAACCTATCCGTCTACCATTTAGTAAATTTTACGTCAGCACAGTTTTCATTTAGAGTCAGGAGCAGAATACGTATTATCAAGCCACTTGTATTAACCGGCCACTCTATCCCCTGAGCCACCGAGACTCTACTGGATAGAATGAAAAAATCAAACTTTCAAACTTAAATGATACAAGGAACGTTATGCGCACATAACATGTAAATTGCGGAAAACTCTTGATTCCACACTTTAACGAGCCGCGCTATTTAATCTTTAGATTAAATAGATAAAGTGAATATTAGCCACTTTCCAGCTTTATACGTAACACATATTTAGGACGGTGATTACAGAACACCCAGTATAAAGGGGCGAATGCCGTAGAATTTATTGGTTAAATGTTTGGTTGTGATGCTTTTGTTAGTTTTTAATAAATAATTATGTTGTTTTTCATTAATGAGATTACATCTTTTTTTACGTCTGTAACAAATGCTTAATGTACTTTTAATATTAACGAATAATATAATGTAGTAGGTGTAATGCAGTAATGTAATAAGTACATTTTAATATAATGTAGCAGTATTTTTTTTATACATGCCAGCTCAGTTAAAGTTCTAATTGTAGACAGTAATATCGAAGAAAAATTTTAATTCATTCTTCGGATTTTATTTAAGCGCAGTTAAAATAAAAAAGATCTTCATCGTTAATCTTATGAAGAGTAAAAAAAAAAATTCAATCGTTAAAATTTTTATAGCTGGCTTTCTATGTAGTTTTTAGAATCGTTAGTTTAAGTATTGAACTTTTCAACGGAGTAGAAAAATGTTTTGTTCTTAATTTCAAAAATTTTAGTAGCTAATGGCGACTTATAATTTAAAGTAAAATGCTGTCAACTTATTCAAACCAAAAATAATGCTGTTCCAAATGTTTAACACGTATTAAAGTGACAAGTTTCATTATGCACAAAATATAAATGATGTATGGTGATCGATAAATTTTAACGGTGTGTAATGTTCAATATCTTTTTACGTACGATGAAAATGAATATTTATAAGGAAAAAAACAATTTACACAACATCTATTAATTTTACGATTAGATTTAAATATAAAAAAGTGAACAAAAAAGAAAAACACATTTTTATTTTTGCTCCATTAGCTTATCTGATTACATAATTATTTTCGAATTGCTAATTAACGTAACTTAATTAGTTACAAATTACGTGTTTCTTTCTTATATATACCTTTGTTTACATTATTTATTCTAGTTTAATGCAGTTAATCAGTATACAGTACTGTATAGCTGATAGATTCTAACAACAACAAAAATTGAATTACAAAAATTAATGACGTTGTATAACTTAAAGTAACATGCTTTCAACTCTTTAAAAACAAAATATTTAAAACTATATACACATATTAAATGAAAGTAACTAAAAAGAAAGCATGTTTTTAGTTTTGTTTCCTTAAGCTTATCTTATCACCTAATTGTTTTCCTAATATTAATTTACAGGCTTAATTAGTTGAAAACTTTTTTATAGAAACATAAAGAATTGTTTTGGAAAAATCTTTTTAAATAAATGTATTAATGTTCGAATTTATTTAATTATTTTAGTATGAAATTTTAGTAAATAATTTAAATTAAATAGCTTTTTTAAATATTTCACTTAACAAAATTATGCTTTAGTCAAATTATTGTAATTCTTTTTGTCAAAGCCTCAAGTGTTAAAGAAAGCTATTCAATTTAAAAAGCTATCAAAAATTATTTTAATTTCCATTCAATTCTCAAATAAGTTTAGTTTTGAAAAAACACTTGCTTTAAAATACTATTGATAACATTTTATTTAACCTAGAAAAGAATTAAGAAGTCCTTCCATTTTAGAAATTTTTTTTAGGAAATACCTAAGAGGTGTACAACTTGCTGCCCATACATCACTGGCTGCGGTCAGTGTGCGGGTGGGTGTTCACTTAGATTAGTCGAGGGTGTGCGCTTGGTCTTCGTAAAACTGTTCTACCTTAAAGTGTTCGACTTCGCTAGCAGGTCGTCGAGCTACCGAAGCGGGGGTGCCATCCCCTCTGCCATAACCCATTGTGCAGCTCTAGTGCGACGTACATGAACTACAACTACAACAATGTACATGTCGATCTCTGAAGAAAAAAACGAATATAAAAATTTCCAAAATTACATAAACATAAAGAAATTACTAAATCTTCAAAATTGTCTTAAGTTGGAAAATATTTTATATCCAAAACGGTTAATAAAAACATAAAATTTCCGCACTGTTTTAATACTCGTCATTTGCCAAATGAGAAAAATGACGTCACGTGTCAAATGATAATGCGTTACAAATGTGGACTCAAATGTTATTGTAAAATCTTTTAAAAAGTGTAAAATTTCGAATTCTTCGCATTGATTTTTTTGTGAGACATAGTAGATGAGGATGATGTCGAATCCATTGCAGAGTGGGATCCGTATGATGACACTGTTAACGTTATTGAATCCAGCAGAGGTGATGTTCTGGAATTTTTAAATTTGTAGATTTATGGTACGTTTTAAAAGTTTTCATTTTTAGAAATACTCTTGAATAAATTATCTTAACTTTTCCTATTCTTAATTTCTTTTTTCTGAACATAATCTAAGCAGCATTGTTTCGAAAAAAATTTATATGTAAAGAAACTTTGATGAAAGAAAAATACAAAATCCATTGCAAATAACATATTAAAAATAGTTTCTGAAAGGGATAAATCAGTACAAAGTTATTCATATAGATCTCATTGTTTATAATGCATCGATATTTCACGATCAACGAATGTTCTATTTTGTAAACTGGTGTATAAATCGACCCTCTGATTTTTGTACAATTTTGGTGGTTCGAAAAGTCGACTTTAACACCGGTATATACGGTAGAGATCAATAATGACCCTATTTATATAAATATGTAGTTCGCTATATTCTGTTCCATAAAAATTCTGTTCCATAAAAATGACACTCAGATAAAAAAAAAATTTAAAAAAATAAAAAAAACACGCACCATTTTACTCTAGATTGTACTGAAAAAATGGTATCTAAAAGCTCTTTTATTTACTTATAAACTTTAAATGGTAACATTAACTAAGTATTTAATTTAGAATTTTTTAATAAATGCTTTAAAATGATTGATTTAAAAAGCTGATTAAAATGAAGTTGATTTAAAAAATTAAAATAACAATATTATTACTAGTATACGCGAAGAGTGATTTTTTTCCCTGGAGCTCTCAAAGCATAATTTATTTCATTACTAATAAAATTGATTTTTTTACATATATTTGTAAGCTTTGTTGTTTATAAGAGCAAACTCTTTTTTTTCTTTTAAGTCAATAAATACATTATAAAACCATTATTTTTGTAGAACGACATAAATTTCAAACAGAATCTCTTATGACATAAATTCCAACCGAATAAAATTTGCATTTGATGGTTTTCTACTAGTAAAGCAATCCTCCTTGGTTTTAAGTATAAAAAATCTTTATTTCAAGGTATGTATCATATTTGTCTGCATATTCATAATAATAGTAATAAAGAACATTTTATCAACGTAAAGAGGTTTAACATGCTTTTATCTGATAAAAAATTTTCTGACTCACAAAAAAAATACCTGTTTACGAAATAAAATATAGTGAGAAATACTTCACAAGCAATAAAAAATTTATTTTTAAAAAGATTTTAAAAAATATGCAAATAAAAAGTAGGCAATGTCTTTCAACGCTTGCAAACTGTTAATTAAATTTTAATCCCAGCAAGGACATCAATTATAAATGTTTGGAAACACCAATAAAATGAGGATTTTTATCTGAGAAACGTTAGTAGAAAAAGATTTTTAAAAAAATATAGTTCTTACAAAATCAAATTTTTCAGAGAACTAATTATTTCTAATTTTCTTGTAAAAAAAGAGTAATGCACACAGATTGTGATTATTATTTTAGCGACTAAAACAGTTGCATTTTTCTCATTTAATTAAGATATTTTTATCTTGCTAACAATTGATTGTTTTTCATTTGGAAAAAATTATACACTCATAGCTGTGAGATGTGTGTGTTGGGTATTTTAGCAATAATTAATAAATGTTGAATAAGAAAAATAAGATATGACAAAGCATTTTGCAATAAAATGTTAGATTTTATTTTTATTTGGAAACAGGAATTTGATACCAAATCTTTTTCTTCAGAAAATTAATATGTAATGGTACTCGCAGCAGTTTTTATTTGGATTTGTTTTTAACATATGCAGACAGTTAATTAGAGCATATTTATCTTTCAAAAATATATTAGTTTTTAGGCCAGAATTCATAATAGTATGTGACTAAAATTTAATTAAAATTGATTGCTAAGAAAAATACTTTTTTAAAAGTAGACGTAAATGTGTGAATAAATTATATTCTTTATTGTGTATAACTTATATTGTATCAAAATTGGTTGTTAAGAAAAATACTTTTTTTAAAAAGTTGATGTAAATATGTGAATAAATTATCTGATTCTGAACCTTGTGCAACCATTTTCGGAAGCACAAAAAAATGTGTTTTTCTTTAAGAAGCCACAATTAGTTTAATATTCATCAATTAATTATAATTCAATTATAATTCAATTGTTTCATAGCTTAAAAAGAGTGATACTAATTTGTTTTAAAAAGTATATGACCAAGTTAAGTATATTTTGGAATTGAAAACACATTTGAAGCTTTCCACATTTTTTTCTGTGACATTATAGTATCAGATTTTTAGCCTTTTGTGTGGGAGAATTAATTTTGTTATTTTTTTACTGTAGATAAATTGTACTTAAATCCAGGGTACGAAATTTCGTCTCGCCACTAGCTCCCGAATATTTAGAGCTAGCTAGTAAATAACGGGGTTCCAGTGAGTGTAACAGAGTTTAATTCTAGTGTAGCATAGTTTAACTCAAGAATAACAGAATTATATGGAATTTGACTCTAGAGCTGCGATTGACAGATGGTATTTCTGATATTTTAATTTTCTGATATTTTTCTTATTTTAATGACTTCGAATGATATGCGAATGGTATTCAAACCGTTGAAACCTTATGGGAACCTTTTTATAAGGTAATATTAAAATTACTTTGCAATAAATGTTTTTCCATTCTACAGTTTCTACGTTTTTTAACAGTTTTGGACACTAAAATATTCTTTTTTTTTTCATATGTTATATTTTAAAAATTGTTCATATTTTTCTGAATAATAATGGCGACCAAAAAGTTAGCTTTAGATCTGAAATTTCATACCCTGCTCAAATCTTTTACTTTTGAAATAAACCTACAAACTACATTTTTTTATTGTCTTTGTTAGACACTCAAAAATTACATTAAATGAATTAAAATAGATTCTCATAATTTACTCATACATAAAAGAACATCTATAAAATATGAATCAAATTTTAAATATTTTACAAGTCTAAAAAGACAGCTTTACAATTGATTACATTGTATCACTTATTCCCTATGTAATAAGTGATGTAATGTAATAAATCAAAATAGAGAATTTATTACATAATAACTTTTTTAAACAAGAGAATATTCATTCGAATTGCTAGCCTCCTAAATTGTTCCATTTAAATATAATTTTTCTTAAATCTGTTAAAAAATTCGTTTAATTTAAAACATTTCTAAAACCATTTGATTCTGGTTTGTTCCTGAAAAATGCTATAAAATGAAGCATAAACTACTAACTTTTAAATTTACGTTACTTATTTTTTAACTTTTAAATCTACGTTAATTATTTTATCAACTTCTAAATGTATGTTAATTATTTTTTAATTTATGTACTTTCATTAATCACTTCTTAAAATTTTAAGTTTACATTAATTGTTTTTAAATTAAATGTGCGTTATTTATTTATTTTTTAACTTTTAAGGATCTTGAAAGTAACCATTAATATAAAAGCAATGTTGCTATATTAACTAAAATTCAAGAAAAAATAATATTTATTTCTAGAATTCATTCCAGAAAAATATAACTAATACATTTTAGAATTCATGAAATTTGTGTACATAAAAGCAAAATCTATGTGATAAAGGATTAATAATTCTCAAAATAATCTTGCTTGCAAATTTGGTATTGGTATTTATTGAAATGCTCTAAACCTTCAATTATGCCTGTAAAAACCAAGTTGACTTAATTGAATCTTTCATTTTAAAACTAATCTGTAATTTATTAATTGTGAAAATAATAATGTTATATAAAGCATCATAAAGATTTTAATATAACTAGTTAGTGCTATTATAGGCTATTTAAACAATAACCGCATTTGTTATGGCTGTCAGACAGTCACGTGTGGCCCTGTCTGACGAGTTAATTTTCAATTGTATGGAAATTCGAGAAAAATAAAAATTTTATAGAAGCGTGGTTGTTTTTATTTCCGCGTTTATTTTAAAACCACGTTCCTGCAATAATTTTAGATTCTCTGGAAATAACCGAAATAAAAAAGAAAAAATACAAATTTCAGTTAGAATTCATTTTTGTTTATCAAATAATCATTTTCCGATTTAATGCAGAAAAGATTTTAGAAAATGCGTACGTAAGCTAGTATATTTTACGTAAGACTATCGTTTGAACGAATGTTTTTGTTTTCCTTAAAGGAAAAGTATTTCCATTGTTTTTTTTTCAAGTCAAAATTACTTGCTCTGGTTGGTCTTTAGTTTTTAATCCACTGATCTGAATTCGCGTAATTTTTTCCTAGGATTCTAGAACTATTTGGTCTGTTTTCATTTATTTTTAAATTGATGTAACCATATCTCTATTATTTCTTCATCACAATTACTGGTTGGTCTATCTTTTAAATCTACTGAACTAAATTCCCACAATTGTGTAATAGTCCATAATTCTTGAAATGTTTGGTGTGTTTCCATTTAATTTTAAATTGTTTAGCTGTATTACTATTGTTTTTTCCAAGTGAAAAGTACGGGAGCTGGTTGGTCTACTTCCAGTTACTTGTAAATCCACTGAACTGAAGTCCCATATTTTTGCCAAGAATTTTTGAACAATTTAGTCTGTTTTCATTTATTTTTAAATTAATCTAACTTCCATTATTTTCTCCAAGACAAAATCACTTGCAATGGTTGATTTACTTCGAGATTGCGTTTAAAAGCCAGTGGAGCTTGACTTCGGTGTTCTACTGGGAACCGTGTCTTTACGATTAGTCCTCTGCGTGACAGTATATATATATATATATTCATTATTTAATCCAAGTTACAATTACTTGCACTGATTGGTCAGTCCACTGCGGGACAGTATATATGTATTCATTATTTAATCCAAACTACACAGTGAATTCTTTTTTAGTCACTTACTTCGCTTTATCATATGCTATTATACCTTTCGTTACTCTAGCTAATTAAATATATTGCAGCAAAATGTCTCAAAAAGGGCAAACAATTCACTCAAAAGAAAGAAATATTATCAAATTTATGAAATATTTAATGTTAAAAAGTGATCATTAAGATTGCGAAATAAATATTTTAGTCATACGATCGCCAAATGGCAACCTTTTCAGGATTGTTCACATCCTTCTCCCAAAAATAGCAAAATAGTATCGTCGGATACCACGTGATGAAGGCGGAGCCTAGTGCTAACTTGTGGTGAACGAACTATACTGCTGAGATCTCTTCGTCAAAATTATTGCAAAATGACCCTTCAGAATTTGTTAATTGAAAGAATTGGCTAAAAGTCCCAGCAGCAGCATTCCCTATAATGGGCTTAATGGATCCATCAATATTAAAGGATATACATATATCAATATCAATATATACACAGATATATCAACATATACAAAAAGGGCTTCATGAATAGTCACAATTGCAAAAGAGGTTTCGAAAAAATTTTTTAAGGAAAAATGTATCTTAGCAACTTTTAGATCATTACCCATAAAAAGTTTATTAAGAGACTGTCTATCAATAACATACGAATCGCGTCTTTGACATATCCCGTGAAACTTTTGTGTGGAAAAAATGGAAAGATGTAACTTTCAACAGAAAAGGTTCATTAGCTTTCGAAATTTAGGTGGAAAAAGTCGACATGTTTCGAGCGCTGTTAAAAAGACACTCATTATCAAGACTCACCAACACGTGAAGGATGAAAACAAAACTTTATAAAAATGAAGCGCAAAGTTTTCAACGAAAAGATGGGGGGAATAAAGGTGGAAAACAAAACAATAAAAAAAAAGACCGGCAGCCATGAGAAATTGAAAGAAGTAGCTGAAAGAGGCAAATTAGTACACCATAGATTTCCAAGTTGAATGAAGAAAAAATGAGTTTCCTTAATAATGACTGCTATTATTTACAAGAAAATTGGCATGAAAGGGAGAAAATGCTATTACGTTAAATGTATTGTATTCAATATTGGGAATTTTGAATTGTTTCACAAACAAACGAGAACTTCAAACTATTTCTTAGATAAAATAGAGCTGAAATATTATAATGAAATTGACCTTATTAGTTATTTTAAGGGAAACTTGAGTTAATCAGAAGAAAGAACAATAAAAGGAAAACCCAAATTGAGTGTCAACTAGTGATGAGATAACATCGGAAATATCGATATTTTTTAAACATCGCAAAAATTTTTTAAAACAAATCTAATGAAAATGATAAAAGGTGAATACTCTGTCGCGCCGTAAATATCAAATTTGCTATCATGATACCATCTTAGTCGTGGTGGCTTAGGCGATAGAGGGTTCACCTCCCGTTGAGGTGACACAGGTTTGAATCCCAGCCGTGAATGGTTGATATAAATTCAATCCCTGGCTCGCACCGACCAGAGTGCTGACGTAAAATTCTCAGTGGTAGACGGATCATTGGTTAGAATCCCCTTACCGTCAGAGGCTAACCTTACACGGGTTTCGAGGTTTTATTCTCCACGTAACCCAAATGCGGGTTAGTTTCATAAAAAAGTCTTCCGCGAAGGCTAGTATGACCCAATGTTCGGTTCAAAAGTTAAAAATTATAAGGCTGCTGAGTTGAACTTTGGTGGTAGTAAACTCAGAATTGGGTCAGCTGTTCAACAGTGGTTATAAAATAATATGAAATAAAATAAAAACTGATATGACAGAGGAGAAAAACTTTTGGTTTTATCGAAGTTAGATGCATACACAAGGTTCCAATAATATGCCGCAATAAATGATTAATCGAATTTTTGATGGAAAGCATATCTGTTGTGTTCACTGTATCTCAGGGCTCGAAAAACCGCCCGTCCGCCCGTCCTCGGCGGTCAAAAATTCCCCGCGGACAACAAATTTCTCGAATCAAACGTCCGCGCGGACGGCCATTTTCCCGTAAATGTTCGTGATACATTTTCAATTCTTGTTATCTTACAAGAGTCTAGCACCTCACTTCTAAAATGACCCTCTAATCTAGAAATACAGTAACATACTGCGCAATAATGATAGAATTGATGTTTTTTCTGTCTGGGAGCGGTTGAAAGAGTTTTTTCAGCAATGAACTTACAAAAAAAAACCCATTACGTACTGGTCTTAAACAATAAGCGTTAAACGCAATTATGAACATCCACCTGAATGGAAGCCCCCATTCAGATTTCTGTGCCGAAACCTATGTAAATCATTGGCTTGATTGTGGAACTGGCAAACGTCATACTTGATTCATTTAATTCTCGGATAAATTGACATTCCAGATAACTTAACCTTAGCTATTTAAATTATTTCATGAAAGAAAGAAAATATTTCATAAAAGAAATTCTAGGTTTTACTATTAGTAACCTAGTATTTCTTTTATTACTGTATAATGTAATCCTCGTATTTGTAATCCTAGTAACTACTAATTAATTTATATAAATGTTAGTAATAAATAAGAGAAAATTACATTTATTTAGAAGCGACGGGTTAGTTTCAAAGCAGGACGGGTACATTGTTGGACAAGCCGTCCTCGGTGACGGGTAAAATTTCTGAGCTTTTTCGAGCCCTGCTGTATCTACATTTTAAAGCTAATTTTTTTTCTCCAATGTTGCAAGGGTTGCATAGGCAAGGGATGTGATAAATATATCTCAGCAATTATTAATACTGATAGGATCTGAAATATCAGATGGATAAGGCCTAAAAATACCGGACGGGATATTAGCAATTAGTTTTGTTAATATTAACAGATATAATTTTGTACGCGTTATTAGCAAAATTAAATTTCATTTCAATTTCACTCTCCTAACATCTGCAATGTAAATCAGTGGTACGTCGATTGAAGTAAATAAATAAACGCATTTATAATACCTACAGATAATAAAATTTTTATAAAAATTAGTAATCGAATCTTAGTTTTTTTAATTCCGTCGTATTCCTTAGACAAATTTCTACACCCTTTGTAATCTTATAGTTTTTGCGTAGCAAAACAAAAAGTAACGTAAAGAAAAAAAATTCATCTAAGAAGCATTTAAAACTGCAACTGTCCATAAACAAAAATGGAACTTTCTGCACGTGAAATTTTTACCCTGTATTTCTGCGAAGTTGCTCATATGATTTTTTTTATCACAAGTTTAATTTTTACTACAAAAATTAATTATTCTCGAAGAGCCGCGATGGCACAGGGGATAGAGCGTTCGCCTTCCACTGAGGTGAACCGGGTCCGAATCCCAGCAAAGGCTGGTCGATACGAATCCGCACCGGCTTGCACCGACCACAGTGTTGACGTGAAATATCCTCAGTGGAAGACGGATCATGGGTTAGAGTCGCTTTGCCGTCAGTCTAACCGTGGGAGGTTCTCGTGGTCTTCCTCTCCATGTAAAGCGAATGCAGTTAGTTCCATCAAAAAGTCCCCGACGAAGGCAATCTTCTCCCAATACCAATGATCCAGGAGTTCCCTTGTCTTCTGGATTGGGTTCAAAATTACAAGGCTACGGATTTGAACCTTAGTAGTCGTAAACCCAAAAATTGGCGGCAGTTCAACGACGGTTATAAAATAAAATTATTCTCGAAGAAATTACCAAATGTTGAAATTTTTCTTATTCCATAGTACTCCTAGTACATTTTTTCCACGCCTTCGTGATTTCAAGTTTCGAAGTTTTATTATTTGTGCGCAGCAGAGCAAAATGTAAAGTTGTACACCCAAAACAGCGACGGCGGCTCTTACAATATTTTAAGATAGAGGGATTCGCCACTTTTTTAAACAATTAATAATAAATAAATAATTAATAAATAAATAAATAAATAAATAATAAATAATTAATAAATAAATAATTAATAAATAAATAATTAAAAAATAAATAAATAATAAATAAATAATTAATAAATAAAAAAAAATTCCACATTCTCGATAATTTTTCCATCTACTGAAAAATTATACAATTTTTTTCCCTGAACGCACATAGATAGTTGAGAATGAGACGAATAACATCAATAAAAGCGCCAATAAAAAGTTCTTATCAAATTTTCACAACAGCGATTATGAATTCTTGTTTTTATAAAAAAAAATATATTTTTTATATTCTTAGATGAGGAAATGTATTATCGGTTTCAATAAAGTGAAGGCCTAGCAATAAAGTGAAAGGCATATAAATAAAATCGATAGTAGCATTACGTAAACAAATCTTAATTGTATTTGAATTATAAAGCATTAAATGACTTCGTATTTATAGTGTTGGTGTTTATTTTTAACTGAAATTGGTTTTTTTCTGGAAGAAAAAAAAAAGATACACACGCTTGTTTTAAAAATAGACTATTACTTAGTAGTTTAGGTAATGGCAGCCCATAAAATTTTCCTTTTTGTTAACTAGTTTTAAAGCAATTTTATTTAGCAATACTTTTGGTTAACTATTCTATAAAGAAGTTCTAACTGCTAAAAAGTAAGAACATTTTGGTTAAAGAAAATTAAATTTTAGATTTCAGTCGTTGTTCTTTTGTGAGGAAATTCTAACGGATTTGGTAACGATAATTAACTCCTCTTTCAATGTATTTTTAGAAAATTCTTCAAAAATAAAGTCGAAAAAGTATCCTTTTTTTTAAAAAAAATAAGAAAGAAGGAAATATATTATTTAAATCTGACGAATCACTATTGGAGAAGGTAAGATTAAAAATGTCAAAGCGTGATTGATTGACAGGTGTAACTAGGGCTTGTTAGTATATTTACCCTTTCAACTCGTGAGCAATCGGACAATCAAACAGATTTTGGCGTTTTTAATCCCGCTCTCCTCCATAGATATTTGTCAGATTTCAATAGTGTTTTTTTCTCCCTTAAATATTAATTTATGACCAGCAATGTGTATATTTTAAACTTTGTTTTTGACATGGATTCTAGAAAAATAAATTAAAGGTGGTGATTACAGAAAATCTTATAAATGGATTTTAGTATATATGTTTATGGATTCTTTTTCAATAGCCTTCCATGCAACTGATTAAGTATCACTTGATCAAAAACTCCATTTGCTTCAAAAACATACAAATTGGAAATAACAGCCGCATGTTTCAAGCGCTCAAAAATAGGCGTCCATTTTCAAGTCTTGCCAGACGTTTATTTAATCAAGTCTTGCCTTTTCAAATTACTTTTATTTTTTGTCATTCTCGTCTGGCAAGACTTGAAAATGGACGCCTATTTTTGAGAGCTTGAAACATGACAACTGTTATTTCCAATTGTGTTTGAAGCGAGTGAAGTTTTTTATCAAGTAATATCTTTCTGATTCAGTTTTTTTTATTATTTACTTAACCGGTTAAGTAATTTTAAACGTTTTGTAACTGATGGCGTTTGACTTATTTGTTAAATTCTTACTTGATGAGCGAAGAGGTTAAGGTACTAGCTTCCATGGTGAAAGACCGTGGTTCTATTCCCAGTGAAGTTCACCCAACATCAGGATACGCTGCTGGGTACTAGATAGTCTAGAAAAGCTACCGGTCTTATTTCTACCATATGCCTTAGGTCTCGAAATTATGCAGTCATTTTTAACCTCCATTACTCCCTCTGACATTTGTTTGTTACGAAAGTGCTTCATTTTTTGTATGCAGATATAAAATTTTCTAATGTATTTTAATTTTAAATATTGAATATGTATCGCATTTAAAATAAACATTTATATGTTTCGAAATAAAAGCATTATTCTATAAAAATATTCTTTCAGTGAATTCAAAATTGCGAAATTCTCAAAAAAATATAAAATTTGTCTATGAAAGATTTAACATTCTCAATTTACTGTACAAAACATGCTTTTTTTAAACGTTTTTAAGAAATTTTTAAAACGTTTTTGCTTTTTCATATGACACAGAACAGAATTTGCTTTTTGAAAAATGTTTATCATTTTTTTAAATAAATATATATTTAAAAGCATAATTTTTCTAAAAACCTATTGTTTCAAATTATTTATTTGAGAATTTAATAATATAAATGTATTGTTTTGCAAGTTTTGAAAAATTCTCCACGCACGCATTTTAATGCTATTTTATACTCTTTGTCTTTTTCTAATCTTGCTCTATTACATTATATCTTACAATTAATACAATTTTATGTGAATGGTGCATAGAACAATGACAAAATATTACTTTATTAAAGAGAGCTTTATTAACGCTTGAAATTAAGTGCTTTTTATTTTCTTTTATACAACTGAACTTTAAGTGCAACAACTATTTTTTATATATATATATATAGCCGTCGTTGAACAGCCGACCCAATTTTATGGGTTTACGACTAATCCTCTCAACTTCGTAGCCTTGTAATTTTGAACCCAATCCAGAAGACAAGAGAACTCCTGGATCGAGTATTGGGAGAAATTTGCCTTCGTGGAGGACTTTTTGATGGAGCTAACCCGCATTTGCGTTACATGGAAAGGAAGACCACGAGAGCCTACCACGTTTAGCCTGACGGCAAGCGGACTCTATTCCATGATCCGTCTACCACTGAGGATATTTCGCGTCAGCAATGTTGTTGGTGCAAGCCCGATGCGGAATTCGTATCGACTGGGATTTTTATATTTATGCAAAATCACATACAACAAACGTCATTATTAACGGCCAGGTGGCCGATCTCTCAGACCACCTGACTGCGAAGCCAATGTTCTCGGGTTCGCATCTCGCTCAGGGTATGGATATCTCTCTCTGTTTTTGTCCTCTGTTGTGTGAATGAGATCCACTTTATGAATGGGTCTCTGTGGCAGTGTGGCGTGTGTAATATTGTTCGAATCTGTGACTGAGGTTCAACTTGCACATTGGACAATGTTAATTAAATGAGCTATACCTCCAGCATTTTCCATGGCGAAAAACGTAATAGTTAAATTCCAGCCGTTTGAAAGAAAAAAACTATTTAAATCTAAAATTAAATTTAATCGAAGCACAAAAATTATTTTAAATGTTAAAGGTCAAAATTAATAATTAATTTATATGTTTTCGAGTTTCAATTAATATTTCAAAAACGTCTTCACTCTTGTGACTGTAATACCATTTTAAAATGACAAGCATTTTCTAAGTTAATCGAATTTTTTCTTGAAAATTTAGAATGCACTAGCAGGAGCATTTTAAAAATTTAAACCATATTTTTAATTGACTTTTTATCATATGTGCTTCGTCTACCTCTACTGTATTTAAAATATTATTGTGTTTTAAACTGCAAATATACATCTCAAATTAAGCAGTAACCAACGGTAATAGTTTTATTTTACACTACAGATCATATACAATACTAAATAAGAAAAATATTGAAGTTATCGATTTTTTCATGACGCTGCCTTTTGGGTTATTAACCTAATTTAATCGGAAGTCGAATATTTAAAGTAACACCCAAGGCTTATTCGGAAACTGTTCAATAACTGAGAATAAATCTTTTACCTGACATCAGGAGTGGGCAATGTTTTTGTTGATTATCAATCATGCCCTTTTATAACAGTCCTTATATTAATTGTGAATGAACCCGAATATTGAGTGAAGATTGGATTTTTATTCACACATAGAATAAAATATGAATAACAACTCTTTTACACTAAAATAATTTTAAACTGCTCTGGGCAATATTGTAGAATATTTACTGAAAAATAATAGTTTGACATAGTTCGAAGAATAATGTACCACTTCAAAAACCTAAAATTTCAATGTGAAATATTTTTAACCGATGTACTGTTACTAATTTTGACGCCCCTCAAATTCAAAATCGTAAATAAGAACGCCACTTTTTTTATTACAGATTTTTATTACAGATTCTGATTCTCAAGAAAACAGTACCCCAATTTGATCTACATGTTTTTGCATTTTGGTGTATAGTTGGTGCTGTAATATCGAAATAAAAATCAGATAAAAATTATGTAAAGTGGAGGATATATTTAGCTTTTTCAAAATAGCAAGCATTTTTTTTTTTAATTTTTTTTCAATATTTTTTAAAAAGTATACCCTATTTCTATTTTGCGATTACTCTATGAACGCGAACTAACATAAAAACACTTGTAGGTTCAAGTGTGGTATCTTTTTCTGGATAATTCGAATCTGTAGTAAAAGAATTCTGATTACGATTTTAAAATTACTTTTATTTTATATTTTAAAGTTGATCTTTTTCCCAGATAATCGATCTTTAAATAATATTCAATGCCATTCTCCGACAAGCTAAATAATCAAGTTTTAACCGGGGTACGATGCCTGATTACAAGTTTGTAAGTTCCAATGTTTTCCCGGCCACTACAAGCATAATGAATACAATTAATCATCAATGGAACTATCAATCACTTTCCGATTAATTAGAGTGCTCAAATTTCAACTGCAGGACTCTTCTGAAGCCAATTAATTACGATTTGTTTCCTACAATCTCCACGCAAAACTTATCTCCAATTGAAATTTCAGCTACTTCCCAACCTAATTAAATAAGCGGACATAAAACTAAAAGTAAATAAATAATAAAATATAATAAAAATTTTAAAAACTGCGTTTTTTAAATGGCTTAAAAGGGGAGATCAATTACTTATAAATTTTTGACACATATCAAATGAATAACATTAGTGCACCACCTTTGCAAAAAGCTTCTATCACCATCGAAAATTCCTTAAAGCTTATCTAAAGCACCATTCGTTTTTCGATCTAAGTGTGCAACAAAATTGAAATTATTTTTTTCTTATTTAGAAAATTTGAAAAATTTGGTTTTTAAAACTTTTATTTTTCTTAATGATTAAAAAAAGCTAAATGAAATATTAATAAAAAAAATTTAAAGACTAGTTTAGAAATATTATCCTTTAAACAACATACAATACTTTTTCTTACAAAACAACAAAACTTATATTTAATTCAATAAAAGTAAAGCAATAGAGCGAATAACCTTTACCCTTTGTTCAATATTTGCTCACGCAAAAATGTCTACTCTGTTTCAAAAGTGATTTTTCAAATAAAAAAGAACATCACACGCCTAGTTAGATTAATTCTTCGCGAAACGTTTTCTACTGTCTTGTGATATAATAAACTTAGCCAGCGTCAATTTATTCAGCTTATTTTTTTGTTATCTTCTAAAATGAATTTAACGTAAAAGAATCTGTATATATTAATATAATCTTTTCATGTAGGATTCTTTTGTAATAAATAAAAGTTAAATTCTTTTACTCAACAATGAGTTTCAGAAGAGGATTGTATAAAAGATATGGGATTACATCAGAAGAACTTTGTAGAAAAATTATTATAATTAATTTAAAGGTAATTGGTATAAATAAGAATATTTCAATACATGGTAAAGCCCTTATTTGATAGGACTGAATTAGAAACAAACAAGAATGAAGTTACATTTGTGCAATTTGCCGAAATAACATTAAAGCAATTTAATTTAAATATTAAGCAACTATATAATTAAGTAAAGTAAAGTATTCTCGCAACAGCCTGTTGTGTTCTGGGGGTCATGGTGGTTAAGGGCCCACTATTTCGTGACCAACGGCATGATTGTGATTCACTCTTCTGACCAGTAAGTAATACCCACCGATCTGAAGCTGAGTGGGCTTCAAGCTGCCTATAGGGAATCCAATTCCCAATAGGGAACCAATTACAAGCTGCCTATAGGGAACCCAATTCCCAATAGGGAACCAATTACAAGCTGCCTATAGGGAACCCCCGAACTCAATTTCTTCACTTTGAACAGTTCAATGCATTAAACACTGGGTCATCGTGATTCATAAATAAAAATTAAATACGCAAGGTATTTTGTAATGAACACCCTTAATATATATTTTATAATCATTCTGAAAAATAAAGTTAAAAAAAATTCGTTAATTTCCGCAAATTTCTATTTATGCGACGGAAGAAAAATAGCATCAGCAAAATCAAATGAACCACTACAAAGGAAGGCGGGACTGGAAACATTAAAACCTATTTTATTGCTGGTACAAACAGAGAAAACTTGAAAGGCTATTATTAGGTACACCTTCAAGTTTCATCGGGTAATCAAACTGGTTTTCTCATCTTGTCTTCCTCCCCAGGTACTCGATCGATTTCAATGGTGTTTTGGTTTGTCCCCCACTTAAATAGTTAAAATTTCTAAGGTTTATGCTTTTTTAAAGAAGGTTCTTAAAATATGTATAAAGGGCGGTGTTTACGGACCACCCTATACACATGACACTCCGATATATCCGAGTATGTTTTTATTCCCGCATCGCACCCCGTACTAAGCAGTTCCCCTCGTTAGTTACGTAGTCGAAGAGCTGGACTTCTTTTTGGCAACAGTTTTTAATATTCCGATGACCAAATTTTTTCCTGCGCGCACTGTACAACCACATTTCAAATCAGAGAGGAGATACTCGTAATCACCCCATCTCTGCACCATGCTCCCAAACTACCCAATAAAATGTGAACTTCAACTAAATAAGAAAGAAGTTCAGCTCTTCGAATACGTAACTAACGTGGGGAATTGCTCGCCATGGTATGCTGTATCAGAAAAATAACTTACATAGTCAAATAGTCAGATTTTTAGAGCATCTATTTAACAGAGTACGCATCCGCATATTGACAGTCAGAATCTGTGTCACATGAATCGGTTGTCGTCTGGGTGACAACCGGTTTCTGCCAACTACTTAAACCCGTTTCAGGAAAAACCTCTGTTGCTGCGCCCTTAAATGTTGCTTTTTCCACAGGGACCGGTGGTTTACATTATGTCTTTGTAAACTAGCTATCTTCTTAAATCAATCGAAATATTGCATTCGATAAAAACACTAAACACAACTAAAATACAAACCGAAAAAGCGTAATTCGATCTGCAACCCAGACTTTAACCCTAAAAATCGAAACCCGACCCGAGCCTCGGTGGCTAAGACTCTACCCACCATCCTGATTCAGGTGACTTATAAAAAATATTATTAAAAAGAAAACAATCTGATACTTTTAATCGTTTGAGGTAATCGAAGAATAGGCATAAGGATTAAAAAAAAACTAAAGATCAATGACAAAAAAAAAAAAAAAAAAGATTTTTTTTTTTTTTTTTTTTTTTTTTTAAAAAACAATAATTTGTCAAGTTCGTTAATAGAAAAATAAAACAACGAGTATTTATGCAATCGCGTTAAATATAACAAATGACTTTTGTTATAATCAGATCATGATTCATACTTCAATGGGTTTGAGCGCTTCTTTTACTACGCATGGTTGCTTATTCTCTTCTATCAACTACGGGTATCCATATTCACAAAGCTTTAGCGGGAACGTAGCGAAAACTTTTTCGCATGGTTGTTAACAAACGATACCAGTACACTAGTATGCATAAATTTAATGCATTAAAGATGTTTCTTTCGCTAAATTAAGCTTAATAAGGTAGGTAATTAAGTATTGCTAGCTGTTCTTAATCTTTTTCCGAAAACACTAATACATTTTACCTATCATATTTAACAACTATTAGTCCGAATTACCATTAGTTAGTCCAAATTACACATTACACCATTAATCCAAATTACTAACAACCATCAATCCAAATTCCTTTCCATTTCAAAAACAAAAAGTTTTCCTTTTTTTACTCAAAGAATTCCATATTTCTTCACATTTGTTTTATTGTTAGACAAATTCTTGAAGGAAAAAAAATGACATTTTCTTTTTTTATCCAAAATTTTAAAATGTCATTGTTTAATTTTGTACTCTATTCCTCTTTTTGGAAGTAGCACTAAAAATTTAAATAATGGAAAAACTTCTGGGGGGGAGTTAGGACATATTATCAGCCCTGAAATTGCATAAGAATCCATGCCCGGAAATGTCATCGTGCGCTGCTAGGGGCTCTTCTCTATTATGAGCTGTTTCTTTGTGTGCTTTTGAACAGGGCATAGTAGGAAAACGTCTCTAGCTGCGTACGACGACGTCTCTGAGCAAGGGTTCTTATGATGCGCCCTAACTCCCCTAGAAGTTTTTCGTAACATTTACGTGACCCTCTGTTATATACAGGGTGATCCGAAAGTGTTGCGACAAACTTCTAGGGAAAGCAGGGCACGTCATAAGGATTGAGAATTAACTAGGAAACCATGACCGGAAATTTTATCGTATGCCTCTAAGGGAGCATTCCTATTATAACAGTTACATCGTGTGCCTTTAAACATCTTTCACATCATCAGGTACTTTTATTTATCTAAATTATCTTAGTTTTTTATTAATTTTTGTCGAAAACTGCTTTCAAATAGGTACAGTATTAGCGGTTGTATCGTAATTGAATGATTTGACGACTAACTGGACAATCTCGTCTAATCGTAACTAATAGTAACATGAAATAAAAATATTTTTGAAAAATGAAAGTGCAAGTTCAAAGAAACATGAACATGTACATAAAAGCACCCCTAGCTGGGTAAGATAACCTTTCTGATCATGGTTTCCTAGGTAAATCTTAAGCCTTATGATGTGAGCTTCTTCCCCTAGAAGCTCGTCACAAAATTTAAAGGACACCGTGTATAACCAGATTGCCCAATGAAGTCATTTTGACTGCTTTTTAATTTCAATTAGAAAAACAATGATTTATATAATGACACAATTTCTTAGAATTTTGTGACTTTTTGTACAGCATACAATTTTTTTATTGTTAATATTTAATAATAACTTGTTATATATAACTGTAAATAGTATTAAAATATTAGAAATTAATTTTTAACAAATTTCTTTACGCATTAGTTATTCTTTCACCAATCCAGTCATTTTGACTGCTTTTGGGTAATATAGGTATATACTAAGTTTCAGTCTTTCTAGTGTTAAACGTTGTACATTTCGATAAAAAGACTAAAAATGCCATTTAAAAAAATCTGTAACTTTAAGGACAAAAATAATTTGAATTCTCCACACCTATATTAAGCAAGATAAAGTGTTTGTATAAATGGAAGAAAAACAATTGTATAATGGAACCTTTCATACCGCATCTTCTAAATTTTTTTTAAACTAAGCAACGAAAAAAACATAATTTTAAGGGGAATGAAATATGCTACATTACAGATCAAATTAAAAAAAAAGAAAGTTATTCTCATGAAAATGGCATACGATGTCGAAAACTAAATCCGAAATTCCCATTATTAAAACAAAGCCATCAGGGCAAATAATGACTTGCAATTCCTCTGATGTAATCGCCGCTCTCTGGCAAAACAATCTCTGTTTCCATGCAGGTCTGTAATTTAAATGAAGCAGCAGCAGCATTGTTGAATCAGCTTTAGATAGGCTCTCACGATATCCATTTATTCAGAAATAAGAATGTTTATTTCGTCTAAAGTATTAAAAAACAAACAGTATTTTCTACCCAAGACACGAGAAAGAATGCATAAGATCGATTCTGATGGCATGTGACCTTTACTTTAACTTGATTGCTGACTCTAAATTAAAATTGAAATTCCCCAGGGAAGTATCAAGAGTTAATATTAAATTTAAGGCTATTTGCGAGCTTTATTTGGTTTATTCGGGAGATTTAAATATGGTATTTGCGAATAAAATTGTTTTTCTTCCATTTATAGCTTTCAAAAATATCTTAAAAAATCTCTCTGCTCTGGGCCGGAATAAAATGGGTTTACCATAACTGTATCCCCAGGCCTCTATACAGTAGCGGTAGAATATGTTTTCACTCCCCGGACAATACTGTCCTTAAAACTCAATTTTTAAAAAAAAATCTGAATTTAAAAAAAAAAATTAAACTTTAATTGTTTTGCCATTTGCTTTATTTTATTCCATATCTATTTTTCTATATATCAACCCTAAATGCTCATTTAAGAAACAGATGAACAGGACAAATAACAATTATAGTGTTTAAGGTCAAAAAAGAGTGCCCTTACTGTAATAAATGAGAATATCATCTCAAATATTCTAGAATAAACATCCATAACAGGAAATATTTTTAATGAACATAATCTTGTATGACATACAAATATATAAGCATGAACATTAAGTTTTAATATTTTCGTGCTTTAGCAGTGGCAAACAAGCAGTTTTATAAAATCTTCAAAATCAATTATTTATGCATTTTCACTTTAGATAGAAATTACTGTCGTAATTTGTATTCAATACCTCGTCATTTTGTTAAAAATCATTTTAAGAATTGAAAAATTGTTGTCGTCGACTTCCGTCAAACAATTTATAGATTTATGCATTTATAATCTCATTCACTTATTCGACTATTCACTAAAATAATCTTCAATGAATCACCAATAAATAAATTCACGGTATTTATTGCTTGACTCAATGTTTTTCATTGATCCATTAATTGGTTTATTAACATTCCTCTTTCTTACTTTATTCACACGCTATATCTAAAATGTTCATAATAACAGTTCTCTTTACGAAGTGAACTTATAATAAAATGTTTATGAAGTATACATTTTTGAAGAAAAAAAAACTGTTTAAAATAAATTAAAAATAACCTCGCATAAAATGCATTAGCAAAAGAACGGATGGTCGTCATAGTAATAGAAAAATGAGAAATTATTACACTGGTGAAAAAAAATTTTTTTTTTTTTTTTTTGCTGATGCATAAGATTTTTCAACGGATCTTAGATATTTTGACGTTGCTTATTTTCATTCTGCAATAGCGTTCTCTCCCGCAGTTACAGTTTTTTTTTAAATTACATTTTTACTCTATTTTTGAAAATGTACTTTGTGAAAATGTAATTTTTTGTGAAAATATATCAGTTTAAAAACGGTGTACATAACAGAAGGTCGCATAAATGTTGCAATAAACTTCTGGGGGAGTTAGGGTACATCAACAGTATTAAAATTGCATAGGAACCCATGAGCGGAAACGACGGAATACGCCGTTGGAGGAGCTTCGCTATTATGAACTGTTCGTATGCTTTTAAACAGGTCATAATAGGGAAGCATCCCTAGCGGCGTGTGACAACGTTTTTCAACGTTTATTCAATTTTATTTCTAAAGATTTCAGATTTGAGAACTTCACACTCAAAGTAGACAAGATCAAGTATTGTATAAATGCAACACGAAATTTGTTTCGCTATCAAAAAATTTTTGGAAAAGATTAAATATTCTCTACCCAGACTAATATAGGTATAAAAACCAATAAATATAAATAAATAATTAACCCCAATTTCTCAAAACTTCCGCCGAGATATTGATGAAAAACTTAAGTTGGTGACGAAATAAGAGTTATTTTAACACCAATTAAGATTTATATCAAAAGTTTCACATTATATTGAGAGTACATTTGACACACAGGTTCACATGTAGTACATATAAGAGCAATTCTACAAATAAACACCAATTAGGCGGAAATAGAATAAAAGAAAAGAAAAAAAGAAAAAAAATTAAAAAAAGAATTTTTTTTTGTAGTAGGGGGCACTCTATTTCTACATGAATTTTCTTCTTTTTTACACCCTAAAAAAGCAAGAAAAAATCATGAACATGAAATTGTTTTCTTTGTGACATACTTTAAATGACTAAATACCAATTTTAAACTTTTTCCGATTTTTTCAATTTACAAACTTTGATTAAATTTTTTTATTTTTGTTTTTTATACTAAAATATAATCTTATAGTATGAAATCTCTATAAATACATTTTAGAGAGACATTATAATAATATTATATTTATGTAAAAATCGTTTTATCTGATAAATGGCTCAAATTTATCTGAGCTATTTATTGGTATTTTGTCATTTATTGCCATTAATTGGTATTTTGTCATTTAAAGTATATCATAAAGAAAAAATTTCATGTTCACGATTTTTTCTTGCTTTTTTAGGGTGTAGAAAAGAAGAAAATTCTTGTAGAAAAAGCGTGCCCCCCCCCCATTTTTTTTTGGTCGTCTAATTGGCGTTTATTTGTAGAATCGCTCATAACCAAGACCCAAATCTAACACTTATTAATTGAACACACTCATTTTTATTGGGAAATTAATTCCTAGTATTCTTTCATAATTGTGAAAAAAACAATAATTAGCTTAATAGTTAAAATATACAACAAACATTTTTAAAATAGATTCATTTTTTAAAATGTATTACAAAATGGGAAAATATTTTTTAATAAAAAAAAATTACAGCAGAAAATACACATATAGACATAGCGTTAAAAGAAAGTCGTTCTGCAATTTATTTTTATTTATCTTTGATTAAAAATTGAATTCAAGTAATGAAAAAAAATTATTTGATTGTTAGCCTTGACTCCTAAGTAACGTTTCATTCTTAAAAAAACTTTCCCTGTTTTCATAAAATAAACAAGACATAATACACGAGATGAAAAAGAATAAATAAACAGTTAATAAGGTTCTTTGAGAATATTGGGAGAATCTGATACAGCCCACTTCACCTCTTGAAAAATGTGGAACAGTTTCGATTTAATATCATACAAGTAGCTTTTCTGTTGCACGCTGTTGTTCCATCTTTAGTAAAACTTTTACTCATTGAACTTTAACCACATAGAAAGTTAACGTAAGTATATTTAATTAAAAAAATAAAAAGCTATAATTATATATTTCAAGCAAACAATATTAACAAAAAAAAGGAGGAAATTAAAAATTTCACGAGCATTAAATCTGAGTCGTTCGGCACCCGCTTTGCCTGCCCCTTTTACTGGCCCGTCCTCTATATTTAATAAGGACATCTAAGTATTGAATTAATTTTTTGAAGGATGATTTGGATTAAAGGATTTTTTTCTGAAGAAGGAATTGATTTTTGCGATTTTCTGAAGAAAAAAAAATAATTAAATGTTTTAAGCGTAATGCCTTACAATTTTCTTTTAGAATCATTAAAAGTTTTATTTTTAATGGTAAAATTCGGGAAATCGATAAAAAAAAATTATGTATTCGTTGCTTACCCAACTCCCTAATTTTTTATTTTTTCTTCTTATGCTTTAAGTCTCAAGTTCTTGGTTTTTCTAACTAATTCTACAAAACCCGCACAATTTCCGTAGGTCTCCGTTGGCAAAAATATGACAAATTTAATAAAAATGGAAAAATGTATATATATTTTTTTAAAGTTTTTAAAATTTGTATGCTTTGTGTTTTACTTACTGACATGGACATTTAATCAAATATTAATAGTTAATGTAATTACTTTTGTAAAAGAATAATTACATTAACCATTAATCTGCATACATAACCTGTTTTTTTTTTAATTTCTGTAAAATAAGTTTAATTGGAACCATATATGGCAACGTTACTTTTAAAAAGTAACGAGTAAAAGTACAAGTAATTTTAAAAAAAGTAACGAGTAAAAAGTAAAAAGTTCTTATTTTAAAAAGTAACGAGTAAAAAGTACAAGTAAAAGTACAAGTACTAAACAAAAAAAGTAACGATTTAAAAGTACATTTCTAGGAAATTAAAATTCAAAGTAACCTAAATTTCATTGAATAATATTCTTATGTTCTTTAATGTTTTTTGCAAAATTGTTGTTATTTATTTAATTATTTTTAATTTTGAAAGTTATGGACATTAATATATTTTTAAATTTGGAAGAATATTATAATATAATTTTATAATATAATCGTATAATGTAATTTTAAAATCAAATATAATTTTAATATCAAACTTTTTATGGATTTGCACGAAATTTTTTTTTATCTATTGATTTTAATTTTCAGTTTATTATTTTTATTTATTTAAATTACCATTGATTTAAAATTGTTTTTCTCTATAGAAACGCGTTTTAAAGGCACAAACATAAACAAAGCAAACACGGGATTTCAGATAGCTTTATGATCTTTGAGCTGGTAAAAAATAATTGAATGTGTAGTATAAGTTGAAACAGAACAGTCTACAGTTTTATTTGTAACAATGGCTAATGCTGAATTCATGCGAGAAAATCATTTTCCAAACATTAGACTTAGAGATCTAAACTTAGAAATTTGACTGGGCGTTGTTTGACAAGGTCGGGCATAAGCATAATTTCAGTAAAAAAGGTACTAGGTAAAACTGTATTTAGTAAGAAACGTATTAAGACAAAAATGTATTATTAGTGAGTTCAAAAAGAAAAGTGAAAAACATAATAACAAAATCCAACATTTTTTATTTAAAATTTATTAAATAAATGCATAAAACTCGAAAATGAATGAAAATAACTTGCTAATTAATATTTTTATTCATTTTGCAAAATAATTGCATTTCGAAAGTGGTGTCACTGAGTCTGCTGTACAAGTAACGAAAGTACAAGTAACGAACAAGTAACGGCGGTACAAGTAACGAAAGTAAAAGTACTGCCATATATGATTGGAACTAAACTTCATAAGCAGTTTCAATATTTATTACGTACCTACGTTTTAAATAATTTGGTATAGGTAGGGCCTCAAGTCGCACATTAGCACCCAGGCTCATACAAGAATTATTTTTTAAGTATAAATATTATCGTTTTTTAAATATGGAACGAATTTTCATAATTTTTTTAATGATTTTTATCATACTCAGTTATTTTAATACTAAGGTGAGTAAATTCAAAACTAACCTTTTTGAAGAACTTTTTTTTCAGAACTAAAAATATCTAAACCCATTGGAAATAGAGAGAAATAGAGAGGCATTAAAATGCAGTTACTAGATATATGTCTCAGCTTCATCATACAATCATGTGGTTTGATTTCATTTTTTCATCCCACAACTCTAGATAGTGATTCGAATCTTTTGACAACGTTTTCGTTATTTTCAGTCTTAATATTATGCTGCTATCCACGATGTCATGGATTATAAAAATATAGTTAAGATATTCTTATCGAAATATAATGAAAATTCAATTATAAATTCAAATATTTTCAGTCGGTCACTGCCTGAAAGTAATCAAAACTTGATTGCCGGGTATTTGCCAGTTAAAAAATAATAATAATAATAAAATTGGAAGGAAATCATCTACCTTTGAGCAAGACTAAACGCATTTTTTTTTCTTTGCAAGTTTAAAATCTTTTTGAAATCTTAGCGGTTATTGCTTGCGCAGATTCCAATACGGAAGTATCTCAAAAAATTACATCACACCCACAGATTTTTTGAAAAAAAAATCTTTTTTTTTTATATAAAAAAACACATTTTAGATAATTGTATTTCCTTTTGGTGGACAATTTTGATGTACTGTGCTTTTGTTCCATGGAGAAAGGCTATAATGAGAGATGCCAACTGCAGACACACCAAAATAATTAAGAAACGGTCAATAAGTACAAAGTAAATTGTGCAAACATTTGACTATTTTTGCTTGCTTTTTAAAGGGTATAGCACGACATAAGTACTATAAAGTGGTGAATTATATAAGCTTACGAATTATTTATAAATAGTGGTGGATAAAAATCTACTAAATTGAATTTTAAACCAAGAATTAGAATTGATAAACTACGACTTTAATATATATATTTGCTGTCCGGAGCAAGTTGGCATCTCTGTATATTTTATTCTTGAATAAATAAGTGTTATAGCTTACAATCCTATGTAAATGATATGTATCAATAAAACCATTTTTTTTCTTAGCTTTCACATTGTTATTTTCAATTCTCGAAGATATTTGAGTGTTAAAAATTATAGCAGCATAAAATACAACGCTTCTCGAATTCGAATGTGCACAGTTTGGCGTGTTTAGCGAGCTCCAATTAACTCGAGCGCACAAGTTAAGGGGTTAAATCCAGAAATTACAAAATACCCTGTATATTTAGAGAAGAAATAAAGATGAAGAACTGACGCATAAATTAATCATTATCGTATCATTACATTCATATAAAGAATTATTTCAGCTTGGAAATTTATACTTAGTTGTATGCTAATATTATATTCACGGAATGTCGATGTTTTTGATTCACAATTTGTCCAAGAAACGATAAACCTAATGACATACGTCCATTTACGTATTTAGTTCTGACGACAGCCGCCTACTTTCTCGTCCTCCGCCACCTCTACATTTCCGGTACGATATCCCCTTTTTTTTACGCAATATTTGCCGAGGCTGACAATCACATAAACAAAACACACTCTAGAAAACTCATTAACAAAGCGACGTGATTCCTTTTTTGTTTTTGTTTCTTCTCACACAACACGGAGGACACAACGTCGGGAAAAAAAAGATAAAAAAGAAAAATAAGTAAATAATAAATAAAAAAAAGAATGAAACGTGAGAGATGGTAAGTTTATACGACGGTTCAATCAAAAGAAATCTTGTATTATCTGGACTCGCGGCCACTACAGCTGCATTTGCAAATCTAAACTGAAGATCAGCTGCCATCTCTTCTGCTCTCCTCTGACAACGACTGCCATTTTAAAGTACACAATAGAGACATTTAGAAGTACTTTATTTCTTCGCTGGAATTGAAAAGACTTGAAATGACCCTTTAAGCGTGCTGCTGAATACATCTTTTTTCTCTCTCTCTGGGAATATTTAGATAAACACTAGATGGCGCAATCTTCAAGCACGGTAAGTTTGTTTTGCCACGTGACTTAAGTACATGCGATTTAAGATCAGCCATCATTATCGTTTGAGTTACATTTAACAGTTTTATTTTTAATTATTATATTTTAACTGACATTTCATGGAAGAAATTCTAAGAAATTAAGTTTAAAATTTAATAGAGCACTTTTACGATTCTGGAGGCCATAAAAAATTGCTAAACTGTTATTGTCGCCAGTGATGGGCTATTATTGGGAGTAATAGGTGTTCCTGGTATAACTATCTAATGCAGGTACCATGGTAATGGCTTTATCACGGCCCCCGAAGTGGATAAGTACCTTAAATTGATTAGTGATTCTTATAACTACTTAATTTGTTAATGAATCCAGTTTCTGTATTTTATAACATTTGCTGATAGAAATAAAATGAATGAAAATTACAGCGTTTAATATTGCTTTGTACTTTAAATGAAGACTTAAGATTTCCGTATCGTTATCTGCTGTTGTCTTGGCAACTTCCGGGCAACGTCCTTGAAGAAATTTTAAAAAAAAAGAGGGAAACATCACAGAAGGGGACCAACTTGATGTGCATAACTCGCAACCACCCTCGGGTAAATCTCTAAGAGTTCTTTTTTTTTTTTTTTTTTAAATTGCAAGTTTAAAATTCATTTGGTGTCGTGGCGATTGTAGTTGGCGTGACAGATCACGATACGGAAATATCCCCTAACACAGGGCTAGATTAAGAGTACGCGGGGCCCTTAAATTAAATTTTTTTCACTTATATTTTTTATTTATTCAAGTATAAAAGTATTTATATATCTTTTCATTTAAGAAAGCATATTTAAAATTAAAATAAATAATAATAAATTAAATTTTACTTTAATTTATTAAATTAAAACTAAAAAATATTCATAAAATTTTGAAAAATCATTGTTTTTCGTAATTTTTTAAAATTTATTTTCGAAAAATCCATTATGAGGGGACCCCTAATCATTGGGGGCTCCAGGCCATAGCCTGGTCTGGTCTAATGGGTAATCCAGCCCTTCTCTAACGTTAAATTTTCTCAAAGCTAATGTCATTATTTTTTCGTTAAATACATTTAAATAAAAATTCTTTTTTAAATTAATTGACAATAATTCAGAAGATGAATTGCATTTTTTTTAATTCCCCTTGTGTGCTTGAATTGTATTTTCTTTTTTAGGCTATTGCAATTGCTAGCATTAAAAACCTAAGAAAAGTGGTATCTTAATTTGTATTAAGGAAATGTTTGTTAGCGATGCATAAAGCATTAAACTTTTGCCATTGGGGATCCTCAAATCTTGCGATGCGTGAACAGACATAATTATTTAAAAAAAAACATAGAAAATTATTTTGAAGAGAAATATTTTCTTACATCGTTGCATTTCGTGAGAGTTTTGATAAAATGAATCTCATGTATCTCAAATATTGAAAAAATAAGAAGAAAAAAAATTCAGTGAAACAAACTAAAATGATATAATGATATGAAATAAGTTGTAATAAAGCTTAATGTATTCTTGTTATCTCATTCATATGAAAGTAAATAGTGCTACGTAATGACCACCCGTAATAGACTGAAAGGTATAGCAAGGCATACCTAGGAAAAGAATGAATATATATATATATTAGAGGAAGAGATAAGAGTGGTATTGAAGTCTGACGTATCGCAGAAACCGGTTTTAAGCCAGATGATTACCACCCTGTTTTTGTATATTTTTTACTTAATTTTTAACAAAAATTCTAAAAATATAGATAAAGGCTAGTCATCGTGGAACACCACGCATAATGTATACATCATATGAATACACTGATTATCCATTATACATTCATAATGAATACACTGATTATCCACTATAATTGAAACTTAAGTAAAAGAACAAACATTGTATATAGTATTAAGCTTGAAGTGTAATTATGTGCATGTTACCCTGTTATGTATTGTTGTTGTTTCCAATCCTTCACAATAAAGCCCCCGCTATGTCAAATCCATGAGTTTCCCTTTAGGTAGAAATGAATATATTGCACCTATTAATCAATAATTTTCTTCTAATGAGTAAGATTAACAAAAATGTTTAAATATTAAAACATAAGATTAGATTCGAAAAACAATCAGAAGTATTCACTCTGCTAACAATGCTTGTTTTAAAAGATGGCACATAGCATAAATTATTACAGCAGCAGCTTATTACTAATCTGGCTCGATACGTACCTCTTTCGGTAAAAGCAAAGGGTTGTAAGTTCAATTTCAATTCTAAGTCTATTCCATAGTTAGATGAGTCAGCTAATGCGCTCAAAAAAATTTGGTTTGGTGGTGGAAAATAAGACAAAAAACCAGATTGGCGGCAATATCTTGGACTAGGCGCAGATAATATACTAGGCATATAAGCCGTCTTTATAATGAGCACACAAGCTTTCACATGTGTAACAATAAATAAATAATATTAGGATCGTTTAACTGGGCAGAAATAGACATTAGATTATAGTTTTATTCTAAAACTATTTTTTTTAACTGACAGCCCATTTTTAAATTTATGAGTGTTCTACTCATTAGTTTTGTAATTTTGAACCCAACTCAAAGGACAAGTGAAATCCTGGATTCTTGCATTGGGACAAACATGGAGCTAATCCGCATTTGTGTTGCATGGAGAGAAAAATCAAGAAAACCTCCTACGACACCAAGGAGATTTTAACCCACAATTCGTCTACCACTAAAGATATTTTACGAATGCACAGTGATCGGTGTGAGTGGGAGCATAATTCGAATCGACCAACGATGGGATTCGGATATATGGCTCACCTGTTAGGAAGGCGAGCACTTTAACCCTTGACCTACCGTGAGTCTATAACAGAAATATGTAGTTGACTCCCTAACCGAGCGGTCTCACTGTTAAACCAAACTGCATATGGCGTTGAGGTAGTGGGTTTGAATCCTTTGTTATGACCTTTTCTTACTTGTGTTACCTATACTGCAACTTGACATGAGCTTATATAATGGCTTTTGTTACAAACACACAAGCCTGCATACATATTTGTAACAACAAATAAATTAGTAAGTACTCACCATTGCAGATAATCCCATCAAACAATTTTGCTCGAAATAAACCGAATATTATGCCACAGACATATAACATTTTGTTGGGTGCCATTTTTCTCTATTCTAAAAAAATAATTAAAGAAACCTATTTTGGAAATGTGCAGCAATACAAAAAAAATGAGACTTTGCTGCTTTGATCATACGATATTTCGATGCATATTCAAACATTTAAAACTCAACCATTTTCACATCTGGCAATTTTTAGAAATAAACATAAAACCCTGACCGAGAAAACGTATTTAAATGATATGAAATATTCTTAACTTCAACAAAGGAACAAACACAAGAAAATCTGAATTGCAAAGCCCTCAATTAGTGTTTTAGTCATATCAACGGCATTTTTAAAAAAGAGGTATTTTTATTCTCTTTTGTTTTCATTAAATCGCTGCATCGTGAATTAATCATAAAGAAAAAAAGATTCAAAGAATAGGCCTAGTTGTGTTCGAAACAAGTAATTTATTCGTTTCAACTTTCTGAAAAGAATATTTTTTGTATTTGACATTTGTTTGCTTTTGTATCTTGTTGGGAAAATGTTTGTGTAGTCTTTTTAGACGAATTTTTGTTAACATTAATTTCATTATATTTGATGAATTTAAGATCGCATGTATCTTTCTTCTTAAACACAGGACCATGTAATCTCTGTTTCAACCCCCCCCCCCCCAAAAAAAGAATGTTTTCTAAATAATAAATAAAAGTGGAAATGCAGATATGCTCAGCATTTCTCTATTCTCAACCAATTGGACTAAAAATAAGAATTATTGTTCAGAATTATAAATCAGCATTATTGCACGAAATTGAATTAAAAATCAGGAACATTACTCCCTACATAGGCTTCACAGTAGACTACTGACCGTCAATCAGCACTGATTGCGATCAGTGAGCAAGTGGGTGACTATTTTTTGATCAGCCAGCGAAGGAATCGAGGGTGTGTGGTGTCATTTCGTGAAATTGTTTTACTTTAAAATGTTGCGACTTCTAAAGTGGGGGAGCCACCCTCCTATTAAGGCTCGAAATTGTGATGGCGTGCCTACGAATCATCCTCAGGAATGTTTGCCAGACCTTCGCCTGCAGCCCATTGTGCAGCTTTAGTTCAACGTAAATAAGTACTACTACTACTTTAGATCACCCTCAGGGACATTCCTCTGACCGTCGCAGACAGCCCAGTTACTACTACTACTTCGGATCATCCTCAGCTATGTTTTCCAGACCGTCGCCAATTGCCCATTGAGCAGTTCTGGTGCGATGTAAATAAAGTTCTACTAAAAATTAACCTCAGGAATGTTTGCAAGACCGTCAAAATAGACCATTGTACAGCTCTAATGCAACGTAAATTAAGTTCTACGACTACTTCGAATCCTTCTTGTGGATGTTTGCCAGACCATCACCGATAGCCCATTGTTCAGGTCTAGTGGGACGTAAATAAAGTTCTACTGCGAATCAGCCTCAAGAATGTTTACAAGACCGTCGCCAATAGCTCATGGTGCTGCTCTACTACGAATTAGCCTCAGGAATGTTTGCAAGACCGTCAAAATAGACTATTGTACAGCTCTAGTACGACGCAAATAAAGTTCAACTACTACTTCGAATCCTTCTTGTGGATGTTTGCCAGACCATCATCGATAGCCCATTGTTCAGGTCTAGTGGGACGTAAATAAAGTTCTACTACGAATTAGCCTCAAGAATGTTTGCAAGACCGTCGCCAATAGCCCTTTGTGCTACTCAATTGCAACTTTTACCGATATTTGATGTAGCTAGCAAATAGAAGAAGAAACTGATGATAAAAGAATGAAAATCGGAGTATTAGTGAATCATCATTAACACACCGGACAAAAAATTAGTCACTCCTAAGGAAATCATGAAAAACATAATTTAATAACGTGTAACACCTCCTCTGGAGTTGATAACCGCCTTGATTCGGTTAAGAAGTGAGGCGACAAGGTTTTGCGGGTACATCGAATCCAGTTTAAGTCACTGGCTGAGGATATGATCGCGCAAATCCACCTAGGATGCTGATTTCAGCGTTTTACCCGTTGTTTCAACATGTCCCTCAAATTTTCAATGGGGTTCAAGTCAGGTGATTTTGCAGGCCACTCGATATGTAATTGAATGTCAGATTGTTCATAAAACCAGTCACATATTTTTTCAGCCCAATGAACTTTGCTATTGTCATCAGGAAAAATAGGGGCATCGACAGCATATTCTTCACGAAGTTTTTGACCGAAAGGTAACACCTGATCATATCAGAATGTTCAAATAAACATGGTGGTTCTTGTTAGTGGCCACCTCAGTGAGGGATCCCAATCCATAATGAGAAAAACACCCCAAAACATGTCAGACCCACCTCTGGCTTGAACCTGACCTTGCACATAATCAGGATGAAATGCTATATCTGGTCTTCGGTGCATTCGATGACGTGCGTCATTTGAATAGAGGAAAAAACGTGATTCTTCAGACCATATTACATTTCGCCAGTCAACAACTGATCACGTTCGGTAACTTCTAGCCCACTGAAGTTGCCTATGTGAGCAATGGCCTCTTACAAGGTCTCCGACTCCAAATGTTCATTGCATACAGCTCCCGTATCGATGTTCTCTCACTAACAGGTTGGGATGAACCTTCATTCACTAACTAAAGCAATTCCTGTCGGGTTTGGAAGCAATTTTTATTGACAAGTCGGGAAACATGTCTCCGGTCCCCCCCGATCTTTTTCCGACCACAATTTTGACGTCTTCTTTCGTGACCACGTGCATTACAACACTGCTTGTAGACACGTTGAACAATCTGCATCGATAAACCAACAAATCCAGCAACTTCATCCACCGTTACGGCCAAACACAATTGTCCCTTTTTGCCACTTTTTCACATCCTTACATTTACCCATATTTACACACAATATCCGCTTAAAACAAAAAATATCTCTCTGATGGCTACTTGCCTTTGATCACGTTGAGTCTTGAGCACGTCACTCAACCACTGCGTCATAGAATGAAACCTAACGATTCATCGGTGCTTGTGCACTATGGTGACTAATTTTTGTCCGGTGAGCTTATTATGTATATGCGAATTAATGAGCAAACAAATCTCCAAATGCTGAATAAACTTATAAATTTTTAAAAAATGTCCAAAACCTATGTTATTTTGAGTGAAGAGAATATAGGCATAAGCTGTATTTATTTAATAGTTTTTATAAAGAACTCGTTATAAATGCAACTATTAATGATTCTTGGTGTAGTAAGTGAATGAAGAAAGAAAACTCTGGGAAGAAAAAAGCGGATTATATGGTATTTGTAAATCGGTGCATTGATAAGTGAGCGAATTAGTGAACAAACAAATCTGTAAATCGGCGAATCAGGAATCGGCTTATAAGCAAATTTAAAAAAAATAATATACTTATAACTTGATCATAGGCAGACGATATCATACTTTTTTTTAAAAAAAATTATCGCATTTTAAACAACCTATAAATATTTAATAAAAAAATATTTAGTACAAACTCTTAATAAAAATGATTAACTTCATCATATTAACAATTTAGTTAAATTGTTACACTATAAATTCAAAACTTCATAATTTTCTGTTTTGTATACAAATTTGAATTAAAATGAAGTTTATAAAAAAAATTAATGAATCCGAAAATTCTGTTAAACTTTTTAAATTAAGAAAAAAGCTTTATTTAAAAAAATATATTTATTTTTAATTAAAGCCGTACAGAAATGCGAAAATAAAGTGAAAAATTCGTTGTACCTTAATTATGAAAAGAAAATTTAAGTAACAAAAATCACTTAAAACCGCCTCACGTAAAAGTTATCAACGACGTCAAATATGGTCTTTTCGGGAAAAACCTGACGAGATAATATTTTACAGGATATTCTTATGGGATGTGTTTCTTTTCGACGCAATTGCTTCATTTCACGAGTTTTGACACTTCGCCAAATTTGCTCGGTAAATTTGTTTCAAATATCCAGCGGGCTTTATTTAACGCCAATCTTCAACCTAACGTAAATAATGACAGCTACATTTGGCGCTCGTAATATTTTTTTTTCTTGTTCTTTTCTTAAAACAGCGTTATGAAAAGTAAATTAGAAAACACAAATAGAATTCTTAATGTTCGTAAATGACATAAAATCAATATTTTCGAAAAAAAATTCTCGATTTTTACTTCCTGATAGGTGTTAATGGAAAACGCGACAGATTAAAATATGTTTGAAGCTTTTAGATTCATTTAAAAAGAAGTTAATATTTTTTGTCCGGAAGTAATTTTAGATACCGCATTAGGGAAATATAATTTAAAAGCTTCAGTTTAAATATCTTTAACGAAGAATAATTTACTTAATTTAAATTCTATTGTCGTTTATAATCAAACTATGCAATTATTTAACTTACATTGCAGGAATAGTCCTGAGAAAAATAAATAAATTTTAACAGTTTAAATTAAAAGCATGGGAATATATCAAATTTTTATTTCTTATCTTACTATTAAAATTCGTTGAGAAAACTCTCAATATTATCAAGCAATGGTGAAATAAAGGCGAATATCAATATTTCATATTCGGCTATGAATTACAAATATTTTTAATGTTATTTTGCACCTTTGTTTTATTCAATTTTATTTTATTACTGTCGTTGAACAGCCGACCCAATTTTGGGTTTACGACTACCAACGTTCAACTACGTTGCCTTATAATTTTGAACCCAATCCAGAGGACAAGGGAACTCCTGTATGAAGCATTGTGAGAAAAATTTGCCTTCATGGCGAATTTTTTTATGGAACAAACCTGCATTTGCGTTAAATGGAGAGGAAAACCTCCCTTTGTTAGCCTGACAGCAAGGGGACTCTAACCCATGATCCGTCTACCATTGAAGATATTTTACGTCTGCACAGTGGTCGGTGCAAGCCGGATGCGGAATTCGTATCGACCAGTCATCGCTGGGATTCAAACCCGGTTCACCTCATTGGAAGACCAGCGCTCTATCATGGTATGATTTGTTATGGGAACATGGAGGACTTTGTGATCCGACAGATTTAACGTTCATCAGTCACCATTTACTACACGGGAAGTCTACAGTCGGCGGTGATCGATCCCACGACCTCTTGGACATGGGCCCAGTGCCCTACCAACCAGGCTATCCCGGCCGACCCCCCAGCTTATTTGTAACAAAAAATTATAAATAGGATTAAACGCATATAAGTTTGGTCGGGAGGAGAAAGCTCTAATGGAAAATATTGAAAACTTTCGATTAGCCTGACTCTATGTAAAATTGCGACAGCTGTTTTGCAAAGAGTCACATTAATAAATTAGCATACGAATTGTATCAACTTTTAACTCAAGATCCTCTTCAAAGCTAGATATTTCCAGCTTTTCTCAATGTCAACTAACCTTCTTTTCAATAATTATCTAATCTTTTTTCACCTCAAGTTGGTTTTCATCTGTTTTCTTTAACAGTTTCACGATATATTTGTATTATCTTGTATTGTTTTGAAATTATGGACTTATTTTTATCCTTGCCACTGATAAGAGATAAATCTGGTGCTTGTTCTATCACCACTAGGACTGGGCGATATTAGAAATTATATATCGTGATATATCGTCAGTTTTGCATCGCGATATAGCGATGTATCGCGATATAGTATTTTTGAATTTCGTTTACTTTAAGGCACAGAAAGTCAGATTTCTATCAAGACTTTATACGGATATTGATTTAAATCAATTTATAAATTTGAAAATATATATGTTTTGCTAAAGAAAGATATTAAATAAATTGACTAAGATGTACAAATCTTACTTAAAATATTTATTGAAAAAATGTGTGTAGATACAGAATGAAATATTTGCACTTCTTTATCGTTTATAAGGTATAAGCAGTCTTAATTTAAGTTAATCCCTAAAACACCCTTAATGAAAAAAATATTGTTATTAAACAAAAGCTGATTTTAAAATTTCAAAATATATTTTAATTAAAATAAAAGTTAGATTGACTAAAAGCCGAAGTTTAAAATTAAAAATGTTCGAATTTTAAACTAAAAAGTAAACATAAGAATTGTAATGATTTCTTAAAATTTTCGTTCTCTGAAAGATTTCTCAGTTTAAAAATAAAAAGGGAATTTTATAAAGATATCTAGCTGAAATTATTGAAAGAAAATTTAAAAAATTAAAAAAAAAGTTTGTTAAGAAATTCATTATACACTTAAAACAAAGTGTTAAAAAAAAATTTTTTTAAAAAAAAAAGAAACTTTTTTTAACAAATCAATATTTGCTTGTACTATTATGCGTAAATAATTACAGAATTATTAAGTTCGATCGTAATGTTCAAATTCTTAATGAAGAAGTAAACACAAGTTTTGTTATATTTTCTAAAAATGATCACGCAAATAACAAAAGATTTCTTAGTTTAAAAATAAAAAAATAAATAAAAGTGAAATTTATCAATATATTTACCTAACAGCATAGGAACAAAATTTAAAAAATAAGTTCGTTAAAAAATTATTTGTATGCTTAAAACAAAGAGCTAAATAAATTTTAGAAAAAAAATGCTTCTTAAACACTATTTTTATTATTATTTCATATAAATAATTAAATTAAATTAAATAATGAACGAACGAAAAACAAAGTAAGGCAAAGTTTCTTAATTAAATTCTTAAAAATAAAAACAAAAGAATTGTGATATTCGGTAATATATTTAGCTAATTAACTAATAATATAAAACGAAAATTAAAAAAAAAATAATGATTTTACTCTCTAATAAAATGAAGTAGTAATTGATAAAAAAAAAGAAATGAATAAAATTCGCAAGCTTTTCAAATTCCTTCGAACAAATAAAGTTTATTGACTTATGTCCAAAAAATAAGTTTTGTTTTAACTTTATTTCTAAAAATAAAAACAACTCAAGATTTATAAATTTAAAATCAGTAATAGAAGCCTATTAAATTATTAGAAGTTTTATCCGAAAGGTTTTTAATAAATTAAAAGAAAGTAAAAAAATAACCTAACAAATTTATTTACTTTGTAATTTAATTCCTTATGGGTGCCTTAAATTAGATTTCCGATAATTTTCACATTTAAAAATATAAAAAAAGTTTTGTCAGAAAATAAATAAAAAACTTACCTAATTAATGAAGAAACTTTTCTTTATAAATTCTTTTCAATAATAGATTGCGTTCAGAACAAGGTTACGACGGCGATCACGAAGTTAATCCCATTGAAAATAATCTACAAGAAACGATTTCAAATCGCGAAGGTGCGAAAACGAACATGTGATATAACGATATAAGATCTCAAAAGTGATTCTGATTCTACCCCTCATCAGTCAAGGCCGTCTCAACATAACGAAACAATATCGTCTTCCACAGCGCGAGTTGGCATCGGAACGTAAGAGAAAATCCTTGCGTGTATCGCTATATCGCTATATCGTTATATCGTCTTCTTCACTCGACGGCTTAAATCAGATTTCTGATGCATCGCTTGGAATGAAAGTTGCTGTATCGGTTTGCCGATATAGGCGTTAAATCGATATGTCGCGATATATCGATTTATAGCCCAGTCCTAATCACCACAGATATGAAAAATAAACAAAAAACGGATAACTAAAATTACATTTGCTTACATATTTATCCATTTGTTCATTTTGGATTGTTTATTGTAATGCAACCAATTATTCTAATACAGGAGTATAATATATTTTCCTGCTAATTGTTTTATGTGAAAATGAATGTTTAAATAAGATTATACTAGTATTATTGTTTCAAATGCAATATATTTTAGAAACACAGTTTTTTTAATCTTCAAAAGTTTGTTTTGGATTGTAAAAAGAGAACTAAGATTGAAAAATTAGTAATTGGTACTTTGCTATTTTAAAAATTATCTTTCACTATGGTTTATTTTGTTTTCTGAATTACTATTACGCTTGTGTTAAAATCTTAACAAAATAAATTTCGAGAATATTATATTCTGCAGCACACATGTCAAAATCACTATTTCCAAAATGTTTCAATGAAGTTTTTTACCCCAATTATCTAACATAAAATTTACTAACGTTTCATAAAAATTAAATACTTTTTTTAAATTTAATCGTTTTTACATTGATAAAAATTTAAATTATTAATTGTCCTAAAACTAGAAACAAACATCATATTCGGAACAATAACTCTGGGAAACAAAAACAAAAGTTTTTTTTCTGTTTTCCGAGATGAGAGTTTTTAACACATACATGCATACTTTTATGTCTGCAATTGGTTTCTCTACTTAACAGTTTTTTTTTAAAAAAATCAAAATAATATTTTTAAAAACCACGTTTTTGTAGTGGAGAATAATAATTAAAAAACAAAAATTTGAAAAATGAAAAACGTGGGGCGCATAAAATACATAGCAGTAACAGTATGCGTGCTCATGAGAATATGTGTATGTGCATCTGTAATCTGAATGAGGATGTGTATGTGGAATATGTTTGTGTATATGCATGTGCATGTGGATGTATATGTGGATGTGGTTCTGCATGTGTAAGAGTAAGAAAATGTGTACATGTACTGTTATGTATTTCATGCGCCCCACGTTTTTCGTTTTTCAAATTTTTGTTTTTTAATTACTATTCTCCACTACGCTAACGTGGTTTTTAAAAATATTATTTTGAGTATGATTTTTATTGTACTGACTTCCAAAATATAAATTTTTTCACTCACTGTACACGAAACTTTTCAACTGACATGTGACACTAATTTGAAATAATCGAATCGACAACAAAAGACAATAGCGAAAATATTGATTTTTCTTTAATTTTATTTTACTTTGTATGTCTTTTTTCTTTTTCATTTTCATGCATTGTCATCCAATTCTGAACTATGTGCCAAATTTGAAGTCTGTAGCTAGTCGGGAAGTTAGTTTAAAATCGATTACGAAATTCCACTCGAACAGACATACACGAAGGCAAGTTGATATAAACGTGGTAAAATGACATTTTTAGTCTATTTTTGTGGAAATGTATAACAAACATTCTATATAACACATCGTTTCTCAATGTTGCGACGTCCCGCAGTGGACTGATCGTTAAGACGTTGTTCCTAGCAGATCACCGAAGTCAAGCATCACTGGCCACGGTCCGTGAGCGGGTGGGTGACCACTTGGATCAGTCTGCGTAGGGACCGAGGGTGTGCGGTATTGGTCCTCGTTAAACTGTTCTATCGTAAAGTGCTCGACTTCGCGTGCAGGTCGTTGGGCTACCGAAGCGGGGGTGCCATCCCCTCTGCAGAGGATCAAAATTGTGATCACATGTCTTCGGATCATCCTCAGGGATGTTTCCCAGACCGTCGCCAATAGCCCATTGTGCAGCTCTAGTGTGACGTAAATGAACAACAATAACAACAATGTTGCGACAAACTTCTAGTTTAGTTTAGGAGTTAGGGCATATCATCCGGGTTAAAACTGCATAAGCACCCATACCCGGAAATGTAGTCATACGCCGCTGCAGCACTTCCCTATCATGAGCTGTTTCTTCGTATACTTCTGAACAGTCATAATAGTGAAGCTCCCCTAGCCGTGTACGACGACATTTCTGGGCATGGGTTTCTGTGCAATTTTAATCCTTTTGGTGCTTCCAAACTCCCCTAGAAATTTTGTTGCAATATTTGTGCAGCTCCCTGTTATATATAACGTTTTTAAACTTGTACACTTCGAAAAAATATAGACTAAAAATACCATTTTAAAATGAAATCTGTAGCTTTAGGAGTAAAACTAATTTCATTTTTAAAATCCCCACACCCGAAGAAGGCAATTATAAATGCAATAAAAAAAGATAAGTTGTACTCCAGTGTAATCTGCACAAATATTTTATCCTACTACAGTAAAAGTTACCTATCTACATACCTTGGTAGTTCATACATCTTTAAGTAATTGGCAAGTAATAACGATGAATTTTCTTTATTCATATTTTCGTAAACTCGACAGAAAGTATCATCTGTATATATTGAAATAACAAATTATTTGGCTGGATTAGAAATAGGGGTTTTTCATTAAATATAACTATGCATAGGGTTTTATCTTATTACTTTCCTTACGTTAAGAATGCCTAAGATTTCTTAAGCCGGTAAATTACGGACTTAATACCTTTCGTAACCTTCTAATTGAAAGGTTTAAGATTCCTTGTTAGAGATTTAGCTCATTTATCTTGAAACTCAGTTAATTAAATTAATTAAGATAAAGTATTATTAATACTCATGGTTAATTTTTGTTATTCATTGAATAAGAATATTATCTAAGATAAAAGTTATAAAATATGAATAATTAATTTATTAAATAAGAAAATTAACCTTTTTAAGACAGACAAAGTTTAACTAATGCTCTTGGCTAATTTTTTCATTCATTAAGTAAGAAAATTATCTGCGAGATATAATTTATGAAATAAGAATTATTAATTTATTGAATAAAAATTAGACCTTTTGAAATTTTCGTGCAGACAATTACGTGCTTCTGCGTACAGTACTGCTATCAGTGAAAGATCATGAAACTTGTACAATTTTAAGACAATACTATGGAATATATATATTATATAACGTTGAAAAGTCGACCCAATTTTGGGTTTAAGACTACTAATATTCAACTCCGTAGCCTTGTAATTTTAAACCAATCCAGAAGACAAGGAAACTCCTGGATCAATACCCCCAGAGGTATTGATTTGCTATGGGAACATGGTGGACTTTGCTACTCGACAAATTTAACGTGTATCAGTCACCATTTACTACACGGGAAGTCTTCGGCCGGCTGGGATCGAATCCACGAGCTCTTGGACATGAGCCCAGTGCCCTATCAACCAGGCTATTCTGGCCCTAAGGAACACGTTGTTGTAAAAATGTTATTATCAGAAATAGGGTGACTTTGCACGAACTTTTAGTTTTATTCTTTTATTTGTTTCCTTTAATGTGGTAGCACCTTGTTCCCGTGTCACAGGTCCTGGGTTCTATCCTCCGGCCGTGTGAGGTTCACTCATCAGACTTTGATCCTTTCAGTGATTCGATAAAATGAGCATCAAGGAGATTAGACAGTTGAGTGTCTGGCGTTCGGTTGGTCACCCAACCGGAACATCCTCTCTTACACCCCAGAGCCCAAGGTCAAGAAAACTGGGATGAGCACAATAGGCCCTGACCCTCCATGGGCTGTCGCGCCATTGAGTTTAGTGTATTTCCTTTTATATATATTTTTGTTTACGTTGTTAAAAACGTTTAAGAAATTCATGTTAATGTTTAAATTTCTTATGTTAAGTTGATATGTGTTTTTAAAACATATTATGATTTTCAGGTATAAATTTTAAGTCAAATAATAAACCAATTAAAAGCAGAAAAAACTTTTTCAGTGGTGCGGTTAAATGTTTATTGTATTCATTTCGAAATAGACTATTTAGTTAAGTTCAGAAGTAGTTATAAATTTAACAAAAGTATGGAACAAAATATTTTTTATTGTGTTATCTAGTTCTGTAAAAGTTTGGAATTGTATTTTGTCAAGAATGCTTCAACAATAAACGCTTTTTTTAAATGTTAAAGGTGGAAAAAAAGAGGTTGGTGTATTATCCAAATTTACAGGAAAATAAACTATAAAATCAATTTTTATAACCAGAAATAATATTATTTTTCGGTAGCGACTAGAATTTTCACAAAACTTCCTGTTTTTTTTTTGTTTTTTTCTTCTTGTTAACCCTTTTACGCAAATGAGACACCTGTGTCCCTTTGAAATCTTTTTTTTTCTGACGTTCTATTTACAAGTAAAAATATATTTTGGTATTTTTTACTTATAAAAAACAGTCTAGTATTTAATAAGAAAAATCTGTTAGATTATCTGAATTATATTTGTATTAAAATATAAATTCCAAAAAAAGTAGTTTTAAATTTTTTTCTTTTCATATTAAAAAAATTTATCAGTGATTGATTTTGTACATTAAAGAAATGTCAATGATGAATAAGTATTACTCTTAGATCTTAATAACCAAAAAAAAGTGCAAATTCGAGAAATTATTGCTTGGAAGTGTTACCTTTAACGTAGAAAAAGACGCCAGTGATTTATGCTATATTTCGTAACCATAAATTATTAAAATGCTAATTCAATATTTTTCACTTATTTTGATCTAAATTTATACAAAGTAATAAAAAAAGAGTGAAAAATAAGTTTTATAAAAATTCTGCGTGTAAGGATTAAAGAAATACTAAGTATCAGACGCGCTTAGACTGCATTTAGAACCAGGACATTTCTACAGAAAATTAACTATAACTATAAAAGACTAAAGTGAAGCTTACTTTATTCCTTTAACTAATATATATTTTTCCTTTTGGAACCAATTGTTATTTAGAAATTGCTTTTTTTTCTTCTTTTAACTATTTTTTATATCAGAAAATTTTTGAATTCCCTGACATAAAATCGTCATTAAAATTTCTAAATGGAAACATGCAAACTGAGTATTGCTTTTAACAAATATCTTATAATGCAGGATATCCTTTTTTACTCTTTTTCCGTTTCGATCGTTGTTGTTTATAGATATCATTAAAATTCTGCACTGAAATTATTTTTTCGCCATTATTTTTCCAAGGTTCAATTGCTCAATATTTTTTTTAATATGTCTTCTTTTGTTAAAATAAAACGCTTTATATTCAAAAAGTCACAAAAATAATTCTGTTTTTCAAAAACCTTTAAGCATTATTTGAAATTAATTGGAGTTTCATTAAAAAAAATATCAGGTGCATTCTTTATTTGTGAAACAATGTCTTTAGTGTATTAAATGTATGTTTGTAACGAATAACAATGAGACTGATTCAATCATTGTTTTTTTATGCATTTCTTTTTTTCTTTAGTCTACATAATTCAACAAAATGCACAGCGCGCGTTGAAAACAGAACACTTTTATAATTTTTAATATAATAATCGAATTTTCACATAAAAAGACCTCAATCTTTATTGTCCGAAGGGTTACCCTGAGGTATGGTAAGTAATTAGAACTAACTATATTTTAAATTAAAAAAATCATATATAAAAATATTCTTTCTCTAAATAAATGTATATTATTTTCAAAGAATTTGTATTCTTAATCACACAAAAAAATGGTGAGGAGCAACAATCTGGAAAATATGATCCAGGCCAGTTTAAGCTAGGTATTGTTTGAAAGTTTGAACCCTTTTATGTTCACTCTTTCCTTAATTTGCCATCTCAAAGAAGTCAGTCGTATTTTTAATTTTTTATTCCTCAAGAACTATGCAACCGATTCTCTCCATATGCACATTTTATTCATATACAACATTTTATCATTTAAAACCACTTATGGGTGTAAAAAGTGATGTAATTGGTGTACAAATTTGTATACACTAGAATAAAAAAAAATTTCGATCATTAGAAAATTAAATATTAAAAAACAATAAATAACTAATATAAATATTTTTTTACAGAATTATCTTCAGTTTAAGAAGTATTATGATTGCTTGAAAAATGTTTTTATTCACATCATTATTTTAAGCTTCATCTCAAAAATGTCTGTTATATTTTTAATTTTCCATTCCTCAAAAATTATTCAACCAATTTTCTTAATTTACAGCATTTTATCGTTTTAAATTTCTTATGGTTGTAAAAAGTGATGTAATTGGTGTATAAATTTGTATATATTACATTTAATTTTTTTTCGATCATTAGAAAATTAAATATTAAAGAATAATAAATAACCATAATAAATATTATTTTTTACGGAATTATCCTTAGTTTAATAAGTTTTATGATTGCCTGAAAAAATGTTTTGATTCACTTCATTATTTTAAGCTTCATCTCAAAGATGTCAGTCATATTTTTTTTTCCTCAAGAACTTTTCAACCGGTTCCCTTAAAATTTCGGATTTTATCATTTAAAATTACTAATGGGTGCAAAAAGTGGTGAAATTGGTGTAAATATTTTTATATCTTACGATTCAAAAAATTTTCAACCATTAGTAAATTAAATAATGAAAAACACTAAATAATTATAAAGAATTTTTTACACGGAATTATTTTAGTTTAATAAGTTTTATGATTGCGTGCAAAAAATTTTTGATTTCACTATATCAGTTACGCTAGGCAAAGATTAAAATCCAATGTGCTTTCAAGAAGGATTAATTTATTCGATAGAATAATTTTCTCATGATAATTTCAGTAATCATCATAAAGCTTCAAACTATTTAGTAGTGTTAACTGAGAACGAAATAGTAATACATCATTTGATTATCATAGTTTCTCATTTTAACGCGCCAAATCAGATTACATAAATAAAAAACTTGTATTACCGAACTTGTAAGTAAACTTGTGTACCGAACTTGTAAGTGAAAAAAAATTGGAAGTTACGTTTTTACATCGCCCGGTGAATTGCGCTAATAGTTTTCTAAAACCTAGTGAATTGCGCTTCTAACATCTTATTCCCCCTTTAGAAGGATTGGTGCATTGCACCAATAATGTCTCGCCAATAATGATCGCCAATAAGTGTGCTGTGAAATGAATGCGTCAATTAGTGTTCCTCCATTTTTTGGTCAATCATACAATTTCCATTTAATATTCATTTTTTATTTGTTGTAATTTTTGTTTACTTGTATGATATTCTACCTAACTTGACATAACTTTCAGTCAGGCATAACTTAACATAATATATTTCAATATACTATTCTTGGCCAGGTAAAAGCTTATGGTCAAGATGTGTTTGATTATTATAAATTACGCTCCTCACGTGTCAATGAGAAGAGAGACCTACTAGAAGCGCAATGTGCATACTGTTAGGAGTGGGGGTTATAATTAAGGTAGTAAAATGTAGAATTTTAATTCATTTTACCCAAGCCAAACCAGGTGTCTAGAAATAGCCAATGATTTGAAAAAGAGAAATAATGCATTTATGGTTTGCTGCGTTATGTCTAGGAAACTAGATAATTTATTCAAACCAATTTCAAAATTCGTTTCTAAGTTTGTAAAGAGGATAAGGGAAGAACTTGGAAAGATTATTAAAAAGTATTTTCTAAATAACCAACAACTAATTGGTATGACACACAGCAGAAAAATATGGTTTGTAGATTTTCTATAGGCATCTCGGGGTAACACGTTTTTTTTTAAACTTTACCCCTCTTCGGTACCATGGTTACGGCGAATCTTTCTTGCACCTAATACCAATATATTCCAACGTTTTACTGGAACGTATTGTCGTCGGGTTGAAACACGATTTGCCGAAACAATGGTAATGTAGAGAGGGGAAATGTGGAGAGTGGGAAAATCACGTGACCTTGTGATTCATATTCTATTTATAGTACAGTTTAGTTAGCAACTCTATTTATCCTAAAATTCTTAAATAATTTTGTACTTGGTGGTAATAAAATTATTGATTTTCTGCACAGAAAGCAGCAAACTGTACAATTCGATCTTTTTTTCTTTAACTGATTTTTCAAATCGTTGGCCACTTTTGGAACACCGATATAATAAGTTTATTTTTAATACAAAAAATGTTTTATAAATAGCTTCTTCCTGTTTGTGTGCGTGTTAAAGTTGTTTTTTCAAGCTCTATAAATTTTCTTTTTACACGTTTGCCCACTAAACTTTTTATATTATCGACATATTGATTACTAACCTTTCAACTGGTACTCCGATGTTAAAAATTTATTGATGGAAGATCCTTTTTATCGCTTTTAATTCAATATAAACGAAGTCAAAGTAGTAAGCCTTTTAAGTAAATATTTAATATAATTCAATCAATACCCATCCATGAAGAGTCCTAACTAAAAGTGACATCAATGTTGCTTATTAATTATTAGTTTTAGCGGAAAGATATTTTGTTTGGTTTAATTATTTTGTCATCACTCACACTCTACATAGTTGTTCAATTATAATTCAGTCTCATTTATGTTTGATGATAGGAGACAAATTTATTCTGCCATTAGTTTGATAGGAAATTCATATAATTTTTCAAATTTCCCTCTTAAAAATAATCTGGATTTAAGGATAAAACAGGAACTATTTCGTAACCACAAAATATCTGCCACTCTTGTATTAATTTAACTAATAATTAACGTGTAATAGATGTTATGTTATCAACGCTTTATGTGTTATTCAGTGCTAAAAATGGAACAAAAAATATACTTTAAAAGTTGTAGAATTCTTTATCTAGATCAGTGTTTCTTGACCTTTTTGGTATAATGGACCCCTTTTAAAAAAATTTAAGAAGTCACGGACCACGGATCTAGATTCTAGATGAAAAAAAGTAGACATTATCTAAAACTAGTGAATCATTATCGTGATCAATCATTGTAAATCTGGAATTAAAACTGCCCAACATCTGCTTATTCTCGGAGAAAATTGAAAGTCGTTAGTTGAGAAGAAACGCTTTTAAGTTAATTTTTATTATAAGTTAGCAATTTTTATAATAAGTTTTTATTATAAGCTTATAAGTTAGACGTATTATGCTTCTTAGTTAAGACGTTTGTTCACTAAATCCCAGTTGACAATGAAACATTTTACGTTATCCTAAAGTTTGTGCAAAGCTGTTGTAATGTTAACGATAACCTTCTATTTAAAACCCAATTAAGATTTGTGCGCCAGCAGCTGTTTTCTCATTTGTTGCGATCCTTAAATATTTTACTTAATTATTACAAATCCTCAATATTTTTCTTTACTTACTAACTTTAAATTATTTTACTTAAAGAAGTAAATTTTTAGTAAAATCCTTTATATCTTTGTAGTAACTATATAACAAGTAAAATCCTTTATATCTTTGTAGTAACTATATAACAAACAATCAAGAGTCTTTATAATAAAACCTATTTTTAATATAAAATTTTATCCAGAAAGTAATTAAAAAAATTCTATGTTAAACAAATCAAATTAATTTGTTTTTGCTTTGAAGAAAATAAATAAAATTATTTATTTAAGAAAGCTATTCAATTTCAGCTATTCCATTTACTTTGATAAAATCGTTTTAAAAAGTCTTTAGTAACGTAGTTATATTAACAATCCTTTGAAGATGTCTTTGAAGTAATACTACTTTTTTCATGAGCAAACTACAAAATTTGAAGCAAAAAGTAAATGAAACAGAATTTAAAGCTTAAATAAAATGTTGTGTTTAAAAGAAAAACATATAAGATAAAGAATATACGATATTCAACAGCAACTAAACTGAAATATAATATTTAGGATTGTTATTCTATAATAAATTATATTAATTTGAAGAATAATGATTTTCGTATGTAATTAGATACCAAATACATTCAGCAATTTTAAATGAATTTAATTAAGTTCAAAACTAGAGATAGCGATCGGATTTATACAAAATAATTTGTTTTTGCATAAATTCTATCGGGTTTCTACAAGAGTAGTTGCAGTTTATTTCTATTGTTTCAAGATATAAATTTTAAGAAAACATTCTTATATCTATTGAATTTTATATGCAGCTAAAATTAGTTAAGATCCGTTTCATTTAAAACTGAACATTTTAATGAATAGTTTTTTAAAAAATTGTTTTTAAAAATTTTTTTTCAAAATTACGACAAATTTTTAAAAATTAAAGCAAGAGAATTAGTTTCAAAAAATATCAATTGATAAAATTTTTTTTTAAATATACACTATTTTACTATTTCTTCACTTGTACAGTTTACTTTTAAAAGCCTAATTTATAATTACTAGGGTTACGTATGTTCCTTTCCTTTTTAACACATTGCCGCACACTTTTAATTTGATGACCATGCCCAGAAACACATTTTTTCAATTGTTTTTAACTACTGTACGAAATTAAGCGTCAGTCGTGTGTTTTGAAGTGGTAATCATCACATTTTGTCACGGTATTTCCATAATAATTCTCTAGCTCGAACCACCATCGCGACATTTTTTTCTTTTCCCAAATAAACAAATAACAATCGATGTGTTATCTGAAATGTTACGTCTTTCTTTTTCGATGCATTACTGAATAATGCATTATTACGCTTCATACTAATGAGGTTCCTCTTTTTATGAATTAAAATGTACAACACTAGGGTGTCTGCCGGTCATGGAAATTTTCGTGACCATTATTCCAAAATCGATGATGTTCAAGGATTTTTGAGCCAAAGATACAATTTTAAGATACAATTTCTCCTACGTATTTGATATTGAGGAATAAAAATTAGTTTTTTCTAAAAAGGAAATGGAAATTAAATAATCCACTTATAGAGATTTTTGTTTGAAACCATAGACACTTACATATTGCCAAAAATTAGACAGTTATATCCATTACTGGCAATTGTGATCATTGGCAACGTGTTTATTAATTTATTTAAATTGAATCGAGTTAATATTATTAAAAAATATTAACTTGATCACTATATTCCTCTTTTTAGGAACATCAAATAGAAGAGTTGGCCACGAGCATCCATGCATCTCTAGTGGATAAAAGTTAGAGCTCCTTAATGTTAATTTTGATGTTTGAATATTTTGTTATATTTAAGAAAATATTTAAACTATATTATTATTATTATTAAATATTATTTACTATATTATTATTATCAAATATTATTTATTATATTATTATTATTAAATATTATTTATTATATTATTATTATTAAATATTATTTATTATATTATTATTATTAAGCTAGTGGGCTGCACCCCCTGCTCGCTAACGTTCGCCAACCCCCGGAATATGCTACGCAATCTTATATGGTTTGCTTCGCAAACCAAGCTCGCTTCGCTCGCTACTAACTTAGGAACATTGCAAATGCACAAAATTCTAAGAATTCAAAACAATCATTCAAATCCATATAAAAACTTTTTCTTAAAAAAAGTTACATCTTTTTAGTAAATACTAAGTCATTAAAATAAATTTGATTTCAAATAAATGACATGTAATTCGTTAAACCTATTAGAAATGTGCTATAGTATAATCCGTGATACAGTCAATTCGCTATAACTCGAAGTACGATAACTCGAATATTACTATAACTCGATTCTTTTATGAGGTCCCGACCCTTTTATCTTCAATTTCATGTTAATTATTCTCGATTACTAGAATTTTACTCCCTTTAACTCGATTTTTTTGGATCTTTTGAAGCAAGAAAAAAAAAACCTAGGAGCTGATATCTTGTCCCTTCCTTTGTAACACACACACAATGTCTTTCGCACTCTTCATGGAGAAGCTAAAGCTGTCCCTCTTGAAGTATGCGAACAGTGGTTAAATGAAACGTTACAAAATTTACTTCAATACAGTTAAAATGATGCTTTAAATATTGATGAAATGGGTTTATTTTTTAAATATCTTCCAAATAAGACTATGATGTTTAAGGATGAAAACTGCTCAGGGGGTAAAATGAGCAAGGAACGTTTGACTGTCCTAGTTGGAGGAAATGCGTCTGGGACAGAGAAACTGCCCTTACTTGCTATCGCAAAATACCGAAATGCCCGATGTTTCAAGAATGTAAAAACTTATCCTTTGGATTACAAGTCTAACAAAAAGTTTTGGATGACATCAGTATTATTTGAAGACTATGTAAGAAAATTGGATCGGAAATTCTTCGCTAAGAAAAGAAAACTGATACTCTTTATGGATAAATGCACAGCGCATAGTGATCTACCTAATTTGAAAGCAGTAAACTTGCAGTTTCTCTCGCCAAACACAACAGCAAAGTTGCAGCCGATGGACCAGGGTATCATAAAGTGCTTCAAACAGTCTTATTGTAAATAGCTTGTCAGAAAAATGAACTTAAATATTGTAAGCATTTAGAAGATTTGTAATTAATAAGCATTAATTAAATAATCCGACAATATTTTGAAACTCCAAAACCGAAACTAACGGTAAGTCGAACTTCCGATATGTCGAAGTTTTTCGTCAGTCCTATCAGATTCGAGTTATCGCGAATTCACTGTATAAATCAAAAATCGTCAAATAAATTCGTAATTTATAAATTCGTGAAAGAAAGCGTTTTCAACAAAATACTAAAATAGAGATCTATCGACAAAGACTACTCACTTCTGCCTAGCTTAATAGTATGAGATTGCCGCAGCTGATGCTCTCTGATTATTTCAGTTTCCGTTTTTAAAAGCGCTATATGTTGAGCCACCTCATCTAGATTTGGCATGTGACATTTTTAGCGGCAATCATTGGTCGATTTGCCGTGTAAGAGAAATAGTAACGTAAACAAAACAAAGCAAACTTTGCCACCGGCGGAAAAGAAATACAGCCAAAATTTGGGAGCCACCTAAGAGAATTATATATATTAGATATTATTTATTGTATTATTATTATTAAATATTATTTATTACATTATTATTAAATTATTATTAATTATATTATTATTATTTATTATATAGTATTATAATTTTTTATATATTATTTATATTATTAATTTAACTTAATATTAATTATTATTAATTTCTAATTATTACTAATTTACTTTTTGCACACAATTAACAAACTTTTTTTTTTCTAGGAATAATGCAACGCAAAAGTAAATACGTTTACTTATTTATTTATTTTTTTAAAATTTAATTTAATATTAATCGAAAAAATTTTGAATTACAGGATAAACAAGGTAATTTTTTTAATTTTTTAATAACTGTAAATAATACCAAGACTTTTTTTGTCTCACAGCATTTTGTGAGACAAAACTTACTAGCCATCCTAAATATTCGGTCGCCAATATTGAGCTGGCAATTTTGCGAATTGATTTAACAAATTTCCTTTAAGTGTTGATAGAGGGCGCAGGTGCCCGTTTGGCTTGAAGAAACTTATAGAAAAGCATATTGATGAAGTCAGCGTGAATTGATCTTATATTGTAGTTCATGGTACAGGATTGTGAACGGACAGTAATTAAAAAATTTAATTAGATGATTACCATTGCAACATGGCATAAGATATGAGATATATATTTAGTTATTAAGATTTTTTTTAATTGGGTAGTCTAAGATCTCAGACCAAAACTACTCTCGAGAAAAAGCTATCATTTAATAGAAACTGCTATATTTTATTTCTTAATGTTTAATTCATTCTACAAAATCAAATACTTAGTAAAAACTATTTAGGCGAAACAAAGTATTTAGCTGAAAAAAAGAAATTGCCCTAGTTTATTTAATTCATTTTTTTTAAACATCTTAACAAATTTTTTTCTTCTTAAACTGGTTATAGAGCTACGATGGCTCAGGGGATAGAGCGCTTTCCTTCCAATGCTGCGAACCGGGTTCGAATCCCAGTCGATACGAATTCTGCATCCGGCTTGCGCCGACCACAGTGCTGACGTGAAATATCCTCAGTGGTAGACGGATCATGAGTTAGAGTCCCCTTGCCGTCAGGCAAACCGTGGGAGGTTCTCATGGTCTTCCTCTCCATGTAACGCAAATGCGGGTTAGCTCCATCAAAAAGTCCTCCACGAAGGCAAATTTCTCTCAATACTCGATCCAGGAATTCCCTTTTCTTCTGGATTGGGTTCAAAATTACAAGGCTACGGAGTTGAACATTAGTAGTCGTAAACCCATAAAATTGGGTCGGTTGCTCAACGACGGTTATAATTATAATTAAAATAATATAATTAAACTGTTTATAACATATTATTTCCTTTTTAGGACATTACTCTGCACATCGATTTCTTAGTTTTTAGCTGCCCTTCCAGTGGTCCTCATATTGCGATCTCCCATAATAGTTCGAAACTAAGGCACGAGGTTACACGTTTTTAGTTTATTCCGAATTAATAACGTCGCACTGTTGCCCCAATCGTCATCAAACACTACCCAGCCACAAAGTATTTAAAGTCAAAAGTATTAATCTTCAAATTTGAAAATGCTTTTATTCCTGAAGTTTTATATTATTTTAATAGTTTCAATGCTATTTTTTACATAAAATTTTTTTGAAAAAAAGATATTTCTACGAACTCTCATACACGTTTTCTTTTCGTCCTACTTTCTAAAGATTTCATTTCATTCATTCATTTTTCATTGATTTTTAGCAACTTAATGCGTGGTAAACATCAAACGATAATAAAGTGATTCATAATAAAGTAATTTAGAATCTAATATTTTTGATGCTGTTTTATATTAAAAAAAAATTTTGACGAAAAATTTTTTTTTCATGAACTCTCATACGCATTTCCTTTTTGTCCTGCTTTCTAAGGATTTCATTTCATTCATTCATTTTTCATTGATTTTAAGCCAATCAATGCGTGATAAAGATCAAACGATAATAAAGTTATTCATAATAAAGTAATTTGGTTAATAATAGTTTGATGCTATTTTTCGTAAATTTTTTTTTGACGAAAAGAAATATTTCTATGAACTCTCATACACATTTTCTTTCCGTCCTGCCTTCTAAAGATTTCATCTCATTCATTCATTTTTCATTGATTTTAAGCCAATCAATTGCATGATAAACATCAAACGATAATAAAGTAATTTGGAATTTAATAGTTTCGATGCTATTTTTTACATAATTTTTTTTTTTGACGAAAAATATTATTTCCATAAACTCTCATACACATTTTCTTTTCGTCCTGCCTTCTAAAGCTTTCATTTCATTCATTCATTTTTCATTGATTTTTAGCAAATCAATGCGTGATAAACAGACGATAATAAAGTAATTCATCAATATCCGGTTGTTCCAAATTAGTTTTTCCCAAACGATAGTTAGATTTAGCTCAAAATATAAATGCGATCCCCTATTTCTAACCCGTTTGAATTGGATTCGGTCCTTTTATTTTCAAGTTATTTTTAGCATTCAGGGATCGATAGAGAAAGGCGAAATTATTTCACCCTCTTCACGTTCCTCCGCGGACAAGGGAACGAAACTCTTGAGCTTTAAAACGATTGTGCCTGATATGACGATCACTTTTCCCTGAATAAGCATCTTTCAATACTGAAAGAACGATGAATAAAAGGAAAGAATTTGCATACCTAATTAAGTTTTGGAATATTTTTATTCCTCATAAGACAAGACGTTTGATATGTTAACTAATCTAATTTGGAAATTGACAATTTTGCTTTTATTATCAACTCATAATTCAAATAAATATATTTTATTGCTTTTTTAATGCATTGTACATAAAATTAACAATTTTAACATTCATTTTAGATTGTCCGTAAGAATTCATAACGTAACTCCGGATTGTACGTTAAATTCATTTCTCTACATGTATTTTTTTAATCAATGCAAAAAAATTCTTACAATAAATTCCTTGCTTACATATTTTAAAATTTAGATCTAATATTTGTTATTGGTTAATATAGAGAGTTGTTAAATTATTGGGAAGTTATACAGACACCCTAGATATAACTAACAATTGAGTATTACTGACAACTAAATACTATAATCATTGTACCTACAATGAAAACTATTTTCCCCTGAATTTGCATTTAATCGTTTCTGATGACAATGAACGAATGGAAAGAGGCGTAGATTAGATAACATGATTAAGTTTTAAAATACTGTCATTGCTTATAGCATTTCCACAATTTGTGGTTTAATATGTTGACTAATTCAATACGTGACGTTGATTTTTAACTGCTTAAATATTTTAAACTGCCAATTGTGTTTTTATTACATTCTCGTTATTCAAGATAAATAAATTTTACTTCCCATTTTAATGCATTTTGTATGGAACTAACTTTTCAAATGCATTCGCAAAAACTAAGTCACAATTAAATAGTTAAAAGACTATAGTTGATTCAAAGACCATTTCAGATTACTTCCAAAATGTACGTCACACTCCTTTTCTATTCCTTTCGTTTGATTTTTTTTTCAGAGCCAAATAGCATTTACTGCTATATATAACAAAAATTATATCTTAAAAACGATTTCTAAAATTTGCCATTAGTTAACGTTCAAAGCTACTGTTATATTAAATTCTTGTGAAGTCAAATAAGGTTGATTATTCTGCTTGCAACTGCTATAAATGATAACCGTCAGATAATGTTCCAGATAAATGATGATAGCTGACTTTCGGTGTAAAGGGGAATAAATGATAGATGATTTTCTGGGATGGGATGATTTGGTCTGGTCTGGAATGATTTACACTTCTTTAAATTTGTTCATAATTTTGTGATGTTTGTGGCTTAAGATGGCTTTTTTTATGTTTTATATAGTTATATTATGTATTTAATTAGTACGATTATAAAAACATAAGCTCTTTTTCAAAAAATTGGTAAATTTGAAGATAGAAAATATGACATTTGCAATACCAATAATTGGTGACATTTCCAATGTTGAAAACTATTTATGACACATTAAAATTACTTCTTATTATATTCCGTATAAAGTTAAAATTTAAACTGTGTCAGATACTTTTTCTCAAGAAATTGCTTTATTCTTTTTTAATAAATTTAACATGAAAATTTTAAAAACGTCTAAGAATCACTTTCCCAGTAGACAGTTTAGTATTAAAAATCTATTATATATAATTCTCTTACGTGGCTCCCAAATTTTGGCTGTATTTCTTTTCCGCCGGTGGCAATGCTTGCTTTGTTTTGAAAACACCAAAGCATTCTGCCTTTTAATAATGTGTTTCTGATCTAATATATATAATTCTCTTACGTGGCTCCCAAATTTTGGCTGAAGTACTTTGTACAACTAAATAAGATTCTTTTCACAACAGTTAAATATTTACTTTATTTTCTTCATTCATAGAGAAAACCGTCGGCAAAGAATTCTGTTAGGTTAAAAAACATTTCGCTAAAAAAATAACGAATTCTAAAAGAAATAAAAATAAACAACTTAAATAAAAATGCTGTTGCCAGCCATAGAATTTTTTGAAAGTTAACTTAGCAACATAAATCAAAATGACATAGAAGCGCAACTAGATCAAAATTATGATACCTGAGCGCTTGACGTAACAAATCCTTCAATTCTAAAAGTGTTGTATCGCCAAATGCCCAAATTAACAATTGTGTTCTTAAAGAAATTCTATAAAAAGTTTTAAATAAACAACCTACTTCTACAATTGCTTCTTGAAGAACTGGGCTCATTGATTAAAAATATTGTTTTAATTTTACAGTATTAACTTAACTTCTACTTACATTATTGCTATGACCCTCTTTCATTACATTTTACACCTTCATGCTAAATTTGAGGACTTTAAGTTGTTTTGTGGTTGAATACTGACATTTAGAAATGTGTACATAAAAAAATAATATTTAGAGGTCAGAAAAAGTTTTTGCCTCAGAAAAATTTGAATTGTTGACACTGAATTTAATAATGGAAACAATAATTTTTGTGAAAAATTGAATTGTATTGCTGACATCAAAACTAAAAATATTGTGTTTCAACTTAACAATACTACCTTAATTTTACTGACATTTAGAACAAAATTAAGGTTTAGAATAGCCTCGGAGAAATTTCAACTGTTAACAATGACTTAAACAAAATGTTTTATTTTAACTGGCAAATACTATATTATAATTTTAACTTTTTCTATGACTATACTCATTTTCTTACTCTTTTCTTTGTTTTTATACATTTTATATTTTTGTGATAAAATAAAAAACTTATAGTTGTTCTGCTTCTGAATACTGATGAAAACACTAAATGATGGGCTTCATCAACAATCAAAAATATACACATTTATTTCACAAATTCCATATCATTAGGGTGGCGCCCTTCAGGGAATTAAAAATACAAAATTATCTTCATCAAAGCCGATGCTTTTCATCCGGCGTTCAGTGGCAGACTACTATTTCATATTGTTTTACAACACATGGCTTTAGCCTTTCTGGTGGGAAAGACTTTAAAACAAAACTTACAACAGTTACTTTTCTCAAAAACTGAAGTTTAGAATAGTGTGATTAAGCAAAACATGTGAACTGTTTGCAATTTCAAATTAATATTGAAATGTACAGGTTTCGAATTTTCTACAGTGAAAAGTTTTCGGAACTTCAGTATTCAATAAAGTATTCAAAAGCTAGACGTTAAGAACGTATCCATGAGCGAGCAAAGCGAGCATTGGATTGCGAAGCAATCCGAAATGAACTGCGAAAGCAGTTCCGGCGGTTGGCGAGCGCCAGCGAGCAGGGGGCGAAGCCTCCTAGTAAATAAGAAATTCTCTAAAGAATTATTATTTTTCTTCTGCGCTTTTCGATTTTTAAAATGACATTATTCCTGACTAAGCTTCGATCCCGATATTTAAAGACTTGCCACGTCTTAACACATGAAGATTTATTGTGAGCAAAATGAAATATTCCATCTCCCAAATTGCTGCTGTAATTTCTAAACTTTTTAACTTTTCGAAAACTACGAAATTATTATGGCTAAACTTCTACATTCATTATTTGAACTCTTTGTTAACTGTGTATCCAAGAAGAAGTAAATAAGTAGCAAGATGGTTATCTGTCTGTATTAATTATAATTTCAACAAATAGCAAAGTATAAGATAATAATGATAAAAATAATAATTAATAATTGAAATTTATAATTTTTGTTTACCATACAAGAAATTATAAGTTTGTTAAATGTTTCGCACATTCTCTACTTTGCCCATTAACGGTTTACTGATTCCCTACGTCAATATTAGTTCCCTTCTTTTTTTCTTTCTATTTTTTTCTTTTAACAACTCCCTATGTCGAAAATCATTTATAGTAGCAGTTGCCATGGCTACACGAACCAAAATCTATTTATATATTTTTCTTCTTTGGCACCATAAACTCGAGCATTTCTCTATCTATCGCCATCATTTTAGTTATTATTCATTTTATTAGATTGTCTTAAGATAATTATTTAAATAGTTAATTATACATTAAGTATTTATTAAGAGTAATTTCGTATTTTTATAAAAAATAAAGACTTGGTTTCGAAGTTATTTATATTTATTTTTGCTTCTTTCTAAAATGGCTGTAAAAGTTTTAAGCATTAACGGTGCTATGGTGCCCCATACTTTCATGCTATCATACTGTCATATCATGGACTGGTTACGGGATTCACCTTTTTCAAGCAATAGTAAGTATATGAGCTGCGATGGCTCAGGGGATAGAGCGTTCGCCATCCAATGAGGCGAACCGGGTTTGAATCCCAGTCGATACGAATTCCGCATCCGGTTTGCACCGACCACAGTGATAACGTGAAATATCCTCAGTGGTAGACGGATCATGGGTTAGAGTTCCCTTGCCGCCGGGCTAACCGTGGGAGGTTCTCGTGGTCTTCCTCACCATGTAACGCAAATTCGGGTTAGCTCCATCAAAAAGTCCTCCACGAAGGCAAATTTCTTCCTATACTCGATCCAGGAGTTCCCTTGTCTTCTGGATTGGGTTCAAAATTACAAGGCTACCGAGTTGAACATTAGTAGTCGAAAATTCATAAAATTGGGTTGGCTGTTCAACGACGGTTATAAAATAAAAAATTAAATAGCAAGTATATATCTTATGATACTCGGATAGACGAGTTGTATGGCTGAAGAGGTGCGTGAGGAAGTAGTACAGCACGTAATGAAGCATTGTGATGAGTTTTCTATCTCATCTCTCGACAGAGATGGAAATTATTTTGTTGTTGTTCTCATCCCCATGACCAGCTGAGCTAGATCAGGTCCATGAGCTCGTTCACTCTAAGAAAGTCTAGCACCAGCAGAGGAGCTTGAACCAGGTCCTGCCTGGTAAGTCCCAGACACGATAAAATATGGTCAGGGGAGGCCTGGGCTGCAGAACACTTAGTGCAAATTTCGAAGTGTTTATTACCATCGTTATAAGTCATTGATGACTAATGTCCACTGAGGAAACGAGTAATGGCAGTTTGTTCTCGTCTATTTCTGCCCCGAGCCAAGAAGCCCCCTGGGCACCTACTCTGTTACCATGAGTGTACCGGCGGGACCGTCCAAATGGCCATACTCTTTGCCTTACATTTAGAAAGTAAGAGGAGCGACAGTCGTAATGGCCACTTCAGCACCTGCTTTGGCCAAACTGTCAGCAATCTCATTTAGAAACCGCTGGTGCTCCAGGTTTCTGACAACAGAAGCTGCCCCTAACCCCATCCATGAATTGTTCACTCGGAAATTATCTTAATGCATTTGCTGCTTACTATGCTGAAATGTCCTGAACTTATTTTTACAGTGATTTGTATGACTTAATGGCTGCCGGACAGATTTTAAATTGTTAATAAATTCAACACATAAAAAACTTTAACAAACAATATCGCGGACTTCCCTTGAAAATAGTTAAAATTTAAATAAAATACGAAACGAAGCCACGGGCAACAGCTAGACAGTGAAAAATTTGGATAATATATTGTTTAAAAATATTTAAGGTGTTAGGATTGGAGAAATGGTTGAATAATTAGAATATTTAAATACAGTTGTGCCGTGCATTCGTTTTTGTTCATATATTATACAAGATAATTTTGAAAAGTGACCAAACTGGTCTTCAAAAAGCAGATAGTAACTAATAATCTATAATTGCAACTTAAACCTAAAATAAACTATTAAGGAAACATAAGTAAGAATTAAAAAAAAATTAATTCTTATGAAATACGTGAACCAAATTTTTTTTCTCCCTTTTATCAGGCTCTATATCATTAATCACTTTTTATAATATATTAAACAATACCCTAAACTGACACATGAATAAATCTTAAAAATGACTTCGTATAAAATTGGAAAAACGGAAGGTCAACATAGTACGAAAAGTATTAAATAACGCGCTATTTAATGACTTTGGATATTCAAGATTTTATCCTTTCAGATTTTTTATGTTACAACAACTTCTGGTGTTTATAATGTGACTGTAATGTTAAAACAAAAATAAACTTGGAATAGAAAACAATATTACAACTTAACTTACACTTTTATACGAAAACACTCTTTAACAGTGATAGTATATTTCCGACTGGGTATTTATTTTCGTTATAATAAGTATCAAAATAAAATATATTTTGTTCTAATAGGCTCTAAAATCAAGTCAATAAGACTATATAAAGCTATATGGAAAAGTACTAATATTAGGTAGAAAAAGAAATTGATTTAGTTAGAGGCTGCCTTTGTATGACGTCGTGTGCTAAGAAACAAAAAATCACACAAAAATAAAACAAAAATCAACTAAGTTATTTTTTCAACAAAAACTCCTTTATTACTATCGTTCATCGGCTCCGAAACATTTTCTTATTCTCCTGTGTACAGATACTTTTTGCGTGAAATATTTATTAATATTATGGTAAATAGTTTTTTGGTTTGTTTTATAAGATTTTAATTTACATAATAAATTGTATAATTCAGGTTTTATTGCGTGTGTCAAAGCTGTTTTATGAAAAATAATATTCTTTCTTGGCAATATTAATGAATTATTGTCTGTTTCTCAAAAATATGTCACGCGACTGATTTTAAAATTTTACATTCTGACTTATTACGCTTCTTCTTCTGCATGCACAACGCTTCTCCCTAATCATCTGCAATAAATTCATATTATTTTACTCATTCGCTGTGGTCGACTCGACCCCTAGGTCGACTCATTTGCAGGCCGAATAATTGTTTTAAGACTTAAATATTATTAGTTTTTTACTTTACATGCATTGTAGTTGCAGCATTATAAACTATTTCTCCCCAACAAAAAGAATGCATAATTGTATTTGCTTTCATCTCGATACCAGTTATTTGCACATTTATATCCGATTGTATTTTTCAGCTCATTTGTTAGCCAAAAATAAAACAAGATGACAAAATCATTAGATTAACAGAAAATCGTATAGCGAGTACATTTTAGGAATTTCCCCAAACACCTCAAATCATCTTTGTTTATTCCAAACTAGGGCTCAAATATCAAAAGTCACGGCCAAAATCGAAAGGATCCGTGATCCTCTGGGACACGTGCCATCCCCCTGGCCACAATTACTATTCGCGTGTTTAGCGCCTTTAATCGTGGCCAAACACAGGATGTTGGCCAACTTGCTGATTGCCAGGACAGCGGCTCTTAACCATGGGCGTCGACTTCCTCGAAATATTAACCTGCTTTCAACCATGTTAATGATTAATTTTTGTGTTCACTTATTTAAATAACAGAATTGCCCTTGACTGAGTAAAAATAGGAAAACAAGGCTTTTTGGAAATATTTTTAATCATATATTTTGTATTAAACATCTAAGCCAGTCGGAACAAGAAAAAATATTTTAAAGCTTTTATGGAAATATATTTATAATTATAATGGTTTTTAAGCTTCTTCACAGATAGGTTCCTTATAATATTTCAGGATTTTTTTCCCTATTTATCTGAATTTACGATGACACTTAATAGTCATCTGATTTAAGAGAGACATTTCTTACATGCATCCGATTTAACAGCCTTTTAAAATGGCGCAGGATATTATCATTGTAGTTACGGCTTATATATGTAAATATACACTAACTGCAACCATAAATCGGTATGAAATTTGCACTAATAATTAACTAACTCTGCATTATGAATATTATACCACAACGTAATACTTTCATAATTTATTTGCATTTCGATATTTTTAAAAATTTTTTATAGTGTACTCTAGAGTTTACTTCATGATTTTACTCTAAATATAGACTCACTTTTCCCATGCTTAAGTTTTGAAATTACTATGCAGATGAAAGAAAGTTTGCCGTGACTCCCGTGGTACAGCATCCTCTTAAGAAGTTTCACTCACTTATAAGAGATTTGACACCTAGACTAGAAAATTTTAATTTTCAGTTAGGAGCCAGTGGCCGGTAATCTCCAATAACTTAATAGCCACTTTTTCCTCAAGCCTAATGAGTCGGTGACCGATACTGATAGATGCTTTTCATTTAATGACCACTTTTTGAAAACTTAGCTTGGATTGAATATTTTGTTAAAAAATATTCATATTAGAAATAATTTACGACTATAAAAAGTTAATTCAAAAATAAAAAAAATTATGAAAAAATTTAGTTCAACATACTGAATGTAAAGAACTTTAATAAGAGATTAAAATATTTCTGGATGCAAAATACATTTAATGCATAGATTAGAACTTCGAAATAATGATATTTTTTTTTATTATTGGCACATTGTATGTTACTGTAATATTTTTCATAATAATTAGTGGGTTAAAATATATTAATATTTTTTTAAAAAAAAAAAAGGAATAAAGGAAATTTAAAACATAAATTGTTAAAAAAAACTCCCTTTTGCATAAATCTGTCCATCACAAATTGATGGATACTGCAGAATCAAAAGTTTGAATCGAAACACTGGGCATTTTAATAAAAATTCTATTTTCCCCAGTCTTTCTGCATTGTTGTTGTTTTTCTCTTCTTTTTTTTTTATCATTAAGTGATTTTTTAACAAAAAAAAATCCCTGAGAAAAAGTAACCGGTTATTTAATCAATTTAAGTCCACCTCTTTTGTTGACTTACCATGTAACAAATAGTTATTTTCAGGTTTATCGCCACCCTTGATTACAACTTTATTCTCATTGTTGTCATTATCTATGGAGTTATACCCGTAAATAAGCACTTATTGCACTTGTAGCCTAATTTATAATTGCTCTACTGAGACCTATAAATTTTGCTCTTATTAATTTTAAGGTGTGTCAGATTTCTTAAAGATACCATGAGTTTAAAACCGTATCCTAGCAATTAGAATCAATATACATTTTAAAATTGTTAAGGTAATACTCATCGTAATAAAACTCTTACTGTAAATATGCACCTATAGATGTGTACATAATTTACAGTTGAACTAATAGCGTCCGTAAATTATTCCCTTGCCCATTTACTTAAAGAAGTTTTACACGTTCATAAGTAATACGCCACCCTTGATCAAAACATTATCCAAGCAAATCGAATTATTGTGCATTTTAAAAGAGTAAAGGGAATTTTCATTGTTGTCACGGACTATAAATTATGCGTATAATCTCTGTGAATTAATAATGACTTAAATCTATCAAACTTTAGAAAAGGTTCTCGAAATAAATTATGATGTTATTGTGTCGACATAGATGAATATTTCTACTGTGTGTCACCATCTTTTTATCTCTTCATTTAGTATTCAGTCATGTGTTTTTCACACACCGTTTTCTCGAAAATAAATATCGCAAGTAGGCTGTACTTTCAAAATAGCGAAACCTATTGAAGCGTTAATTTTCTAAATAAACAGTAGAATTGATTCATTGGGAAACATAAGTTCTCTTGAATGGTGAGTGATGATTTTTTCGCAGTTTAAAATTTAATGTTTATGAATGAATTGATGCTATATGATACACCAGTACTATGGCTGAAATAAAAACTATTAATTTATTCAAAGAACGAAGTTTTAACTTCATGCTGGAATAGATAAGTAGAAACCATCATTTAAAATACACCAGATATTTAAAAAAAAAGGGAAAAAAAGAAACAGCTGCTCCAATACTTTAATATTTAGTAATTATATTTTCTACAGTTGACAAAAGTAATAACTCATACAAAGCATCTTTTCCTCTAAGTTGAATTTAGTTTATTATGATTCAATTTAGTTATACAATGAGCAGCCATGTATACCCTAACAATTAAGGGAGAAATGTAGAATTATTGATTTAGAATGAGAGTATTATTTTATTGGTATATAAGCGTTGTTTCAATCTACAAAAGCCTTATTACATTAGAATTAAGCGTATTTCAGGAAGAGTTACGTATACATAGAGAGAGGGCTAATATAGATATATAAATTATTTTATTCATTAGTGTATTTAGTTTCTTGCATGTTATGATAAGGAGATTGAGATCCATATATGAACAGTTGGAACGTTTCTCATGTTTGAGTAAATTTCACCAAACTAACTCTTTGGCCTCATTTTAGTGATACATAATTTATTTGATAGAATTTTGGACTAAATTGACTTTTAAGGTAAAAATATTGTCCAATTTTAGTTCCTGAGTAAGAAGCAAAAATAGTAAAGTGACACTATGATCGAAGTTGCTATTTCAACTTTAAGAGAGATAGCTAGATAAAATAGAGGATGGTGACCACTTTTTATTAATACGTATATAGATTTAGCCACGGTGGCTCAGGGGATAGAGGGTTAGCTTCCCCAATGTGCTGACCCAGGCTCGAATGCCAGCGGTAGCTAGTCGATACAAATTCTGCTCCCGTAATTCTCCCCATACGAATTCTGCTAACGTAATTCACTCCAAATTGATAACGTAAAATATTCTTAGTGATAGGTGAATCATGGGTTAGAACCCCCTTGCCGTCGAGTTAACCATGGGAGATTTTTAAGGTTTTTCTCTCCATATACCATAAATCCAGGTTATTTTCATGAAAAAGTCCTCACGATGGTTAATTTGTCCCAATGCTTTATCCCGGACTTGCCTTGTCTTCTGGGTGAATTCTAACTTTCAAGACCAATGGAGTTGAACATCGATAGTCGTAAACTCAGAATGCATAATGCTCAGAATTTTAGAAATGCATAAATACACTACTTTTCTTTTCACTATCTGACTGTTTCATAGCATATATCTCTATAATAATGTATAAGTAATGTGAGCCAAATAATAATTTTACTTTTCAATATGCCAAATTAATATATAAGAAAGACTAATTCAAGTTAGAGAGATCGGGAATGAAAATTATTTTTCAAATGCCATGGATGCTGTACAAATTGGGTCATATTCAGTAAAGAGAGTGTATCAAACATTTCAAATTCCAAGAAACGTCATTTGAAGAACAATAATTTCAAAAAAATTCTCATGGGTCGTGGTTCAGTGCTTAGAAAAAAAGCTATTAAACGAATGCAGAAACAAAGATTTCGTTTTTTGGTGTAATTGTGTAAAAATTCTCGGATGCACTAAAAAAAACTAGATATAAAGCATCGTTATAATGATACAAATAAAAAAGCTGGATGCGATTAGCTTAAGCTATTCCTAATTCATTATTTTAATTAACTATAATAAAAGTTATATTATTTGCGTGAAGTTAAACCATATCAATCAAAACTAAGTAAATGCATACTTCTAACTACTCCATCTGGGAGAAAAAAAGAGTTATCAGGGCCTGGAACATTTTTATCATGGATGAAAAAGATCAATCGTTGAACAATCGACCTAGTTTTGTTTTGACAGAAGTGGGTCATATCTTCTACAACAGTGTTTCCCAAAGTGTGGTACGCGTACCCCTAGGGGTACGGGACCAGTTTAGCGGGGGTACGCATTCTTATGCAAAATATCTTGCAACAAACGAAAATGTAAATTTTTTTTTATTTAAAATCAAAGCTAGCCATGGAAATTCTCGATTGCGTATTTTTCTATTGACTATTTTTTGCAGAGTTGTATAATTAGTGGTGTCAACAGCCAGTTGTGATTTTTAACTTTTGTGCAATTCCCCAATTTGAAAAAAAATATTGAATGGATAAGATATCCGTTTAATATTAATACAACATCCATGCCAGAAAAATTGTCGTATGCGGAAGAAGAGCAATTATTGGAACTGGTTTCAGACTGATCCTTGAAAAATAAACATGAGGAGTGTTCTTTAACATGCTGCGAATGCAAAATATGTATCCTGTCTTAACAGAAAAAGTTGTGTAATATATTTTGCCTTTTCCAACTTCATATTTATGTGAAGTCGCTTTTTCAACATTCGTGGACATTGAGTCGAAAAAAAGAAATAGATTATTGGACTTGGAATCGCATCTCTGACTAAAATTGACCACAAGATAACCGAATTATAATGAATTATCGCAGGAAAAACAATATCATCCTTCTCACTGATGCAAATAAACTTATTAATAAAACTTTGGACCAAAAAAGAAAAATAAACATTTTTAAAAGAAAAATACATTCATTTTTTTACTAGTGGTACACAGCATTACGAAAAATTTAGAAAGGGTACACTAAAGTCATAAGTTTGGGAAACACTGTTCTACAATATCATCTTTCAAAAAAGGCTTTACCATTAATATTTTCACTTGCTGCAATGCAGAAGAATATATCCCCAATCCAGCCTGAGTGATGAAAGATAAAAATGAGAAGATGGAATGCTACCTGCATCAGTTTTCTAAGACTGTAATGAGTCCTGGAGAATACTGGCAATTCCCGAGAACACAATATCTGTCCTCAAAGCAACGGGGACTTTTAATTTCGATTTAATTTTTTTCCTAATTACACGTTTCTGAACATGCCTGCTTCTGGAAGAATCTTAAACAAAAATATTGTTCTAATGCAAGAAATGCAGCTTACTCAAATTAACTTAACGTCACCGACAAAATGAAGTTAGGATACTAAATCGGAGATGGGTCTTTTTAAATAACAACGGAGCTCATCTTAAATTAATAATGCTTAGAACTACGTTATATTGCATAATTTCCTGATGTTAATATGTCAAATACAGTTTAAAAAATGGACTACCAGAAGCAAAAAAAAACTTATAAGTAAGTCTAGAACCGAGTGAAAATCTAAAGTCTGGAGAAAAAATAGACACTTCCATCAGTGAAAAAGAAGTAAATTTGAAATAATCTTTTTCAACAGATTCAGGATTTGATACAAACCACTGCGTTGACTCAATGTAAATACAATATCACAATTAAAAAGGATACGATGTATTAGATGCTCTACAAAACATGTACAAATTTTGAAAATCTAAATTTAAAAGGATATATCTAAATTTAAAAGAATATGGATTTAGAACAGTACATTAAAATTTGTTTATTTGATTCTTTTCGCTTTATTTTCCATGAAAGAAATCGTTCTTTGTAATTTGAAAAAAAAGTTATTCATGATTAAGTTATGAAATGCTTTATTTTCCATTCTTCAATTTCTTTTTTTCTTTACTGTATTGGATAGCTAATTCTTCTCTACCTTACTGCGAAATCGGTCGTTTGTGAGTTCATATTCAAACAATTTTTTTTCTTCATATTTTTGTTTACAATATTTCACTATTTTTTGCATAAAATATGTTGAGTAAATGTATAAGAATTTTAAATATACAAAAACATTTCTAGTATCGTTATTCTTTGAAGATTTATTTCGATTTTAAAAATCTATGACCATTTATACTAGACTTACCTTTATATGTACTGTTATAATTGTGATTATTAGTCTCATATTCTTTTGCTCTCAGCCCGAGGCCTCAATTCTGAACTACAATTAGAAGTTAGAGATAATTTAATAATTATATACCCATAGTCTTGAAGTTAGTGCGCCTAATATGAATTGTCCGAATGAAACGAAATTTTACATCTGTACAACATTGATTAAAATCGAAGAAAAATGACCATTTGTTGAAGGAAAAAAATACAAATAAATAGAAGTATTTGCACCCTTTTGCACCACCTCTGGAGCGAATACAGGATGTGATACGGTCGGGCCTTGAGGCATACAAGTTCTTTAAGATGTCCGGAGGCATCTCGTTCCACAGTTACTATAAAAACACCGTTAAATCGACTAAACTCGGAGGCTGTCCAGCTTGCGGTCCCAAGTGATCTCAGATATGCTCGTTCAGTGACAAGTCTGGGGATCGAGCAGACCAAATAAGGATGGCAATGTAGCGGAAGCATTTCTGTGTCTACCTTGTTGTATGAGACCAAGCATTGCTTGTTGGAAAATGGCTCCTGGGAGCTCTGTCATGAGGGGCTATGCATGTGACTGGAGGACGTCACAAACGTACCACTAAGCACCTCACCGCTGTGGCACCTCATCCGCTGTGGCACCTCATACCATCACATCTGCTGTGCTGTAGAAGCGGTGTGCGTTTGTATTGTACAGTGTTGGCAGAACTGACACCCACCACTGGCTCCGTTTAGAGTGGTGTAGCCAAGGTTGGCACGTTTCTGCCGAGGTGGTTAAAACCACTGGTAGAAACCGGTTAAAACCGGCATGGCAAAAACCCTTTTCTGCCTCATTTGTGGCATAAATTCAGAAAATGACATAAAAGTAAGTACTGAGATTGACATATAATGGATAATTCATAGAAAAAGCAATTAAATGTTAAACAAAGTACAATTTATTTACAAAATTATCACCATTCAAAATCAAATATTACATTGTTTGTACTCTGCAGTAATATATAACAAAAGACAAGTTTTAATGCAGTTTCTAAACCTAAACAATTTCTCAATTTGCTATGCACGAAAGAGAAATTTGAGAAGATTCTCTCAAATCCATCAGAACCAGCAGGCATTGCCATCCACAAAAGATTCAAACTGTTACTCTTATAATAATTGCATTGTTGCCATGCAAATTATGTCTTGAAAAGAAAAAACTATTTGAAAATAGCTCTATTATGTTAAGAGTTAAATGATAATTACTAAATTTCAGAATTTAATATAATAAACTAAAATCTAGTAATTATATTTATTATTACATTACTTTATTCTTCATTATATATAAATATTTGATATACTGCACTCTTTATATTTAATATAAGCAAAATAATATATATTTACAAACAATGAATTAAAAAGTTTGTTACAGTTACATGGAGTTAAATTTTTCAGTTTACTTAAACAAAATGTCATTAAGCAATTACTAGAACTAATATAGAAGTTTTTTTAGTTTCTGCCAGTTTTTACCGGTTATAACCAGTTTCTGCCACTGGCATGGCAAAAACCAGTTTCTGCCGGCAAAAAGCCAACCCTGGGTGTAGCTTTCGACGGGATCGGACTGCAACCGATTGGAACCACGTCCTCTTCATTGATGCATCCAGATTTAATTTGGCAGTTATGACAATCATGTACGAATGTGGAGACCCCGTGGTTAACGCCTCATTCCTGCACACACTATATAGCAGCACGACGTTCCTACTGCTGGTGGGATGATATAGGGTGCCATCGCAAACGACACTTGATGACTCTTAATATTGATACGTTCGTGACACCCTTCAGCCACATGTGTTGCTACTCAGGACAGGGCAATCAGGAGCCATTTTTCAACTAGATAATGCTTGGCCACACACAGCAAGGGTGTCAGCGGAATGCCTCCGCCATGTTACTATCTTTATATGTTCTGCTCGATTCCCAGATTTGTCACCGAACAAGCATACCTGGGAACATTTGGGGCTTTAAGTTTGACAGCCTTCGAGTTTCGTCGATTTAGTGGGTTTTTAAAGTAATTGTGCAAAGAAATGCCGCAGGACATCATGAGGGACTCGCATGCCTCAATGTCGGACCGTATTGCATCCTGTATTCGACCACGAAGAGGGTATTAAAACCTCAATTCATTTGTATTTTTTCCTGTAATAAATAATCTTTTTGCTTTGATTTTTTAATCCCTTACTTATATCAATGTTTTACTTACGGATGTAAAATTTCGTTTCAATCTGACATATCTTTCTATGTGTGCTAAATTTATGGCAATGAGTGTCATTCGTATTCATAGGGGGGAAATTTTGGGTTTTCTTCTGCATGTTACGCAAGTGCAAGGTAGTTTTAATCAAAATATTTTATGAAGAAGCTTTAGTTCCACACCTTATTCTGCAATTCCTTTGTTTTCTGAAATAGTTATACTGTGATAGTGAAAGTATACTATGAAGTTACTATGATAGTGAAATATTTAGTACTTCAAATCTAATATGGGATTATGTGGCCTTAAAAAAAGTTTCAGTTAAATTAATTTTCTAAACTTAATTACTTATTTAAAAAAATTTATTAATCATAATATTTTTTTATCAAAAAATAAATTTATTTCCCGATAATTTCAATTATTTTTTAATTTAATTTTTCATTGTAACTATTTAGTACGTAAGCCATTAAATTTATTATATCATTCTATAACCTAAAATCATAATCTCTCTTAAGCAAATTTCCTGTTAGGTTGTTTTTCTTTATTTTCAATATATCCCAACAGAGTCACGGTGGCTGATTGATACGAATTCTGTTTCCTCCTCGCATCAATCACAGTGCTGATAGAAAATATCCTCAGTAGTAGACGGATCATAGGTTTGAATCCCCTTGTAGATAGACTAACCGTGGTAGATTTTCGTGGTTTTCCTCTTCATGTTTCGTAATTGCGGGTTAGTTTCATCAGAAAAGTCTTTCACGAAGGCTAGTTTGTCGAAATGCTTGATCCAAGAGTTTCCTTGTCCTCTGGGTTGAACTCAAAATTACAAGGATACGGAGTATAGCATTGAAAGCCTTAAACTTAGAATTGAGTCAGCTGTTCAACGCCCGTTAGAAAATATAATAAAACGTTTCCCAAAGGGAATAATTTTGTTTTTAGTGCTTCACCTGTTTTCGGACAAACCAAAAAAAATAGCGGAATAGAAATCAAGAACTATATAGACCTCGTAATAAATGTCGTAGAGTAGTGTAAAAAAAAAAAAATAAACGCCGTTGCTCAAAACTAAAAAATTTTTTTTCCTTCTCAGATACTGTTTTGCCGAATAAGGAAATATCTTCACAATTTAATAATCCAATTTAATACCCGTGTGTTATAAATTTTTCTTGACATCACTGATGTATATACTATTACTGGGGCTATAAATCTGCATTATGTCTACATTGACGTATAATAAATTATTGCTTCGAATTACTATAACAACAACGTTTTTAGTTTTATTTTTGTTGTAGAAAACCCTTAGAAGAAACTCATATTCTGTTTTTAATTTGACTATGTTATGGCTATATATATATATATATATATATATATATATATATATATATATATATATATATATATATATATATATATATATATATATATATATATATATATATATATATATATATATATATATATATATAAGTTCAAAATGAAGAATAAAGCAAAGAAAAATTATAGACATATGAAAGAAAGGGGGGTGGGAAATAATAAGTAAAAAAATAACAAACAACATATTATTTTTAAAAAAAAAAAAAAAAATGTGAAATTTTAATTAAAAAACCGGAAAAAAAGCCGGAAAAAAAAAGATATAATCTTTTCATCAGCCCACACGATTATATCCGCAAAACAGAGTGCTTTCTGATATTGTATCAATAAAGCCAAAGCAAAATATATTAATACAATAGTGTGAGGAGCACTCAAAATTTTTTTTATAAAACAACAACATAAAATTAGATCATAAAAAGTAAAAATAACATGTAAAAACAGATAATAAAATAAAATAAAAAGAAAAAACATTAAAAAGGGGGGACTATAAAGCGAGTAGCAAAATCATAACAACTTACATGGACAGAAATTTTTCAAGAATGATTTAAAAATGTTTTCGCAGAAAGATTGCCAGATTACAAAATATGAAAACAAAAGATGAAAGCAAAAGCGCAAATCAAGTGTAACAAGAGGGTTTTAAAGTGTCGTTCTTACTGCACTGCTGAAGTGATTTGTTATTCTGAGTTTTGATTTGTTAGTTACCAAGGATGGTCCCGAATTGGATGTGCGCAAGGTAATATTATACTGGATAATTTCAATATCAGAAAGCACTCTGTTTTGCGGATATAATCGTGTGGGCTGATGAAAAGATTATATCTTTTTTTTTCCGGTTTTTTAATTAAAATTTCAAATTTTTTTTTTTTTTTTTTTTTTTAAATAATATGTTGTTTGTTATTTTTTTACGTATTATTTCCCACCCCCCTTTTTTTCATATGTCTATAATTTTTCTTTGTTTTATTCTTCATTTTGAACTTATCTAATGAGTGCTGTTTACTTGCAGCTTAAGCGCAATAAATGATACTTATTGTTTTTCTTAACTTTCTTATGCCTCTATCACACGAGAGAAAAATATGTGCAACTGCAAGTGTAACTGCAAGTGTAAGTGCAACTGTAAGTGAAATTCCTCCGTTCGGAGTTGCCGAAAGGGTTGCTTAATTGCCTGAACGGTTGCATGAAATTGGGTTACCATATTTTGTTATTTATCTTTACTTTTGGCTCATATTTAATTTTATCATATGATTCTATTATATCATAGTTTCTCAACGATGTTCGTAGAGATGCTGTAGAATATTGATTGATTTTGATTTAATTTTTTACGTTTGTATTTGTGTTAAGTCTTTTCTTCAGCAGGAAATTAAAATTCTGAAAACTTCATTTCCCCATTAGTGAAGTAGCATAGTATAAAAAGGATTATGATTTCTACCTCATAATATGAGATAATATTAAGATATCATTGAATTTCATGCTGCGTCCCTAAAAAGATAAGGGGGTGAAAGGGGGATGGACTTAAATACTATCTAGAATTTTGACGATTTTTTTACGTTGATTTGAGTGACTAATGTATAAAACATGGTGCGTAGCATTTTTAAAAAGGGCTTTTTAAGTGAAGTAGCATAGTATAAAAAGGATTATGATTTCTACCTCATAATATAAAATTATATTAAGATATCAATGAATTTCATGTTGTGTCCCTAAAAGGATAAGGGGGTGAAAGGGGGATTGACTTAAATACTATCTAGAATTTTGACGATTTTTTTTATCTTGATTTGAGTGACTAAGGTATAAAACATGGTGCGTAGCGTTTTTAAAAAGTGCTTAAAGGTGCTTATTTTTGATTTTCATTTTTTAAAGGCCCTTAAAGGTGCTTTTCTTAATAAGTGTTTTTAAAAAGTGCCTTATTTTCCTTTTTCGAAAAAGAGATTTATGAAAAGGAATGTCGATTTTCGCCACATATTATGTAAAAACGTACTTTTCACATTTTTCTATTTCACGTTTTCAGAATTCATTCGTCCCGCACTGGACTGATCGTTAAGACACGGTTCCCAGCAGATCACCGAAGTCAAGCATCACTGGCTATGGTCAGTGTGCGGGTGGGTGACCACTTGGATCAGTCTGCGTAGGGACCGAGGGTGTGCGGTATGGGTCCTCGTTAAACTGTGCTACCGCAAAGTGCTCAACTTCGCTCGCAGGTCGTCGGGCTACCGAGGCGGGGGTGCCATCCCCTCCGCAGAGGATCAAAATTTTGATGGCATGTCTTCGGATCATCCTCCGGGATGTTTCCCAGACCGTCGCCAATAGCCCATTGTGCAGCTCTAGTGCGACGTAAATTAACAACAACAGCAGAATTCATTCAACCATGATCAATTTCAGCGTACCGTCAGTCCATAGCGTATGAAAACGCCAATCATTTTACAGGTTTGGTGAAATACTTGTGAGTCCGCATGTGCGTCTAGTGAGCTGGGTTCGGTGAGATTCTTGCTCTCTCATGCTGTATTTTGCAAGATATTCTCAATTTCAGGCTTCATTTTCCACCCTCTGAAATCGAACCGAAAAATCTCTTGATCATTTTTTAATGGCTAATATAATCAAGAAAACAGTTCTTTGTCAAATTCTAGTTATTTTATCATGATCATGTAAAGTCTGAGAATTATTTTGCATTTTGTCAATTTACCTAGAGCTTTAAAATATTTTTTGAGTGCCTAAAATGTTCTTTAAAGTTGCTTATTTTTTGTTGAAAGATTTGACTCCGCACCCTGTAAAAGCATAGTTTATTTATATATATTTACTATGTAACATGCTAGCTAGGCAAGTGCGGTATCATTATCTATGTAAACACTAAATCGAATGAGAATAAAAACAAGCTGTCTGATTTAATAGTTTAACAATTCGAAAATTTATAAAAAGTTTAATGTGTAGAAAGGACAATTTTATGACTTATACCACTTTATGCAACTGACATTGCTATCTAATCAAGTAAGGCATTTCTTCAAATTTATTTTTTAAGCTTAATTCAAAAACATAGTCCTTTGAAATAATTCTGTAGAAGAAATGATGGTTTAATGTATGAAATATAAATTTTTGAATTACCTTTCACTCATAAAATATTTATAACATCAAAACTATTAGATATATCAAATCAATTCTATTTTTTAAATTCAGTCTAAAAAATACATAATAAATAATGTCAGACTTGTCTATACTACAATGTCTCAGAATTTTATTTTCATCAAATTAATTTACATTACATGAAGGGATCATCAATTTTATTCATTTACAGATTGCATATCAGGAATATCACTTTTATGAAAATTATTTTTTCCACTTTCTTAGTAAAATTGCTTTTTAAATATAAGAGGATTTTCAATGTCATACTTACATTTTATTATTCTAAAATTTATATCATTCATTATTGGTATAAGATAATTTAATTAAAATTTATAGGATTTATTTTGGGACAAATTTATTGTAATATACAGTATATAAATTAAAATTTATTTATAACTATTAAAAAAAAAACAATATTTTATTAGGAACATACTTTTAATGTATCATATTATTTTGTTATAGCCCTTTACGTGTTTTGTTTTGCATTTTAAATAATACAAGAATCAATTTAAAAAATAAAACATTTATTGTCAAGTGAAACATTTAGAACATTATTCATTTTTATTTCTTATTTTTTAATTTCTTCCATAAAAACAGTATTACATCTCTTTCCTTCTTTACCAGATAAACCTTACAGGATTATACGAAATATCTGAAATAAAAGAAAGAAATCACTTTCATGATAAAATTTTACCAACACATTATTAGAATAAGGAAGATTAAATGCCATTAATTTGAAATCATTTAAGTCCTTAGGTATCCCTTTTAAACTTATTTTAAGTTTGACAGATATATTTTGATTATAGTTCTAAGATTATTCTATACACTAATGAAAGATGGCAGGTGTGTTTAGTTTTGTAGTTCTTATGTTTGGATTGAAATTTGTTTCAAGAAAAATAAATTGTATTTATAAACGAAGACTCTTAAAAATGTAAGTATATTGAAAAATTAGTAAGGTACACTTACATACTTACTGTCATTATAGAAAAGCTAAGTATCAAGAGATAAATGTGAAGTATAAATAAAAAGTAAAGTATCATTAGTTAACTTTGAATAATTATAAACAAAATATTATGCAAATCATCATACACAAAAAAAAAAAAAAAAAAATATAGAAGGGATGAATGTAGAAACAGACAAAGAGATTGGGAATTTGCATTTTTAATAATTACTTTTTATATATAATATACTACCTTTCTTGTAATACTTTTCAATAATTACTGGAAAATGGGGTAACTTTGTGAGAAACAAGGTAAATATTTACCACACATATTTTCTAACTTGTTTTAAAATGAGATTTTCAAAAATTAAAAGAATTCTTAGGGAAGAATAAAATAATTATTTCACTAATAATTATAAAACTTTCAAATAATCGGACACATGCTTTTACAATCAACAGAAACAAAGATCAAAATTTAAAAATAAAGAAATATAATCATTATTATATTTTATGTTATAATACTGAAACAAAGTTTGGCGAGTTGCTTGGCGAATATTTCAAAGTAAAGCTTTTCGCCAGTATAATTCTTTACATATATAAAAATAGAAATTATTTCTATTTAAAGTAATTAAAACTTTGATCGGAACAAATTATAATAAGTTTTAATTTTATTAGCTTAAAATAAATAAATATTTTAAAAGAAAATTTATCGCAAAAATAATGTACTATACTTACCGATACTAAAATCGTGTGCAGGTTCCTGTTATGGTAGTACATCAACTGCATTGAGATGGTCATCTCATAGTGCGAAAGTATTTTTAATGCTTTCATTTTAAAGAAAATGTTATTATTAAACTAAAAAACTGTTCCGTTTCGTCTATAAAAAAATTTCATCCGATCATACTCTTCACCAACGTCGCCGCCATTTTTATTTACATTTGTATATGTCATCACATAAAATTGAAACGTCATAAAAAGCAAACGATCTGATTGGTTCATGAAAGAAATTGCCTGAACGGTTGCAGATATTTCGTGCAACCGTAATTTCTATATCACACGAGCGTTTTTTGGAGAAATTTCACTTGCAGTTGCACTTACACTTGCAGTTGCACATATTTTCTCTCGTGTGATATAGCCATTAGTGTTTTCTTGTATTTTTTTTTATTTATTATATATATATATATATATATAAGTTCATAACGAAGAATAAAACAAAGAAAAATAATAGACATATGAAAAAGGGGGGGGGGAAATAATAAGTAAAAAATAACAACCAACAGTTTATTAAAAATAATAAAAATAATAAAAAAATAAAAAATAAAAATATATATATATATATATATATATATATATATGAATAAAACAAAGAAAAGAAAAATTATAGACATATGTAAAAAAAGGGGGGGAATAATAAGGAAAAAAATAACAAACAACAGTTTAAAAAAAAGAAAAGAAAAAAGGATGAAATTTTATTTAAAAAACCGGAAAAAAGGAAGATATAATCTTTTCATCAGCCCACGCGATTATATCCGCAAAACAGAGTGCTTTCTGATATTGTATCAATAAAGCCAAAGCAAAGTATATTGATACAATAGTGTGAGGAGCACTCAGAATTTTTTTTTTTATAAAAATTACAACAAATAAAATAGAACACAAAAAGTAAAAATAGCATGTAAAAACAGAAAATAAAATAAAAGAAAAAGAAAAAACAGTATAAAAATGGACTATAAAGCGAGTAGCGAAATCAGATCAACTTACATGGACGGGAAATTTTTCAAGAATGATTTAAAAATGTTTTCGCAGAAAGATTGCCAGATTACAAAATATGAAAACAAAAGCGCAAATTGAGTGTAACAAGAGGGTTCTAAAGTGTCGTTCTTACTGCACTGCTGAAGTGATTTGTTATTCTGTGCATTGATTTGTTAGTTACCAAGGATGGGCCCGAAATGGATATGTGCAAGGTAATATCATACTGGATCATTTTAAAAATTGACCTGTTTTCATATTTTGTAATCTGGCAATCTTTCTGCGAAAACATTTTTAAATTATTCTTGAAAAATTTCCCGTCCATGTAAGTTGATCTGATTTCGCTACTCGCTTTATAGTCCATTTTTATACTGTTTTTTTCTTTTTCTTTTATTTTATTTTCTGTTTTTACATGTTATTTTTACTTTTTGTGTTCTATTTTATTTGTTGTATTTTTTATTAAAAAAAATTAAAAAAATTTTGAGTGCTCCTCACACTATTGTATTAATATATTTTGCTTTGGCTTTATTGATACAATATCAGAAGGCACTCTGTTTTGCGGATATAATCGTGTGGACTTATGAAAAGATTATATCTTCTTTTTTTCCGGTTTTTTAAATAAAATTTCATCCCTTTTTTTTTAAACTGTTGTTTGTTATTTTTTACCTTATTATTTCCCCCCTTTTCCTTAGTATTTCCCCCCATTACATATGTCTATAATTTTTCTTTGATTTATTCTTCATTTTGAACTTATCTAATGAGTTCTGTTTACTTGCAGCTTAAGCGCAATAAATGAAACTTATTGTTTTTCTTAACTTTCTTCGTGTTTTCTTGTATTTATTTATTTATATATATATATATATCTTTAACTTTGTGGAAAAGTTGTTGGCCGACAGTCGAATGCCTAAAATGATCCTTCGTTCCAATTACGTAAAAGCTATGTTAAAATTAGTTAAAATATTCACATTCGGGGATACGATACGAATTTGAAAATTTCTTATCATCTACGTTACATATTAAATTTAATTTATAGATAGATCCTCACATTATTTTTAGTGTTCTTCCGTTGAATTTAGATCTGCTTTCATCAACGCGCTTATAGCTCACGTGTCTAATATTTCAAAATAATTTTTTTAACTTAAATAATGGTTTCACAGTGAAGCTACCGAAATCAAGATTAATTTCAACGGTCACTGAGTGGGTGATGGACCACTTTGATCAACCTGCGAAGTTTCCGAGAGTGCGATATCGATCCTCATTTAACAGTTCTACCGTTGGAGGGGAGCCATCCATCCACTCAGCAGATAATCAAAATTGTGATAGCATGTCTTCGGATCACAATCAGTAATGTTTCTCTTGTGCGTACTACCGTTACTGAACTTGAATGAAATGAAAACGATTATTTGTCATGTTTTATTTGCACTCAAAAGAACGCAGACGACATTTTTAAAAAATAGGATGGAGTCTTTATGGCAAAGTGATAGCTCCCGTCAGACGATCTAAAAGTGGAGTCAATGAGTTCGAATCCCACTTAAATCCAATGTGGATCTCTAAAGCTGTCCTCTTATTTGTGCTATTTGTTGTTCTGTTTAGTTTGCTTTGATTTTATAAGTTGTTATTAGTATTAAGCACACAAGACCGCATGTGTATGTCAATAGATAAATAAATAAGAAAGAGGCCGTTTGATTTGCATCTCTCCGAAAGTAAAATGTATAGTTTACTTGAATATATTAGTCACTTAAGTACTGTTCATGAAACAAATCGTTCGTTAAGAACTTTTAAAATATAATGTACAACAATTTAGCCTTGAACTTTGCGTATCAAAACGCTAAGGCATATACATGTTTTTGTTTTTTTTTTTTGTTTTTTTTACAAGTTGCCTCTTTTCTTTTGGAACGAACTTAAACGATACATAAATGGCTTTGCTTACATTCGAAGAAAACGTTTTCTGTTTACACGAATTTAAACAAGACAAAAAAAATTTCTTTTATGCCGAAATCTGTTTTTTTACTTAAACTAACATATCTTACTCGTTATACGCGCCTACGCAAACTTGTAACTCTTCGTGGCCTTTTTTTACAAAAATTTTAGATAAAAATTTTCATTTCAATATAAAGAACTATAAAACTACTTTATTTTTACGAAGTTCTATAAATAAAATTCTTATCGCAGCAGCTTTTATTATGGAAATCCCTAAGGCAGCCAATAGAAAAGTTGCCATAAAGTATCTGTGTTAAAAGAAAAATAGTTTTACTGCCATTAAAACCTAAATGTGACACCTTTTTATTGATTCTGTGCCGAAAATGTCAAGTGGTTGTTAGCGTTTTAATAAGGATATTTAAACTTGAAAGACACTGAATGATTGTTCTCTACTATTAAGAACCGGAGGTTCCAAGTGAGATATTTTTAATTTATACCATTTTCACATCAATAGCGTTGTGTGTAGGAAGAAAAATATAAGCAAATTGTTCTAAGAAAGCCAGGTGTTCTGCTATAATATTATCATTTGTACGACATTGCTTTGACTTTTAAAATCGATTTCTAATTTGAATCTTTTTTGTATTTGACTGTTCAAAAAAATATTCTTATTGCATCGCTTAAGAATTTCATTATTCATTCTACTCCTACTCAGATTCAAACATTTTTAAAAATAATTAAGTTTAAATAAAACTGTTTTTTATGACTTTAAGAACATGAATTTATTACTATTTCATTGCATTGAAAACATTTTTTATCATGTTCTGAATTTTAAAAAGAAAATCAGGATTATGATTTTTTTTTTTTAACTAAACGTTTTTTTTGTAAAGTTACATTTCTAAAGTATATAAAAACAATGTATAAAATAATAAATTAAAACGTTTTAATAATTGAGATTAATAAAACATTTAAGTTATCTATTAAACTTAACATGAATATGCCACCTTTAAATATGTCTTTATTTAGAAGCAGTTTAATTTTATCTTTTTCAGAGAAAAAAAATTATGGTCAAAATTACCGGAATATGGTAAAATTTGGCTCAATGGGAGCACCAAAAAACTTAGTAATTCTTACTTAAGCGTATTGGTAATGATTTTGGTAAGCGTATTGATAAAGTTAACAATAAAATTTGTTTTATAATGTGTGATAAAATTTGGTAAATGTGGTAAAATTTCGTAATTTTATCACATTACATGATAAGTTAGAGCAGGATGGTTATTCTATTAAATTTATTTGATAAAGAACTGATGAACTATTAATTACTTGAGAAAATCAGAATTATAATTTAGAAAAACCAGAACTTCCAGTGAACCATTGCCATAAAAACGAATCAAAATTACCAAACGACTGGTTTAAATACCGTATATTTTGTTTCATTATATAGAATTGTGCTTTTTTTTAAATTAGAAATGTCATTACGATACAGTTGGGTAATTTTACCTGAATTTTTTCGCGATGTAATCTAGATGCAAAATTTATCTATTCGAACTTAAACAAAACAAAATTATAATTCAAATTTCGAAAGATTCCAAGAAATTAACAACAAATATTTTCATTTTTGTCGAATTCTTTATGCTATATTAACTATCAATTGTTACACACCACCATAAATTTGTAACACACTATATAATCTCTTTATACATTGTTAACTTTTTTGGCAGAAATTTGAGATAACATTTATGGTACAAAATAAAGAACTGCTGAACTATTTTTAATGGAAATCCCTGAAGCAGCCAATAGAAAAGTTAACACTTGTTCTAAAGTTAGGTGAAAAATAGATTTACCGCCGTTTAAAGCCTAAAGTAACACCTTTTATTGATTATGTGCTGAAAATGTCAAGTGGTTGTTGGCGTTTTTATAAAGGTATTTATACTTAGAAGACACTGAATGATCTTTCTCTACCATTAAAAACCGGAGAATCGGAGAAAGATATTTATAATTTACGCCATATTCATCAACTGTGTTGCGTGTTGGAAGAAAAATCTAAGCAATTTGTACTAAGCCAGGTGTTCTGTTATAATATTATCGTTTGTACGACATTGCTTTGACTTTTAAAATCGATTTTCTATTGAAGGCTGTTTGCATTGTTGTATTGAAAGCTATAATATTTCAACCACATTGCTTAATTATTTTAGACAAGCTCAATTTATACTATGTTGTTTTAGTTTATTTCAAACATATTCAAAAAATTGTTTAGGTTCAATAAAACTATTTCTATATGATTTAATGTGCATGAGTTTATTATTACTACGAATAAAGATTTTTTTATTTAATACACTATTCTACAATAATGGGAGATATTTATTAGAATTTCTCAAGAAATACTTGAGATAACTATTTTGTAATTTTAGAAGTGTTTAGTTCATGCGATTTCTCATATTTTGCAATAAAATTTAAAACATTTAAGGATTTAAGGGACCGTCAATATATTGAGAAAGAAAAGCAGGTATTTTTGGACACCCTATCTCAGAAAGTAAAGAAAAAAGCTTATAGCTTGTATCTATTACTTTCGTTGTAATTTGCAATAATTGCATAAAATCTAGTTTAAATATTTACGGAGATATGAACATTTTTATTAAAAAACTCATTTTTTTATCCTAGACTTTTTGCTATAACTTTAAGAACATGTAGTAAAATATAACATAAGAACATAATATAACATAAGAACTTAAGAAAATTTTTCGAGCAGTTTAAAATTAATTACAAAATTATTGCTTTAAAATATGAAAAACATGTTTTTAAAAATGCGTTAGATATCAGCATTTAAAGTAGTTCTTTTGTAGTTTTATAGTGGATGGTATTTGGCAACTAATGGAAAAAAATTGATATAACTATTTTAAAAACATAAAAAGTTTCAAGCAATTTTCTAAGTAGTTTTTGTACTTATTAAGTAAGCTCAAAACGATAGGGGATTTTCCACATATTTAATTTTGTTCATGCCATCCGGTTATTATAAGGTAGTGTAATTTGCAATACTACATAATAATATTCGTTGAAAACCCGATTATTTTTAGTTTTCTTTTAAACTGTACAAAAACTACTTGGAAAATTGCTTGAAACTTTTTATGCTTTTAAGAAATTTGAATCGGATTTTTATTATTAGTTGCCAAATATGATTGATTCACTACTAAATTATGAAAAAATAATTTTAGTCTTTTTCCACACATGCGCAATACAAAAGAACTACTTCAAACACTCATATCATGCGCATTTAAAAAAACAATTCAAACTTTGAAACAATAATTTTGTAATTAATTTTAAATTATTCCGAAAACTTTGTTTGATTTTTCTGAATATTTTTAAAGTTATAGCATAAAAAAGATAAGACAAAAAAATTAGTCTTTTATAAAAAAAATTTATATCTTCATTAATCTTTAAGCTAGATTTGCAAAGTTTTATACAATTATTTCAAATAAGAACCGAAGTAATTGATGCAAGTTACAAGCTTATTGCTTGATTTTCTGGTGTAGGGTTTTCAAAAATACTTGTTTTCTTTCGCAATTTATTGTCTGTCTCTTAAGCCTTTGAAAGCTTTAAATTTCATTGCGAAGTATGAAAAATCGCATTAATTAAAACACTTCTAAAGTTTCAAAATAGTTCTTTTCAGCATTTCTTTAGAAATACAAAAAAAATATCAAAAACTGAAAGTGTTTCTTCCATTGTTGTAGGATAGTGTATATTGGTGTATTTAGGTTGTCCCATCAGTTTGTTGAAATGCAAAAGTATATTAATATGCTAAAGGTTACCCAAAATCCTAGCAAGATTTGAATTTCACGCCATATGTGATATAAAATATTGACGATGAAAAATAAAGACAGAATGACTGCTGATAGTTCAGGGTTATCAAAATAGAGCGATGCACGAAAGAGCAACGTGTTTTTATAATTGAGGAATGTTGTATTTATTAAATGTTCTGTTTTGTTGAAAAAAATTGTTCTCACAGATTTTTCAATTTCAAGTTTCTGAACTTTTTTCTGTTTGATTTTTTTAAATCAAAAGTTTATTGCAACAACGCACTTTGAAAATTTAAATTGAGGGCCGTATCAACGACGTTAAGCCCCGTGTATGCAATAATGTTATTAAAAATTTCGACACCAGAGCTTGATTGGCCAACTTTCTATCTGATATTCCGTTCCATACATAACCATAAAGTATAAAATTTTAAAAAAATGCGTGAATTTTTAAAATATTTTTGGCGTGAATTTCGGGACAACTAGCATTTAACAATAATGTGCCCAATATTAAGTTAAACAAACTGATTTTTTAAGATTTGATACCTAAGACTTAAACTTTCAAATTCAATCAATTTCATAATATTTCGATTATTTCAAATATAAAGGAAGAATTTTTTATTAAAAATAAAAATAAAAATTAAATTTCCTTCTTGTGATTTTTTTCACAAAAGCATTTATCCTAAACCATTATATTCTTATGGAGCTAAGTGAAAGTAAATACAGAAAGAGAACAGCAAAATCCAAACTATAAAAAGTAAAGTAAATACAATAAGTCTGGAATTAATTTAAAACAACTAATTTGCTAAGATAAGAGATAAATTGGAAGTCGTCATGGAGAAATCTTCAGAGAAAGGCATTGGCTCACATTGGGCTGTCTGGCCAACTATGATGATGACGAATTTGCTTAGATTTGATACCGATTCTGTAATATTTCAATTATTCCAAATATATGGGAAAAATTCTCCTTCAAAAATAAGAAATTAAATAACCTTCTTGTAATTTTCCCACTAAAGCATTTGGGCTGAAACATTATCTTTTTGATGAAACTGAGTGAAAGTAAATATAGAAAAAGAACAACGAATTTCAAGCTATAAGAAGTAAAGAAAGAAATATCATAAGTCTAATAATATAAATACAAAAAAAAGTCTGCTATTAATTTAAAATAACTAATTTGTTAAGATTTAATACCTAAGGCTCAAACCTTCATATTTAACCAATTCCATAATATTTCGATCATTTCAATATAAAGTAAAAATTCTTCAACAATAAGAAATGAAATAACCCTCTTGTGATTTTTCCTGAAAAGCATTTGTGCTGAAACATTATCTTTTTGATGGAGCTGAGTGAAAGTAAATTTAGAAAAAGAACAACGAAATTCAAGCTATAAAAAGTAAGGAAAGAAATATAAATTTAATATTATAAATGCAAAAAGTCTGGTATTAATTTAAAACAGTTAATTTGTTAAGATTTAATACCGAAGCCTCAAGCCTTCTGATTTAACCAATTCCATAATATTTCTATTGTTTTGTATATAGAGGAAGAATTTTTCGTCATAAATAAGAAATGAAATAGCTTTCTTGTGATTTTCCCACAAAAACATTTGTGCTTAAACATTATCTTTTTGATGGAGCTGAGTGAAAGTAAATATGGAAAAAGAACAACGAAATCCAAGCTCTAAAAAGTAAGGAAAAAATATAAGTGTAATTAGTCTAATAATATAAATAAGTCTAATAGTATGAATAAGTCTAATAATAATTTAAAACAACTAGTTTGTGAAGATTTGGTATCTAAGGCTTAAATCTTCAGATTTAACCAATTCCATGATATTTCGATTATACCAAATATAAAGGAGGAATTCTCTTTCAAAAATAAGAAATGAAATAACCTTGTGATTTTTCCACAAAAGCATTTGTTCTGAAATATTATCTTCCTGATGGAGCTGAGTGAAAATAAATATGGAAAAAGAACAGCAAAATCCAAGCTATAAAAAGCAAAGAAAGAGAAAGCACATTGCACCAAACGGAGTGTATAGAATACACATTTTCTACATGGCTGGCTCAATCGTTGCAAATAAAGAAAAAAATAGATTGGAAAATTCTTATTTACCAAAGATGCCTATACTTTGATATCATATGCCAAATCTGAGTATTCACATTTAATGGAGAAATATTCTCTAGAGTTCCCAGACATATACTTTCTTTTAGATCAAGATTTTATTTTTAATCTATAATGTATTCACCCTCGTTAGCGACATCCTTTAAAAGCTGGATCTAAAATGAATCGAAATAGATCGAAAAAATGAATTGGTTTTTAAGACTAACGAATATTTAATACGCTGAAACGCTATTACTTTCCGGTCCTCCTATTATTTCTCTACCTGTATCTTGATTGTGAGAAAGTACAATTGTCTCAGTTAATTACATTATGATAACATTTATATGTTGTGTTCTAGTGTTGTACGACATTACAAAGATACGTTTCGTTCTTTGAATCATATTTAAATTCAATATTGCTAGTAGATACCCTTTGCAAAGATACCCTTTGATCAGGGCTCGAAAAACCGCCCGTCCGCCCGTCCTCGGCGGTCAAAAATTCCCCGCGGACAACAAATTTCTCGAATACAACGTCCGCGCGGACGGCCATTTTCCCGTTAATGTTCGTGATATATTTTCAATTTTTGTTATCTTACAAGAGTCTAACTCCTCACTTCTAAAATGACCCTCTAATCTCGAAATACAGCAACATACTGCGCATGGTGGAATGGAAGTTTTCTCTGTCTGGGAGTACTGCAGCGGTTGAAAGAGGCTTTTCAGCAATAAACTTACAAAAAAAGACATTACGTACTGGTCTTAAACAAGAAGCGTCAACCGCAATTATGAACATTTACCTAAATGAAAAACCTCTTTCAGATTTCTGTGCAGAAACCTCTGTAAATCATTGGCTTAATTCTGGAACTGACAAACGTCGTATTTGATTCATTTAAAAAACGCAGTACCCTCGGATAAATTGACATGATAATTGACATATAACTTGAGCTTTGTTATTTAAATTATTTCATTAAGGAAATAAATTATTTCATTAAAGAAATACTAGGTTTTACTATTAGTAACCTATTATTTCTTTTATTACCGTATAATGTTATCCTAGTATTTGTAATCTTAGTAACTACTAATTCATTGTGCAATTTATATAATTGTTAGTAATAAATAAGAGAAAATTATATTTTTATTTATTTAGAAGAGACGGGTTAGTTTCAAAAGAGGACGGGTACATTGTTGGACAAGCCGTCCTCGGGGACGGATAAAATTTCTAAGTTTTTTCGAGCCCTGCCTTTGATCCTTGTTTGCGATTTTATACTGCATTATAAAAATATCGTATGTTCCTTGAATAAGACTTAACTTCAATTTTTTGTATGGAAAAAATGACAGTCATATTATGATGAACATATTGTTTAAATAATAACCGATGATAAAGTTTTATTGTTAGATTACAACATATAATTACTTAATATATGGTGTTTATGAATGAGTTTTATTTAGGGTTCACCACAAAGACGGCCTGACCCGGAAGAAAACCACGCGAGTTTTTTTGAGTGACCCCTCTTGAAAACCCTTTTTTTTTTTTTGGCTAAGTGCATTTTATTTTACTTTTGTCGTGAAAACAACAGGGGACAGAACGTTCACCTCCCAATGAGATGAACCAGGTTCGAATCCCAGCTGTGGCTGACTGAAATGAATTCTGCTCTCAGCTCACACCGATCACAGTGCTGCCTTAAAATATCTTCAGTGATAGACGAATCATGGGTTAGAACCCGCTTTCCATCGGGCTACCCGTATACCGTTATAGATTTTCGTGGTTTTTCTTTCCATGTAACGCAAATGTGGGTTAGTTTCACCAAAAAGTCCTCCACGAAAGCTAGTTTCTCCCAATGCTTTATCCAGAAATTTCCTTGTCTTCTGGGTGGGGTAAAAATTACAAGGTTACGGAGTTGAATATTATGTGACGTAAATTTAGAATCGGGTCGGCTGTTCAACGCCAGTTATAAAATAAAATAAATTTTACTTTACTATACTTATAACTTCTACTTAAGCAAAATTATCGATATTTACTGTCATTTAAACAAAAAACTTCCCCAACTATTGCAGCGAAATTAACTTGATTATATTGCTTAAATTATTACATATTTTAGCTGAATTAACTTTAAGTGCAATTAACATGCTATAAGAATAAATATATTTCCATTTATACTTTCGTAAATAAACTTTGAGTTTTTATACTCATTTTTAAAATTAATTAATATTGTTGACATGATTTACTATCAATAACATGTAGCCTTACTTTCCTTATGTATCTGGTTAAAAAAAATCATTAAATTGACTCATTAAACTATATTATTAAACTATATTATTTTTATTTTATTCCATTTATTTTGTTAATTTTGTTCTCGTTACCAGAAATATAAATTACAAACTTCTCGACACAGTTACAAAAAATAGCTCACTACATTTTTAAACTATAACTTTTAACTATAACCAGCAAAAATAACCATAAATTTTCTTTTATGCTATTCATTTTCTATTAAATGACTCCATTGAAACTTAAAATCGATATTTAAATATTTTTCAAAAAATATGTATTTTTAATTGAAGAAAATTCTTATAACCTTCATTATCATTCTTATCAATTTTCTATTAGCCTGTTATAAACCTATCAACTTATTCAGTATAAACCGTGATAGAAATATTGATTATTAAAATACTTCAAAATCCAAGTGCATTCTAAAAGTTAAGTCATAATTACTCTCTTTATTTTGTTTTGAACTGTTATAGGGTAAATATTTTAATTTTCAAATTAAGTTCAGAGTGCATTGATTATGCGCTCATAATGAGAGTGCATTATATTAAAGGGATAAAAACAAAAATTCTTAATTAAGATTTTGTGTTCCACAGAAATTTTTGGGAAAAGTTTTTTTTAAATATATATTTTGTAAAATCTTGCAAACCGTATAACGTTACGTTTATGCTTAATTATTGTGCTTTTTATTTTCATAAAACCATACGATGAAAGAAATATTTTTTTTGATTAATGATAATATGCTTCATAAGAATCTTTTCAGGCTTTGTAATACAAATATTTTATTAAACGGTTTTGTAAACCGTTAAATTTAATTTAATTGTATGTATGTATTGTATTAAAAATTTTACAAAAATCGCTAAAAAAAAAATCTTTTCGATTATATTTGCACAAGTTTTTTTTTGGGGGGGGGGGCATATTGTGACCAAAATATTTTGTAAACCAGTCATGTAGACTGTAATATTACATTCACTTAGTTACTTCATTTAAATAGTTAGGTAGGTAATTTATTGACGCCGCACTAGAGTTACACAATGGGCTTATGGCGACTGTCTGGGAAACATCCCTGAGGATGATCCGAAAACATGCCATCGCAATTTTGATCCTCTGTAGAGGTGGTGGCCCCCCTGCTTTGCGGACGACCTGCCCGTGAAATCGAGCACTTTACGGTAGAACAGTTTAACGAGGATCAATACCGTGCATCCTCGGTCCCTACGCAAGCTCATCAAAGTGGTCACCCACCCGCTTACTGACCACAGCCAGTGATGCTTTGCTTCGGTGTTCTACTGGGAACCGTGTCTTTACGATCTGTCTTACACATTAAGTAGTTAGATTAAACACTTAGAGGTTAAGGCACTGAACTGTCATTGTAAGCAACTGGAGTTCGATTTCTAGTGACGGCTTGAAGTCCACCCAGCTTCAGATCGATGGCTACCAGTGTATCTGGAAAGTAAAAGCGGCCAGAGCACAGTGCTGACCACATTGCCACAATAATGCCGTTAGTGTGACACCCCTTATTTTGGTTTAAATTTAAGCATTTAAAATCAACAAATTAAATATATTCTTATCAAATTAAATACTCTAATAATTATTAATGGTACGCTTGCAAATGTCATAACACAAAAGCCAAAATTTAATAATAAAATTTGAAATACGATCTATAATGTTGTGCTTTGTTCCTGAACTGAAAGTATAAGTTTATGTAATATAGAGGGACATGTGAAAAGAGGGGGTAAGGTGAAGTAAAGGGAGAAAGAAATCAAAAGTATTGAGAAAATATGAGACGTCATTAATTGATGACCCCACATTGAAATTGTTTTAACAAAATTGGAGATATTGTCTAATGCCACTTAGTTGTATAATTTCCATAGCATTTAGCGTTACTTTATGTATACGCAAAAATTAGGTAAGTTTAACGTTTTTTTTTATTACTATTAATAATATTTAATTTTGTTTTATTCTATTGATTTTCAATTACTCTCATTATCAAGAATAAATGTAATTTCCGGATTGTTATCTACTTAATTTTATAAAAAGTCACTCACTGATTTGGATTCTAAAAATTATAATTAATTTTCAATGTAAATGCATTTTTGATATAGATAAAATTTGCTCTTAATTATTTGAAATAAAGCTAATATATTTAACTATTTAATATTAAACATAATGCATAAAAGTACAGAATTAATCCTATTGTTTTTATGAAAAATTACTCATTGTATTTCGAAATAGAATACATTTAATTCGTATTAGCATTTCAATAAGCTATTTGTAATTTAAATTTTAACCTTTACCAGGAAACAATACTAAATTTGCTTTTATGCTAATTATTTTTATTACATTAAAATGCTTGATATTAGGTTCTACTACCTCTAGACTAGTTTTCGTATAATAAACTTATTGTAACCTAAAATCAATAAATTTAATTATTTTCATAAAATATTTATTTTTAATTGAGGAAAATGCTTTAGCACTCCATTGTCATTCCTTCCATTTTTCTATAAGTCACTCATCAAATTATTCGGAATAAACCATGGCGGAAGAATTGATTATTGAAAAATTTAAAAACTACTAAATTCCTGAATTCCAAGGGCGTTCTAAAAGCTTTGTTATATGTACTCTCTTCTTTACTTTGTTCTGAACCGTTATTAGAAAATATTTTTATTTCCTTTTTTAATTCGAGAGTACTCAGATTAAACTAAGGGATAAAATAAAGAATTTTAATTAATATTTGTATATTTAAGAATTTGTAATCTTTAATATAAATATTTTGTAAAACTAACTTGTAAACCGTAACGGTAGATTAATGCTATATTTTTCATTTTATTTAGAGGAAACTATGGAATAAAACAAACATTTTATTAATTAGCAATATATATGTTTTATAAGAATATCTAGAGGTTTTGTAAAATACTTTGTTAAATGTAACTAACTGTAAAGTTAAATTTGTACTTAATTAAATTTAAAGGCGAAGGAGAAAACAAAGGGTTTTTTTTCAATTATATATTTCATATATCGTATATATGTATCCGTATGTACCCATATCTATCTGTATAAATGGTTAACTAGCCGAATCTACTGATCACTATAAATGTAAATAATCACTAAATCGGTATGTAGATAATGCTAAAATAATTCCACTTTTTTTTAATTTATTATTATTTGTTTTATAAGAATATCTAGAGGTTTTGTAAAATACTTTGTTAAATGTAACTAACTGTAAAGTTAAATTTGTACTTAATTAAATTTAAAGGCGAAGGAGAAAACAAAGGGTTTTTTTTTCAATTATATATTTCATATATCGTATATATGTATCCGTATGTACCCATATCTATCTGTATAAATGGTTAACTAGCCGAATCTACTGATCACTATAAATGTAAATAATCACTAAATCGGTATGTAGATAATGCTAAAATAATTCCACTTTTTTTTTTAATTTATTATTATTTGTTGTTTTTTCCGGCGGCTTTATGTCATAAGATTAAGTATAACAGCTCTTTAGATGTTCACCCCATCAAAATAAAGATTCACTACATTTATTAGGCATGATGTTATTGCCGAGGCCAACTCATGAAAATCAACATTTACCATAGTTAAGAAATTCTTTTCAGTACTTATCCCTTTCAAAAGGCCATAAAAACTTAAAAACCACTGTACCTATAATTGGTAAATTGGTACCAATATTAAACCCTTTATTAGTGCATTCGGTACCACAGTATCGGTAGTGCCTATCACCAAAATTAATTAAGTACCATTGCCATACCATAACCATATCATTGCCAATTACCATTGATTTTAAATTATTCAATTTTGTAGACAAAACAAACATGTTTGTTTCAGGTAACATTCAAAATACACTACCCTACAATATTAATAAATAGACTTTCAATTTTTGACATTTTTTTCAATTTTTCGAAAAATACTTAGAGAATTATTTTGTTATTTTAGAGGCGTTTAGGACATTCGATTTCTCATAATTATCAATAAGGTTTAAATATGTTCCCAATATCTTCAATTTGTTAAATACTTCGCTATATCTGCAAATTTGTTTCAAATTTTTAAATGATATTTTTGTCATTAATAAAAAATTGCTCAAAAATTTCTATTGAATTTTATTGACTATTTTAAAGTTCTAGTCAGAAAACGTAAGGCAAAAAAAGGTAGTTTTCTTTTGTAAAAATGTCCTTATCTCCATGACGCTGCTCAAATTTAAAAACCCTGCCAAAAACGGCTTTGGATTTTTAAGAGAGACACGAATTGACACACAAGCTCTTCTTTCATTATTAAAGACAAGACAAAATATTGTAGACTAACTGCCTTGTAAACCTTGACTTTTATACCTCCTTATGTAGATGAAAACATGGAATTAATGAAACAAATATTTTTTCATCAATGGTTTTATCTTTCACAAGGACCTTTCTGTAATATATATATTTTGTAGAACAGTTTGGTAAATCGGAACTTTATAATTTGCTTAATTATCGAGGTGAAACCATAGGATGAAACAAAGATTTTTAAATTAATGGTTTGATGTTTCCAAAGGAACTTTCGAAATTTTGTTTCGTAATATTCGAAAAAAAGTCACTCTAATTGTAACTTTATATTTGAGCTTAATTGCCTTAACCATAGAAGGAAAGAAAGAATTTTTTTTTATTGATTATGGTTATGTTTCACAAGGATCTTATGAGGATTTATGATACAAATATATTGCAAAACTGTCATATAAATCGTAATTTTATATCGAGGCTTAATTATTAAAATAAAACCATAAGACGAAACAAAGATTTTTCAAATTAATAATTGCATATTTCACGAAAAATTTTTGAGTTTTTTTTTAAAACAGTGCTGTAAACCTTCTCATTTCTGTAATAAATCCCTAACCTAAAGTACTATTTCTCAATTAAAATTAAATAATTATTTAACAGGGTGTTCGAAAACGGAATAACTTTGTGCGTTTTATTTCATGAATGCATTAATAACTAATGCAGGGATGGGGAAACTACGGCCCGCGGGCCAACTGTGGCCCGCCGGAAGATTTTATCCGGCCCGCGGACAGAATTTTAACTAGCCGATCAGTGGCGAATATATCTACTTTGTTTAAAACTATTTTTGTTGATTTCTTTTTTAGCAAAGTACTGATGACCTTTTCACTTTCTCTATTTTTGTTCTACGAAACATAAATTAATTAAAATAGTTAGCACAAACAGCTTTAACTGGTAAAATGTTGACAGCAAAAGTTCTTTATAGAATAGCTGTAGATTAGCTCCAACTAGTATTTGTCTTTCTCGAGGAGCAGACATATGGAATCTAATATAGGTGAATTGTACTTCACATGAGGCTGACTACGCGTTTTAAGTTCCAACAAACGGATTTTTCTGCCGGCTCGAGTTCTAACATAATTTACTGCGTATGGAAAAGTTGCACACATACAATGTCATTGTAAATAATGGTGAAATTATTAAATGCATAAAATGGCTACTGCCTTCTTGAGTTATTTGTAAACATTTTTTTATCCCAAAATGGCAACTAAAAAACGCAAAGTTGATGTAGAGTGACGTGCACTCAATGATGAATTGACTTTATTTTATTTCAGAAGTTTTTACTCGGCCCACCAAACTTTTTTTTCTAGATTTATGGCCCACGACCCAAAAAGTTTGCCCATCCCTGAACTAATGCATTAATAACGACTAAAAAACTATTATGATTAATGTATCATACCTTAGCTGCACTTTATTTCTCCTACACGGCTTCTTTCATTTGATGAAAATAATTCTTCTCTTTAAAACTGCATATTCCAAACAGTTCTGTGAAAAAATACAGAAAAGTCTTCTCAAATTTCTATGCCTGTGAAAGCTAATGTTGTCCAATCTAGATTTCATTTCTCAATTTCTCATTCATATCTAATAGTATTTTCTTTTAACACAATTATTTTATTATCTTTTGTCAATTAATCGAACCAATTATTTTATTATAAGCATTAGTGCTTTTTTCCACTCTAATCGAGCCACAACCAGCTTCATTAACAAAAACTGCTGATATTATGTTTCCATCCAAGCAATACTTATAAAATGAAAAAATAAAAATAAGAATTTTTGTCAGACGATATTTTACGAAATATTTTTCCGTGCTGCAAACTATTTAATACATTAATTTGATATCTGCAAGTGACGTCATCTTAGGTAGATCTAGAGCCCCCTGAATCACTATAGAGGATCCTTAGGTTCCATGACTTTAGTCGATTCTGAAGTATATCAGGCTCGACACTCACGCCTGATGTCGCTTACAGGTATCCAATTAAATCCAATTTTTAAACACATGGTTAAGCATAATCGCTTCACTTCTTCTCCAGTTGCAAGTATTCAATTGTTAACTGGTAATATAATGGTTTATGAGAGGATGAATTTTAGCTTAAGTCTCATTAAAATGAAATATACATGAATTCGTCAACAAAAATAAGTTTTCATGAAATATGTCATTGAATTTTTAAACATTAAATTTTCTCCATAGTCTTGTTTAATGTCTCAGTTTCTATACTTTAATAACTTTTAGAACTTATTTTCGTAATATTAGAGCCTACGCTTTTTGCTCTTTATTGTTAACCAATCCTCGGAACTGCTTACGAACCTCTTTTCAGATCGCTTCACTCGTTCTTTTTATTTGTCCTTTCTGCTATAGGATAGTTTACAGATAGAGTTGCAAACAAATCAAAATATTGGAGTGGATTGAAGTGCGTATTTTGGAAAACGCAACTGAACAACCTAATCACTCCAAAATAAATTTTACATTCGAAGAACGTTAGACAGATTCTTTTTCACCAGACGTTAAAATACGTAACTGGAAAAAAATCATAATTTCCCTGCTTTATAATTTTTTACAAATTAAATTGCGTGGTACGATAAAAAAATCTTTACCTTTCACGAAAAATAACTCAGAAACTAATACTCTCCTATTGAAATTCTGTTATGGGCTACGCTAGACCTGAAAATTTAAATTTTCAGTTAATAACCCATGGCCGATAGACTCTAATAATTTAGTAGTCACTTTTCCCTCAAACCTAATAAGTCAAAGACTGATATCGATAGGTCCTTTTCATTTAATAGCCACTTTTTGCAAAACGTGCCCAGTTTCAATGTTTGGAGCTGAAATGTCATGAAATGTTCTTTAAACAATACTGTATAAACACCAAAGTATCCATAAATGGCTTGCAAAACCGATGTTGCTTAACTGAATATCTTAATGAAATAATGAGATAGACAAATTAGTGAGTTTTAAAAAATAAGCTTTAGAAATTATAGAATCAATAAATTGGAAGTTGTTTTCAAAATATCTTTTTAATTCAATTATATTTTAATTAGAGGAAAAAAAAATATTTTTTATCTTGACAACTGACTATACTGTCCCAAAAAAGAATATTTCTCTATGTCGAATATTGAATGCATTTTTAAAATCTTTTGAATTAGCACCTCACAGAAAGAAAAAAAGGGTTAAAAATAAAAATAAAATTTTTTCTTTCATTATTCTAGAGAAGAGGTGAGGTGAAACCGCAAACTACCTTTTCCTAAAAATCTGCATTTTCTAGAAGCTTCTTCTCTTCTCGCAATTCAGAACCAGCATCTTAGAATAGATTTCAGTTAGCAAGAATTTTTACCCCTAACAGACTTATGAACGTATAAATCATACTCTCAGCTCGACGCTATAATTTAAAGAAATCTCTTTACATCGGATCGTCAACCTTCAAAAAATCACCGGCGTTTGGATGGAATCCCATTTCCAAAATATTTTGGCGCTGGTTGTTTAATGTAAAGCTTGGGTCCTTTATATCACCGTACTTTATTCTCAACATGCCTCAAAGCTGATGAGGATAACTTTTGGTATTTAAACATACATTGCGTAGTCTTTTAACTGTGAAAGAAGATAACTTAATATTTAGTTTGACGATTCGTTGGAAGATTATATTCCTTTAATTACACCTATTTCCATAAAGAATGCCGGAGGTATGTTGATATTTTATTTCCTATCAGTTATATTATTTAAAGTCTAAAAAGAAAGAAATAATATTACGTAAAGCTCGTTTTTTTTTTATTATTATTATCTCTGTTCATTTTCACCATTCCTCAAGCGATTGAAAGTTGATGAGGACAATTTTTGGTATTTAAAAGTACATTACGTACTTTTATGAAAAAAATCAAAATAAAAAATTATATTTTTAAAAACCACGTTTTTGTAGTGGAGAGTAATAATTAAAAAATAAAAATCTGAAAAACGAAAAACGGGGAGAGCACGAAATATATTTCTGTATTTCATGCGCCCCACGTTTTTCGTTTTTCAAATTTTTATTTTTTAATTATTATTCTCCACTACAAAAACGTGGTTTTTAAAAATATAATTGTTTTATTTTGATTTTTTTTTTTTTTTTTTTTTTTTTGTGCTCACTTCCAAAATCTCAATTTTTTCACTCTCTGTACACAAATTTTTTCAACTGACACGTGACACTAATTTGAAATAATCGAATCGACAACAGAAGACAATCACGAAAATATTAAATTTTCTTTAATTTTATTTTACTTTGTATATCTTTTTTCTCGTCATATTCATGCATTGTCATCCAATTCTGAACTATGTGCCAAATTTGAAGTCTGTAGCTAGTCGGGAAGTTAGTTTAAAATCGATTACAAAATTCCACCCGAACAGACATACACGAAGGCAAGTTAATATAAACGTGGTAAAATTGTGAAAAAAGATACATTTATATTTATATTAACAATTTGTCGGAAGATTATATTCCTTTCAGTACACCTATTCCTCTAAAAAATGCCGGGTTTGTTGATATTTTACCTCCTCTTATTTATATTATTTAAGAAATAATATCAATGGGGAAATAGATATTTTAAATTAATTATATTTTTATAATATTTATAGATACTAATCAAATATTTAACATTAATTATCATAAATATCTATTTTTTAATTATTTAGGATTAATTTTTGTATATTTTATTCACAATTTGATTAAAATACCATTTGATGTATCAAAAGTTCGGTTGAAATTTGACCATTTTTACAGTTATTTATTTTCTTTCTTTGAAAGGGAAATATACTTCTGAATGTAATGTTTATCTCACATCAGTTTTGATATTTTTATTATTTTCTTCAATTATTAATTCTCGAATTTGTGAATTAGGATTGAAACTATTTAAGATTATATAAATTATAGCTATCTATCCTATTTGTGAATTGATTCCATAGTAGTGTATAACATACGTAGTGACGTGTATTAAGTAGTCCGTCACGAAAATAAATTGTTCTAATATGCATTATTTTCACATGGGGATTTTCCGAAATTAAAGCGCCTTTTTAAACTCAAAAACTATATTAAGTAATGAAGAGGACAAAGTAAAGATACGATGAATGAATGCGCAAACGCAAGTTTTGGCATTATCTTCCAGTTTTATGACATTTAATATATGATTTAAATAAAATAATATTTTTATTAATAATTTTTTAACTTAATTACCTCACAATATGGCTCAACTGAAACAGCAATATGATTCAAATATACATCTTATTAAGCTTGCACACAAATTTACAATGAACTTTGGCTCGGTGGTACCGATATTATGATACAACAAATTTTTCTTAAAAGTTTAATGGAAGACGATCTATGTGTAATAACTAAAATAACGAAAGTAATAAAATTAAATGAAAGTAAATTTATAATAAGAAAACTTTTACCAGTTGCAATAAGAAAATATGACTAACTTAAAATTTCTTTCATGATAGTATTAATTAAAACAGAAATATTACTCATTTTTCTTTTTCTTCTTATCATGGTACGAAAACAATCCAATTTATTTTTTGAAATATTTAGACTCCAAAGATTTTGTTTTTAAATAAATAAATGGAAAATACTTTAGTTTTTTTATATATATAATTCACCGTCATCTTTTGAAATGACAGACGAATCCAACTCATAAGTTCCTTTTTAAACTTTCGTGAAATAAACTTAATTATATAAAGTTTCTCAAAGGAAACATAACTCTAATTTCCGTTTCTGGTTAAATTTTTACTTTTTTTAAGCAACTTTTTTTTATTTAGTGACTTTAAATTTCGCAATCCAACGAAATAAATGTTATAGGGTCATAGTAAGTTCAGTTTATGAAAAAAATCAAACATGCTTTTAAGTCAGAAGCTTGAAGTAGCAAGTGATGTAAAATTTGATCATCCAGTTTAAAGATTTCTTTTCTTTTTTTTTATGGTAATTCATATTTTCTTTTCTTTTATTGCAAAAATCAAGGTGTCTGATTCAAAATATACTGAGGAAATAGGTACAATAAAAAATTTATAAACTGAAGATAATTTTTGAAGGAAAAAAAAAGAAAAGAAGATATTTTAATTAAAAAATTTATTTTTGAGGAAACTGAAAATGCGTTTATGAATTTATTATTTTAAGTCAAATATGAGAGCTTGACTAGTTTGAAAAATTTTCACTCTAAAAGAATTTTTATTAATGACTTTAAAAACAACAAAAAACTGTAAAGGCTTTACAGTTTTGTTCCATAGGTTAAAAAAAATAAAAATAAATGAATAAATAAAAAAAATCTAAAAAGTTATTCCGATATCTTCTCTTGTGTTATTTTAAAAGCAAAAAATAATGACAACAAGGCTTTAAAGATTTTAAAATTTAGTTTTTTATAATATAATGGAGGAAAACAAAAAAAAAAAGCTATTGCAATATCATTTTATGCAGCATTGCAATAATTCTGTGATAAAATGTATTAATCGAGTTTTGTCTTTTAATTAATAAAAAATTAAAAACTCTGGAGAAAAAAATCCTACATACAAAGCATAAACTACGTTAGACATCAATACTATATATGATGTAACACTTTAAATCAAATCGGTTTAAAATTTAAGAAGTTGTATGCAACGAACAAGAAAAAAGTCCAAAATCGTTCCGAAAATCTTTTTCATACTTTTATTATTAAATTCCAACCAAACATTTAATCAAATTTATAAAACCTCTTAAATGATTTTGAAGGTAAAAATAATCTCAGTATGTATTTAAAGAATTTAAAATTCGCTGGAAAAAAAAAGTTTTAATTTTAAGCAGCGTTTAAATGGCATTAACTGTTAAATAAAAATCTGATAGTGAGAGATTATTATTAAGTACTTCATTTGAATGAAAATTAAAGTACGTGTGTAGATTTTATAAGTTTGATTTTATATTAACTATGTTTATATTCTCATCACTTACTTCCACCTTAGCTACATATTCTCATGCACATAACATAACTCCATTTTTCATGAATACGATTAAATAATGTACATTATTTTTTTTAAAATTCTTCCAAAATATAAACATAGAGAGATAACAAAGCGTTAGAGGTGTTAATCTTTGCTATTTGGTAAATATTATATGAATATGAAAAGCTATAACTGAATCAAGAGATTTGGCATTTAAGTTTAAAATAATTCAAATTAAGATAATTGTGTTGTAAACGGCTCATGTAAGAAGAAAAATAAAAAAAGTTTTAGTCGAAACACTAATGAAGTAGGGGGGAGAAAAAACAGAAAAACTCGCTTGATTGACTGGTGAAACTTGGAGATGTTTCTAATAAACAACCTCCTCTCTTTCCCCCCCCCCCCGGCAATCAAACAGGTTTTGATTACTTTAGTCCTACCAAAGATGGGTGGTCATATTGTTATTTTTTAATCAAATCTATTTAGAAAATAGGAAAAAAATTTATAGATAAAACACTAACTTGGAAAAACCGCTTCAAATGATATACGAAAACTTATCTTCCCCTCTTACCTACATCTTCACCTATACTTTAATGCAAAAATCCCCAAAATTTAATTACTTATAAATTCCAAATTTATACCTTTACTTAAAAGGTTATGTGTGTAGACTGTCGTATTACGTAAAAACTGCAAAATTATTTTATGATATTCCTTACAGAAAATGTGACATGCATGCGTGATTTTTCTATGATATAACGCTGGAATAAAAATTCTTAAAAATAAATTTACGAGGACTTATTTTTTATCAATTTATTTTCCATAATATAATATTGGTATAAAAATCCTTAAAAAATTGTTCCGAAAATTTCAACAAACTTCTTCTTTATCAAATTATCAGATTCTAAAGTTCAAACATAAAACTGTTATTTTTGCATGATGACTAAAAGATTATTTTTAGAAAGCTTTTATAATAGGAGGGATATTTTTATAACTGTGTGAGCTATATTGTATTATGAAAAATGTTAAAATGCCAATAAACGAGATCAAGCTTTCAAATTAAGAACAAATTGACCCTTTTTGTTAGTTTGATTGTGATTTTGAACAAAAGTTACTCAGATGAGATGGTATTGTGTGTATTGAAACTTCAATGTTTGAAACCATTTATTTTCGGAAGTCTGTTTCAATTACTCTTTCTCCAAATTCTATTTGGGAACACCATACGCAGTACTTTTGGTTGTCAGGCTGTCACAAAAACAATTCATCTCCTGATATTTCCAATAAAAGATAGAATTCTCGTGCAATCTGATGAAATGAAAGTTAGAAGAGAAAATTACAGAGATTAAACCCCCTCTGTTCCAAAAATATGTTACAACTGCTGTTTGGATGGCTTCCAAAATATAAAATTCACAAAAATATCCTCCGAGGTTAGCAACGAAAATAGCCTATTCGCATTTGGGGTTTGCTGTGTGAGTGAACAGTCTTGATTGCTGGTTAAAAGTGGAGAAGTCCAGAAACCGATCCGGAAAAATAAAGAGAAAAGGAAGGAAAAAGCCTGTATGAAGTCCCCTTTTCCTGGAGATTGAGAACGGGAAAGAGAACGAACGGGAAAATAACAGAGCGCCTGACGTCATCTGTGAGTTCACAATTCCGGTCGAAGCAGTCGGTCAATCAGATCTTATGGTAAGCAAAACATAAAAGATGGCGTCTTTTAACGTTGGTGATGAAGAGCAGAGCTTGCGAGAATGCGAGGCTTATGTACAGCGACACAATATTCAAAAATTATTAAAAGATTGCATAGTTCAGTTATGTGTCCGTAGGCCCGAAAATCCTGTCTCTTTTCTAAGAGAATATTTTCAGAAACTTGAAAGGGTAAGATATGAAATATGTGCTCCCCCGTAAAAGTAGGCTTAGGTAAAACTTGACAAAAAATCTCATTTTTTTCGGATTTTAAAAGCATTTCACTTTAATTCTGTCAATATAAAGTGAAATTCTATACTTTTTTATATCAGGTAATATCAATTTCGGTTTGAAATGCGAAATTTTTAATGAATGCAAATTCATTGAATCGGTAGGTGTAGAAGGTATGAGTGACGTTCCTTTTAAATTGGAATGTAAACAAACATAACTTGCCGCACTTAACCGTTTGAGGATCATATTTAACTTGTCAAGTCTTTCTATTTATAAATTGATGTAAATAATATCATTTAATGATTAAGCTTATTTTTAATCGAAACATATTTGTTTTATTTTCTTTTGATGTGTGCGTGTGTTTTCATGTATGAAGTCTTTCAAAACAGTGAAGTTAATAAACAAGTTTAATTCGAAGATTTTTTCATGTCATTTATGGAAATGTTTTAAAAATGATCAATATAAATGATATTTATTTGTAAATCTAATCAAAATATAACTATTTTATTTTCATTTGATTGTATTCACATATACTCTGCCTTTTTAGAGTCTTAAAATTAGTAAAAAGGATAAATAAGTTAAAATCATAAATTTGCTGTGCATTTTATATATTCGTATACAACTCAGAATATAAATTAAATTTCGTAGTTATTATTGGATTGCTATAATTCAAACAAGTGTTAAATCTCTAAAGTACAACTTAAATTATTCTTAAATATGCCAAATCTTTTATGTTTATAAATTGATGCAAGTAAGATAATTGAATGTTAAAAAATAAGCTTGTTGTAAATTGTAATATTTTTTGCTCTTGATTATTAATTTCATTGTTTTGAAGGTGTATTGTGAATTTTCATTAATGTAGATTGCCTGGAACTTAGAACTTGGATAAGATTGTCTACAAAGAAATTAGTGTGAACAATCTTCCTCATAAGTTCTGAACTACTAAAAAGGGATACCATTAGATATTGGTTATTGTTTCCAAATTTTTGGATCTTTTTTTTTTTTTGAATAAAAGTGGTCTTTATTTAAAATAATGTCTTTTAAGATATCCATATAAAGTAAATATTTTACGATTAGGAAAAAAATGTTATTAGTAATTTATTCAGTAATAAAAATTTAACAAAGAATTAAAATGAAAAGTTACTGTATGTCTAAACACATCTTCAGCTCAAAAATGATTTTTATTTTCTCAATGTTAATAATACATAAGAAATATAAAAAAAAATTCTTCATAAGCTCAGATTAATGACTTACTAGTTTTTATTTTATTTTTTTTACTGGTGAATTACACATCCCGAGAACGAGTCGTTAATTTTTTTCATTCCATACAATTTTCAAAGTATTTCACACGTTATTACGCAAATACAATTTTTTAAAAAAAAATTTTTTTTTTGGCTATGTTTCATAGATATTTTCTAGATAACATTTATTATATATTTAATTAAAAATATTCAAAATGTACCCGTTCTAATGACACTTTGCATTTACATAATTTCTTTATTTTTATTTCCCGTCACACTTATTTTTATTTCTTTTTCAAGTTAGTTCTTACTTCCTTTGATTCTCTAAGCTCATTATTTTTCCCTATTTCTTCTTGTGTTTGTGTTAAATTTCCTTTATTGATATTAAAAGTTAGTATCTTAGCTGGAAATTTGTTGGAAATTACTATCATGTTGAAAAATACTGTAATTCTATTGATGTTTGATTTATCATTGATTCTATTGATTTATCATTGTCAAAAATTGTAAAATTTTAGTAAGCGGGAAAATTTTTCATGATCCAGCATCTTGTATTATTGTGACTGTGTGGGCATTTGCTGTGAAATAAATGACTAGCTTCTCGTTGTTATATTCGGCTATTTAAGTTAAATGGGTCATGCATGTGCCTTTTTGCGATAACTGAGTTAAAGTAATAAATTAAAAAATGAAATTCAGTAAAAGTTTTGGTGAAATAAAATTTTCAACTGTAATTCCTGTAATTTAATAAATAAAAAAAACTAAGAAACAAACACTAGAATTGTTACCGTTACAAACATTGAATGGATATCAAAACCATAATGTTTCTTATGAATTGAAACACTAAAAAGCCACCTGTCATTTGATTTCTGCAAGGATGAAATAAATTTTTTTCCCTCTTTATAAAATATATTAGAATATTTTGAGGGAGTCAAGAATTTTTCTAGTCACTTAGGTGACTTTGCACCTGGCTTAAGTGACTTTGTTTGTTTATTAATGATGTTGTCCCATATTTTCAAAACAATTCTTAGTATCTACAATTTATGATAAAAGTTTATTTTTGTGACCTGGTTGTGTAATGTGAACTGAAAAGAGAACTAAACCCGACGATACGAGAGCCTTGTCTAAATACTCGACAAAGCCCTCACTTAACAAGATGCCTTGGTCGTAGATGGGTGTTAGGTCAAAGTTTTCTGTAAACAAACAACAGGACTCGCTATATTCTTGAACCCAACATAAAAATTCTTAATTTTACAGGAAAGAAAAAAAAACATAACCAATAAGTACCTTTTCTTCTTTTGCCGTGTGAAATATGAATTTCATAATGTTCAACAAATAGATATGCTCAATCAATGATGCATTTAGGATTTACTTATCAATGTGGAACATATTGATGCTTTTATATTTATTATAATGTAATTATGCATGCAAATAAAAATTTCATTAAATATTTACTTTTTTTGACCCTTTTGGCCATTCTGTCTTGACTTTTAATGATTTCAAAAATCGTAGTAATGCTTGGTATAAAGTCTAAATCAAGCTGAATTAAAATCTTTGTCAAATTGAAAATATTAAAGAAAAAAATTTGGAAAATAAATAGTTCCTTAAAAGTCAATATGTTATCGATTGTCTGTGTGTGTGTGAATTATCAAGTTCATGTATTTTTTAAATAAATAAAAAAATAAATTTAATAACGAAATTTTAACCTACTTAAATAAAATACAGTAGAGAACCGATTATCCGGAATGATCGGGACTATTGCTATTCCGGATAACTGATTTTTCCGGTTTTCTGAATCGCTACAGAAAGCTGTTTTTTTAGTGTTAAACCCAACTAAAAAAAATAAATATTTGGAAATAATCTTAAAAATAAGAAAAAACGATAAGGTAATACACTAATGATTATTTCTGAAATGATGGTAAGGTAAACATCTTTCAAAAAAGAAAGAAAAATCCTAAAATCCTATGAGGAAAAAAAAATTTTTTTTTTTTTAATTGCGGGAAAATTTATTGAATTTCGTTCCGGTTTTTTGGTTTTCCGGTTTTCTGATTTCCGGATAACGGGTTCTGTACTGTAAATATAACTTTTTTAAAAGCTTTGTTATCTTTAGCGTTCAAATTTGTTGTTCATTTTTCTTGAAAAGTCATGTCATTAATTAATGAGTTATTGGTAATAAATTTTATTTTCAGGAGGCTGCTGCAGCTGCTAAACAGCAAAAAAATTTAAATGCTACTAGTCCCTGTGATGAACATGAAGATGACATCTGTGCTACTCCAAATATGGCACCTACACAACGTATCCGGCGTGGAGCTGTCAGTGCTGAGACATATTCAGAAGAAGATGCAACAACTTACGTTAAAAAGGTATATGCCTGCTGAAACTATTATTTTACTTTTTTCTGAAATATGTACACACACATTGTCTTATGGCATCTTCTTTAAAAATGTATAATTACTCTAATATTATCAACAAATCTTAAACAGGCTTTATGAAAATAAATTAAAAGTCGCAGTTTATTTAAAAAAGAAATGATTTTGTTAGTAATTTGTAGGTGATAGTTTCTCTTAATTCTTTTTTCTATGCATTCCTTGTTGTGAAAGACCCTATATTTAACGACCCTATTTTTACTTATTATAGTTAGATCCAAAGCTGCAAAAAAGAATATTTTATACAATGTGAAATATAACATGAATAATTCTATGTGGTAGTTTGTTTTTTACTAGTTTGAATTACTTAATTGAGTTGGGACCTTAAATATTGATTTCTATTATTTGTAATAATTATGAACTAGGTAAAATAAAATAAAAATGTTTTTTGACAATGACTACAAAAAAAATGAGGGTGATACTACAACTCTTTTACTGTATTTGATTCTATTAGTGCTTCATCAAACATTTTCATTTTAATATCACCCTTCTGTATATAAACATAAATTTTATGACCTCTTTTCTTTAAAATTGTATCCCACCTAATCACTTTCTCATTTTATTGTTAATTATCAAGGGTCTGTCCAAGCCGAATTTACTACCGTTTAGCGGTACCTTCACAAATTCAACTTTAGGAAAAACAATCGTTTCAAAAAATACTTTTTCTTAAAATTTTATTTTCCAGTCTCGTAAGAAACGATAAATCCATATTTTTACTATATTTTGTGTTGATTTTTTCATATTGTTCAAATTGTGTTTAAATTTTCACAAAATAGGTCTTTCTCAGAAAAACCTAGACAGACTCCTGATTATGTTGTGTTTAAATTTATATAAAGATGAACTTGCATTTATTTTTTTTATTTACATGCATTTGTGTTTTATTTCCTTCTTAGGTTGTCCCAAAGGACTATAAAACGATGACAGCTCTTTCAAAAGCTATTGAAAAAAATGTCTTATTTGCTCATTTAGATGATTCAGAAAGAAGGTAAACTCATTTTAAGTTTCATTTTCTTCCTGCTATTGCATATTTTGTAACAAGGCAATAATTATAAATTTTACTTGTTAATATTGATATTTCTTCATATTTTTGTTATAATGATGTTGTTAAAATGATATTGATGTAAATGTGTTTAAAACCATTTGTTCCCCGTATTCTGCCTAAATACTTGGTATGAAAAAGATTTCTAGAATCTTTCAAATACGTTAGAATTTATTTAATTATGTTAAACTATGAGTTTTATTTATTTTAAATTATTTGAACTACATCCATTCCATAAATTAAATAAACATGTAAACTGCAATAATTATCTATAAAAAAGGAGTGCTTAATGTTGCTCAATTTAGGAAAATAAGATTATCGGCTTTTAAATTTGATCTCATAGTTTTGCTTTACTTTTTGGGTGAATTCCGGGAGGAAACAACACTTAAATTTTTAAAATTGACATTTGGTCACTTGCCATACATCATTTTCTTCAGAAATATCTGAATTTCTTTAATTTTAGCATATTTTTTCCTAATTATTTTTCAGAAAATCAGGGGCAAAGTCACTTCTCTCTTTATAATTTTACAATGCTGAAAATCTCTATTTTGTTACTGTCATTTGAATAAATTTATTTCCCTCATACAATGTATTGGTTTACTTTTCTTTTAAATGTCTAATTAAACTTTCAAGTAATTTTTAAAAAAAATTTAACCATGAAACAGGCTTATAATTTAGAGACAAAAGGATTGCCCTTCCGTTACGAAAATACTACATCTCAACTTCTTACTTAGAAAGTATTAGGTTTAGAATTTTTTATTTTTTTTTTTACATACAAAGCAGAAGTATTTTTCGAATAAATAAGAAAGATTAAATTTTATTGGGTTTTTATTTTAGTCGTTTTTTAATGTAAATGAAAGGACAGAAAATATGGTATCAGAAAGAGACAAAACATGGTAACAGAAGGACATTTATCTATAAACTGATTTAGATTTGAACTTTTAGAATTTTTCTAGTGAAACAAAAAAATTTTGAGACAGTATTCAAATTAAAACTGTATGTTCAGAAATTACTAAGTTTGTGAAAATCATTCTGATACAAAATAACTAGATGTTCATTAGAAAAATTTAACATGCTTAAGATGGGAACAATGGGTCACAGAAAATCAAAAATCTGAAACGAAAAAAAGAAGGATATAAAGATTCAATTAAGGAATGCTTTCATCCTATTAAAGGCACACTTACATCAAAAGGCAACATAAATACTTTGAAGAAAGTAAAGAAAAATCTTTGGTTATACAGGTAGAAAATTTTGCTCATTGGCATCATCATCAAGTGACGATTTTCACCAGTTACATTTGTCGGGACAAGAGAGAAGAAAAGAGGGCTGAATATGCGTTTAAATGATGAAATAGATCTCGGAAATGTAGCTGTTTTTGCCTTCCTTGATGCTTTAATTGGTGACTTGTCGTTTGCATTTCTTCAATTAGAAAACATCATTTTTTAGTGATAAGGCCGCAAGCCAATTTTCACAAAAATACCTGTTCACTAATTTAACATTCATCTTAGAACAATATGGTTTAATGTCAACTTAGAACTTTTTGCCGCAAGCTATAGGAAAGGAATGGCATTGGTAGAATTATAAAATGTATAGTGTGAGAAATCACCTTGGCTGAAAGGTTGGTCACAACTGCAGAAGAATTTGCGAACATAGCAGCAGAAAATACCCACAATATCAAAGTGGCATTTATTTCAAAAGTAGAGATAAATAAAGCCAACTAAGATCTTACAGAAAGATGGAATAATACCCAATCTCTTTCTTACACACACAACACTCACTATTTGAAATCTGTAAGAAATTCTGTTTTTAAATATAGTGAAAAAAATCTTCTTCTAATCAGAAGAGATTTCACTTTAAAGAAAACAGGCAAATTATTGTGATGTTACACGCAGGGTTGGCAAGTTTTTGACGCATGACGGTTTTTACCGGTTTATACCATGGTTTTTACCGTCATGTCAAAAACCCATAGTTTTGGTAAAACTGTATTTTTATTTGAGTTTAACTGCTTATAATTTAAAATTAATTCATTTTTGGGCAATAAAATTAGAAAAAAAGTTGTTAAAAGATATTTAAGATATTATGTAACACATTCTTATAGATTAATATAACAGATTCTTGCATTTTCCCAACATGATTATATCAAAACATACTATTTGAAGTAAAATATTAGGATACTAAACAAAATTTTCAACATTTCCAAGCATCATTTTGTTTGGCATATTACATTACTGAAGAATGTCAAGTCATTCTTGACTTAGAGTTTGTTAGTAGTTGCAAGTTTTGAAAGTTTTGTTCAGCTTATTTCTAATATTTAAGAAGTGCCAAATTTTAAATTCTTCTTTTTAGTTCTTGAATTTATTAATAGTTACAAGCTTTTTTGTTTGTTTGTTTATTTCTAACAATTAATAAATGCAAAATTTTGAATCCTTTGCAAATCAAGCTATAATGATAAAAGTATCACTATTTTCAATAAGTATATAACAATATTTCTATATGAATGTATATCCTTCTATAAGAATACTTGTATATAGTTGCAAAATCAATAGAATCATTTACAACATTCATTTATAAAGGCAATTATGTGAAAATAATATATTGTCCGCTAAATGCCATAAATGAAAGAAAACAGTAGGTTTTTGACGGTTTTTACCGGTAAAAACACGGTTTTTACCACTGTCATGTCAAAAACCAGTTTTTGACGGCAAAAACCCAACCCTGGTTACACGTGAAGGTATAGAAGAATCAAATACGCCAAGTTATGAGAATATGCCGAAGGATGTATTAATTATAGGTAGAAGGGAAAAGAAACAGATAAAAAAATAACTATGTTGGGCAAATACTTCATATAGAAATATTCTGTTTGAGAGAGCATGGTAATGAAGGAAGGATATTAAGTTTCCAGAGAAAGAAGATAAATGCTGGAGACTCTGATCAAATTATGCAGAAATGAGAGAATCCTGAAACTACAGCAGATGATCCTTTATCATTTTATATTTTTCTGTCCTTACATTACTGTCCTTCCGTTACAACATTACAAGTTAATTAACAAGTACCTTTTTCTATGGTTAATTTAATTATTTTTCAGACATCAGGTCAAATTGTAATAATCAAACCCTTCTCTACATATTCTTATTTTTCCTTCGATAGCTTAGCTAAATTTTTATGAGAAATATGATGATGTGATGATCATGTTGAAAAAATGTCCTATTGTTACCATTTTTTAAATTTGAATTTTAAAAGAAGATATGAACTAAAAATTCCTAGGTTTGACATTTTTAGTAATTAGCTATGAAGAATATAAAAGTCTAAATATTAATCATTAAAAATAAGTGTATCAATTTTGATTTCGGTCAAAAATACATTGATTTTGTTGTATAAACTGTCATTCCGTTACCACTGGAATTCACCTTTAATGACATTGAACAGCAAAAATAAGTTCGAAAAATGACAAAAAAAAAACACTGTGTAAGGTGCTCCTAGTAGATTTAAATAAAAGAAAAAATTTCTATCCTACACTAGTTTAAAGTTATTTAGATATAAGCATTATAAACTTTATATAGTCTTTGCTCTTTTAAAATCCTTTCATTATTATGACAAATAAATCAAACCCTGTTAGCTTTCTTTAGTTGTATTATTACTTTAATTTTCAATATGACATCCATACTAACACTTCATTTATAGTGACAAATTCAAATTAGTTTTATTTTTTGCATTCCATTAATAATCGCACTTTAAAACATTTTTGTGTCTTTAAAAGTAAGTACATTTTCTATTATAATTAGTCATTCCTTTATTTAACATTTTTTTTGTATATGTAAATTAAAGCATCTTAATCTTCCCTCAAATGAAGAAAAACTAAACATGAATTCTTTTCAATCTCAAGAACAATATAATAAATTATCAATCATGTTTTTCTTTTTTAAAAAAATTTCTCTCCTTTTGTGAAATTTTAGTTCATGTGGTATTCGTATTTTTCTTAATTTTTTCCTAATCGGATATTGTTTTATCATGTATTTGCTGTATTATATTACTTTTGATAATGTTTTAACATAAAAAATGTCTGTTATCAAATATTCTATCACTTTCCTAATTCTTTTCAAAGTATCAGTAAGGTGATATTTTCGAAATTAGCACAGTGTTTAATATTCTAATAATTAATAAATATCCACTATTTTCGACATTGTCACAATGAAGCACCCTCATGTAGGAAAATAATGTATGTCCATAAATCTATTGTAAAGTTAAGTTAAGATGCAAATACAAATATTTTAGCTATCAATCTAATCAAAAAAAATTTGTTTCATATGATCCTTCTTTCTCTTTATTTTCTACCTAAATGTTTAGTTTTGATATGCCTAAATTATAAGAATTTTTGATGATCAATATCTTAATCAGGATGAGAAAGAATAAAAATTTTTGGTTATGAAGAACTCGTGTATCTAATTTTTTATAATTACTTAAACAAGTAGTTTTCCATTTTGATGTATTCCTTACCAAAGTACTCAAAGGTATAATTTTTAAGCTTTTATCAGATCTAATTTTTGTTTGAGATTTTATTTATAAAAATAGTTAGTAATTAAAACATTAATAATTGAGTTTGTATAAAAACTATGTTAGAATAATTGTAATGCCTGACTTATGTTTTTTTTTTTTTAAATTTTCAGTGACATTTTCGATGCGATGTTTCCAGTTGTACATTCAGCTAATGAACTGATTATTATGCAAGGAGATCAGGGTGATAATTTCTATGTCATAGATCAAGGCGAAGTTGATGTATGTTTATAATTTAAAGCTTTTATCTTTTGAAATATATATTACCATATATTTCCGAATATAGCCGAGAATTTCAAAAGCTAAAGGGGGTTGGCTTATAATTAGATCCACTAATTTTGAAAAATTCCAGGGAGACATCGCTAACAGAAATACATTTACAAATTCGGAAGTTCCATGCTTCCTTTTCCTATTGTACTACCATTATTACTAGAAAGAGGGCACGTTTTTATTTTCAAGTGTAGCTTGCCTTACCTTTTTTTTTTTAAACATTATTTTATATACGGGTTTTGAATTTTGAGTGAATTTCAAATTAAAGGACATACTCTTTGGCTTATACGATGGGCTTATGTTTGGAAATATACAATTTTATTCTAAGATTTTTTAATTTTTGTTACTTTTTACTATCTTGTGTTTCTTTTATGTTGCATGTTTTGCTGTCAACTTATTCTGTTTGTTAATCTTAAGATAAATAAACTAAAGCTTATATCCTTACTAATAAAAATTTAACTTATGTGAATTAAATGTTTAATTTTACCTCAAACAAATTTATAATTGCAGCTAAAAAATTAATGGTAGCTGAAAGCTGGCTTTAGCAACTAATAAATAAAGAATTTTTTCAAGTGGACCTGCTTAAAATGTAAAACACTAAAAAAATAATTTTGTGCAGACAAGCCTTCATTGTATCGTATTGATAGTTATTTATTCTAATCCACTTTAAACAGTAACTGAAATTAACATACACTTTTAATGTTATCGATAACATTACGTAATTTATCCATTGAATGGTAACTAATTTTGTTAGAAATATAGATTGTTTAATTCTTGATGTTCTTTATTTGTTTTACTCTCTGGTTGTAAGATTTTATTGAATATTTATCTTATCGCCATTGGTGACTTATAGAATCAGTGTTTTAATTGAATTGATTTCTTTAATTTTGCAGATATTTGTAAATAATGTGCTGGTTACCACTATTGGGGAAGGTGGAAGCTTTGGTGAGCTTGCTTTAATTTATGGAACACCCAGGGCTGCTACTGTTAAGGTAATACATTTATGCTTTTATATGTGTGATGAAATTAGATTTTTTAAATTTGCTCTAATAATATTGCACTTATGTTTATAATGTCGTTGCCGAGTGGAATGGAGAGTAGAAAAAGTTCTTTCTGCAGTTGCTGTGGTGATTGGCAATGTAGTCAATATTGATAACAAGCAATAAATGTTTGGGAAAAAGATACTGTCACATTCTTCCATTGCTGAAAGTGCCGTATCTGGTCTACTAAGGGGTTCACGCAGGTTTCACTTTGATGCCCATACTTCCATTTCTCCCATGAGGTTTTCGATGTCAATGAAATCTGCGTAGATTCAGAAATTGCATAAATTAATATGCTAAAAAAAAAAATTGATTTGGGGGGGGGGAGTCTAAACCGAAGGAAAGATGAGCCACAAGGTCAAGTGAAGATGACGCACTAGCGAAGGTGATGTACTGGGAAAAAGTTTGATTCGACAGTTTTTTTTCTTCTTTTTACTGAGAGGCTCAAAGAAAGACTAATAAGTTTGAATCCCAAAATTTCGGGGGGGGGGTTGTCCCGACACCCCCCCTCCCCGAAATTTTGGGATTCAAACTTATTAGTCTTTCTTTGAGCCTCTCAGTAAAAAGAAGAAAAAAAACTGTCGAATCAAACTGGCTACGCACCTGGAAGTACAATATTATAAAAGTAATTAGTGATATGAAAAGAATGATGAATACTATGTTGTTTACTATATTTAATCAGATAAATATTAAATAAGAAATAATCCTCTTTTTTTAAAGGAATTGTTATACTTAAAAATTGGCAATCTGATTGTTCAGCAATAAAATTTTTATAGTAGTAACTTTTATCTTTTCATATGTATTCTAAATAAATATAGCAAATAATGTCTTTAAGTTATGACAGCTTAAATATGTTTGACTGAGGGCTTAGGTCAAATCAATATGGCAGATTTAGTAAGGGGAGGTTTCATCCATGATACGTTAACTGACTCCTTATTCTAACCTCTATAGCAGTGTTTCCCAACGTGGGGCCCACGCCCCACTGGGGGGCAATTTGATTGTTAAGGGGGGCAATTCGAAAATGGACTCGACACGAGTTTAACCCTTTTGCTCCGGGCCATTTAAATGCAATGCTAGATTTCGGTGCTAAAATTGAAAGAAAAAATCAAATTCTTAAATAATTGCAGCCAATAAATATTATAAATTCTTTTGACTAGACCAGAATATCAAATGGGTTTTTGGCGTCGTCAAGTTAACCTCTCTGCAGCCGACTCCACGTGGACTTTTATATTTTAAAGAAAAATTTTGAAAAGAGGACAACAGTAAAGTCTCTATTTACTGCTCACACTTCAACTCATAATCTTATTCTTGAGGCTAGTTATCAAATTTTTTTATTCATCGCTAAATCTGGAAAAAATCATACGGCAGGAGAGAATTTAAAAAAACCATCAATATTAGCATCTATTAAAACGGTTCTTGAAAGTCAGTAACAATACTGTTAGCAGAAGAATACCACTCAGTAACAATACTGTTAGCAGAAGAATAGACGAAATGAGTGAAGATATTGAAAAACAACATGTTGAAAAGAAGAAAATTCTCAGTACAAATGGATGAATCAACTTTGATAGACAGTGTGGCAGTATTGATGACTTACGTAAGATATATTGATAAAGGGCATTTTGCGGAAGAAATGTTGTTCTGTAAAAGATTAGAAAGCACCACTACCTCCAACGTTATATATAATAAGCTAAAAAAGTACATAGATGTCAATAATATACCAATAAATACATAACATCTTGTGCTGCAGATGGTGCTCCTAAGAAAATGGCTGCTTAAAATTTATGAAGATGAGAATCCAGAAATGATTCTCGTGCATTGTGTTTTTCATAGGGAAAACTTGGTAGCTAGAAAGATCTTGCCTGTTCTAAATGAAGTACTACATTCAGTAATAAAGTGCATCAATGATATTAAAGCTAATGCCAAATGTGAGCTTCTCTTCAAGCTATTTAGTGAAGAACAAAATGCAGACCATGTGAGACTTTTACTTCACGCTGAAGTAAGATGGCTCTCTAAAGGGAACTGCTTGAAAAGATTTATGGAACTGTTTGATATTCTTAGTGATTTTTTAAGTGACAAATCTAAAATGAAGTATCTGCTAACAGTCAATGATAAAGCATTTGTGAGTTATTCAGCCAATATCTTTGAAAAACTAAATATATTAAATAAGCATCTTCAAGGAACAAATAAAACTCTTGTTGATGCAAAAGCGGAGATATTTGGTTTCATTACCCTTATTGAGTTATGTCAGATATATATTAACAACAAAAACTTAGAACAGTTTCATTGGCTCCAAAAATGTGAAGTAAATAATACAGCTTTTCTTGCTATTGTCGATCATCTGAAAATTCTATCGGCTGATTTAAAAGAAAGATTCTATGATTTAAAACAAATTGATTTTCCAACAAGGATGATGCAGACAAAGTTAGTGGATTTGTCTGATATATCAAATATGCAGTATCAAGAAGAACTCGCAGAAATGCAAAATGTTAAGTCAGTTAAAACTTTATTTAATATAAAGGGAATGATGGCATGGCTTTGTGAGGAAACAGAAATCAAATACCCAAATTCAACCAAATGTGCAAGAAAACTATTGCTACCGTTTCCATCTTCATATTTAGCTGAATTTGGATTTAGTGCTGTAAATGATTTACTGCTAAAAAAAGAAATCGTCTGGATATAACACAACGGGGATACTTGAGACTGAAGCTAACCAAATTGGAACCTAACATAAAATCTCTGTGCAGCAAGGATCTCACTAAATTAAAATATTAAATTATTATAGAAAAATCTTTATTAAAACTATTTGAATTTTAGTTTTTCATTATATGTTTTGAAAATTTTCTTACTGTGGTTCGTTAACAATTTCCTAGTGCTTTCTTCCTAAAACCTATCATTTAAGTTTCTTAAGTGAACAATTAAATTTTTTAATATTAAAAATTATGTATATGTTACTTAGGGGGGCATAAGAATTTTAGAATGACTTTGGTGGGGCATGGCGCAAAAAAGGTTGGGAAACACTGCTCTATAGTCTACACCCAGTTGAGTTCGGTCAAGAAAAAAAAGAGGCCAACAATTTATTGCTTTACTAATTACCATTTTGTTATCGAAATTAGAAAAAAAATCTTATGCACCTTTATATGTTGTTCTTACCAAAATGTCATATTTTTGACTTATTATATTTAGTTAAGACTTCACTTACAAAACCATCAAGCTAGCAGCAAATTCTCTATATGTCAATCAAAGGTTGTCTGGTTTGAACCAAAGGGTTCAAAATTACATTTTTATTTATTTAACTTTTATCATTTAATTTTGTAATTCAATTCATTTAAGGGGATTTATTTAATAATGTTTGCTACAATTAGATATATTTTTCTGCAACAATTACACAACAATCAGATTGATTATATTTATTGAATGGATCATACATATGTATTTATTCCCTAACTTGCTTTTTTTATTTTTTATAACTCTGATCAAATAATGAAATTCATGATTTAATTTAAGTAAGTAGCGAAAGCTTAATAATAAAATATTTTTTCCTTTATTATTTTAGGCTAAAATTGATTGCAAATTATGGGCTATTGATAGAGATACGTACAGAAGAATTTTGATGGTAAATGGAAATTCTTTACTTTAATGCAAAAGTAATTATAGTCAGTAAATCTGTTCAGATGTATATTAATTGTGCATATTTTTTTAGGGAAGTACAATACGGAAGAGGAAAATGTACCAAGAATTTCTCAGTAAAGTATCTGTGTTGGGTAAGTGAGTTAACATTGAATGTCAATAATCTTTGTTTATAGCTTATTCTAATCTAATTTTTGTTATGAAACAGCTGTTTATTTTCTCTACTCATAAATGTGCATTTGCTGTAATTTCTTAATTAAAATAAAGTGAGATCTGAAATTATGTTTTTAATTATGAATTATTCTTTCTTACTTTTCAATTCAATTTTTAAAACATCCTGCATATTAAAATTTCAATGCATTGTACTATTTCACTAATTTTTCATTTGCTTTATTTTCTTATCACATTATATAATTGTATACAAATCTTTTAATTTTTTTTTACTAAGGATTATTTCTTTTGTGTTCAGATTTTTACATTTAATTTCTATAGCTCATATGTTGATTCCTCAAATCATAAATCTAATACCTTGATCTGGATTAAGGTGGTTTTTGATTCATACAATATGATAAGTATTTAAGTGATTTTCAAATCATTCATCGAGGATAAGACAAATTTAAGAATTACCATTTGTGGTTTTCATTAAAATAATTTATTGAATCACAAATTGCGATTTGTATTATAATGATTACCAAATTATGTATTGTGAATTCGCTTTAAAATGATAAGCTAATCATGCATTATGTTTGTGTTAAAGGGATTTATGTATCACACATCTGATTTACTTTAAATGATGTAATTTACTGTTAATATTTTTCGATTTACAAAACACACATGCAATTCATTTAAAAAAAAAATTTATTTACACGTTGTGATGTGTAATATACCAATCTCTGAATATTTCATAGTGTTTCATTAAATTTCGATTCTCATCAACATATTGCAATTTGTGTATACATGATACAACCCTTAAATTACCCATATTGAATCATATTCTCAAAATTTAAAGCCTGGTTTATTGGGATTTATTTTCTATTTTAAAGAAAATCAAGCTTGGTAAGTCTTAATTTGTCAGCTGTAAAATATTGTACTACTATAGATTTTATTAAGTGCAAAATACGTTACTGATCATCTGAAGTAACAAATTAGACATTTTGTTATTAATGTTTAAATGGATATACTAAATCGACATTTTTATATTTTATCTTATGTTCATTTTCTGAAAACTAAAATTTGATTAAACAGTTTAAAAAGAAGAGACTTTGTATTTTAATAACCTCGAAAATACATATCGAATTCTATCTTTTATTTATTATAATACCTGTGTAATTTGATGTTATTTTTAAATTGATTATGCTGAACCTTGCTTGAGGTGTATAAGACTTATAAGGTGAGGACATAAAAAAATATTTTTGGAAATTATTTTTTATATTGAGGACTGAATTTTAAATTTCCTCCCTCTCAAAATAAATTAAGTATAATCCCACTGGGGAAATACAGTACCGTATCTGCAATTACATTATTATATACTAAGTAGTAGTATTGACACCCAAAAAATAATATCTTTTCCTCTTTTAGAGTTAACTTTATTTAAAATTTTATACTTTTTAGATAATATAATACTTTGCTAGCTCTTACTTTCTCTGTTTTCCTCATTTATTTGCTCTTGGCATTTTAATCTCTATGTTAAATCTATTTAAGGATAATATTTTACAGGGTGCATTTTTAAAAAGTGCTTAAAGGTGCTTGTTTTTATTTTTTTAAAGCAAAAAATGTTTTTTTCATTGGGTGTTTTTGAAAAGTGCTTAATTTTTGCCTTTTTCAAAATGAGATTTTTCCTTTACCATGTTGATTTTCGCTTCGAAATATGCAGATTGACATAGTTCTCATTCATCGTTTTCAGAATTAATTCAACCCCAATCTATTTCGGCGTATATTCAGTCCGTAGCGTATGAAAACGCCATTTGTTTTACATTGATTCAAAATTTCATAATTTTTGACAATTGTCGAGAACAATGCCAAAAGTTTTAATTTTATATGACTGTTAAAACAAGATAAAAAAACTTCAATTGTCGAAAACTTTCCAACCCTGCCTAATTATATTTTTTTAACATTCTTAAAAATATTTTTTGAGTACTTTGAAAAGTGCTTTTTCTTTTTTTTTCTTTTCTTTGTGTGAATAATTTGGCTATGCACCCTGATTTTAAGTTTTTTACACTTATTTTTACTAAATGCTTCAATCATTGTGGGCCAATGAACCTAATTAATTTTATGGTGATTAATTATTTTTGATGTGTACCATAAAATAAATTATGTAATTGTGAAATTCGATTTTTTTTTTTTTCTCAAGTTTGTGTACCATATTAAGTTTTTGGACTTCTAACTAAATAGCTAGATTTTCCTATTAGGCCACTAAATTTTCATTACTGGTGTGGACCCGACTAAGTAGTATTAAGTAGACAAACTCTATAAAATATTAATCCTGTTAAGTAAATAGTTATTTTTTGTAAGTAGTAGCTTTTCTTTGTGAGAAAAATAAATAGTTGTGAGTAATTTGGTGCTAAAAATTCTAATGCTAAATTGTGTTTCAAAGTTTTAGTTTTAAAAAAAAATCTTGGTGCTTAAATGAAAAAAACTTCCTCTAATAAAGTTTAAATTTCTTTCCGTTTCTACTAAATTTAAATTTCAAAAATATCAATGTTGAAAAATTTTCATAAAGCTATTGAAATTTGGATTGATTATTTTTTTTAAAAAATTTATTTCATCTATTCTTTAGGATCCCGGAAAATTATGATATTGTAGAAAAGGATTATGCTTTTCAAATATAATATATAATTTCTGTAATTTTAATGCAATATTAGCAGATAGAACTTAATTTTAACTATCTTTTTCCTCTAATCAATTTTCTTTTCTCACAGAAAGCTTGGATGAATGGGAAAGGCTCACAGTTGCAGATGCATTGGAACCAATGCAGTTCAATGATGGTGACATTATTGTAGAACAAGGACAACCAGGAGATGATTTCTTTATCATAGAAGATGTAAGTTTACATTGCAACTTCTATTCTTGGTAAATTCTTCTGATCAAATGATGCTAACTTTGTAAAGTAGAAAATTTTGCATCACGATTATTTGATGTGTTTTTATATTACTGAAGTTTCCTTTTATAAACTAATGCATTTAATGTGTACTGTAGATTCTGCCCAGCCAGCAGATCTGCCTATTTTCATAAACACAAAAGTTATTTTTCCCCTTCAAACTGCCTAAGCAAAATTCAACCTTTGGATATGACCATCATTCATTCTGTGAAAAAACATTGTAGAGAAACTTGAATATGTATAGTTTGTCTATGGTAAGAACTCCCCCGCCGCAAATTCTGAGCCATCTGCTGCTATGGAAACAAGACTAGCGCATTTCAGGAAGGGTAGTTTCTCTTCGCTCTAGGGCTTACACAAAAAAGAGATCCCTTTCACTCGCTGACCCGAACCAAAACCTGTCCTTAACAGTGACCCCACACCCCTACTTGAAATAGTAATCTCTTTACCATACTCACCTCCATGGATTCAGACGAATGGTAGGGGAGTTCTTCACTTTAGACAAACTATTAATTTTTGGTCGCTGTGAAAATGAATCTTCTGACAAAGGACAAACTGAAGCACATAAAAGTCCTTGATGCAATTTACATGTTGTGCTCGTAATGGCGAAGCATCATAAGCAGGGTGCGTACGGGCTCCTTATACTCCTTGGAAATAAAAGAGTCTCCAAGGAGTACTTTGAACTACTTAGATTTCCAAATTAGTCCTTAGAAACTCCTTAGATTATTGTGTTGCATAGATGAACTTACTAAGTTCGCTCATGAATTTGCTGTCCAAGCAGGGAAACTAAGTTATATGACTTAGCTGTCAAAATCTAATAGTTTAAGAAAAATTTAAAAAGAAAAAACAATTGAATTGCAAGAGGTAGAAGAAGAAAATAACAGCAAATAATTTCAATTTTACATGTTACAAGTAAATTTAATTAATAATTTACTGTGATTTTTTTTTTTGTATAAAATGCCTTAGATTTTCTCATGTATTCAAATTTAAAAATATAAGATTGGTAGGGTTTTATGTTAATCTTTAACATTTGTACTTAAACAAGATTTATTAAAATATTTAAAACTGGACAATGTAATTTATGCATGAAAGTGATAACTTTATTTATTTTTCTTGATGAAGTTTGACAAAGTCAAAATTTATTTCAAGAGGGCTAGGGAAAAATATGCAAAATATACATTTTTGCAAGTTCCTTATAATAACTTCTTTTTAATTAAAAAAAAACTGTCTAGCTATTTTTTACACAAAGTTTTTAAATTTTTGATAAGTCCTTAAAATTTCGGACTCCTTGGATACTCCTTAGATTTCTTCTTCTGATCTCTGTATGAACGCTGAATTCATAAGCAAGTGCATTAAATACAGTTTTAAGAAAGCAGTATTCAATTTCTAGACGTCCGTGACATTAGCAAAGAAGAATAGAATATTCTCTCTGGTGGACTCGTTAACTTTGTTTAAAACAACTTTGTTGATGATTAAAATTTGATAACAGCTCTCTTTTCGAAATTGCAGCTGAAATAAAAGGGGGCAACAATGATGAAGATGCTAAGACATTTTGAATAATCTTAAGAGCAAATTCTATTGTAAATTATTTAGTGAGAAATTGATTATTGGAATAAAATAGAAATTTGGATATGTAAGTATTTCCATTTAATTTGTTTTCTTTAAAAATAGAAATTCATTCGAAAGTAAGTTCATTGTCTTCTGAATCTGTGAGTGTGGAAGATAATAAATTCCTTGTTTGTTAGTGAAAGACCTTCAAAGGGGGTTTCTAACTTACATGAGGCCGGGGGCGGCAATTAAAAACACCAGTCAAATGGCAGGCCGCAACTTCATCGAAATTTTATATAGGACTTTTATGTTTGAAGGAACATTAAATATTACTGTCAGATTTTTATTATGTTGTACTAAACAAAAGTATTGAATTACAAATTAAAATAAGTAGATTTTTAAAAATATTTAATTGCATATTAAGAATTTTTGTCTACAAGAACTATAATGTGCACCTATGAATTAAACATTAATGTGAAACAGATATCAAATTGCTAAGACATAAAACTTAAATGTATAGATTTTCCCATATAGCCCATATAGATTTTCTACGAAAATTATCCGCAAAAAAATGACAACTTGAGGCCCGTGAGCCGCCAGTTGAAAACAACTGATCTAGGTAATTGAAATCCAGCAGATGAAGTGACTTGTTCATATCTATAGATCTAACAACAATAACACAATTTAAAAAATAACTTCCCACAAGCCTGAGAGGAAAAGGCAGATCTTGTAATAGTGGTGGGGAAAAGTGACTGAGCAATGAAGAGTACTGGCATCAAAAAGCTCAAGATGGAATTAGTTTCTTGATACAACCAAGGGTGACAAATAATTGTTGTGTTGGTTAAAGAAGTATACATAATATTAATTCAGCAATCTAATATAGTGAAATGTTATAATGTTCCATTTTTATGCTATTTTTAATGACTTTTCCCTTTTGCATATTTTTCTGCTGTTATCTTTATCCATGCTTAAATGAAAGACGTGCATGCAATTAACTAAGTAGTTCAATGTTTGGCATGCAAATTATTTTTTTGTTTGCATATAATGGATCATAAAATCTGAAAAATGTTCAACCTGTGTCTTGATTGAATTATTTTTGATGGAAAAAAAAGTTTATTTTCATAATGTTTGCATTGAATAAGGTTAATACCCAAGAGCCACTAATTAATGTTAAAAAAAACTTGTTGTTGTTAGTCCTTGTTTACTTTCATTTGTATTTATCTGCTATATATAAATGAATAATTTTAATATTATAATAATGGTAAGGGATTTGAAAAGTAGGTTTTACTGACAGTCCTGTGATTATTTTATTTCCTTCTAGCATTTAGTTATATACAATGATTTAAAATTTAAAGTTGTTTCAAACAATACCAAACGCTTATATAAAGTAACTCTGAATAGAGAACAAAATGAATAATGAAAGTTGCATATCGTCTCTATTAATTACTTACAAAATTCTTAAATTAAAATTTCTCAGTCATTTTAAAAGACTAAAAGCTGTATTTTCTTCTGTTATTTACCATTCTATTTGAAGACAAATTAATATTTTATGTCTTCTTATAATAAAATGTTGATTAAATTTATGTTTATATTTGGAACTTTGCTTTTACAAGGTATGTGCCTCATATTTAATTTCTGGGGAATTAGAAATTTTTAAAAACATCAAAATTTCCCAAGTTTTTTTTAAAGATATTTTTTACTTATGGCTGTTCTTGAAAGGCTCTATCTGAAATAACAGTTTTTTGTGATTAATATACTATTTTTATATCTTATAATGTTTTATAAGGTTTTCAAAAATGCTGGGTTAAATTTTGTCTATCTAGAACTAGCTCCCTCTTTACTAATTATGAATATATTGCTATATTTAACCCCTTTATACTCTTTACAGCCCACAAAATTCTTTTCTGTAAAATATTGCAAAACAAGTTAAAAGTTATTGCTTTGGAGGCATTCAAAATGAGGCTTTTTTTCCCCGGCAAAAAAAAAAAAAAAAAAAAACTTTAAAAAACATCTTTAAGTCTTTTTAGATTAAAGCCTGATACAAAAAAGTTGTGATAGAAAGCTAATTTTTTTTAACAAAATTATATGTATGTTTTAAGTTACAATTCCTCTTTAAAAAAATTTTTGGTTTTCAGTTAAATTTCTTGAAAAATTCACCCATTTAATTATTGTTTTAAAAAAATCAATATACGTATATTTTATAAGATGAAATAAAAGTGACATTTAGATCCTTTAAAAAAATGAAAATTGAAATTGTGCAATTAAATGATAGTTACCAAAAGTTTATTGTTTCAAATTTTATATGTTTACTTAATGTATTTTCCGATATTTAAGATTTTAACTTCGTTTCAATTTTAAAGTACCAAGAAAGCATAATGAATTTCCTGTAATTGAGTAAAATAATTTTGTTTTATGTTGGCATGTGGGTTTCTCCTGCTTTTTTTTTATTTTTTTATTTTATTGTCACACAATAGACTTATTTAAACTTCTAAACAAGTTTTGACCATAATTTACACAGAACAGGAAAAAGTAAAGAAATTTTATTATTCAGAAAAGGTTAGGAAATTTTATGACAATAGTTCTAATTAATAAGGATAAGGAATTTAACAGGCTTCGTTTTTTTTAGTTAATAATTGAATAAGAACAAATTTTTATGTATAAAATTTCTGATGCTAACTTTTTGTTGAATCAGTAAATGAATTTCTAAAAACAATTTTTTCCTCTTTTTATTTTATTTATGTTTAAAAAATTGTTAGTCTATTAAGTTTTTCAAAATATTTTTATATGAAATATTGATTTAGTAATCATTGTAAAATGTGCCCCAATCAATCATTCATGTAAAAAAAAACTTTAGCTTTTAGTATTTCAATATAAGCCAATGTTTCAAACACTGAGCCGGAAGTGACTCTCACATTTAATGTAGATGAACTATAAATAGCTGCAAAAAAGTTTGCATTACATCTGTATTCTGCTATCCACCAAAATATTTAATTTGTTTTGATTATTTCTTACTCATTAACTTATTTCCATACCCATTACTTATATTAACTTCAATGTCAAGTGGAAATATTTTTTTAAGAATTAATAACAAATATAAATAACTTCTGTTAGGCTTCAAGGAATAAATAATGAGAAATAAGTGGTTTGCATTTATTTCTATTTCTAAATTTAAGTGATAAAACTAATTGCTCACATCTTAACATAATGTTTTCAATAAATTGTAATAATTTATTCGTATTTATTATTTGTCAAAGGGTACTGCAGTTGTACTTCAACGGCGAGCTGAAGATGAGCCGCAAGTTGAAGTAGGACATTTAGGTCCATCTGATTACTTTGGTAAGTTGTAATTTTTTTAATCATTATGATCACATCAATTCATTTGTTTTGTTAAAGATAATCTGGGAATTAAGTACTTTGCCTTCTACATTTCTATAAACATTATATAGCCAAAATCTTTTATGTGTTTCTCATTAAACAGCGAAAAATAATGTATGACAAAAGTTTTCATTGTACTGAGTGCAAAAAGAAAAGAAGCTTCATATCTTTTGATCTAATTATCGGATGTTCGAGTTCTGGGATTCATAAATTATGTAAACAATAACTACTTACTATAAGTATAGTGCTGCTCTCAGGAGAACCCTCCAGGCATCAGTCTCTCGTCGTGGCGGGTACCATGGTTACAAAGAAAAGTCACTTTGAATAGGGGTGTATAGTTTTGTCTTGATCTTTGCATAGGTCAGTGTGAGTAAACCGATCGACGCCTTCATTGCACCTCCATTAGAAATGTGCTCTTGCTTGTAACCATAGCAGCTGACAGCCTCAGGATTTTTGTCTGGAGGAGTTCTCCTCAAAGCCGCGCTATACTTTGTTGGAATAAACATACATTATTTCAACTGATTTGGATACCCTCGAAATATGAGGGTAGCCACAATCTGGAAGCTATGTTTCCAATAGTTGCGAATGAAAAATAAGAGAAAGTTTGACTCACTTAATGCTAATGTCACTTTTTGCAGAACTGATAAAACTAATCCAAAAAATAATTGTAAAACTTGTTCATTTGAAAATAATTCCAAGTAAAAAAATACTTTATTTTAATATATTATTTATTTTACTTATGGTATTAAAGAAAATTGAAACATAAGGCGCAAAAATTTTTACTCGAATTAAATCTATGTAATTGTAAATAATAAAATCCAAAATTTGAGGGGAATTGGTCAAATAGCTGTTGAGAAATGAAATGTTTTCTGTATAATTTCTTTTAATACCGAGAAATACACATTATATGAAATTAATATTAAAGGGTCCAAACTTTCGCTCTCTCTTGCTTTAACTATTGGAACCCTAGTTTAGTTTTCGAATGCAGCTCCCCCCTCCATATTTTGATAGTCAAAAATACAAATTTATTAAAAATAATTTTTGTTTATTCTGAGAAAATACGTTTTTTTTTTTTTTTTTTTTTTTTTTGCCTGAATTCGTAATTAAAGTATTGTTTGCACAAATTAATTAGCATATTTAAGATTTTGTCCTCAAACTGTATTTTAGTATGTGAAAATCTGACATTAGAATAAAAGTTATGAAAATGTTTGCTCTCATTTCTTATTTATTTATTTTTAATGTGCAATGTACATAATAGATGCCTCCTTTATAATATTTTTGTGTTTCTGAAAAAAAATTTTCAAGCTAAGTCTTACAATAGGATCTTTTTAAGTTAAAAATGAATAATTAAAACTAACTTTCATTTTAATGACATTCCTCATTGTTGTTAATTTTATCAATATATTTTTTGATTTAAAATTTCCCTTATTTTTCTGTTTGAAATCTGACTAGAATATTTTCTATGCTTGAAAAGTTTATTTGCGAAGGGGTTAAAAAAATGCAAATTTTGCTAAATAATATGAATGAGACCTGAGCATGAAAGAGACCATAAAAGAAATGATTAATTCTTTTCAAATATGCTAAATTGATGTAAATGAAAGAATGAATGAGTTATTTGTTCAATATAAGGTTTTACGGATGCTTCATTACTTCGCAAGTTTGAAGTATTTGAATTATTAATTTTTAAATCTATAAAATTTCTTTCCCGAAAAATTATCTTGGTCAGGGAGAACAGGGGGAAAACCTGGAATTTTATTTAAACTCCAAAAATCGGGGAATAGTCAGAGAAAGTTGTTATTTTTTTTAAAAAAAAAAAAAAAAAAAACTGGAATGTTCCTGTATCATACCTGGAAAATAGCCAGTCTTAAAATTTTCAGTTACGGTAATCTGTTGTTGAGATTTGAGTTAAATAATTCTTACATCTATTACAATTATTTGTTATTAAAATTTTAAATTTTAGTCAAACTGAAATGTTTCCTCATATAATATTTTTTTGCTCAGAAAATCTAATATTTCACATAACAAATAAAAGAATCAAAGTTTTCTGATGCAAATATCGTCCCAATTTTCATTGAAATTTTCTTGATATACAGTAGAACCCGTTTAAGAAGTTTTTCAAGGGAGTGGAAAGAAACGACTTATTAAACGGTGAAACTTAAAAACGCATTAATAAAAAACTAAAAAATTTGAAATTGTGTAACTTATATTAAATTCTCAGCCTAATGAAATAAATATTGAATTTTAATATTCATTTAGAAAAAAAATTGCTAATAAATAAAAACAAAGTAACCTACTTTATTTTTTGTTTCATACAATGTAATATACGTTGTTACAATAATTGACTAGATTTCTGTGAGAAAAAATCGTGTAAAGTGGTTTGTTTTTGTCTTTTCTCACCTACCTTTAAGTGAAAATTGTCCAACTGCTGTAAAAATTTAAACATTTCCGGGGGTACATTTTCAACAGTGTAAATAAATTTCCTAAAAGTATCCAGCCCTTTCCTGGCATCAGAAAAGCTAGGTGGTTTAGCAATATCTTCTTCAGTTTCACTGAATTCTTCTGTATCATTTGTAACATCACAAATATCCTCTAATGTCAGCATATCACAAGGTAAAATTTCGTCGTCAACGGATACATATTCTTCAAACGATGCTGTGAAATTAAGTTTATTTTTGAATGACTTCCAATCATTAACAAAATTTACGTTTGTTTCTTCGTCTTCATCTGATATTTCATATTCAGCTTCTAAGAGATATTCTTCAGTTGTATCTCCGTCAGAGAATCCAGCTTTCCGAAAACAGTTAGCAATGGCAGATGGTGTTATTAATTCCCATGCTGATACAATTAACTCAATCGCTTCTAACATATTGACTTTTTTTAGCTCTCCAGTATTTTCAAGTCCTTCCAGCATCCGTTTCACAAGTCGCATTTTATAATGCTGCTTAAATACCTTAATAACTCCCTGATCCATTGGTTGTAGAACAGAAGTAGAATTTGGTGGTAAGAACTGCAACTTGATGTTAGTGTACTTATTCTCCTTGGAATGAGCAGCGCAGTTGTCTACGAAGATTATGATGTTTCGTTTTTCTTTTCGCATCTTACTGTCTAATTTTTTCAAATACGTTTCAAAAATTTTAATTGTCATTCAGGATTTTTGATTACTGTCATAATCACAAGGCAGTGACTTAACATTTCGAAAGCATCTTGGTTTTTTCGATTTACCGATAACTAAAATCGGTAATTTTTCTATACCATTCATACTGGCCCCAACTAAAATTGTCAAACGTTCTTTACTGTTTTTTCCGCCATGACAGGGTTCACCTTTAAAGGCAAAAGTTTTATCTGGTAAAAGATTGAAAAACAGTCCACATTCATCCATGTTAAAAATGTTCTTTGGTTGATACCCTGAAATAATTTCAGGTAATTTAGCTTTCCATTCTTCAGCTTCTTGTAAATCAACGCTGTTACAATCTCCTTTAATTGTTTTATAAACTAGACCAGCTCTTTTTTTCATCCGATCAATCCATCCATTGGAAGGCGTAAAATCAACATTCAATTTCTCCGCAATCTCTAATGCTTTTCCTCTAAGAAGAGTTCCGTTGACAGGTATGTTGGCGGATCTTGCTTGTTTAAACCATATCATCAGTTTCTCTGCAATATTTTCATATTTTCCTTTCTTCACTTTTTTTACTTTCTGGGATGCACCGGAACAAGAAGAGTTTAAGATGATGTCTTTCTTAGCAATAATGCTATTTAACGTAGTAACAGGAAGATCTAAATTTTTTGCTATTTGAACTCGTGTTAATTGAGGATAGCTGTCAACAGCTTTTAAAATTTTTACTTTGTCATCAATAGATAGAGCTTTACGCTTAATGCCTTTACAGGACATTTTCCACAAAAATCAAACTTTTTACGATGATTTTTAACATAACATAAGCGCCTACACTAAGAAAATTTTCAACGAAATGCTGCTAAATGTTTAGATGTATCTTTCTCTTCAGTTATTGAATGGGTGTGGACAGCAGTGAAGTTCGTGAGTCACCAGGCTATTCATTTAAGGTGAACACAATGACAAAGCTATTCCCTACATTCTTATCAGTTTCATAGTTCATCTAAAGGTTCACATTCCTTTGCTCACACCTGTTCCTGATAAGTCACCTTTCTTTGTAACAAAGGAGTGATGAAGGTCAGTGGTCAGTACCCATACATGTGTTTGTAAGGGCAAGTTAAAACTAAATAAGACATTTTAAAAAATTGAAATTAGGAGTGGAAACTTCTTAAACGGGAAAAAAACTTCTTATAAAAGTAAATTTAACATTATGGTAATTGGTTTTTTTAAAAAATAACTTCTTACGCGGGAAAACTTCTTAAAAGGGAACTTTTTAAGCGGGTTCCACTGTACCTGGAAAATCAGGGAATTTTTTTTTTCGCAAATTGAGTGGAACGCTTCTTAGTGACTTAATTTTTTCAACTCATTATTCCACTACTTAATTATTAGAAGTAGGAGGATTCATTCGCAAAGAACTAACTCAGAGGCAATACTAATCTATATATCTATTCATTTTTGTATTGATGCTAATGATACTACCAAAAGTACTTTGCAAAATTGTCATTATTATTACTGTAAAATAAAGTGCTAAAACAAAAAGGTATTTCTGCAAGTTGGCATCCTTGTCTGTAATGCATAGTAACATTTCTGTTTTAAAAGTAACACAATTCAGATTTTTGTTTTTTGAATCGTTTGTTAATATTATCAATTTGTTTTTCAGGAGAAATAGCTCTACTTTTAGATCGGCCAAGGGCTGCTACAGTTAAAGCAAAGGGTCCTCTGAAATGCATCAAGCTTGACCGTGCAAGATTTGAGCGCATCCTTGGGCCTTGTGCTGATATTTTGAAACGTAACATGACTCATTACAACAGCCTCATTTCACTATCAGTGTAATTTTCATTTGGCCAAATATTCAGGTAATTTAAAGTTATTATCAGGAGTTAAATATATATAGCTACAATGTTTGTGCTGTTTTATTTAATATATTTTATATTATAAAATTAGTTTTTTTTTATTCATTATTTAATAAAGTTATATTGCTGAAATGTAATTGGATATTTTTAGTATAAGAAAATTCTACAAGGTCTGGCTATTAATTTCCAGGACTCATGGAATAACTCAGAAGAAAAAAAAATTAAACACATAGCCATTTAATATTATTCGAAGTAATCCCCATCAGCCGTAATACACGTCTGTGCTCGGCTGTACAAATTTCGGAAAGAAGTTTTAAAGTCCTCTTTTGGAATGCTCTTTATTAGTGACGTTTCAGTCTTCGTGAAGGCTTCGACATCCTGAAATCTTGTTTCTTTCAGTGAATTTTTCTGCTTAAGAAACAGGAAAAAGTGTGTGCTAGGTCTGGCGAGTATGGTGGATGCTGCGACTCAACGACACCATGCTGAGCTAAGAATCGCCTCACAGGCAAACGCAATGTGTGGACGCAAACTTTTTCAATTGCTTCCGGCTCACGTGCGAACTGTGTTCGGATCATCTTCCACGCTTTCGCGTTCAAAAGCGTTTAACCCATTCAAAAGTTCTTGAGCGAGATAATGCTTCCTTGCCATAAACTTGTTTTAACAATTTGTAGGTTTCTGCAGCTGTCTTGCCCAATTTGAAGCAAAATTTAATGTTAATTCTTTGCTCCATTTCACTTCGACAACAGGAATTTAAGAGCTCCGTTTTAATGCGCCTTTCCACGAGAACCACTCACTTCAGAATGGCGCCGATTGCACTGCACATGCGCAAGAAAACACTCTTCAATATGCAATCATTAGCGCCATATTCCGGCTTTTCTTTCTCCTACAGTTACCTCAGTCCTGGAAATTAATAGCCAGACCTTGTATCTACAGTAGACTCAAGTAATATCACATAAGTCATTGTAAGTTCAAAGAAATATATATTTTTAAAGATGAAGGGTATTTATATTGTCGTTTTCATTGTTTTTTTCTTCTTATACCTGTATAATATTGACAAAAAAATATTGCTACTTTGGAATAAAAAATTATTGGTTGTGTATGACACATTACCCCTCAAATGTACTGAAATGTTTATGCCATAGTGTGGGAGAAACTCTTGAAACGAAACCGTTGTAATTTTATCAAAACTACATCCTTTGAGCATAGTGATGGAGAAGAGTTAAACTACCTTATAATTGTTTGTGTAAATATGATTATTGCAAAAAGTATGTCATGCTTTGGAATTGTAATTTAAGAATATATTAATAAAATAGAAAAAAGTGAAATAATTTTTTCTGCTGTGTATAAGAAATTTAATTTAAATCCACTAACGTTAATATCTGGGTAATAGTCTTGAGATCAATTTTTTGAAATTTAAAAACAATCTAGAAGGCAGTCAACCAAATGTGTTATGTTATAATAAACTTATATTAACAAACTTGTTCTCTTAAACATTTAATTGATGTAAATATAAAAAATTTATGATAATATAGAGTGAGGCTTTACTGAACAACAAATTACTCTTGTAATCTGAAGGTCTAACACTGCTGTCTATATTTTAATAAAAGAATAAAAGTAGGAGCAGATGTTCCTCAAAACTAGATTTTCACAGTCAATGTCGCAGCGTTAAAGCATTGTTTAGAAAATATGTAATTTCAGCAGTAATTACGTACTTACTGGAACTTCCATTTATATCTAGAACAATACAACATGTTTTAAAAAAACTGCAATCATTTTTTTAAAAAGATTGTAAATTTAAAAAAAGAACTAATGCCTGCTAAAATGACACATTCAACAGGAACTATAGTTGGTAAAACATAATGTTTTTAAACTTAATTTATGGAATAAACTTGTGGTAGAAATTTAAAAAAAAAAAAAATTGATCGGGTATGTCAAGATATTACCAGTAGGTTAAGGGGGGGAAAAAAGCCAGTTAGGTCAAGATATTAATGGCATGTTTTGAAATAAGAAACAAACTCAAGGATGTGATGTAAACTGGTTCCAACGTGAGAGGTAAAACTGAAATTGTCTTCACCATCTACAACTTTATTTGTTCGACGACACCAATGAACCAAACTTTGATATTTTTGCAAGATATTGCTTCGATCCATAAATCTTTGTCTACAACTAAAAGGTTATCAGAGAACAGTATGAAAAAACAGTTTCCTGCAACAAGTTTTATAAACTCAGTAAAAACTCATAAGGCTTTAGTTAGTAATTATATGCGAATAAAAAGCAATAAAAATCAATTTGTAAGTTGAAATAAATAAGACAGAGTTATGGTTGAAATTACCTTCATTGTAAAGTTCTTTCCAAACCATCTTTTGGAAGTTAAGTCAAAATGATGCATTAGTTACTTGACAAAAAACGTAATTTGATGAAACTATGTTTTAGAAGCATTTTTATTTTCTAATCTTAGACTTTTTTTTAAAATTATTTTATGTATATAAATGTTACGGTGAAACACCGAAATCTGGAGAATGTCAACGTTCACCTGTGAATGTAAACATTCACGTAGTCGCTTCGTGTATGTCCGAAATATTTGCTAAATACCCTTATTTCTGACTCTCACTTTTGAATGTCAACAATCACATATTCGCTTTGGTGAATGTCCAAAATATTTGTTATATCCAATTTTATATTAATTTATTCGTTAAAAATTATTATATTTATTTGATATATTTATATTTATTCTATATTTTAATACTTACTGACGATAGATAAGAAGAAACATCAGTGTTTGGAGTATCGAGCAAATACATACCGGGCAATGGCACTTGACCTTTAAAAAACATCAGTGTATGGTTAAAATATCGAATAAATGTAATTATATCCACGAATAAATTCATATCAAATCGAATGTAATAAATATTTCGGACATTCACCAAAGCATATCTGTGATTGTTGACATACACCGGTGAGGGTCCGAATGTACAAGAATGTAATGAAATATTCTATCTTTCACCGACGTATTTGGTGTTTGTCGACATTCACCGGTGAAAGTCAACAACCACTGATTTCGGTCTTTCGCCATGACATAAATATTTAAACATTATAAATTGAAAATATGAAATGAGCATATTTTATTATATAGTAGAAATTTCATATTTTTCTTAATTTTTATTTACAAAACAAAAAAGTTTTCAAGCGGTCTCAAGCTTTTTTTTTTTCCACCACTGTATATGTTTGTACATTTATAAAGCTTGGGAACAATTGGATTAATTAACTTCTCTGTTTGGTATTTGATTTCTTGACTCTTACATACTTGTGGATTTTTGGACAAAACTATTTACGAAAGAAATAAAATTAACTATTTTTAACAAAGTGATAACCTTTTCCAATAAATTGTCACTCATTGTTAATATATATAAGCATTTTTCATGAATAACATAATAAAAATCATGCAGTTTCACATTGTCATGGTAGTCAGAGTTGTGGACGAAATTCCTTAAAGATCAGACAAGTTATCTTTTGTAAAGATACAAATAAGAACCTTTTAAAAAGAACACTTTGACTATGCATATTAAATTAAATAGTTTATTTATTTAGGAAATTTTATTACTAAATTACTTACTTAGTGCCAGACTTTTTGAGTTTTTAAATATAGTTATGTCACTAAGTACAACTTTAAATATTTTGGTTTGTTTAAAAAAAAATAGAGATAAATTATGCTAGTTAGTGTCGAAATTTCGGATTCATGCTACATAGAATTGTAAAGAAAAATGTATTGCCAAACAGTTGAAATATCATCAACTTAGTTATACTTTGCTTCGTTATAACCCTGTTAAACTAGAATGCTACATGACTCTCCCATGGTTGCCGATTGAATAGAAAAACCTTTGATCTCTTTGAAGACTATGCAGTTTAGGAAAAGCAAAGATTGCGATAGAGGTGTAACAGGGGTGATTGTATTCCAGGTTTTTCGTATTATCCTTAAGGGTCTAAATAGCATGCGATTTTTCTGGGAATATTGTGGAACTCAGCATTTCTCGAGACCATTTATTCTCAGACTTTCGCTAATCAAAAACTTAATATCCAATGAAATTTCCGCAGGATTCCGCAATCTAAAATTTCAAATTTTGAATCTTTCGCTCATTCCTTTTAACGAGATGGTACATACAGCCAATTCTTCGGCCAATGGGTAGAAATCCAATTTGATTCAGTGGATTTTTGCCATGTTGAATATCGCGATTTTTATTTGCATGGTTTGCATATCACACATCGATTTTTGTATTGACATAATTTAAAAGTTACACGTTGCAATTCATCCTCACGTTATTTAAAAATCCTATGTCTCAATTCGTACTTACACGTTTAGGATTTTTCTTTTAATGTGTGGTATTCTTCATTGGTCGGTAATTTAATTAGAAATCTTATTTCAAAATATTATTTTAAATACAAAACTTACATGGTATGTTAATTGATATCTTGATATCAATTTTTTTATTGATATCAATATTTTTATTATTACAATATCAATTGAATATTGTAATATTCAGAGTTTTTCACTTTGTTTCTGATTGTTTTGCACATGTACCAAAATAGCCTGACAATTACTGGGTTAAAGTTTTTATGTTATGAAATACCAACTGCTTTGAAACTATTTTGTTATATTTCAACATGAAATTAATTTTTGTTGCATATTCCAGTGTACTCAAATGGATTGTATTGCCTCTACCAAACTTCTGCATCAAATGGATTGCATACAGCACTTTCTCAATGCTGCAGGAAGTGGTACATTCCCTTTCTTATCCCCCATACTGGTCAAAAACAAAGGAAAGAAATCCATTGCAACCCTCCCCAGCGGTCAATAATTTTGACCAAAATATCTTCATCAGTCTATTTGTGCATTTATTACAATATTACTTGTAAATTTTTTCCTTCTGTCGTTAAGTATGAAATAATCTTGGATTTCTGTGGTGTGATTTGAACTCATTCTTTCTTTATAACTGTAACTTTCTTCTGTTCTTTCTCTTTGAAATATAAATTGATATGAGGCATTCTAAGCCCGTCCTGAAGATCGTTGAATGGAAAAAAATATAAGGGTGCAACGTTTACATCATTCAGAAAAAAAGAAGAAGAAAGGAACCAAAGATGACATTAATTAGGTGTAAAGTTATTGCTTTGTTTGAAAGATAGGTTGCTTGTGACATTTTCCCAACATTTGTCTTGCAGCTCATTGATTTTTTTTTCTCAAGTTGATTCAGCAACTGATGTTTTGTATGGATTTCATTGGAGTGATAGAGAGATTAAAAAAGAAACTGAAAAAAACTAGTTCTTGAACGGGAAAGTACTCTGCTATATTTTCTCCCTTGAATATATTGCTGATTTCGTATATTGGAGGGATTAGCTTTTTTGTATAGACAAATCATTTAAATAACTTCTTTTCTAATTATGTGCTTTTCACCAAATGCCAATTCCTCCTCTCAAAGCAAAAATATTTTCTATGGCTTGTAAAAAATTGGTTTGTAATTTTTTAAATATATTTTGAGAGTTTAAAAAAGTTCGTTATTGATTAACCTTGATGAAACCTTAGTCTTGTTACTGTTCTGTATATATGTACGATCTAAATATGAAATTTCTGTCTGAGCTCGTGGAAATAGTAAAGTACTTAAGTAAAATGAAAGTTTTAATTAAAAAAAAATGTTGTATTAAAGATTGTGTGTTCTAGTTGTAGTATAGACATATCTGTAACCTGAATATTTTTTTCCCTGGAAAGGTTAAGGATTATTACAAAAAAAAAATGTTGACCTTTTGAAATATTTTTAGTTTTTGTTATTTAAATTACTGTTGTTAAATTAATTTTGTTTGTGATTTTTGCATAGTTTTAAAATCTGTTTGTATATGTGTCTTTTTCTAACGCAAAAGCAATGGATAAAAATTATATTTATTAAATTTGGGGACTAGTCACTTTTTAGTTGCAGTTGCGTAGGACTCTTTTATACGAAATAGTTTTGCTCTATTTTTATTTTGTAATGTTGGATTTCATTCTGTGCATTTAATTGCCTTATTTTTGCACATTCTATTTTAATGCAAATACGTGTGTAATGTTGATATTGAGACAAAATTTAGGAACATAAATTTTTATAGCTCATATGTATTCAAGAGCTTTATAAATAGATTTGTTTTTAAAAATTATATGCTGATTAATTCGATGAAGTATTTTACTTGTTTTTGTCTTAGTTTTATCTTTTTTTGAAAAGAATTGTAGTTAAAATTGAGCGAGCTTGTATGGAAATAAATATATATATACTGGACTTAGTTTTTTTTTATTTATTTGTCTACAGTATTCTGTGAGTTTTCTTTTCTTTTAATGCATAAAAACTTTGCTTAAAATAAATAGGAAAATATGATTTTTTGTGTTTTTAAAACATATTAAATAAAATATATATTAATTTCAAAATCAGTCAGTATTTGGAAGCAACACACTACAAGTAAAGAAACTACTGTAGTTGCTACTTTTTTCATAGTTTGTAGTATAGTGTACTACTTTTTTTTAAAAAAAAAGTAGCATAGTGAGGGACGCGATACAGAAATACTGCAGTTAGTAGCGAATCCTGACAACAGCTTTTAACGTCAGTTTAGTAAAGAAACAAGGTTCTAATGCAACTAATTTTTTTAAATTTAATGGGTACAAATCTTTGCATGTCCATCAATGGAGGCAATGAAAATGCCTCTATAGCTGTGTCTGAAAGTTAACATGAATTACGTATAACTAATATTTAAACTAGCCATTTCGAATAATAGATAATTTATCACTTTAGTCACACTTTCTTATGCAAATGTACCCTTGTGAAATATAGATGTTATTTCAAAGGAAGGGTACATATTTTCGATATGCATAATTTTTTAGAGGAAAAAGAGCATTTAACACTCAACAAAATTGCAAGTACTTGATAATTTCCTTAAGTTTTTTAAATCTAATACTAGCTTTTGAAAAGGCTTGAAAGTTTAAGGTTAATTGAACAAATTTTAAAAAAAAAAGTTTTAGAATATCAAACTGGCTTATGTAAACATGAATGAATAAATATTTTATCTCCTTAGTAGTAGTTATTAAATTTTGAAAGTAGTTGTAAACCACAAAAATATTGTAGTTTTTCAGATTTGAAATCAGTAAAATCTAAAAAATGTATGTGGAAGTATAAATGTTGCTCCAATTAACTTTATGCCTGAAGAAGAAAAAAAAAAAATGGTAGTAAAATCATTTCATGGGAACTGATTTTTGACAAGAGTAAAATATGCTTAATTATTCATCATTATTTTCTTTCTAAATGTTAGAAAAGTCTTGATTGTCATGGATATTAACTCTTCCCAAAAGGTAAGCTAAAGGTTTTCTTCAAAGTAGTTCTAGTCTAACTAAAAAATTAATTTTTGTTGAAAAATTGAGGTAGCTTTAAATTATAATTAAATTTTAATTGATATTAAATTTTAATGTTGGTTAATAAATGGGAAAACAAAATAATTAAAAAATTGCATACATTATATGATAAATTTTTTTGTGTAATAGTAATTAGCCATTGGAGGATATATCATTTTAAAGTAACGAAATTTTGTTTCAAAAATTTTATCGTTTTGGGTTGTAAATGCTTAAAAAATCGATATTAATTTACTGTTTTATTATTGTTGAAACTGCTTTGAAGGTGTATAAGACTGTGCACAAAATTAGCATTGCTTGGCTTGATGTGACATACCATTTTGTAGAAAGCAAGGTCTATTCCTCGAAGAACAACTGAAAGACTGTTGACGGATTAGCTACACTTTTCAAAAGGTGAATTTTTACATCAAACTGTTGCTTACTATATTTTCAGATAGGTGCTTTAAGTGTCTGAAGTTTCCAATTTATAAGACAAAATATATTGCCTACATGGAAATCTGAATATTTTTCATCGAAATCGATCTGCTTAAAAGGGAAAATGTGGCTTATCATAAATTTTTTTTTATGAACTTACAGCATATGACTGTCTCATAAATCTTAGAAGATTATTTATTTATTTTAGTCAAAGTTTGTGTAAGTTCAATACTTAAAATCATTTTAATCCGTCGATGATCAGCCAGTTATGTGAATAATTCAGATATACTAATTGTTATCACCTTTTAAAAAAATGTGAATAACATAAATTTATGTAGACTCAAATTTTTATGGTGAGGAATTCGGGGGGGGGGGGTATCAAATGGAGTAATGTGTCTGGTAGGGTGGAGTTTAGTAATTTCATTGAATTGAGAGTTCATCCCTTAAATTACTTTTGCACAAAAATGTTAAATGGCATATTCACTGTTGTCATTTGGAGATTATTGAAACCTTTTTTTATAATTGTTTAAATAAGTCTTAAGCTCGAATATAAGTTTTAATTAAATATCAGCTTAAAGGAGTGTCAACTAATTGATTCTCGTTATTTTTATAACTCAATAGTACTTTATGTAAAAAATTTCTCCGATTTCAAACTATTATGAGTTGTTTCATGTTCCATTGATTATATGCTGGAAACGTTAAAACTTTCCTATTTATTCTTCAGCAAATTAACCTTTTTTTCAGTTTTGTCATTTAAACTTTTTAAGTGAATACTGTTCCAAAAAATGACCTGAGTTTTTAAAAAATACTGTTCAATTTTTTTTTTTTTTTTAATTTAGCCCACTACGAGTCCTGTAATTTGTTCATTCTAAGTTATACGAATTTTACACATAGTATTTAAATATGTAAAGAAGATATTTATATAAATTTAAAACTGCACCGATGGTAAGACGTTAGGTTGCAAAAGCGATTTTAAACAAAATCGCAAAAAAATATTTATTTCATTCTAGTCCTGCTTAGGGACTATGTTATTACTGGACATCTATTGAAGAAAAAAAACTTATCAATGTTTAATATGTGTTTATAAAAATCTTTTAGCTCTTCCCCCCCCCTTCTCATTACTTGCATATTATATAACATCCATGCATATTTATTATGAAATGTTTCCATCACTTATTTATTCTTATTTTACTGAAAAGCAGAGTTCCTAATTTTTGTGAGAAAAAAAATCCCACTTATCTGATTTGAATAAGATTTTTTTTTCTGATATATAAATCAGATATTTTTTTAGAGATACTTCAAAAATTTAAGTTTAATATCATTAAAAATAAATCATAACCAAACGTTTCAAACAATATTATTCCATTAAAAATTGTTTTTTAGTAATACATAATATGTAAATACACGATTCAAATCAATTGGAAATGGAATCGAAATGAAATTAAGTACTGAATAAGAGGCTAACAATCAATTCAAGAAATTAATTTCGCATTTATATATTTATTTTTAATGTAAGTGCCAAAATAAATTGTGTTCTTTGATACAATTTATACCATACCTTTTTAGTACATTTAGTATTGAATAATTTAACTATAAAAAAAAAATCTTACTTAAAGATAAGGTTACTTTTAAGAAATAAATTTGTAATATTAAAATATATTGTAATTTTAAATATAGTGTTTCAAAACTAAAGATGGGTAGGATTTTCCTTACCATCATGTTTTTTCTATTCTTTTTTTTCGAAAAAACTCATATACATTTTTTAATTTTTATAGATATATATAACAAAATGCACTAGGTTGTTAGTTTGCATTCTGAAAAATAACAAGATTTTTAAATAGTAATTTCTAAAGTACTCTAACTTATAACACTCCAATTACTGATGTAATTTCGTTAATACAAACTCATTACTTAAGCAATGTATTTACAACAATGTTTAAAACTATGAAAATTATTAAAAACTTAAAAATAATTCTATTATAATGCCTAGTAAATTTTTAAAAATTTTTTCTTCAAAAAAATCATTTTTTTTAGATCAATCATTTTTTTAAAGAAGAAATCCGTATTGATTCATTAATTTTTACAGACATTAAAATATATATCAGAAAATGCACTCTGTTGTTAGTTTCCATTCTAAAAAATAATGTGATTCTTAAATTATAATTTCAGAAGTACTTTAGCTTATTACACACCAAGTACTAATGCAATTTAAGCTCATTACCGCAGCAGTATATATACAATAATGTTTTTAAATATCTCTACTAAAATTCATAGTAAATTTTTAAAAAATACTTTTTTAAATTATTATTGATTTACATCAATCATTTAAAAAAAAATCAGTTGATTTAAATTTTGATTTTAATTGCGATTTAAATTCAACTTAAGTTTAAAAAATAATTTCATTTAAATCTGATTTTTTTTTTTAAGTCAGTTGGTTTAAATCACTAATATTTTTTAAATGAAATTTTGATTTTATGAATTTTGAAATGAATGAAATTTTGAATTTAATCGTGATTTAAATCAACGAACTCTGCCGAAAAGTAATAGTTTAAAATATCTCTACTAAAATATATAGTAAATTTTTAAAAATTACTTCTTTAAAATTTTATTGGTTTACATCAACGATTTTTTTTTTAAATCAGTTGATTTTAATTGCGATTTAAATTCAACTTAAGGTAAAAAAATAATTTCATTTAATTCTGTTTTTTTTTTTTTTTAAGTCAGTTGGTTTAAATCACTGATATTTTTTAAATGAAATTCAGTTGATTTAAATTTTGATTTTAATCGTGATTTAAATCAACGAACTCTGCTGAAAAGTAATAGTTTAAAATATCTCTACTAAAATATATAGTAAATTTTTAAAAATTACTTCTTTAAAATTTGATTGATTTTATTGGTTTACATCAACGATTTTTTTTTAAATCAGTTGATTTAAATTTTGATTTTAATTGCGATTTAAATTCAGCTTAAGGTAAAAAAATAATTTCATTTAATTCTGTTTTTTTTTTATTTTTTAAGTCGGTTTAAATCACTGATATTTTTTAAATGAAATTCAGTTGATTTAAATTTTGATTTTAATCGTGATTTAAATCAACGAAATCTGCTGAAAAGTAATAGTTTGAGTCAAGCTATTACTTTTGAAAATAATAATAATAATGTTTAACTCTTTTTGTCATTATTTCTTGTGAGAAGAGAGTTAAAAGGTGATACCCACATATGGTTATGAAATCTAAATTTCAAGTTGAAGGATTTTGTTGACAACTTAATGACTTGTTGCTACACATGTTAAGAAGCCACTTAAAAGCAACCAATTTCTCCTTTAACCAGACCATAGATAGATAATAACGCTCTTTTACCAGAGGCATTAATCTTTTTCGAAGAATGCATAGTTCACATTTTTAATGCTTGTAATCTGATGCGGTGGCACGAACCTTGACCGATTTTGTTTTTTTTTCTTCTTGAAATTTAGAATACAACTATTATTATTTCTTTTCTGTTTGGTCAAAGGAGTTTTAAATCTAAGAAGTTTAAGATGCCATTTAATTTTGAATAGTTATTAATAGATTCCGGATTTTTTATAACCTAAATAATACCTAAAAATGACCTTATTAAACAAGATATTCAATCTGAAACATTTTTTCTTTGAAGTTTATGTAATTGTGTTGAAACGCTACATTTTAATCAACGTCGATATGCAATTTTCATTAAAGTTTAAAATAAATGTTAAATGAGAAATTACTAAAAAATGGTTAAAATATTAGAAGGTATTAGGTATAGATATTAGGCTGAAATATTAGATAATTAAAGTTACGAAAGAAAGAAAAAAAATACCTCAGAAGGAAAAAAAAAAGTGCCCTAAAACGTAAAAAAGAGGAAAAAAATCATAGTGGCATCAAAATGTACGCAATAGTTATTCATAGAAATGTCTGCTATATCTAGTAAAAGAAACAGGTTAATCCTTGTGTGACATTAAAAAGCCTTTTTTTTACATATAATTCATTAAAATCTTATATTTTTAATGTATAATATGTTAACTAAACGCATTGAAAGTTACTACTGTGGCCAAAAGCACAATTAAATTGTTTATGTCAAAACTACAAAATTTTTTCCCCCGTTCTGATCTTTATTGATATAAAAAGTAACTAAACAAAGAAGAAGAAAAAAAACATTGAAAATCACAAAATATTGCTAAAAAAAAGTGAGAATGTTACTGAAAAAGTGAAATGAAATAACTAAGTAAAATTCTTTTATTTAACGAAAACATGATGACTGCAAAATCAATAAAAATGCACGCCGAAATAAATTACTCAGGTCTGCAAATTCTAAAAAAAAAAAAAAGTTTGTAATGTAATGATTGGTTTTTATATTATATAGTGTGTTAATTTTAAATAAGGTATCCATTTTTTTCAGTAAAATTTCGATTTTTTTTTTAATTTGCCTAATCAGTTTTTTTGTTAGTCACATAAGAATTTTTTTTCAGTCACAAAAGGATTTTTTTTCAGACACAAGAATTATTTTCAGTTAAATAAGGATTCTTTTTCAGTCACATAAGGATTTTTTTTTCAGGCACAAGAATTATTTTCAGTTAAATAAGGATTCTTTTTCAGTCACAAAAGGATTTTTTTTTTCAGACGCAAGAATTATTTTCAGTTAAATAAGGATTCTTTTTCAGTCACATAAGGTTTTTTTTTCAGACACAAGAATTATTTTAAGTTAAATAAGGATTCTTTTTCAGTCACAAAAGGATTTTTTTTTTCAGACACAAGAATTATTTTCAGTTAAATAAGGATTCTTTTTCAGTCACATAAGGATTTTTTTTTTTTTCAATCACACATTTCCTATGAATTCTTTTGAGCCCTGTCGAATGAGATAAAATCAGAGCCGATGGAACTACTATAATTTAAAAATTACAGTAGTTTTTATGAAGGTATAATTTTGTACTTATACCTAACACCATAAACAAAGGAGACAATATTTCTTATGCATTTTTGTGCTATATCCAATAAATTAAAAATTGAATCAATAGAACCCAACTCTTTTAAAGTTTTATGCCTAGAGGGTATAAATAAGAAATTATAAATGTCATTCATTATACTGAACAATTAGTTTTATCCTTTTCATTTTATTAATTTAGCATAAAAATGCATAAAAAACAATGATTTATGTGTCTACGTGACTATATTAGGCACGTAAATAGGTGTAAGCCAAAAAGAGTACAAATTGTACTTTTTATACATAAAACATAAATTATTATTAAACCATTAGTCCTATCGATTTGGGATTAGTCTGATTCAATTCAGCGTAATAAAATACAATCGAAGCAATACCAAATTTGCCTAGATAAGAACATTTACAATATTTCCACCTAGACAAAAGTTATCTATAAGTTTCTAACCTTGAATGAGAATTGTTTTAGACTAAAATCTATATAAAAAAAATTTATATGTTACTACCCTACACTAATGGAACACTTTCAGTTTTTCTCAAATTTCTCAAGAAATACTGGAATACTAGGACTGTTTTGTAGCATTAAAGGTAATTAGTTCATGCTATCTTTCATACCTCAGAATAAAGTTTAAAACTTTCTAAGGTTTCAGGGACCGACAATAAATGAAAAAAAAAAAGTATTTTTGAACACCCTATGCTCGAAAGTCAAGAAATAAGCTTTTAACTTAAACTGATTACTTTGGTTGTTATTTGCAACGACTGCATAAAATTTCATAAACCCAGCTTAAATATTTATGCAGATATAGATATTTTTTATAAAAAAAAAACTAATTTTGTCTTACGTTTTTTTGCTATAACTTTAAAAATATTCAAAAAAATTAAAATTCTAAAATTATTGTTTCAAATTTTGAAAAAAAAATCGTTGAAAAATGCGCAAGATATGACTATTTTAGTATTATTATTAAATAAAAAATTTAAAAAATCTTTTTTTATAATTTTGTAGTGAATCGTATTTGGCAACTAATGGAAAAAGTCGGATTGGAATATCTTAAAAATTTAAAGAATTTCAAGCTATTTTCTAAATACAAGTTTTTGTACTTTTTAAAAGAAATCTCAAAATGTAAGGGGTTTTCCACAAGTTTCATTTTGTACTATTAAATAAGATTTAATTAAAAAATTACACCGCTATTGTGGGGGATCATCCCATGTTAAAGAATGTTTTCTTTTGCCTGTTTACTTTCCTTATACCATCACAGTTTGATGTCCGGACAGTTATTGTAAGAAATTATTCGTTATTAAATTGTGTCTTATGGTTTAAAATGAAATTTGTGGGAAATCCCTTATCATTTTGGGAAATTATTTTAATTTTCAACGTATGCGCGGTATAAAATAACTACTTTAAATAGTCATATCTTGCGCAGTTTTTAGCAAATTTCTTAAATTAAAAAAAAAAAAAAATTAAAAACTGAAAGAGTCTCTTTTACTATTGCAGGGTAGTGTATGTTTATACAATTACTTATAATTTTGTTTTTATTTATTCCCAACACAGATAAGCATAAGCTAAATTATCTGTGTTGCGAATAAATATAAGCTGCGAATAAATGTCTCCAGTTTCAGGCTTATGATGTTTATCCTTTTCTTTAGCAGACAAGTTGCCTAAGAAAAATTTTCGATTTGTGAAAAATGGAAGGTGATACAATTTTTCATTATTTTTTTTAAAAAAACTATCACCTAAAAATCTATTAGTATTTTAGATGCCGTTATAAAAAATTTAAATTGGTGATTAAACAGCTTTTTTTTCTATTACAGGCTTGCGTTACTTTTTTTTTTATTTCTTCGACCCCTTTTATCAGTATGGTTCTTTAAATTATTGTTTTATAAAATGAAATTTAATTAAACAATTACTTTGTTTTCTGGCCACTAATATGCATTCACAAGGCTTAGAGAGGGATGGAAAAGGGATTATTCTGCAAGAAAAGGACGATTGCGTAACGAACCGAGCATGGTTAATACATGGATAGTATAACTCTCTTTCTCTCTCTCTCTCTCTCTCTTTTTTTTTTTTATTTGTTAGTAGTTAGAGGCTCTGTCTTTCAATAAAAAATATTGGATACTTCGAATTTCAACTTAATAAGTCGGAAAGTTTGCTTAAAATAAAAAAGAAAAGATATTATTCCTAGAAGAGGGAGCTGGCATATCAAACATAATGATTTTAAAATAGTTTTTTGCTGTCTTACTTCTTTATTTATTTATTTTTAAATATATTACATAGAAACTTCATTTCAATAATATAGAAAAAATGGAAAATAAATTATCACGCTAAATTCACATTTTATTTCAAAATGAATGATGGAGTTTTTCATTTAAAAAAAAAGGGGGGGAAATATTCAGTATATTAAGCAAATAAGCACATTAGATTAAATTTTTTGAATCTGATAGAGAATTTAACTGACCACACCGAAAACAATTTTTTATTAAGATTACTTTTTTAATATTTGTAATTTTTATTTCTTACGTTTAAAATTAATAAAACGCGCTAAACAATGGCCTATATTTATTTATTTATTTATACAGTGCAGTGTGGTTTCCTATTAAAAAAAGCGAAAAATAATATTAATGTACTTAAAAATAATAATAAAAAGTGCGCTAGCTTGAAAAGATTAGCCTATATAGAAATTAGAAGTCAGTGTGTAAATATATAAACTAATCCACGATCAAGAAAATGTGGAACTATATAAAAAAAAAAATTGCCATTTACAATAAATATAATTGCGCAAAACATAATGGAGTATGGCGTTTAAGCTTCTACTCTTGCGTAATGTGCGGAGCGATAAAAAAAATTTGCAAAAAGTACACTAACTCGAAAAGTACAGCTTATAAGAAATTAGAGTATTATAAAAGTATATACTGATTCAAAATTGAAAAAAAAAGTGGATTAAAAAAAATTTACTATTTACACTAAAAAAATCTACGCAGAACATAATGAATGGAGTAAAGTTTATGTGCATAAGATATAGTGTAATGCGGTTACCTAAAAAAAAACAAAGTAAAAATGTAAATAATTTTTAAAAAATTAGTAAAAAGTGCTCTGATATACAAAGTATAGCTGTTATAAAAATCAGTGTATTGTAAAAGCATAAACTAATCTGAAATTTCGAAAATGTGGAACAAAATAAAAAATAAATTGTACTACATTTCTAAATTACCGTGCCAATTTTTTAATATCTCAAGGAAAAAACTAAACACTTTCATATTTAAATGGACTAATAAGGTTATAAAAACATTCTCTTCTCCGCTCCGTAAACAACTAGCAAACGATATGAACGATTTCACCCTTTTTCTCCACCCTCCATCATCACCCTGCCAAATCGAAGCATTTTAAATAATTGCTCCAAAGTTCGTGAACTCGAACTTAATTTAAAAAGATTGAGTAATGATTTGCGGTCTCCACCGCGTTGAGTCATTTTGTTTCCATTCATGAGCATAAAAGTTGGGGGACCGTCTGCCTATCTGTGCGTCATATTCTCCACCGGCGTCACGTGACACACTGGCCTGGCTATCCAGTGGACGGGCGGTGACCATTTCTGAGTAGTGTCTGTGTCTGGGTTACTGGATTTGGCGCATTATCTGCGTTTTTAAATTTGTAGCAATTTTTAAATCTGCTGTCACTCATGCAGGGAAAGTTTTGGTGATGCTACGAGTCAGCGATGGAGAGTCGTCATTTAATGATTAAATCAACCATTTCATTCGTTCTTGTTCCTCTGGTAACAAAAAGGGGGAGATATGTAATGCCGTGATTCATATGGAATTGGAGGCATAAACGGTTGCGGCGTCAGGGAGGCGGTGCGCACGCTTTGTCATCGAGAAAAATTAGACAATTTTATTTTCGTTGGGAAACAATTTTATTGTTAGAATTTAAATGAAATGAATTAAAAACTAAAATTCACTAAATGAACATTTCACTACGAAGTAATTTTCCCCAATAGGAAAAGATAAATTTGTGTATTCAAACCATAAAATTATAGATTGTTTGAAGAAAACAAGTCAAAATTAGCTATTAATTTAAAACCATAACTTCAACCTATCTATAGTTTTGACGATAAGGCGTCAGTGACTTTTACAGTAAGGCACTGTTTCTGTAAATGTAAAAGATTGAACAGCTTAATTTTTATTGGAGAAGGATTTTATTGTTAGAGTAAAATTAGGAATGAGATAAAACTAAAATCACTGTGAACAAATTTTTTTTCATCGTCAATTTTATATGTTCTGATTATGAAATTGTTGTTTAATAGAGAAAATTAATCAAAATTGGGGTATTAGTTTAAAACAGCAATTTCAAACAATTTAAAGTTTTGACAATAGGGCATAAGCCCGGTAGTAGAATTTACAGAGTAAATCTGCAGCAGAATCTTCGTGAATTAAAATTTGTCTGTGACCGTAACATAATCAGATAGAGGCTATCGTTATAAACGTACGCTTAATCTAACATGAGTGCAGCAATGTTAGCACTAAAAATTATGTACAAAAAAGAAAGAGGCTATCATTGTTAAAAGTAGGCTAAATCTAACATTTCTACAGCAATGCTAGCACTATAAAGTACATTCTATAACAAAAAAATCGACGCACCAAGAAGCAATCATCCGATTGCTTTGAAATTTCGTATGCATGAATGTTTTGAACAGATCAGGCTGGAATGATGCCGACTGGGGACGGATAATCTTTAGCTACGAATCCCGCTTCCAACTGTGTCCTGACGATCATCGAGACGTGTTTGGAGACGCACAGGGCAGAGGGAGGATCATGCCTTCACTATTGCACGCCACACCCGCCCTCAACAAGGCATTATGGTCTGGGGTGCCATTTCCTTTGACAGCCATTTGGTCGTCATTAGAGGTACACTTACTGCTCAGCGGTACGTCGACGATATCCTAGACCTGTTTTGCTACCGTTCCTTTTGCAGCGCCCTGGGCTGGCTTTTCAGCAGGACAATGCCAGACCACATACGGCACGTGTTGCTATGAACTGTCTGCAAGCTTGTCAAACTCTACCTTGGCCTGCCAGATCACCAGATCTCTCTCCCATCGAGCATGTCTGGGATATGATGGGAAGGCGATTGCATCTGGCACGGAATATTGATCACCTCGTTCTACAATTGGATCGAATTTGGCAGGAAATATCGCAAGAGACCATCCGGGAGCATTATCGGGCTATGCCACGCCGTGTGGCAGCTTGTATCCAGGCTGGAGGCGGGTCAACACCTTATTGAACTTGTTACTGTAACTCTGCAATAAATTATTCAAATTTTTCTAAAATTTTAATCATTTACTATTCTGTACATTGTCTTCCTATCCACCAATTTTCGTTTCAATCGGACAACTCCTTCTTGGTGCGTCGATTTTTTTGTTATGGAGTGTAGTTAAAAATTATGCACAAAAACTTTATACAACTTTTTATTTTAGTTTGAAATTTCATACATTTTTAAATGAATGGAATAATTTAAATTTTAAAAATGGTATAAGTTTCTATACAACAGAATAACGTTTCATTTAAATATCTTTATTTATAACATTTATATATAACATTTAAGCATATTACTTAAAAAGTAAGAGACATTTCATTGCAGAAATAACTTATTTGTTTTAATGGGAATTTCGGAATATTACTTAAATTTAACCGTTGCCAGATACTAAATAAAAAAAAGAAGTTTTACTTCTTACTACCAACATTTGGGAAAAGAAATTAAGTTTTATTTGTCATTATTCATTTCCATATTAATTATTTAAGGATTGATTACTAACTTTTAGAATTAAATGTTCAAGTTATTCATTTTTATTTTATACATAGCCTTTAAAATCTGATTTTTAAAAATGTTTATTAATAATAAAACCTAAATTTGTAATTTTGTTTTATTTACCATATTTATTATTAAAATCACCGTTGTTTAGACAAACATGAAAAATATGCGCTATTCACATAAAAAATACCATAATCATACTCACCCCCACCTCCTCCAATTTTATAAAAAAAAATTTTACATGTATTTTTCAGTAATTTAGAAGTGGCATCATAAAAATGTTAGTCAGCACTGCAGTAGAGAACAGACCTGTAAATGTACGTGCTACCGTTAAAACTAGGCAGGGATAGCCTGGTTGGCAGAGCGCTGGACTCATGTTTGTGAAAACGGGAGTTCGAATCCAGTCGGCCGAAGACAGTAGGGTGATGGTACACGTTACATCTGTCGGGTCACAAAGTCCTCCATGTTCCCATAACAAATCAATACCTCTGGGGTCACTGAATAGGAGATTGCTCGTTCTCTCATTCAGGTCAAAATTACGATCTGTGGAGGAATGAATGGATGTATGAATAAGTCCGCACTATAAACGGGTGTGACGTATGGGTAAGTCGAAATTTCAGCCATAGATGGCGCCACTAGAAAACAAGAATAATCGCATCCCCTCTGCCTTAATGGCCGACGACAACAACAACAACCGTTAAAACTCAAAAGCCGTTAATATACAGATTACCAGGCTAATCTACAGAATTATTAAAGTATTTCGTTAAAATGCGAAATGAGTTTTTCACAATTTACCTAGGAATTCGTGCATTTACGATCTCCGTATGGTTCAAGTTCAAAAACTTGTTGCCTTCATTCCGTCAGCTGATTTGTTTTTTGAATTTTAGAAACTTTTTTGTTTGTTTATTTTTTGTTGCATGAGATTTTTTTTAAACAGTTTTTAAATACTTTCGTATCGCTGATTTCAAATCTGCAATTGGTTTCCTTCTCGTAGCTGCAGTTTTTTTAAATGACATTTTTAGTTTATTTTTTAAAGAAATGTGTAGACTTAAGGACATTATGACAGGGAGTCGCATTAATGTTGAACAAATTTCAAAGGTAAGATGGGACACATCATCAGGATTAAACGGGAAACATCAGAAATACGGAACCCATGCCCGAAAGGGCGTCATACGCCCTATTCGCGTACCACATTTCCGCGTATAGGTTCCCATGCAATTTCAATCCTGATAATGTACCCTAATTGCCCCAGAAGTTAGTCGCAATACTTATGTGACATCCTGTTGCAATAATGTTCTTAATCTTATATATTTCGGCAAAAATAGACTAAAAATGTCTTTTCAAAAACTATCTGTAACTTTAAGAGCAAAACTAATTTCATAATTGAAATCTCCCAAATTCAAATTAGGCAAGATCAAGTATTTTTGTTTTTGTTTTTTGTAACCGTCGTTGAGGAACAGCTGACCTAATTTTTTGGGTTTATGTCTTCCAATGTTTAACTCCGTAGTCTTGTAATTTTGAACCCAATCCAGAAGACAAAGGAAATCCTGGATCAAGTATTAAGAGAAATTTGCCTTCATGGAGGACTTTTTAATGGGACTAAACCGCATTTGCGTTACATGGAGAGGAAAACCTCAAATGGTTAGCCTGACGGCAAGGGGACTCTAACCTGTGATCAGTCTACCACTGAGGATATCTTACATCAGCACTGTGGTCGGTGTAAGCCGGATGCGGAATTCGTATTGACCAGTCATCGATGGGATCAAACCCGGCTCACCTCATTGGAAGGCGAACGCTCCATCACTGCTCAAAATCGAGTACTTTTATAAATGCGATAAAAAAAAATTGTTCCCTAGTGTAATCTGTAGAATACCTGGTTTCTACTCTTAAGCATATGCATATATAAGAATGCATAATGCAACAACAATGCATATAATGCATCTATGCATATATACAACATTCAATTCTTTAATGTCAATTAACTGCAGAACATGTAAATTGTTTGCAAAGATCTGGAAAATGTAAGTGGAAATTCAGGTACAGAGCATATGAACTAGTGTATGCATCTTATTAAAGAAAAATTTAGATTGCAAAAATTCTGCAGTGAATTCTACAATGTTCTAAATTTTATTTACGCAATTTAAAATGGAAAGATATGGCAAACAATAAAAAATAAATATTTTTATATTGGCTAATACATCATATTTGTCCATGTCCCATTCCGTATACATTGAAGATGTAGTCAAGCAAATGTATTACAGCTTCATATAATCGCTATTCTTAGAAATGAGGGAAATAGTCATCAGCGTTTGCTGTTTCATATTCAGCTGGTGAAGAGAATCAGCTGCTTTTGTTTAATCAGCAGTTCCGCCCGCATTTTTTAAATAAAGTGGAACTCACCTCAACATGTTTACTATCCTTATATCCACTGGGAATCACTCAAATTCTTACGAAACTTACACGCATTAAGCATTTTATTTACAAAATGTAGTTTCATTGAACATTCATATTGCAAAATTTAACTTTACGTCTTTCTTCAAAAATTTCATTTAAAAATTGGTAATCGTTAATTAATCTTTCCTTTAAGTATCTTTGATCGTAATTTAATAGAGCATTCATATTGCGAAATTTAATTTTACGTCTTCCTTCAAAAATTTCATTTAAAAAATTGGAAATCGTTAATTAATCTTTCCTTTAAGTATCTTTGATCGTAATTTAATTGAGCATTCATATTGCAAAATTTAATGTTACGTCTTTCTTCAAAAATTTCATTTACAAATTGGTAATCGTTAATTAATCTTTCCTTTAAGTATCTTTGATCATAATTTAATAGAGCATTCATTTTGCAATATTTAACTTTACGTCGATCTTTCTTCAGAAATTTCATTTACAAATTGGTAATCGTTAATTAATCTTTCCATTAAGTATCTTTGATCGTAATTTAATTGAGCATTCATACTGCAATATTTAACTTTACGTCTTTCTTCAAAAATTTCATTTACAAATTGATAATCGTTAATTAATCTTTCCTTTAAGTATCTTTGATCGTAATTTAATTGAGCATTCATATTGCAAAATTTAATTTTACGTCTTCCTTCAAAAATTTCATTTAAAAATTGGTAATCGTTAATTAATCTATCCCTTAAGTAATTTTGATCGTAATTTAATTGAGAATTCATATTGCAAAATGTAATTTTACGACATTCTTTAAAAAAAACTTCCTTTGCGAATTGCTGTTAATTTATCTTCCCTTTAAGTATCTTTGATTGCACACTAATAACTAAATGTGAGAGTTTAAATTAAATAATTTGATTGGCTGCACTGATGATTTAAGTATGATTCAGTTATCAGTAAAAAGTTGCATTGTACTAAATGAAAAATTATTTTTAGTCTGTAAAAATAATTATACAAATTCTTAAATTACTTAGTTATGTAAAAACATTTCTTTATGCAGATTTCAGAACATTTTTAATGAACTTGCTAAAAGTCTTAATATTTTAAATGTTTCTCTTACTTTTATATATGCCATGGTATTTTTAACATGTCTAAAAATAAGTCAAATAGGATTTAAAAAAAATAAAGTAAATAAATTATTTAAAACGAAAGAAAAAATTTCACAACATTTTTAGCGAACTTGCTAAAAGTCTTAATATTTTTAGTGTATCTTTTACTTTTATAAGCCTTGATATTTTTAATATGTCTAAAATAAGTAAAATAAAGTAAAAAAAATAAAGTAAATAAATTATTTAAAGAGAAAGAAAAAATTTCACAGCATTTTTAAACGAACTTGCTAAAGGTCTTGATATTTTTACTGTATCTTTGATTTCTATATATGCCTTGATATTTTTAATATGTCTAAAATAAGTGAAATAAAATAAATAAATAAAGTAAATAAATTATTTAAAAAGAAAGAGAAAATGGTTAAAAAATTATGTTTAAATGTTTTAATTGTTGCAATGAAGTTCTTTTTTTTTCTCTGTCATTGTAGTACACCACTATATCTGGATTTTTTATTTGTAGTGCGTGTTTTTCGTCACTAAATAAAATAAATGAATAAATTAATTAAAAAGAAATAAAATATGTTAACGAAATGTTCACAATTGAATAATGCAAATATTTGTTAAACTGAAAATTTATATGTTTTGGTATAATTAAAACTGTTATCATCCACTTCACTAAGTGATTAGAAAATAGCATACATAATTAAAAAATCTTACGAGTTTTCAAATTTCCGGCAGGAAAAAATAGTACATCAGTTTGCGGTTTAATACAACTAAAAAACTTTTAGAAAAGAATTTAATATCTCTTGCAGACTTTGTAATTAAGATACTATTATCCCCCCCCCCTTTGTTTATTTAATTACGTGACTTAAGATCGTTAAAAATTTATTCCTTCATTTTTCAATATTAATCTACAGGTAATTTTTCTTTATATGAATTTTTGAAATAATTCATACAAAATTAGAAACCCTTCAAAAGTTCTTTCAATTAGGGACGAAATTTAGCTATTGAACATGTTTCAAAATCTTTTAATTTATTATTATTATATTAGAGAGTTGTGTGCTAGTTTGTAAGTTGTTGGAAAATCCTACCCACGGAAGGTTTTAGATTATTTTTGTCATAAAATTTGTTTTTATCAGTGGTTAGGAAGAGGAAAAAGGATGTTGGCAGAAGAGATTTTTTTTAGAAACTGCAGCAAAGTTAGTGTTTTTCCTTTACAGAAATAATGAGACATATTTTTCAGGTTTTTCCATCTGTTATAATAATATGTCCGAAATACATTTTCAAACAGTTTTGTTCAAGTTATTTATATTCCACTACTTTAAGCCTGGCGTAAATTTTCTTGAACACGCACATTAAAAAAAAAGAAAAAAAAAAGAAAGAAAGAAAGCAGTGTGCTCAGTTGTCTCATTGTACATTAAGTTCTAAAACGTTTTTCAAAATTTTTGAAATTTCTCTACATATCCACGCACACCTTCACGTACGAAAAAATATAGAATTTGTATATGCGTACATCTGATTTTATTTCATAACCGATGTTGAACAGCCAACCAAGTTCTGAGTTTACGACTATCAATGTTCAGCCCCGTAGCCTTTGAACCCAACCCAGTAGACAAAAGAACTCCTGGATCAAGATTTGGAGCGAACTAACTTTCGTGGTGGTCTTTTTGATGGAACTAACCCACATTTGCATTACATGGTAAGGAAAGCCATGAAAACCTCCCATGGTTAGCCCGAAGGCAAGAGGAATCCAACCCACGATCCGCCTACCACTAAAGTTATTTTACATCAATATTGTGGTTCGCGAGCAGAAGCGTATCAATCAGCCACCGCTTTGATTCAAACCTGATTCACCTCATTGGGAGGAATGTTCTATCTCCCGAGCCACCATGACTTGCGTGCACCTGATTGTCGATTTTTGAGCAATTGGTAGCGCTTACAGTCTCAAAATTTCATAATAACATGTGAACCTCTGTTTGTGCATCTCGTATCCCGATTTTCGAATTTTTGATTAACTTTTCTTATTGCGACTTCTATAGTTTTCAGATTTTGCCACAGGGCCAACATTTCACTATTTTTATATTTTAGATGAAGATGATTTCCTTTACGAATGTAAAAATTTTCTGCAAAAGTAGTGACTGTAAAAATTACTGATGTAGTTTGATTGCATATCAAAACTACAAAAGAACTTTAAAGTTAGCAATGGGAATAGCAAAAGGCTGAGCCCGTGTTGGAGGAATGGGCCTTTTGAACTATAATGTTAAAGTGCTGTGAGGGCTGAGCTACTTGTAGGCAATAAAATAAAGAATCTCCGTGCGAGTGTTGGTATGATTTGCAGTTTGATTGGATAAACGGTTGTAAAATTTAACATGAAGAAATATGTGGAGCCTTGTTTAGGCACCTCTCAGCCACTTTTTAATTTTTTTTTTATAATTTTCAGCTTTAAATCATTTATACATCTAACATTAGACTATTGTGGTAGTTCAAATGCAAATTATTTTATTTTTTGCTTTTTAAAATGACCATTCCAATTTAGTCATAATTTATTTAGACTAGTGCTGGTATTTCCAAGGACTTTATATAGTTTTAAATTTCTGAAATAGGATTTCAAAAGTATAGTACTTTTTTTTTTGTATTAATATTAGTTTCTGTATATAGTACTTATATATTTTATATAGAACGAAAACTGAAAGCACTGTTACGGAAGGCAGTAAAACAATAGTAATGAATTCAAAAGAGCAGGAAGCTGAATGCACTTAGAAACCTTTTTCAAATAAATAAATAAATAAATAAAAATAAATGAAAAATAAATAAAAATAAGTCAAAAATAAATAAAAATAAATAAATAAATAAATAAAAATAAATGAAAAATAAATAAAAATAAGTCAAAAATGAATAAAAATAAATAAATAAATAAATGAAAATAAATAACAAAATGAAAATCTTTGTGTTTTTACCTATTTGTCAATTTCTAGACAAACAGTGGAACTCACGACTACAGAATTTTACTTGAAAATAGGCAGATTTCCTCCTTAATGTACACTGAACGAAAATAAATAAATAAATAAAAATAAGTAACCGGACCATACCGAATAATTTTTGATCTATTGATCGGATTTTCACGTTCTATGACTCAATCTTAATGGTTCAAGAGGATGACCTCAAATATGCTTATTAGTGCAAACAATATTTTAAGTTACGAAATCAGACACACTAACATATTTTCTCCGAATGAACATACCTTTTGTTGTTGTTGCTGAATTCGGATTTCTGACCCTCAAACAATAATAAGGAGTAGCCGCAATCGTGATAATATGGTCCCAATAGTTTTGTCAGAAGAGCGGTCAAAAGTTTAGACCCCTTATAGATAATTTTACTTTTTGCGTATTTTACCATATCTCGAGAAATTTTTAAACGAATTGAAAAATTTTTGCACTCAGTTATTCAGTTCTTTCAGCACAGATGATGCAAATAATTCCATGTAAAATATAACTTTTAGTAAATATTTTTAATTTTTTGTTATTATATAATTATAATCGAAAAAATTCTGAATAGTAAGGTATTCAATTTTTTGCATCATCTTGAAGAACAAATTTATATGGCAAAATAAAAAATATGAGCGAAATCGGTCGAATAGTTCCTGAGAAATCAGATTTTGAAAAGGTCGTATTTTTAAAATTCGATTTCTCAGGAACTATTTAACTGATTTTGCTCAAATTTTGTATTTTGCCATATAAAGTTGCATTCTTTACGATGATGCAAAAAATTGTATACCTAATTATTCAAAATTTTTTAGACTAATATTGTATGGAATAATAATAATAATAATAAATAAATAAATATTTACTAAAAGCTGTTTTTTTCAGAGAATTATCTTTCGATATTGTGTGCAAATTTTTCCTCAATTTGCTTCAAAAGCGATGTTGATCAAATGATTTTAATTTTTAATTGTTTAAAATGGTAATTTTAAGATTGTGTGATTTTGTATCAAGCACATCTTCAGAGTTCAGGTAAGAATTTGTTAGTTTTTAATTATTAAAATGTGATTATGCAAGCACAGTATATTTTTTTCCTGATATTTCGATTGTTAACTGCAATATTTTTCCCTTCATCGATGGTCAATAGGGAGGAGAAAAGCGGCGAGTTTATGAGGCAGAGCTCAGGCTCATTCAGGAGCAATGATGCTGAATACAAGTTAATATTGCTGGATCAGAAATTAGCAGAAAGCCACTAGTTTTATCAGGGGGGACGGTGGGCGCACGACGCGCCCACTTAAAGCTTGGGGGGAGAATTTTTACACTAAATAAAACGAATAGTTTTGGGGGGGATTTAGAATTTGCCCAAGAACGCGCCCAAGAGCTTGGGGAGGATGGGGGCCACTGAGTTTTATAATAAAAATGGAATAAAAATAATTGAAAAAAAATGAAGAAACAAAAACAGGAAATATATTATTCCAAAATTATAAACTATTACTTTTTCTAGTATGCCGTGGCTGTGAAAAGCTCAAACAATTGATTTTATATTGTTGTTACAATAACGGTAGTAGCAAGTAGCAATAACAATATTAATTAAATAGTCTTTGTATAGCAGAAATATTTTTCCATAATATGATATATATAAATGCATACAAGTGATAAAGTACATGTGGTGAGATAACATTTAACTAATAATACCATCACCACTAATAAAATCGATTGGAAAAAAAAAATTATTGAAAATTTTGTAAATAATGTCGATTATTGAAAATTATTTCTTTTTTCTCATCTCGGCAATTGTTAATCTTTCTTAAAACAATTTAGAATGAACGAAAATAAATTAGTTAAACTAAATTGGTGTGATTAATTTAAGAATTATAACATTTACTGAAAATAATTATATAACAAAGTTTGTTAACTCGCTTAGTTACATTAATAATAAAATTAATAAAGTTTTGCACTGAGTAAAAAAATTACTATGTGAAATATAAGTGATAAAAACTATAACTATAATTGTAAAAAATAAATTAACTTTTCTATTATCTTTTTTTTTTTTTTTTTAAAAAGAGCAGAAATTTTTTAACATACACTCAACTATTTTTAAGATAAATTCTTATACCAATGATAAATTGCATTTACAAAAAACAGGATTTCGAAAATACAACATTACTCAATATTACCAACTAAAACAGAAACACACTTGTTTTTTACTTATGCTAATAACTTTCAAGTAACACACAACCCTATAAGGCACTCTAAGCATTTCAAAACAAATAAAGCGAAAGTTGAAAAGAAACCTATTTTTCATTAGTTTTGGCTTCACTTTTAAGCGCAATTGGCGGCGGAAACACGCCCGGTTGGCTGCAACCCTATTCATGAGAGGCTTTAGATGGAAAACCGCTTTTTCAGCTTTCGCACCAATCAAACATCAGAGTTTGGAGTGGTTAGTTCGCGGGGTCTGTAACAGTAATTTTTTTAGTCTATTGTACTCCTTCAACATATCTGTCATCTTTAGGTAACGACATGCATTGTTCGTTGGCCACCTAAGTTGTATTTCTGTTCCATTTAAAAACTGCAGAATTAAGTAAATATTGTAATTTTTTGAATTTTGTGTTTTCAACCACCGGCTCAAGATGGCGGATTCGGCAAGCATGCTGGATGTCCAAGCAAATCCAGAGTTAAAATATCTGATTGTGGATAGGAATTTTGTCAATGACCCATCGAAACAGGCAGAGTGGACATCGAAAAAATTGATATGGGTACCCCACGAATCTCAAGGATTTGTTGCGGCGAGTATTGCGGCCGAAAAAAAGGACGAGCTGGAAGTTGAGGTAGCTGAAACTGGGAAAAGAATGTTAGTGAATAAAGATGATGTTCAAAAAATGAATCCACCAAGATTTAATAAAGTTGAAGATATGGCTGAATTGACCTGTCTGAATGAGGCATCAGTTTTGTACAACTTGAAGGACCGATACTATTCTGGACTCATATATGTAAGTAGACCCTTTGCTCTGTGTCAGGCATAAATCTATCGATTTTTTTTTATGTTACTCATAATAGTTTATCAGTTTCGAAAAAATAATAAAGATTTAAATGATTAATATAGATCTTCCTTGCTGCAAAGTTTGATATTCTATTTCTTCTAATGTTAAGTAAACAATCTCAAGCCGTCAAATTTTCAATGTCTGTTTTGTTCACTATAATAAATATTGAAGTATGTAATGGAAAAAAACGTGTAAAAACACACGTCTATTTTAAAAATATATATTTAGGATAAATTAATTATTTCAAACTGTCAAAATTGTTGCGATAAATTGATTATTTATGTAAAATTGTTAAATGATAAGTTAGTCTTTAATTCTAAAAAAAGATGCAACACATTTTGCAAGTTTATGATTAAATTAGAATTAGATATATCATTTTGTTTACACCATATAACAATGAATCAATTTTTAATAGCTAATTGTTGCTGTTGATCAAAAATGATATAAAACTGTACTGGTAACTGCTATGCCCAATTTATTAAATCTATGTTAATAATTTTAAAAAGAAAAAAAATTATTGTTAATTTTAAAAATGCATTATTGTATATGATAAATTATTTTTTTTTATATACCACCTTCATAATATAAGGTGACTGCTTTTAGTAATGTGAACTTCTAGAAAAATGATATCTACTGAAAAAAAACAATACATTCATTTGTTATGTCATTTTATATAATTTTGGGGGAAGTGAAACAGTGATGTCAATTTAAAAGTTAATTCTTTGCCTTTAATGCTCCTAAATCCATCTTGATGCAAAGCTTGAAACTTAAATTGCTCATATGTGAACTTAATGTATAATTACAGGTTCTAACAAAATATTGCAAATATAACATCTTTAGATCATTAAATTTTCAGATGTCATAACTTCATTGTTTAGTTTGTCATATTGTAATCATTAACGCTTACAATAATGAATGGTTTAATGAAAAACATTCTTTTAATAAAGATTTAATATGTATTTAACCACACCTAAATACTAACTGCTAGTTTGTATTTATTATATTAATTTATAAATTTCAAGAATTTTTTTATCTTTTTTAGTTAATTTTTTAGTAGGTATGTTATTTATTAGACTGAAGGTTAAATATACAATTTAAAAAATATGTAAATTTTTTTGCGAAATTTTTCTTGCATTTCTAAAATTTTATCTAAATAAAAAAAATTATAAAAAAATACAGAATATGTTTTTTGACGTTCACCATAATAGTCTTGCTAAGTATTGTCATGCATTAAACAGTAAATTAGTATTCATTCTCAAAGTTTGTAAGTTTTTATTCTCTGAAATTAGTTGCTTAAGTTTTAATGCTAGTTTAAGTTTTTAAGAATGACAAATTAGCTTGATTAAAAAGAAGACATTTTTAATATTGGTTATTGTTTATATTTTTAAATGAAGTCTTTATTATATAATTGCATTATCTAGCTTTGGCAATGATATTTCAATCTCCTATTTCAATGCTCCATCTACAATACACGACAGAATGTTTCATTTAAATAGTATAATGTGTGTATTACCTAAGAATCTTTAAAGATGTAAAAATGTTTAAAAGGATGGAAGACTTGCAATATTTAGAGTGTAATTTGTTAAAAAAAAAAAAAAAAAAAAAAAAAAGAAATACTCAGTAAAAGTATGGATTTCTTATTTTTGCTAAAAAATATGGCAAATAAAGAATTTTGTTGAAATGAAAGGTCAAAAACCTCCAAAAGTTTAAAATTATGACTATCATTGGAATAGTTCTATTTCCAATTCTATTCAATAAATTTATATAGATAGCGATATTATTTTAAGGTTTATTATCACAGTAATAATTTTAAAACTTGGTTTATTTATTAAAAAAAAGCTTATTTTTAGAGTTATTTTAATGATTTTGTTAAAATTTTTTACTTTTATTTTTTTAAGCGGAAGTTGAGTATATGTATTTTAACTGTAATCTATGTGTTTGTAATATAAAACTTTCATAAATACTTAGGCATTATCAGTTTCATTAAATTTGAAAAATCTTCATGCCAATATATTTAATTCATAATCATTTTTATTTTTTTGTCGCTTAAGCGATGTTGAATGTCTTTTTAAATCTATACAATGCCACCAAATATCGCTTATTATAATTTGTTTTAGCACAAAAGCTACTGGTTTTACTATTTGTGAATTTTTTTTTTTCAATAGTCATATCTCAAAGAACTATTATCAGCATTATACAGTATTTAGAATTATTTTTAAAACTCTGAGGACATGGTATTATTACTATTATATTCTTTAAATTTTGTGCTATAAATTTGAATTTTTTAATACATTTAAATTTGATGCTAAAATGTATATGAGATATCCAAGTAAGTTTATAATAAAATTAGATTTTTTTTATTTTACTTTGAGTTAGTAATATTGTGTAAATTTATCGCAGTATAACCAATTCCAGCTCTTCAAACAAAGAACATTTTTTAAGTAATCTGGAAACTAATAGCGCTAAATTAAGATTTCATTCAGTCTGTTTAAAACTTTGAGAGGATGACAGCTTTCAGATTAGATGAAGCAATTAAATATGTATATATAAAATCTTTCTTTCTTGCACAAAATAGTAATTTGTACTCTGATCATTGATAATAATATATTAACATTTGTTTATAAGTTAATATTTTATTTATCCATACCTTAATTTAATGTTTTATATAAATTAATAAAAATTCATATACATGATGAATTAAAGAAAATTATCCCAAGTTTTTCATGGTTTTTTACCGATTTCTGATGCATGCTATATTATAATTAGTTTTTAATGTAAGATACTAATTTCAGATTTAAAACTTATTTCTTATGTTAATTTTTTATTTTCAAATAAAGCCATAAGAGAGTTAATGTTGTATTTAAATTTTATTTAATGGAATCCCCCCTCCCCTATTTTTTATTTTTATCATGTTTTAAGTTTAAAAAATAAATTATTTCATACCGTCAAATTCTCCTGAAAATTTATAGCTTCACTTTAAGTGAGAAGTAAAAATGTTGAAATATGTATGTTGAAAATGTTCGTTCCTTGCCCTTGGTAATCCCTTGAGTTCGAACCGTGAATGTTCCATATGTAAACAAACGAATGTGAGTAAGGGTATATCTATTCTTAGACCCTCTCTGGGTCTTGAATAAAATTTCTGAATGAACTTCGGTTCTTGGTGTTATATAAAGAAACTGTTCTTTCTAGTAATGCTTTTTTTTTTCTTTCTTGCATTAGTATTTTTCATTCATTATTCATCTTTCGTTTTTTTTAAACGCAATATTCTCCTTCTAGCTCCACTGTTTCAGTTATTTGTATTAAGCGATGGATGTTATGTTTGAGAGATTAATATGATGTGTCAAGGATAATAAATCTTTCATAACAGTATTTCATAGGTTGCGATGGGAACGGTTAACTGTAAAAAATTTGACGTTTGGAGTTGCAAAGGGGAAGAAATAGAAGTGTTTTTCTTTGTAAGACTGTAAAAATGTTCTAAGTTGCAGTTTCCTGTGCTTAAAGTGATCGTATGCATTATGACAATTGACATGTTTTATGAAACACACGATTCGATTCGGGTAATAAAGGCTGATCAATTAGTTATAGTTTCAATTAAAAATAAATGTAGTTTAATTTCGTTTGACTTTTTTATGAACCGCTTTGAGTTTTTTTTAAAGAATCGTTTGACTTTTTGTTTGCTATTTCGTGGAACATTATTATTATTTTTTAATTTTCTGATCTTAACTTAAAGCATTGCATGTTTATAGAAATTGATTTTCTTAAATTAATTTTTTTTTCATTTAATTATTAAACTTATTTTAGGAAATAAAATGTTTTAACTATGTCCTGTATTGACTATGTAATGTATTAAATGTAATTAATTTATTTTACAATTAAACATTTAAAATTTGCGATACGTTGTAATTGATTACAACGTTAACGTCTATAACAAATTTTTGGGTACCGAATATTGTGATTTCTTTACTATTGTTGATTTATTATTAAGAGAATATTTGGGGTATTGTTTCAAAAATATATCATTCGAAAGTTGTAATTTTTTTTCTTGTTAAGTTAAATTTTAATAGTTTAAATTCATTTATAAATAAGTATTCTGTTTCGAATCCCGGTGATGCTTACCTTGTGCTTAAACTTTACATTCAATTCGCATAAATTATTCTTAGCTGCACACGGATTATATAGATTAGCCTATATAGAAAACTTTCAAAGTTTTCCTTTCCAAAAATACGGATTAATCCCTCTCAGAGTGAGAACGGGATTTTATCCAGATTTTTAAGAGTTCCCTTGTCTTTTGAGTAAGGATAAAAAGGCGAGTATTATGTTCTCATGTCTATTTGAATAGATTGTTCATAGATGACAATAACGTATTAACTGTTATAATAAGATCTGTATTCTATTTGTGTATTGCACATTTCAATCATCTAGTTACTAGTTATGCAACGTATTTATGTTTTCTATAAAAATACTAAATCTTAATATTTTTCATTTTTTGAAGGAGTACAGAGGATCTTTTGTCGCTCCCACTAATTTAAATTCAAGCGATGTCGTTTTTATCGTTCCGAAACAGTAAATTCCAAGGTCAAATCTCATGAATAGTTTTGCTACCCCTAAAAAGGAATAAGATTCTGCTTCAACGTAATTATTCTATTACGCAAAATCTTGAAACAGCTCATGTCGGGAATAAAATCCATTATTCACTTAAGATTCATTGCTATAAGCATTAAGTTTGGAGGATTTTACTTTTTTAAATCGACAGTAAACAAATATTTTAATGTGACTATTTTATTTAGTTTTTTCATACACATACAGAGTCTCAAATTAATTTTCAAGTTCTGATTTATTTTAAAATAATAAAAATCGACTTATATTTTAGAAATCATTACCTCTTGAAAGTTTCAAAATTTGTTTCCAGGGGTCTGTCCAGACAATTTGTGAAAGGTCCTGTTTTTGTAAAATTGTGAAAAAACTATTCATAATTTGTGAATATAAAATGAGCGCTAAGTCTTATTCTTTCAACCGGGGTCCTGCTTTTGTGAATTTGTGCAAATAGGGTCCTGTTATTTGGTATTTAGCCTATACTGCTCGACACAGAATATTCATTTCGGACGAATAATGGAAGCAAAATCACGCACATTTTTAATAATTTCAATTGACATATTTTAAATAACACAACTTAGTAATGTATCACTTTCAATGTGTTATGCGCATTAAGTAAACTTAAACAATTCCCAAATTTATATTTTATTTAAAAAATTGCCAAAAATTAATTTTTATTTGCATAATATTCTATTAAATAATTTTATGAATAATAATGCATATAAATTAAAATGCATATAAATAAATGCAATAAGTAAAATGCAAAAGTAATATAAATTAATAAGTAAATGCAAATAAATAAATGCATATCAATTTATATGCAATAAATGCATATAAATTGATCAATTATTAATTTACAAAAAAAAAATGATTTAATATTAATAAGAATGCGTGCACGATGTTTGTAAAAGTAGACATATTTTCTAAAAATACTACATTTGGAATTTAAACTTCGGCAAATTTAGTTTGTCTCCAACCGTCTTTCTCCCCCCCCCCGGGAAGGGTTTATTCGATTAAAAAAACAATAATGAAAATAGACAAATTTGTAAAGGGATATATATATATATATATATATATATATATATATATATATATATATATATATTTATATATATATTTATATATATATTTATATATATATTTATATATATATTTATATATATATATATATATATATATATTTATATATATATATATATATATATTTATATATATATATATATATATATATATATATATATATATATATATATATATATATATATATATATATATATATATATATATATATATATATATATATATATATATATATATATATATATATATTATATATATATATATTTATATATATATATATATATATTTATATATATATATATATATATTTATATATATATATATATATATTTATATATATATATATATATATTTATATTTATATATATATATATATTTATATATATATATATATATATTTATATTTATATATATATATATATATATATATTTATATATATATATATATATATTTATATATATATATATATATATATATTTATATATATATATATATATATATTTATATATATATATATATTTATATATATATATATATATATATATTTATATATATATATATATATATATTTATATATATATATTTATATATATATTTATATATATATATTTATATATATATTTATATATATATATTTATATATATATTTATATATATATTTATATATATATATATATATATATATATATATATATATATATATATATATATATATATATATATATATATATATATATATATATATATATATATATATATATATATATATATATATTAGAGAGAGAGAGAGAGTAAGCAAAGTGTTATTTTAGGATAAAATCCCACTTGGCAAACTATTCAACACATATACCAGATTTTGGTTAAATTATATCAATTTTAGAAATGATTACCTCTTGAAATTTTCGAATTTAGTTTCTCAATTGTTTCTTCGGATTTCAAGATTTCAAATTTCTTACTAAACCACGATGTCAGAAATATCTATAGAGATGAATTTGTCTGAATACAGCTGAATTTAGTAGGAATTTTACATTTTAATGTCGATTTTCATATTATAACAGTGAGTCTTGTAACTTTAATATTTGATGTTGCAGAATATATTTGCTGTTGCAGTAAGACAAATTCAATATAGCCCCGTCTTTGCTGAACAGCTGTGTTAACACACACGGTTTACGTGTTTTTTTCTTTCTTTCTCCCTTGTGATTCACAACTATGGAATCTACGATGGAAAGTTGTTTATGATAGGGTAATTTTGTACAATGCTTCACTGTAAACAAAAGTTCCGTATAAGTAACTTGGTGTATTTAATCGAGCTAGTAACTTTCTCTGTAATAATAGAGTATGATTGACGAATTAGATCTGAGATTCCGTGAAAATATTAAGCAAGTAGAAAGGGATGCTTAAGATTACATTGAAAATTCTTTGATGCAACTAGTCATGTGATCACCGCAGTAATGCTAATCCGTCTTGGATGTACCAATATCCTTCACATAAATAGACTTTCTAGCATGAAATTGCTCTCAAACTCGTGTAGTGTTGTTTTTATTAGTTCTTAAATAAAACCGATTTTCGAATGTTTTTTAGCATTTCTTTTAAAGTTAAGAAATATATAATTTAAGATTGTTTTCAAAGTAATATTAATTCATGCGCTGTTTTATTAAGTGCTATAAAAGTTCATGTTAAATAAAAATTCATGTAAGAATTATATTAAAATTGCGTAAGTTTACATTTTAAAGGCAAATACGAGGATATCATTCTTACTTTAATTTTTGATGCGATTTTTTACGCTCCTTCTAGCTTTGTTTTTAAATAGTTCTGCTTGCGTTAATTTCATTTGTTCTACACTCGTCAGCTGAATTCACTTAGTGGATTTGCATTGCTACTTCATAAATCAAAATTTGTCTGCGACATTAACGCAGTTAGACAGAGGCTATTATAATTATTATTATAATATAAATCCAGCTTTACATGCAATTAGCAACTTTTGCAAATGTAAAGTTCTTAAAATTGTACATAAAAACTTATTGTTTAAACCTAAGTTAAATTTTGTACATTGAATCAAAAAAAGGACGGAAAAAAACGAAAAATTTCGTTACAATAAAACCTGTAATCAAGTAACAGAAAAAAGAAATTCTTTAATTTTTCTTTCTTTGCGTGTTTACCTTTTGTTCTTTCATCTCAATCCATTTTTTAAATTTTTCTTCGAAATAAGCTCAGAGATGTTCGAAAAAACGAGTTTCAACAATTTCTTTCTTATTGTTTGTTTTTTTAAAAGTGAAAAGAAAATTTAAATGAAAATCTGCAAATGCTATTAATAATCTGCAGCGCCTACTGCCATTGCTGGACTGTTTCCGGCTTCCTTATAAAGAGGAGATTGAAAATAGAAAGTAAATTCTTACTAACTTTTTTTTCTTCCACTTAAAAAGAGTAGTACATACTTATTGACGAATAAGATATACACATTTACGGGTTAAAGTTGAGATGCGATTTATTTATTGTTATAATTTGTCTAAGGTTAAAAAAAAAAAAAAAATCCATTGAGCACTGTAAAGTCTGTTCTTGCTAATGGCATCGTTTGATTTCGTTACCTTAAATAAGTGTTTCCCAAACTTATGACTTTTGGGTACCCTTTCCAAATATTTCGTAACGCTGTGTACCACTAATAAAAAGAGTGTATTTTTTACTATAAAAAAAGACTCAGCAAAAAATAGCCAATAGAAAAATACGTAATCGTAAATTTTCATGGATAGCTTTGTTTTTAAATAAAAAATTTTGAAATTTTCGTTTGTTGCAAGATATTTCGCATAAGAACGCGTATCCCCGCTAAACTGTTCCCGTACCCCTGGGGGTACGCGTACCACACTTTGGGAAACACTGCTTTAAATGCTTAAATTCATGTGAGCTTCGCTCAGTATAGTTGCTTTCAGCTTTTATTCCATTAGATTTAACAGCGAATCAACTCTATCTAACTGAGAATACTCATGACATGATTTTTCTAACTGAATTTATTATAAATATTTTTTGTGTTAACTTCGGGAAGATAAAAAGAATTCCAATCAATTTTTGCTCTTCCGTAAAGTAATGTGAACTCTTAAGTGTGTGTTTAATTAAATGCGATTAAAATATTTATTTTTAATTGAAAGAACTAAAACGCTATGTCTTAAATATCTATTTGGTACGGAAAGTATCTAACTAAGAGTTTTTCAGAATTGAAATCGCAACCAGCTTTTAAGTGCTTTGACTCTATTATTATTATTTTTTTTTTAGCCATTTAGTTATAAAATAAGCTCCGCTTCGACCGATAGGTTTGGCGCCTTCCACTCTAGAGATTAATAAATAAAATAGTGTGATCTTTTTTTTAGCTAAAGTGGAGCGGCGATGATGTATTGTGTAAAGTAGGAGACCGTTGCCTTTTAATGGAAGAGAGAACATCCCTTTTTTTTTTTCTTCCTTCCAAAATCTTGATGTCCGCCCACATACCTAATATGGACAAAGGTCATTTCTTCCTGAATTCATTTGAATTGAGGTGCATTTACTTCGAACAAGTTGTGAGGTGACTTGCAATTCTGTTGAAATCGTAATAGAGATCTTTATTTGACTCTGTTATTTATTTTTAAGGAAGGGCTGTATTATAAGTGCAAATGTGAAATGCCAAGTTTTTTTTGTGAGTAAACACTGAACACGTGGACACAGTTTAACTCGTAATAGTTATTTCAATTCATAGTTTTAAGATGTAATAATTATTTTAATTGATAAGCCGTATTTATGTCACCATCTTGAAGTAATGATTTTTTTTTAAAAAAATATATGCCGATATAGCTGAAATGTCTTTAAGATTCCATTAATTTAGCCATATTCGAACGTTATAAATTCTTAGCCTTGGTAAATAATTAAGGAACGTAGTTGGCGGATGGGTTATATTTTTTAATACTTATATTCTGTATTCAATAGAACTATTGAGGGATTACAATGTTATTCAATATTAAAGAAAATATGTTTATCTAATTTTCACGATAAAATGAATTTTTGTATGCATTTATGTTTGAAAATATTTTTTAAATGCTTGACTTCGTCTGAATTTTTTTTTCAATGACCACGTTTCTTAGACTACTTTTTTAAAATTACCAATGTTCAATATTATTTTTTGCATCTTAATTAACATACACAATTAACTGTGGCTTTCGATCGGTAAATTTACTTTTAAAAAATGAGATAGGATTCTCGTATTATCAGAACTGAGACTGGACCGCCACTTGTAATCATCCTCTCTGCCACGCTTTGCACTCGCTATAGTTTGGTCACCCCTGATTTACAGTGTATATATAGATAGATAAATTTTTTTTCTGGAAAGTTTTGAATTTAAATGAAATCAATTCGACAAATGTAAATGTACATTAGTCTAATATTTTAGTAAAATAAAGCTATAATTTGAAAACACTACTTTTTTTAGATTTAAGAGCAAACTAAAACCGTCTATAACTCAAGATCGTCAACTACCCTGCTTGTAGGGCAATTACCACACGAACAGTTATGTTTTCAACAGTCTTTCAGCTTTTCTCTGCATTTTGAAGCTGATTTTTTGAAGTTCACTAGAAATTTGCTTAACATACTCAAGGCTCTTAAGTTGCGATTTTGGTTGATGCATTAAGAATGATATTTTGTACTTTAGACGAATTCGATTCAAATAAACTTTAGGTAAAAATAAATTACTTATTAAGAGATTACATAATTTAAATCTTTCTAGTTTCTGTTTAAATCCTTAATGAACTACTAGTTATGAAAGCCTGATCCCTCTGAAGTGGATCCAAAATGACGAGCCAAACTGCATATTGTTAATGGCATTAAAGAATATCAAACGATATTAAGAATATCAAACGATATTAAGAATATCAAACGATATTAAGAATATCAAACGATAAATATGAGCATTAACTTAATTCTTATATTTATCGTTTGATATTATTGGCACCTCATACGAACTTATTATAATTTCAAGATTATGAATTATTTCTGTCCAAACGTCTGGTAAAGCAGCAAACCAAATTAGAATTTTATCAGTTGAAAGCGGAGCAAAAATTTTCTTACTGGAGAATTATTTCAGGCAACGTTTTACACGACATGATGAAAGACACAAGTCGATAGGGTGTTCGTGCGTAATATGTAGATCATTTCGTTGTTATTATAATTTTTTTATTTATTTGACATGGAAAGATGTTGTGAACTTTCATCGATGAAGTATGTGCCTTATCAGCGTAAATGTATCAAGAGTTTCTTAAAAAAATTTCTTAAGAGTGACTAATAGGAATGATGGAGTGCTGATAAAATTACGACACTATCGTAATATTGATTTTAGACTTGTCTTAAATGGCCTATCTTTTGATTTATTCCTCCGCCAAAGCAGAATAATAGCAGTAAAAGATTTTTTCACTTCTATCCTTTCAAACATTAGTAATTTTACGCATTTTTTTTTCTTGGGGGAGAAAAATTATTACTTGCACTAAAAGCAATACATTGCAACAAAGGTAAGATTATTTAATGGACAAAAATAAAATAACATTTCTCTAATTTTACGAAGTTTAACCTTTCTTAGGAGTACCATTCATTAAAACGTGATTTTTTTGGGGGGTGGGTGGCATCTTAAATTACAACTAGCACCATCATCAGTCCGGGTTTTCTTCTAACAATGCACTTCTTCAGGGGTTTACCTTCATGTAAATGGCTTCAAGTTCTTGTGACATTAAATTATGTACAGTGCAAAAAAAAAAAAAAAAATAAAAAAATAAATAAATAAATAAATAAAAATTTATATATATAAAAAAAAATTAACGGATTACCCAGAATAACTTTTAATCTAGTAATCAGATCTTCACGTTCTAGGACTCAATTCTAATTGCTTAAAGGCCTCAATTCTAACAGCTCTAATATGATAAGTAATAAGTCCAGACGATATTTTAATAATCAAAAACAAAAACGTACTTTCTCTGAACAAACGTACTTTTTCTCTAGACGGAAGCTAACCCTTATAATATAGGGGTAGCCGTTTTTGGAAAATATGGTCCCAATAGTATGGTCGAGAGAGGGGTAAAAATTTGTTATTTTTTGCCTATTTTACAATATTTCGAGAACGTTTTAAGCGAATAAAAAGCTTTTTACACACAATTTGTTAATCTAAAAAATCCATGCAAAGTATATTATATAGTCGACAATTTTTTTTAAATGTAAGGTAAACAAACTCTTACATCATTTTAAGAATGTATTTTTTCATGGCAAAAAACAATATTTGAACGAATTGGTCGAATAGTTCCTGAGAATAGTTTTTAAATACTTTAGAAAAAAAAATCGGTTATTCAGGAACTATTCGACTGATTTTGAGGAGTTTTACTGCATTCATAACAATGTAATTATTTGAAAAGTGAATATTTTAGTTTGTTTAGGAGTAATTTTTGAATTGAAAGATTTATTTCAATAGAAAGATTTATTCAATTGCATAGATTACCACAAATTCTTCATTTTCTGTATTTCTATGCTGTGTGTTTGATATTCTTGATAAGTTTTAAAAATTGATCTCGTATCTGAAGCGATTGCCCACCGCAATCAGAATAAATTTGCCACCACTTTCTCATTTTTTTTTGGGTTTTCTTAATTGTAGTATGGTCGCAGCACACTTGGCGAAGTAAGGCGACATTTTTGTACGTCGCGACACGCTGTTTGGGAACCACTTCCATAGTCAGCTCAATTGTGTGAATTTCCCTTTAACTGTTGATTTGCGGTGCAAATTACAAGATGCAATGTAATTTTTTTTTTGAGGTTCAATTTCCGGATCAGTGACCTATTAAGAAGAATTCTGTTATGTGCAATCAAATATTTAGAGAAGCTGTTTCCTTTCTGATCTTCGCTGTCGGTGTGGATAAAATGTTATCACTTACTTACCAATGACAATTGAATTTTTAAAAAAAAATCTTTTAAGTGTTTTTTGTGTGGAAGTTTTAAATGTTTTTTCAAGTTACTACTTAGTTAATATCCATTTAGATATTTAAGCACTCTTTATTTTATTTTATAACCGGCGTTGAACAGTGTTCCCAATTTTGAATTTACGACTATCAATGGAGGGTAATTTTGGATTTTTTATTTTATTAGTGAATATCAGTGAGTAAAAGTAATTTAATATGTACTCATTGCTTGCCACCAAAATATTTGCCTCGTGTCTTCTAGTAGCACGCGTGCCATTGATTTGCCATCTCTGCTGTGTGGAATTATTTTCGTAAATCGTGCTCTAATCTGCTCTACAATTATTTTGGTAAATCGTGCTCTTATCTGTTCTGCAATTTTCGTAAATTCATAGTAATAGCAGTTTATTTAAAATTCTATCGTATTATATAAAATTATGCAAAATAGATTTAAGAACATTGAATGCGATGTTGGTGAATTTATTTTGAATATTATGTGTATCTAGCTTTAGTATTTTTTTTTCCCCTTCCAAATATTTTGTTTTAACTACAGTTCCACGCGTGTAGAGTTGGCTTTCACATCAATTCTTTACAGCAAATATAAAATTCTTTTTGTAGGTGGTAGGAACTTTCTCGAAAACTTACTGCAGAAATCTTGGGCTCATATTTTTTTAGAATATATCTGATAATCCCAAAGCAGTAGGCAGGTGCGTGACCTGAACTGTATATTTTGGCCTTATATATTTTTTATTTTTCGAATGCTATCGCGAATTCTTTCACGTTCAACGTGGGGCGGAAACTGACTGTGAGCTCTTGCTGGGGACACAAGAGTCAGAAGTACTGGGAGATACAAGAGGGTAGTGGGATCCTACTTGTATTTGCAGATATTCTTTGAGCTTGATTTAAGAATGTTTTCAGATCGGTATACCATAAATATAAAATACTTCAAAAAAACAACATTGTATCTGAAAAAGGTTTCCCTCGATGTTTCTCAACTCATTATTTAAATTTTAGTGTTAAATGTATACAGGGGTGTGTCCAGACATTTTGAGAAGGGTCTGTTTTTGTAAAATTGTGTAAAAATTACTGGTAATTTGTGAATATAAAATAAACGTTATGTCACATTCTTTCAACCAGGGTCCTGCTTTTGTGAATTTGTGCAAATAAGGTCCTGTTACCGCAAAAAACTTTTTCAATGAGTTTTTAAATTGTAAAGAGATACAAGATTATGCTCAACACTGTAAAATTGTAATTAAAAAAAAATTAAAATTTCAAAATAAACAACAATTGCTGCTACTAAATTAGAGATGCAACATACAAATATTTGGTATTTAGCCTATACTGCTGAACGCAGAATATTCATTTCGGACGAATAAAGGAAGAAGCGTCTGCCGAAGACAGAACTTAGTTTGTTTACATCTGTCTTTCTCCCCCTGCCCCTCTTTCTGGGAAGGGTTTATTCGATTAACAAAACAATAATGAAGATAAACAAATTTGTGAAGGGTCTGATTAAAAGATAAATTATTTTGTGAAGGGTCCGTTTTTAAGTTAAATTATTTTGTGAAGGGTCCGTTTTTATGAAAAGATATTTTGTGAAAGGTCCGTTAACGGAACCAAATTTCTCTCTAAACAGATCCCTGATATAAGAGATAAAAAATAAATTTTTCAGAAATCTGGCATCATTATTAAGGAAAGCTGGTTTTCTAAGTATCAAAATCTGATTACCTTTAAGGTGTTTCTAATAAGTCATTTAACGTCTCGCTCTCTTCTGGCAATGAAACAGGTTTTGATGTCCAACCAAATCATTTGATGTAAAGCATTCCTTCCACAATGGTGATTTGCTGGATTTCGATGGCTTTTGTTTTTCTCTGCTTAAAAATTAATTTTATCCCCAATGTGTGTACTTTTTTAACTTTATTTTTGGTGCATGAATTTCAAAAATATATATAGTAAGGGTGGTTTTAACGGAACACTGTGTATATCAGAACAATATTCAAAATGCTCTGTCGTTAGATTAATTTTCATGTGACTCATTTCGAAAAATTATTTTTCTTTTAAATATACATGGCATCCGTGTTTATCTGCTAAATTTTATTGATTTGTTTCTTCTTCTCATTATGGAACTTAAGGTAAAACTTCAAAGGTTTATGGTTTCTGTTGGTAGTGGAAATTAAAAACTTGTTAAATATGTTGTGATAAATAGCAGACAAAATGCAAAAATAAATTTTTGCTGAAGTTTATTTTTATGAAGGCTTTTTTAGTAAGATAATGATTTATCTTTATTCATTGTTTGCAACGTTTGATTTTAATTTTTATTCATGACCATAAATATCACTTGACACTTAATCTCTTATTTTGATCGCCAATTTAAACTATACAATTTACTTAATTAGCTAATTTAAATAATTTATTGCCATTTCTAAATTTTTATTGATAAATAATATTTTATTAATGTAGCACTCAATATATTACTTACGCACTTGACTGTATAAAACGTTCTAAGACTGTTTTGCTTTAATAAGAATCAATGTGATAAAATTAAACTGTACGCTATGCTGAAATCTTTTTTTGCAATAGTAAGATAATCATTTATCCCTTACCTATAGTAAAGTGCACTTGATTAAAATTGTTTCTCAACAGTTGCATTTTTCAGAATTTAAACCTTAATTAATCAGTTTAAACAATTTAAATAAAAAGTTATAAACCAAAAACAAGCAAAAACGAAATTCTAGATTCCAAAACAGCACTTCATTGGGGGACACACTGTCTACTAACACACTTGAGCCTTTCTGTTGTGGTTTAACGAAAAAAACTGACTGTGCCCAGAGACCCCATAATGGATAAACTAATTTAGCAGACAGTGTGTCCCCTGATGAACTGCTGTTTTTGCTATAACATACATATATTGTTACATACATATCTTTTGGAATTTCGTTTTTGCTTGTTTTTGGTTTATAACTTTTTATTTAAGTTGTTTACGTTAGACAAATTTGGTTTTTAGCTTCTTTTAGCGCTTTTCTATTTTGACTTACTATTTTAAAGATTTTTCTTAATTTTTTTTCTTCTTAAAATTTGCATAAATCAATTTCATAGTTTGATTGGATTAATCTGTTTAAATTAATATAAATATTTAAAAAAAAAAAAAAAGCTCTTTCAAGTAATTTTTCAAAAGTCGCAATTTTAAACTTTTTGTTTTTATTTTTTAAACTGCATATAAAATTTGGTTTTCATGCTTATCTTGTTTCCTGATTAAATTTTTTTTTTAATCCTAATATCAGTCAGTTCTCTTCACAATGTTTTTCATTTTTGACGCAGAGTCCTAATTTTTATTCAACTCCTTAAAAGGCCTTTTACTTGTGATTTAAAAAAAAAAAAAAAAAAAAAAAAAAAAAAAAACTGGCTAGAAATACTTGATTTTTTGTCATTTTTTTTTAACCTGTTTCTCTGGATTGGCCTCTGTTTTTTTGTGAATCACAAAAACAGGACCCTATTTTTTTTATTTATTTTCTTTTTTAAGTAATTTTTTAAATGAATAGATTTTCTAAAATTTCACATGCACAAGACCTTTTTCAAAAAGTCATGACTACACCGATAGCGAGTAGCAAATCCAAGACGAAAGCTAGTTTGTCCCAATGATCCAGGACCAGCCGTGTCTTCTGGGAAGAGTTCAAAATTGCAAGGCTACTAAATTGAACTCTAATATGGGTGCTAAACGAGAGTGATATAAATGGGTATAAAAAAAGATATGTTAAATTCCTTATTTTAATCTAAATTTAACGTCTTCGCAATAAAATTAAAAATAATTCTCATAAATTTTGTTATAACGTTGACTATTAAACCAATTAACCCCGCGTTTTGTGTTATATTGAAATTTTTTTTTTATTCATTACCATAGTGGAACAACTAATAGTGATGGATGTGTTTACGCTTTTACATATTCTTAAAGGGTTTAATTAAAGTGACGCTGGTGTAAAAACGTGTTGAATGTTTATTAAGTTGTATTGATTTAATGTTAAATTCCTTAATTTTTTAATCTAAATTTAACGTCTTCGCAATAAAATTAAAAATAATTCTCATAAATTTTGTTATAACGTTGATTATTAAAACAATTAACCGCGTTTTGTGTTATATTTAATTTTTTTTTTATTCATTACCATAGTGGAACAACTAATAGTGATGGATGTGTTTACGCTTTTACATATTCTTAAAGGGTTTAATTAAAGTGACGCTGGTGTAAAAACGTGTTGAATGTTTATTAAGTTGTATTGATTTAATGTTAAATTCCTTAATTTTTTAATCTAAATTTAACGTCTTCGCAATAAAATTAAAAATAATTCTCATAAATTTTGTTATAACGTTGATTATTAAAACAATTAACCGCGTTTTGTGTTATATTTAATTTTTTTTTTATTCATTACCATAGTGGAACAACTAATAGTGATGGATGTGTTTACGCTTTTACATATTCTTAAAGGGTTTAATTAAAGTGACGCTGGTGTAAAAACGTGTTGAATGTTTATTAAGTTGTATTGATTTAATGTTAAATTCCTTAATTTTTTAATCTAAATTTAACGTCTTCGCAATAAAATTAAAAATAATTCTCATAAATTTTGTTATAACGTTGATTATTAAAACAATTAACCGCGTTTTGTGTTATATTTAATTTTTTTTTTATTCATTACCATAGTGGAACAACTAATAGTGATGGATGTGTTTACGCTTTTACATATTCTTAAAGGGTTTAATTAAAGTGACGCTGGTGTAAAAACGTGTTGAATGTTTATTAAGTTGTATTGATTTAATGTTAAATTCCTTAATTTTTTAATCTAAATTTAACGTCTTCGCAATAAAATTAAAAATAATTCTCATAAATTTTGTTATAACGTTGATTATTAAAACAATTAACCGCGTTTTGTGTTATATTTAATTTTTTTTTTATTCATTACCATAGTGGAACAACTAATAGTGATGGATGTGTTTACGCTTTTACATATTCTTAAAGGGTTTAATTAAAGTGACGCTGGTGTAAAAACGTGTTGAATGTTTATTAAGTTGTATTGATTTAATGTTAAATTCCTTAATTTTTTAATCTAAATTTAACGTCTTCGCAATAAAATTAAAAATAATTCTCATAAATTTTGTTATAACGTTGATTATTAAAACAATTAACCGCGTTTTGTGTTATATTTAATTTTTTTTTAATTCATTACCATAGTGGAACAACTAATAGTGATGGATGTGTTTACGCTTTTACATATTCTTAAAGGGTTTAATTAAAGTGACGCTGGTGTAAAAACGTGTTGAATGTTTATTAAGTTGTATTGATTTAATGTTAAATTCCTTAATTTTTTAATCTAAATTTAACGTCTTCGCAATAAAATTAAAAATAATTCTCATAAATTTTGTTATAACGTTGATTATTAAAACAATTAACCGCGTTTTGTGTTATATTTAATTTTTTTTTTATTCATTACCATAGTGGAACAACTAATAGTGATGGATGTGTTTACGCTTTTACATATTCTTAAAGGGTTTAATTAAAGTGACGCTGGTGTAAAAACGTGTTGAATGTTTATTAAGTTGTATTGATTTAATGTTAAATTCCTTAATTTTTTAATCTAAATTTAACGTCTTCGCAATAAAATTAAAAATAATTCTCATAAATTTTGTTATAACGTTGATTATTAAAACAATTAACCGCGTTTTGTGTTATATTTAATTTTTTTTTTATTCATTACCATAGTGGAACAACTAATAGTGATGGATGTGTTTACGCTTTTACATATTCTTAAAGGGTTTAATTAAAGTGACGCTGGTGTAAAAACGTGTTGAATGTTTATTAAGTTGTATTGATTTAATGTTAAATTCCTTAATTTTTTAATCTAAATTTAACGTCTTCGCAATAAAATTAAAAATAATTCTCATAAATTTTGTTATAACGTTGATTATTAAAACAATTAACCGCGTTTTGTGTTATATTTAATTTTTTTTTAATTCATTACCATAGTGGAACAACTAATAGTGATGGATGTGTTTACGCTTTTACATATTCTTAAAGGGTTTAATTAAAGTGACGCTGGTGTAAAAACGTGTTGAATGTTTATTAAGTTGTATTGATTTAATGTTAAATTCCTTAATTTTTTAATCTAAATTTAACGTCTTCGCAATAAAATTAAAAATAATTCTCATAAATTTTGTTATAACGTTGATTATTAAAACAATTAACCGCGTTTTGTGTTATATTTAATTTTTTTTTAATTCATTACCATAGTGGAACAACTAATAGTGATGGATGTGTTTACGCTTTTACATATTCTTAAAGGGTTTAATTAAAGTGACGCTGGTGTAAAAACGTGTTGAATGTTTATTAAGTTGTATTGATTTAATGTTAAATTCCTTAATTTTTTAATCTAAATTTAACGTCTTCGCAAAAATAAAAAATAATTTTCATAAATTTTAATGTAACGTTGATTATTAAAACCGCGTTTTGTGTTATATTGGATATATATTTTTTTGGATTCATTATCATAGTGGAACAACTAATAGTGATTGATGTGTTTACGTTTATACGTATTCTTAAAGGGTTTAATTAAAGTGACACTGTGGTGTAACAACGTGTTGAATGTTTATTAAGTTGTATTGATTTAATATCATGGAGGCTATTGTTCGGGAAATATGATTTATCGTCTTTATTTATTGTTCAAGGTGGAAATTTTTTTTTCGTGTATAACAAATGGCCGTGCGGGGTAAAACTAGTTTGTGCAACGAGGTAGTACAATCTTCATTTGTTGAATTATTGCTTTTGTAAAGTTGTAGTTGCCGGCTAAAAACTTTTGATCGCGTGGAAACAGGTTCAGTGATTGAGCAAAACGAATCTTAAAAGTGATTCTAATGAAATGAATAAGCTTTCGAGAATCGGTGAAACAAATTACTTGATTTGAATTCGGTTCCTTATAATCGAATCAACAAATTTTGTTTGTCAGAAGACGAAATTTTTATTTTGATTATTATTATTTCTATTTAGTGCATCACTATGGTAACCATCACTAATCACTATGCATTGTTTTTGATACGGCGAGTGAGTTAAGGAAGAAAATGATTGAATCAGGCACAAATCATTTTTGAAATATATATATTAATTTATAGACCTATAATTTATGGCATGACAGTCGACTATAAAATTTGAGAGATTTAGCACATTCTCGTAGCTTTCCGGATATTCAACGTACGTATATTTGATCGCAAATTGTGTAGAACATCAAGATCATTCTGTAGTAATTTCGTTGCGCAGACGATACTTGAACCTTAAGTTATGCTACGTGAAAATACCAAATCTCACATAATCGTTTGCCATACCAGAAATTGTAGGTTAATAAATTAACATATTTATTTGCAACAGGCATGTGATTATTCCGCGAACCAGTAATTCCGACAAAATTTTCTCAAAGCTCCGCTGATCTAAAATTTAATTTCAGTTATTTAGGCAAAATCTCGTTAACGAGGCATTTATTCAATAATTTTTTTCTTCTAAGTTCTCATTCAGAAGCAATAATGACTTTTTTTACGCTGATTTGTTAGAGAAAAACGTATCTTCGGATAAATTTCGAGAAAAAAAGAAATTCCATAATAACTTAAGCTAGAATTAACAAATTACTGAGGGAAACGCAAAAGTATAAAATTGATTATGTTAAAAAAAATTCCGAAATGGTAAACATTTAAAAGAGAATTCGCTAGAAAAAATGGTGTTTTTCTAATTTATTTTAAACTTATATTTTAATGAGTAACAATTTTGTTACAAATTCCGATTTGTATCAGAAGAATTATTTAATCAATGTGACATATTTACCTCCTTTTTAATTTGGCTACAATTATATCGAACTTTTAATATTATATTACGAAATGGAAATCTCGTATTTCAGTAATCACTTTCTAAAGCACTCAAAACCATTGTAAATCTGTGTTACTTTTGTGCATAATTTTTTTTTTTACTTATTCATTATATTTATAATGCATAATAACGATTAAAAATTAGCATAAATTTTAACAATTTTACCTTTTTTCTACTATCAAAATAAATTCGATACTGAGAAATAATTTTTGTATAAAAAAAAAATTCCAAATTAAAATTTGTCGAGCTATATTATGTACAGGTAAATATATGTTTTGGTTACTTGCTAACAAGAAATTAATCTGTTTTTACTAGCTGTCAAATTTTGACATTTAAATTCCTCAAATCTCTTATCCTTAAATGGATTACAAAAACACTCGCTAACCTCAATCTTCACAAAACATTAAGATTAGAGAAACCATGCACAACATTAAGACTTCGAGTTATGCAGGCCCTGCCACACCTTTTTACAGACATTAAGAACAATGTCTGCTTACAGCAATAAAAAAAAGAGCAAAAGAGGTTTGCGGCCCATCCACCCGTTAGTTTGTGTTCTTGGACCTTTTAAATCGCCATAACTGGTTATATGAATATGACTTACGACCTGTTTAACAGAGAAGATTGACCATCTCCTTCTACGGTCCCGATCTTATAGATATGGTGTTTATTAATATATACTACCTTATATGGATACATTTTGCATAGTTAAATTTAAAGATCTTAGCGGTCAGGGCAGAGTTTAATAGGGGATTGATTGTAGGAAATGAGTAGAAAAAAAATGTTCGACTTATTTGGTATTATTGGTTGCTAACACCCTGATTATATATTCATAGTGTAGACCAGGATTTGTTTTTACTAAAGTAATAAATGTATAAAAAGTTAGTATTTTTCAGTTATTATTATTTTTTTTTTATTTTAAAAATTATGACTTTTTTAAAATTTGATTGTTAGGAACTGTTTGATCGATTTTACTCAAATTTTGTATTTTGCCATGTAAAATTACATTCTATGAAATGATGTAATTTGTGTACCTTAACAATTCATAATTTTTTCGTCTATTTAATAAAATAATAAAAAAAAAATATGTGCTAAAAGTTATATTTTACATTCAATTTTATTTTTGGATAAACAAATTTTATAATTGTGTGCAAAAAATTTTCAATTCGCTTTAGAAGTTCTCGAGATATGGTGAAATACGCAAAAAGTAAAATTATCCAAACTTTTAACCGCTTTCCTCACCAAACTATTGGACCATATTTCCCAGATTGCGGCTACCCTTTATAGTTTAAGGATAAGAAATCCTAATTCGTCGAAAAAAAGGTATGTTTATTCAGAGAAAATATACTTTTGTATCTGATATTGTAACTTGACATATCGTCTGCACTAATTAATTGGTACATTTGAAGTCACCCCTTTCAATCATTACGATTGAGTCCCATAACGTGAAAACCCAATCATTAGGATCAAAAGTTATTCAAGGTAATCCGTTTACTATTATTATTTTCGCGTACTATACACTTAAAAAATATCTATACTAAGTATTTTAATTCAGTGTTTAGCTGGGATAACGGAACTTCGAAAAAATGTGTTTTCAATATACATATATTTAAAGGAGCCATTGCAAAAGCTATGCGAAGATAGCCCCCGAAAATGAGGAAAATAAAAAATTCAAACTGCATTCGTTTGACCATTTTTTGACCACAAATGACCACCCTTTAAATTTTTTTGACCACCCTTATTTTGGACATAATCCTGAAAATTAAATTCGGGGGCTAACTTCGCATTTTCACGCCAAATGAATAAAAATCAAATTTTTATATTGTATTCGTTTGACCACTTTTTGACCACAAATGACCACCCTTTAATTTTTTTTGACCACCCTTATTTTGGACACAATCCCAAAAATTAAATTCGGAGGCTAACTTCGCATTTTTTCGAAAAATATATAAAAATCCAATTTTTATATTGTATTCGTTTGACCACTTTTTGACCACAAATGACCGCCCTTTAAATTTTTTTGACCACCCTTATTTTGGACATAATCCTGAAAATTAAATTCGGGGGCTAACTTCGCATTTTCACGCCAAATGAATAAAAATAAAATTTTTATATTGCATTCGTTTGACCACTTTTTGACCACAAATGACCACCCTTTAATTTTTTTTGACCACCCTTATTTTGGACACAATCCCAAAAATTAAATTCGGAGGCTAACTTCGCATTTTTTCGAAAAATCTTTAAAAATCCAATTTCTGTATTGTATTCGTTTGACCACAAATGACCACCCCTTAATTTTTTTTGACCACCCTTATTTTGGACATAATCCTGAAAATTAAATTCGGGGGCTAACTTCGCATTTTCACGCCAAATGAATAAAAATCAAATTTTTATATTGTATTCGTTTGACCACTTTTTGACCACAAATGACCACCCTTTAATTTTTTTTGACCACCCTTATTTTGAACACAATCCCAAGAATTAAATTCGGAGGCTAACTTCGCATTTTTTCGAAAAATATATAAAAATCCAATTTTTATATTGTATTCGTTTGACCACTTTTTGACCACAAATGACCACCCTTTAAATTTTTTTGACCACCCTTATTTTGGACATAATCCTGAAAATTAAATTCGGGGGCTAACTTCGCATTCTCACGCCAAATGAATAAAAATAAAATTTTTATATTGTATTCGTTTGACCACTTTTTGACCACAAATGACCACCCTTTAATTTTTTTTGACCACCCTTATTTTGGACACAATCCCAAGAATTAAATTCGGGGGCTAACTTCGCATTTTCATGAAAATAAATAAAAATCAAATTTTTATATTGTATTCGTTTGACCACTTTTTGACCACAAATGACCACCCTTTAATTTTTTTTGACCACCCTTATTTTGGACACAATCCCAAAAATTAAATTCGGGGGCTAACTTCGCATTTTTTCGAAAAATATATAAAAATCCAATTTTTATATTGTACTCGTTTGACCACAAATGACCACCCTTTAATTTTTTTTGACCACCCTTATTTTGGACATATTCCTAAAGATAAAACTGGCGTGAAGTTAGTCCTCAAAATTCAGGAAAATAACAAATTTCAACTGCACTCGTTCAACTCGTTCAACTGCACAACATTTTTGACTACAAATGACGACCTTGAAGTTTTTCCGACAATTCTTATTTCAGTCTTTCTTTTAGCGATATCAGTATAATATATTTTAATTATAGCTGACATCTAAACGTAGTAATGATCAAAAACTTTTTCTTGCAATATAAAAATTTTAAAAATAAATTCCAAAATGACTATGTACTTCAAATGCAATGATTATAATCCATAAAAACGAGGAATGCTAAAAACTATATGTATTAGTTTTGTTCACATTAATCGTATCTTTATTTTCTGCAATGTTATTTTAAAATTGTTTTACAAGTAGAAAAATAAAAGTTTAATAAGATGTAGTAAATCTAAAACATTTCTAAAACAATTATTAAGTAGTTATACTGTTTAAAAACATTTTTCTCAATAATGATATATAAAATTTAACATATTTCCTCTATAAAAGAGTAGAAATAGTTTCATAGCAATAAAGTTATTTTAGAAACCAACCATAACACCTTTTTCTCCAGTAGTGTATTAGCTCTCATCAATATTATATATATATAGATAGTAAATAGTTATTCTTCTCTAGCCATGGTACATAAAATTAGTTATATATTAAATTAGCATACAATAACAAGTATTATTTAGCTTTACTATCTAAGAATTCTTCATTAGCATTTAGGCATTTTATTTTAAAAAACATTGATTTTTGTAAAATATAGAAATAATTATATACAAAATAGAAACACATATCTTATCACTATATTAAATTAAATTCTCAAATCTAAGAGTAGCTAAGAATTCTTCATTAGCATTTAGGCATTTTATTTTTAAAAACATTGATTTTTGTAAAATATAGAAATAATTATATACAAAATAGAAACACATATCTTATCACTATATTAAATTACATTCTCAAACTGACATAACTTTAATTTATGCAAAAACAATGGAGAAAACAATTTCAAACAAACTGCACAAAACTTACCAATACTATTTACAATCGGGTCTTAATCATTATTAGAATTTTAGCAATTACAAATAGAAAGGTATTTTTTTCACAATGTTGTAACCAAATAAATGTGTTAAATAATTACTCTAATACAAGTAAGAACATATGTAAAGTATGTACAAATGAAATGAGATAAAGACAGATTGTTAAAAGCACTAAAAAACACATGAAATAGAAGTAAATCCAATCGTGTATTAACACATTTTTCAAAAGGTATTCTTTCATGAATCATTTCGTTACTATTTTAACAATTGAACAATTCGAAGTCTCGTAGACCCATTGAAATTTAAGTTTCAGAAAAGACAAATATTTTAATATTTATAATTTAATATCAAAACTTTCTTTTTCGTATTTTACAATTTAAATAATTTTCAATTGTTAAGAAAGCGAACACCTTGAAATCTTTTGATCTTATGATCAAATTGAAAATCCGATCAAATGATCATTAGCTATTAAGAAAATATGTTTTCTTTCTGTGCACTACATTAAACAACTACTTATGAAAAATTCGAACAGTATTTAAAAAGATTAATTCGACTAATCTTCATAATTTGTATAGACCAAAATATGTGGATTAATTTTTTTATTTAATGAATCATTTAAAAGTTTACGTTCACCTAGCATATCATCTCGTATTTCCCAGGAATTCCGTATTCGTCTGCAAAAGGAAATATAATGTCCTATTGAATTGTGTTCGATTGGTCCCATATACTGTACGAATCCAGCTAATATATACTGCTGTTTCTGAATCAATATTTTTTCTGGTATATCTTGAAGTACCGTCTGTTCATTGTGATGTTGGCGAAACTGTTGAACAATTTCTGACATTTCAGTTTTTTATCCAAGAAATATTGTTCCACAAAGGTTTCAATGTACTCTTTCAAACATAGCTCAATAATTTCATCATAAGGAATTTCAATCAAAGTATAATCTTTCTTCAAAATTCCACAGTGAGGACACATGCCAGTTTCGATTGCTGATGGAGTTACTTTAAACAACTGATTTATAATTGATCCAATATTAATTGCGCAGTTTAAAATACTGCAGTTATCGCTATTTATTATATTCATTAAAATTAGAGCTCTATCTTTGTAGAAATTTCTTGTAAAACCAGCTGTTGCATAATTTTTTATGAATGAAAATATTTGTTCATCATTATTGATATCATTTAATTTTAAAAAATAATGCCTGTTATCCATGTAAGCTGTAGACATTATTTCCACTATGGAATCAAATGCACATGTATTTCGAATTTCCATTAATCTTGTCCCAATATATAGAGCAGACTGAATGTTACCATTCCTTATAATAGAATTTTGTTTTTTTCTGATGGGTCGATTATGTATGAAAGATATTTCTGGACAAGGTGTTAGGTATTTCCCTCTTTTTTTATTATTTTGCTTTAGTGAAATTTTTAAGTTTTCTTCATCTGCATTCGTATTATTGGAATGGCCACATTTTTCTAAAACGGTTTTTTCGCAATAAGTATCCAATAATTTTTCTAGTTTATTGATTTCATTTGTCTTATTTTTGTTTCTCCAATTCTCTTCTGCGGACAGATAGCCAAAATTATCATCAAAAGCTTCCCAGGTCGTACTTGTTTTTGCAGTTTTCTCTTTATTCAAATTATATAACTCATAATTTTCTGTATTATGACACGCTTTAGGTAAAACTTCTTGCTTATTCGTAGAAGAAAACTTAAAAATTTCACTAAAGCAAAATAATAAAAAAAGAGGGAAATACCTAACACCTTGTCCAGAAATATCTTTCATACATAATCGACCCATCAGAAAAAAACAAAATTCTATTATAAGGAATGGTAACATTCAGTCTGCTCTATATATTGGGACAAGATTAATGGAAATTCGAAATACATGTGCATTTGATTCCATAGTGGAAATAATGTCTACAGCTTACATGGATAACAGGCATTATTTTTTAAAATTAAATAATATCAATAATGATGAACAAATATTTCATTCATAAAAAATTATGCAACAGCTGGTTTTACAAGAAATTTCTACAAAGATAGAGCTCTAATTTTAATGAATATAATAAATAGCGATAACTGCAGTATTTTAAACTGCGCAATTAATATTGGATCAATTATAAATCAGTTGTTTAAAGTAACTCCATCAGCAATCGAAACTGGCATGTGTCCTCACTGTGGAATTTTGAAGAAAGATTATACATTGATTGAAATTCCTTATGATGAAATTATTGAGCTATGTTTGAAAGAGTACATTGAAACCTTTGTGGAACAATATTTCTTGGATAAAAAACTGAAATGTCAGAAATTGTTCAACAGTTTCGCCAACATCACAATGAACAGACGGTACTTCAAGATATACCAGAAAAAATATTGATTCAGAAACAGCAGTATATATTAGCTGGATTCGTACAGTATATGGGACCAATCGAACACAATTCAATAGGACATTATATTTCCTTTTGCAGACGAATACGGAATTCCTGGGAAATACGAGATGATATGCTAGGTGAACGTAAACTTTTAAATGATTCATTAAATAAAAAAATTAATCCACATATTTTGGTCTATACAAATTATGAAGATTAGTCGAATTAATCTTTTTAAATACTGTTCGAATTTTTCATAAGTAGTTGTTTAATGTAGTGCACAGAAAGAAAACATATTTTCTTAATAGCTAATGATCATTTGATCGGATTTTCAATTTGATCATAAGATCAAAAGATTTCAAGGTGTTCGCTTTCTTAACAATTGAAAATTATTTAAATTGTAAAATACGAAAAAGAAAGTTTTGATATTAAATTATAAATATTAAAATATTTGTCTTTTCTGAAACTTAAATTTCAATGGGTCTACGAGACTTCGAATTGTTCAATTGTTAAAATAGTAACGAAATGATTCATGAAAGAATACCTTTTGAAAAATGTGTTAATACACGATTGGATTTACTTCTATTTCATGTGTTTTTTAGTGCTTTTAACAATCTGTCTTTATCTCATTTCATTTGTACATACTTTACATATGTTCTTACTTGTATTAGAGTAATTATTTAACACATTTATTTGGTTACAACATTGTGAAAAAAATACCTTTCTATTTGTAATTGCTAAAATTCTAATAATGATTAAGACCCGATTGTAAATAGTATTGGTAAGTTTTGTGCAGTTTGTTTGAAATTGTTTTCTCCATTGTTTTTGCATAAATTAAAGTTATGTCAGTTTGAGAATGTAATTTAATATAGTGATAAGATATGTGTTTCTATTTTGTATATAATTATTTCTATATTTTACAAAAATCAATGTTTTTAAAAATAAAATGCTTAAATGCTAATGAAGAATTCTTAGCTACTCTTAGATTTGAGAATTTAATTTAATATAGTGATAAGATATGTGTTTCTATTTTGTATATAATTATTTCTATATTTTACAAAAATCAATGTTTTTTAAAATAAAATGCCTAAATGCTAATGAAGAATTCTTAGATAGTAAAGCTAAATAATACTTGTTATTGTATGCTAATTTAATATATAACTAATTTTATGTACCATGGCTAGAGAAGAATAACTATTTACTATCTATATATATATAATATTGATGAGAGCTAATACACTACTGGAGAAAAAGGTGTTATGGTTGGTTTCTAAAATAACTTTATTGCTATGAAACTATTTCTACTCTTTTATAGAGGAAATATGTTAAATTTTATATATCATTATTGAGAAAAATGTTTTTAAACAGTATAACTACTTAATAATTGTTTTAGAAATGTTTTAGATTTACTACATCTTATTAAACTTTTATTTTTCTACTTGTAAAACAATTTTAAAATAACATTGCAGAAAATAAAGATACGATTAATGTGAACAAAACTAATACATATAGTTTTTAGCATTCCTCGTTTTTATGGATTATAATCATTGCATTTGAAGTACATAGTCATTTTGGAATTTATTTTTAAAATTTTTATATTGCAAGAAAAAGTTTTTGATCATTACTACGTTTAGATGTCAGCTATAATTAAAATATATTATATTGATATCGCTAAAAGAAAGACTGAAATAAGAATTGTCGGAAAAACTTCAAGGTCGTCATTTGTAGTCAAAAATGTTGTGCAGTTGAACGAGTTGAACGAGTGCAGTTGAAATTTGTTATTTTCCTGAATTTTGAGGACTAACTTCACGCCAGTTTTATCTTTAGGAATATGTCCAAAATAAGGGTGGTCAAAAAAAAATTAAAGGGTGGTCATTTGTGGTCAAACGAGTACAATATAAAAATTGGATTTTTATATATTTTTCGAAAAAATGCGAAGTTAGCCCCCGAATTTAATTTTTGGGATTGTGTCCAAAATAAGGGTGGTCAAAAAAAATTAAAGGGTGGTCATTTGTGGTCAAAAAGTGGTCAAACGAATACAATATAAAAATTTGATTTTTATTTATTTTCATGAAAATGCGAAGTTAGCCCCCGAATTTAATTTTTAGGAATATGTCCAAAATAAGGGTGGTCAAAAAAAATTAAAGGGTGGTCATTTGTGGTCAAAAGGTGGTCAAACAAAAACAATATAAAAATTGGATTTTTATCTATTTTTTGAAAAAATGCGAAGTTAGCCTCCGAATTTAATTTTTGGGATTGTGTCCAAAATAAGGGAGGTCAAAAAAAATTAAAGGGTGGTCATTTGTGGTCAAAAAGTGGTCAAACAAAAACAATATAAAAATTGGATTTTTATCAATTTTTTGAAAAAATGCGAAGTTAGCCCCCGAATTTAATTTTTAAGATTATGTCCAAAATAAGGGTGGTCAAAAAAAATTAAAGGGTGGTCATTTGTGGTCAAAAAGTGGTCAAACGAATACAATATAAAAATTGGATTTTTATATATTTTTCGAAAAAATGCGAAGTTAGCCTCCGAATTTAATTTTTAGGATTATGTCCAAAATAAGGGTGGTCAAAAAAATTTAAAGGGTGGTCATTTGTGGTCAAAAAGTGGTCAAACGAATACAATATAAAAATTGGATTTTTATATATTTTTCGAAAAAATGCGAAGTTAGCCTCCGAATTTAATTTTTGGGATTGTGTCCAAAATAAGGGTGGTCAAAAAAAATTAAAGGATGGTCATTTGTGGTCAAAAAGTGGTCAAACGAATACAATATAAAAATTTGATTTTTATTCATTTGGCGTGAAAATGCGAAGTTAGCCCCCGAATTTAATTTTCAGGATTATGTCCAAAATAAGGGTGGTCAAAAAAATTTAAAGGGTGGTCATTTGTGGTCAAAAAGTGGTCAAACGAATACAATATAAAAATTGGATTTTTATATATTTTTCGAAAAAATGCGAAGTTAGCCTCCGAATTTAATTCTTGGGATTGTGTCCAAAATAAGGGTGGTCAAAAAAAAATTAAAGGGTGGTCATTTGTGGTCAAAAAGTGGTCAAACGAATACAATATAAAAATTTGATTTTTATTCCTTTGGCGTGAAAATGCGAAGTTAGCCCCCGAATTTAATTTTCAGGATTATGTCCAAAATAAGGGTGGTCAAAAAAATTTAAAGGGTGGTCATTTGTGGTCAAAAAATGGTCAAACGAGTGCAGTTTGAATTTTTTATTTTCCTCATTTTCGGGGGCTATCTTCGCATAGCTCATTGCAAATAATTCTGAAAGGTAATTCATATTGACGCAGTCCTAGGACTACACCCGCGAATACCTTCCGAAGTTAACAAAGAACGAATTTGCAGTGCATGGAACTGAGTTAAATATGCAATTATTGAGTAAACTTGACATGTGGTATAATTTTGGAAGATAATTTTATAGGATAGTAATTTTATTCATCGTATTATTTTTATTTATTTTTATTTATCATATTTCACTTGGATTATTTGCTGTCGTTGCGGATACCACAGCAGAGCGAGACTAAATTCTTATCAGTTTTTGTCAGTTATATCAGTTATAACGGATCAAGTGGTTGCAAGATGTACATTATCTTTGAATTATTTTTACAGGAAACATGCAATTTTCTACCGATAATAACATGTTTATTGAAATAAAACCAGGGGTCTGTTTAGAAGAAATTTGGGTCCGTTAACGGACCCTTCACAAAATATCTTTTCATAAAAACGGACCCTTCACAAAATATTAACTTAAAAACGGACCCTTCACAAAATATTTTAACTTAAAAACGGACCCTTCACAAAATGATTTTTCTTTTAATCGGACCCTTCACAAATTTGTTAATCTACATTATTATTTTGTTAATCGAATAAACCCTTTCCAGGGCAGAAAACAAGAAAGATGGATGTAAACGAATTAAGTTTTGTCTTCGGCAAACGATTCTTCCATTATTCGTCCAAAATTAATATTCTGCGTTCAGCAGTATAGGCTAAATACCAAATAATGTATGTTGCATCTCTAATTTAGAAGCAGCAATTGTTTATTTTTTAAAATTATAATTTTTTTAATTATAATTTTACAGTGTTGAGCATAATCTTGTATGTCTTTACAATTTAAAAACTCCTTGAAAAAAATTTTTTTTGCAATAACGGACCCTATTTGCACAAATTCATAAAAGCGGACCCTGGTTGAAAGAATGTGAGTAATTTTTTCACAATTTCACGAAAAACGGACCTTTCACAAAATGTCTGGACAGACCCCTGAAAACTTATTGTGAATTCTAAAAGCTAAGACAGTTGCTAAAATTAGAAAAATTATAGCTTTGATACTATCGGTTACCACGTTTAATGATAAATACAACATAACCACCTGTACTTAGCTGGTAGTGAGTGTTATATTTTCAGTGTTAAAAAAACAATATTTATTTTTTAGAATTTCTATACAATGCTCTTCAAATAATTGTAATTAGTAATTCTGAATAATAGTTACAACCCAATTAGTGACACTTTCTAATGTTACATTTGCTTAGTGATTGGGCATTATCATTAATAATATTTTTTTTAATTTATACAATTGATTAATCTATGTCAAATAAGCCATCTCGTAATACGTGATATTTTCATATTACGCTTGTTTTGTGACAAGTCATAATTATAAGCAAGTCAGTCCTGTAAACAATACAGTCTCTTACAATTTTTACATCGAAAAACCAGTATTTATTAATTATTCCTTTTTTGCAAGATAACTCGATCACGATTTTTAATCTCTGATAGCATTACCGAAAAAAGTAACAGGCTTCTTTTATTATACTCTATTTAAACAATGCAAATGGATAATGTGTGCTTCCAAGTTCATCAAAAGTTGGGCATCAGGTTAAGAAAAAAAAAATTGTATCACGAATTGGTATTTCTTGCATAACTACTTTTGTTTATTACCATGGAATTTGTAGCTCCCAGCACTTTCTCGCTTAGTTGAAGCTATTCTCTTCACCGACTAATTCGCTTTTTTCTTGAAAGTAAACTTAAGACCAAGTGTTCGAAGCTTTCAATTTTTACTAGCCTATTTTGACTTGGAACTGTTTAATACATCTTAATTGCATTAGCAAATTGCATATATTTCTAAAATGCATATTTGACTAAGTATTTTTGGTTCGAGATTTTTTTTTCATTGAAAAAGAAATGCTCCTTCTAAAATTCTTCGAAGCTTAAAATTTTTGTTTTTGTAATTACTGTTTACTTGAGATAAAATTTTGAAGGCAAGTGTAATTATCAATAAATAGTTATTGTAATTGAAAATATTTAGTTTACCACTCATTTAAGCCAAGGGAGTTAACGACCTTCAAAGTAATTAGTTTTATGAGGAATGTTTCACTTGCAAAACTAATTAGTCTAGAATCAAAATATATCACAATTTGTCTTTTTAAATTTGTATTGATTCATTTTAAACACAGCGAAATGCTCAATTCGGAACAATTCCATTTCTATATAATATATCTTTAGTTCGTCATTTCTTATTGCATTAAAAAAATCATAAATTTTTTAATGCAATAAGAATTTAAAAAATGTCTTGAATTAACAGACTTTATGGTTCGATACGATCTTAGGACACAAAAGCATTATCTTTTCAATATTTTTTTAAAGGTGCGAAAAAATTACTAAAGCTTAGTCAAGTTTTTGCTTCCAGCTTACTTGGACTGAAACCTTGAAAGGCAACTGACTTTTTCAAATTTTCCCTTTGGGATTTCTGCACTAAGCAGTTATTTATTCTTTCACTTGAGCCGATGTCTAGTGCTTCGTTAGTCATCATGAAATATACAGCTGTTCAAATGTGGGGTCTGTTGTGGGACGTTAGCATTCATGTCGGTTGGCATCTTCTCGCCAAGATGAATAACATTTTGCCACCACTTGTGACGGGTGTTAGTCGCCATTGTCGGTCATTTGGGATACATTTGTTTTTATGTTCTATTTTAAGTAAAATCTATTGAGTCATGAGGATATTTATTTGTCTACTATTTCGCATGTTCCTTTTAAGTTTTTTTCCCCTATGAAAAGTAATATTCGCTCTCAGTATAATCGAGTGGAGATTCAAATTTCTTTTCTTTTCCTTTTTTTTAATATAAGGGTAGTCCGTTAATGAAGTCACACTCTGTCACAAAGTGTCACACTTCACCGTACTCCCTACCCTCTTGTCACATGTCAGTGTCCCTTTATTTTAGATTATTCACGAGCAACATTACGCTACGTTATGTACCGTGTTTCAAATTTTGTAAACTTCAACGATGTGTTTTAAAACTGCGTGTCTGTTAACTTCAACGATGTGTTAAAAATGATGATTATACATATTTTTTGATTTAACAAAATAAATAAATTAATGTAATAGTATTTTATTTGTTAATTTTAAATTTTTTACTTTAACCGAAATATTGTCACATTTCTTGTTAGCTTCTCCTCCGTGTCACAAAATTTCTCTAATTCAAGAAACTCTAAGTTTGACATTATTTGTCTACGGCTCCTGAAGAAGCATCGTTGATAAAAGTAATTTCGTAATTTTATATTATATTTAAAAATTAAAATACCTAGGCGTTAAAGCTAATTGGCTATTATAAGCGTGATTATTTTGATAAACATTCCATGAAGCATTCTTATTTGTAGTGTCGAAGCATTTGTTCAGTGTTGTATGCGAGCAACGCCCTCTGTGTAAAAAACGAGAACTAGTGTGTGTATTACCAACCTCGAAAGAGGCAAGTGTGTAAATTCAATGTGCAAATAAAATAACAGTCCGCTGCGTTAATATGTGTTTTGTGTCTCATGTTAAGAGAAATAACATGGTCCTTACCCGAGCCTGAGCGGGTAAGCGATCTATGGACGAGAGAATTTTGTGAAAATCAAGCTAAAATTAGTGCAAAAGATTCAGTGAAAAGTGTACGTGTACGATCGAGAATCTAAACCGAAACTTAAGTGCGTCTAACAGCGATCTGAGAAGGTAGGTGAAAGTTAAATTTATATTTAAGTGAATTAAACTATAAACATGTCTTTGACTAAATTAAAAAAAGACGAATTAAGACTCGTCGCAGAAGAATTAAACTTAAATGTACCGGAGGGTGCAAAAATTGCCGATTTAAAAACTTTAATTGAAAACAGCGAAGTGTATAAAACAGATCAAGAGCTATTTAAATGCGCATTGGATTATGCTATAGAGGAAGTAAAAAATAAAAAGTCCGATAGCGAATCTAAATTAGAATTTGAGCGAATTAAATTAGCCGATAGTGAATCTAAATTAGAACTTGAGCGAATTAAATTAGCGCAATTAGAAAAACAATTAGCGCTAGCTAATGTTCAAAAAGAGTTACCGCATAATTCCGTAATCGCAAAAGAAAGTGTTTCTGAGCATCCGAATAATATTAATATCGAAACTTTATTAAAATCGGTAAAAACCTTAACTATACCTGTACCCTCACGAGTTGAATCTTATAATTTATTTTTTCAGTCGCTGGAAAAAGCATTCAAAACAAAGGAGGTTCCCGAAGAATTTAAATGTGAAATTCTTTTAAATATTTTAGGTGAGAGAGCTAACAATTTAATGGTTCACATTTCCGAAGAAGAGTTAACTAATTACGATAAACTCAAAGATTTAGTACTAAAAGAATTTTCCCCTACACCACAAGAATGCTTTAATAAATTCCAAAGAGCACAAAAAATAAATTCAGAGAATTATGTACAATTTGCGTCAAGGTTAAGTGCGACGTTTGAATATTATTGTCAATTACGTAATGTAAATGATTTTAAATCCGTCTGTGAGTTAATAGTATCGGATAAAATAATGAGTACTCTCGATAGAGAATTGATGACTCATATTAGTGTAAAACAGGGAGAAAAGTATTTTAAACCACATGAATTGGGGCGTGAGTGTGATATTTATTTATCTTCGAAAGGCAAAAGCAAAAATGAAACATTTTCGAAATCTTTCAGTGGAAATACTAAGCGTTACGAATTTAATAAACAAAATAGAGTTAATAATTCGAGTGTACAGAGAGGAGCAACAAATGTATTTTTATCTGAAATAAAAAATGATAACTGTGTATTATGTAAAAACAATGAGTCTCATGCTTTGCAATTTTGCCCCCAATTCAAAAGAATGTCTGTGCACGATAGAGTAGAGTTTATAAAAAATAATAGACTATGTTTTAAGTGTTTTTCCCCCAGATGTGAAGTTAATATATGCAGAATGAGAAACTGCGTTCTATGTAAAAAGGCTCATCACAAACTTTTACATTATCCGAGGGAAATTAAAAACAATTCCTCCACTCCCAATATGGCGCCAATTAATGATCAAAATAAATCACAAACAACCGCGTTTAATGTAAGTGCTGAATCATTCGTTCCGAGAGAAGACACTACTCAAATAGTGGCGACCGCATGTTTTAAAAACAAATGCTTATTAAGTACGGCATTAATCCTCGTAAGGGATAAATATTCGGAATGGCAGATGTGTAGAGCGTTACTGGATTCGGGTAGTGAAACCTGTCTAATTTCAAATGAATGTGCTAATAAATTGCAACTTAAGAGTGAAAAAATAAATACATTGATTTCTTGTTTAAACGATACTTCTATGATAGTAAATGGATGTGTTAAAGTGGCGATTTCAAATAAAAACAAATCTTTTGAAAGAGAATTAGATATGCTCATAGTTAAAAAAATCACAGAATTTATTCCGAATAAAACTTTAAATATAAATGTCGATTTTTCAAATTTCGTGGAATTAGCAGATGACACTTTTAATATTCCGGGAAAGATAGATTTATTATTGGGTGCAAATATATTTTACGAGTTGATAAAGTCGGAAAGAATTAAAATTAAAAATTCGCAATTGCTTTTGGTTAATAGCGTATTTGGGTATATAGTGACCGGAAATTTAGATTCAATAAATGAACCAAAGGTTCACTGCGGTTTGATTCGTGATGAGGACTTAAATAAAACACTAGAAAAATTCTGGCAAATAGAAAATGTCGAGGAAACAATAACAAAGAGTAAAGAAAACTTAATTTGCGAGAAACACTTTGAGGATACTCATTTTAGAACAAGGGAAGGGAAATATGTTGTTTCAATGCCCCTAAAGGAAGATCCCTCATGTTTAGGAAACTCAAAAGATATAGCCCTCAAACGTCTCAGATCGCTGTGGAATCGCTTAGCTAAAGATGAAATTTATTTAAATTTATATCGTGATTTCTTAAAAGAATATGAGAAACTGGGACACATGAGAGAGGTTACTAGAGAAATTGAACCAGAGGTAACATATTATGCTACACATCATGGAATTTATCGTCCAGAAAAGTCCACGACAAAACTTCGTGTTGTGTTTAATTGTTCTTCAGTAACTGATAAGGGAATATCCCTTAATGATATTCAGTATAACGGAGGAGTGATTCAGGAGGACTTATATACTCAAATGCTAAGGTTCCGCACATATACATATGCCTTTACAGCGGATATCAAAATGATGTATCGAACAATTTTAATCAATCCAAATCAGTGTAATCTTCAGAGAATCGTGTGGTGTGAAAATAAAGATGAACCGCCAAAAATATACGAACTATCTACCGTTACTTACGGCACGGTAAGCGCACCTTTCTTAGCGCAAAGAACACTTAAACAGCTTTCAGTTGACGAACAAGCCAATTTCCCCATGGCTGCTCCCGTCCTGCAAAATAATTTTTACATGGATGACTGTTTGTGCGGTGCAGACACATTAGAGGAGGCAACTGAGCTCAAGCAACAATTAAAAGGGATTTTGCAAAGTGCTGACATGACACTACACAAGCTCTGCGCCAATCACGTGAAACTAGCACCAGATTCTGAATGTGATTATAATTTTGCAACGTTAATAGAGACAAAAACTTTAGGTGTATCCTGGAAACCAATTTTAGATTGTTTTCTATTCAGAGTAAAGGTATGCTTGGAGAATTCTTACACAAAACGTGACGTTTTGTCCACTATTGCCAAGCTCTTCGACCCGATTGGTCTAATGGCACCGGTAATAGCAAAGGCAAAGATTTTCCTTCAGCGTTTGTGGAGAATCAAAATGGACTGGAATGACTCTTTACCAGATGAAGAATATCGAGAGTGGCATCAATTTCTAGTGTCTTTAGAGAGCATCAACAATATAGAGATTCCAAGACGCATCTTCATCACTATTCCAAAAAGTGTAGAAATCCATGGCTTCGCTGATGCATCTCAGCAATGTTATGGTGCAGCAGTCTACTGTAAATCTAAAAATTCAGTGAATGAGACTTTGGTTAGTTTGATAACGAGCAAATCAAGAGTTGCGCCTATAAAAAGTCTGACTATCCCAAGACTTGAGTTATGTGCTGCTGTTCTTCTGTCAAAACTTGTGAAACGAGTGGTTGCTGCGTTAAAGTTAGAAACTGTTGAAATATACCTTTGGACAGACTCTATGATAGTTCTAGCGTGGCTTCAAAAAGAACCCATAGATTTAAAAACCTTTGTTCAAAACAGAGTGGCCACAATACAGGAACTATTTCCTAATCAGCGATGGAGACATGTACCAACTGATGAAAATCCTGCAGACTTAGTTTCACGAGGTGTTGATCCTGATAAACTTCCGCATAACAACTTATGGTTTCATGGTCCGATGTTTCTTGCCGAAAATGACTATCCAAATCGAACTATAAATTGTAGTGAGAAACACAATGAGTACTATTCAGAACTGAGAAACTCCACCAATGGAGACTTTGAGGACTTTCCGTCTGTGCTTAATATCCATACTAATAATTTTATAAATGATTTACTTGATTTAAGCAATAACTATATAACTATTTTACGTGTTGTGAGTTTTCTTTTCAGATTCATTTACAATTGTAAAAATCCAGATGTAAGAAAAATTGGTCCCTTGTTAGTAAGTGAAGTAAATGCAGCTGAAATTTGGTTGATAAAATGTTTACAACGAAGTGAGTTCCCAGAGGAAATCAAAAATTTGGAAAAGGGTAAGCCTATTCCAAGGAACAGTAAGTTGTCTTCCTTGTGTATTTTTCTAGATGAAAATAAGCTGATGAGAGTTGGTGGTAGATTATCTCTGTCTGACTTGCCTGTTAATTCTAAGTTCCCCATCATTTTACCGGGTAAGAATTCTTTAACCACCATGATTTTGAGATATTGTCATTTAAAATATTTGCACTTGGGACCACAAGCATTATTATATCAAGTTCGACAAAAGTTCTGGCCTCTTAACGGTAGAAATAATTGTAGGAAAATTGTACATAGTTGTATCACATGTTTTAAAAACAAACCTGTTATGAGTAATCAAATAATGGCTGATCTACCAAAGGAGCGTACAAGACCTAATTATCCATTTAACATCACGGGAATTGATTTTTGTGGCCCATTTTCTATTAAGTTCAAAAACCAGAGAAAAGGGGTCACAAATAAGGTTTATGTTGCTGTTTATATTTGCTTGTGTACCAAGGCAATACACTTAGATTTTGTAACTGATTTAACGTCTCAATCGTTCATTGCCAGTCTAAAACGTTTTTTTGGGAGACGGGGCAAGTGTTCAAAAATCATGACCGATAATGCAAAAACATTTATCGGTGCTAACATTGAGATTAAAAAGTTAAGGAAAATGATAAATTGCCCAGATGAGACGTTAACTAGTTATTTTACTAACGAAGGGATTGATTGGAAATTTATCCCACCAAGGTCACCAAACTTTGGGGGAATTTGGGAGGCTGGTGTGAAGTCGTTTAAGTTCCACCTAAAAAGAGTAATCGGCAATCAAAATTTAACTTTGGAAGAATTTTTAACAATTTTGACTGAAATCGAAGGTGTTTTGAATTCCAGACCTCTCACTCCACTTTCACCGGAGTTTGATGAATTTGAAACTCTATCACCTGGTCATTTCTTGATAGGTAGGCCCATCACCTCACTCGCTGAACCCCAACTAATAGATATAACTGAGAATAGGCTTTCTAACTGGCAAAAGATTAATAAGTATAGTCAGAGAATATGGAAGTTGTGGAAAAGAGACTACCTTAATAATTTACAGGAACGTAATAAATGGAAATTTGAAAAGAATAATGTAGAAATAGGAACCCTGTGTTTGATAAAGGAGGAGAATTTACCATCTACACAATGGTTAGTAGGACGAATTGTTGAGGTGATGCCTGGCCATGACAGAAAAATAAGAGTAGTGAAGTTAAGTTTACCTAATGGCAAACTACTTCAAAGAAATGTTCGTGACATTTGTATTCTTCCCATAGAGTAATTGTGTAAATGAAAAATTAGCTTTAGTTTTATATCTCAATGTATTTTATATTACAATGTTAATTGTATTTAGTGATTTATATTATTGAATATAACAATGATTGCCTGGTTGAACCAGTGCAATGTGGGGCGGTATGTTCAGTGTTGTATGCGAGCAACGCCCTCTGTGTAAAAAACGAGAACTAGTGTGTGTATTACCAACCTCGAAAGAGGCAAGTGTGTAAATTCAATGTGCAAATAAAATAACAGTCCGCTGCGTTAATATGTGTTTTGTGTCTCATGTTAAGAGAAATAACAGCATTCATTTCTTGACACATTCCATTTGTTTTTATTTACGAGAATATAGTTTAATGTTTGCTGAATGTTTCAACATATCTTAAATATTATGTATGAGATGCCATTAATAATTAGTTGACGTTTGGAATGATTCTAGTTATCTGCAAACGATTTTTAAAAAAGAGTGATTTGAAAAGTTTGCATTCATTGTTAAACAAGAATCTCCGCCATTTGCATCCGATATTAATGGATGATTTAATTATTAGTTGTGTTTTGGAACAAACCTAATTCAAACCGCAAATAATTTTAGGCAAAGAAAAAAAAAGTTATATTTAAAGATCGTCATCCCCATTATATTGTCGAAGTAGATAATGATTCGTTTAGTAATTGCAGGTTAACACACGATTTAGAAAAAAATTCCTATTTTAAAAATTTTTTTCAAGATATTTGTTCTCTTAAAATACTTTGTTCATTATAAATACAAAAATGCTTCCAATCATATCGATTGACAAATTTCTTTTTCCCATTTTAAATAAAAAAAATAATTATTTGACTTTTTTTTTTCATTCTAGATATTTTTTTTAAAAAATATATTATACAGGGCGTGCGAATTTTCCATTCTGAATTCAATTAAATGTTCCAACCATTAAGTGTCAGTGTAACAAATACCTTTTTAATATAACCATTGTAAATATTTGACGAAGAGTCAAAGTTGAATTCCTTGTCTAAAAAAAAAATTTTTTTTTGAAGTCAAGGAAATAGATATTACGCAATAAAAGCAACAACCGCTCTTCCAACTTTGACAAGGCGTTTAACGAAGCGTGTTTGCAACGGAAAAAGTAGTCTTCAACCGGATGCGTAAGTGTTTTACACCTGCACTAGATTTAAATTTTTCTTCTTTGTAACAGTTTTGGGGTTTTCGTAAGTGTTTTAATACTGGTGTTTTTAGCATGCAATTTTTAACTTCTTAAAAAAAAAAAAGGAACTTCATTTAGTTTGGCGTAAGGCCAAAAACATAATCAAAATTGTTGATATCTTTAAACATATTAGTGCAAAGCAGGAAGTGTCTTTTATGAATGTTGGAATTGCCAGAAAAGAAAGTTAAAAACTTACTTAAATAAATAAATGGATTTGTTACTTTTACTTTCATCGAATAATGTTCTCCACGTCTTTGCCTCCTTTCAACTTCAGTGATAACAGCTTTTGATCGACATTTTTTTAATTCATACATCCATTTTAAAAAGCAACTCGTTAAGTAAAGAAAAAAAAGAAGCTTTGACGAGTGTTTTTTTTCTTCTGGAAATCTGTTGTACCCAATCGCGTGTTTACGTTTGTTTTTCTTTATTTTAAGTGAAGTTTTATTTTTGTTTATTTCTTTTTATAAACGTACAAAAAATAGTGGGCGAAAATGTCAGACAGCTAGTTCGTTTTGCGGTGCTAGATTTGTCTCCCTGTTTCTCTTTTTGTTTTAATTGAGATTTTACAGATGTTTTTGGAGTAATGTGTATAGTTTTCTAACTTAGTTAAATTAATGTCGAATCTTAAAAATTTCATATTTCCTAATATACCTCAACATTTATTTATTTATTATTATTATTTTCTTTTTGAAAATTTTTTACGGGCATTTCTTATAAATCAAATCTGCTAGATTTTAACTAGGTATACATATATATTAAAATAATTCCCAGATTTTATAAGTTTTAAAACTGAAGTTATCTTGTTTACCAGTATTCCATATTAATCTGTGTATTTTAGTTTCAAAAAGATTGAAATTGTCAAATAATTACCAAGATCGGTTAAAAATATGGTTATGTTTATCGGTTAAAAATAATTATATCTACTAGACATAAGTTTAACTCCTTGTTAACACACGTTAATTTAACAGAAATAAAGCACAATAACTAAACTATAACAGAAATAATCAGCGGTCCTATATCGGACACACATAAGACAGCTACGGCAAATTTATAATGTCAGTCGGACTTAGTAGAGCAAGGATTGCGTCCCTTAGTGCCATGTCCACGTTTAACTTAAGATAGCATGCATCCTAAATGCCATATTGAAGTTTCCCACTTGAATATAATGCGTCCATGTCATTTAACGAAATTCAATGTGTGATAAAATACTAATTCGATTTTATTACTTCATATGATCATGAAGCTCTACACTGAAATATAATAAAGGATTTGAAAGCCTCATTTGTTGAATATCCGATTCAAATTTAACATAAAACATAAGATTTAAAAAGGTGGAAGTATAGGACATAAAGGGTATTTGTGCATTGGACCTTGAATAATAAAATTAATTTGTTTTTACCAAAACTAAATGTATTTTTTTAACTCGTGAAGTTCAAGTTTTGACTACATTGAATCGATCACGTCCAAGTTGCAAGGTACGTAAAGTTTCTTTCATATGGAATAACTATGTGAAATTGAGAATCGTTCATTGATTTTAAGAATTTTCATGTATGTAGAAAAATCGTCCGCAATTGGCGATTTATTTAAAGAAGTATTTAGGCTATTTATTGGAGATCCAGACAATTTTTATCAGCAGGATAATATATATAGTTAAAAAATAAAATTTATTTTATGGTTATGAAATACAGCATGAAACACCGGTGTCATTTTTTCTCCGTTAAGGGTAAAAGCGTCCAAACACGGCTCGTTTTCGAACAATAATTTTTCAAATTTGCACTTATTGAGAAACGTTCATCATTGAAATTTCGTCTTTTTTTTTAAAATTTTATTATAATTTTTTTAATTTTTATGTTTTATTTTTTTTTATCAGCTATTAATAAATTTTTGAATATGAATGGAAAAAAAATTTTTTTTTTCAGAGTACTTTTTTAGACTTTATATTTTAGTACAAATATAATTCCAATTATATAACAGATTTTTTTTAGAAACTTTTAGAATGTTCTTTTATAATAAAAAAAATACTGGCATATATTTTTACTTGTAATTAGAAAGTTAAAAGAAAAATTTATAAAAAGGAACATCGGACGGAGTCCCATCTGCGTCAACAGGTTAAGCACTCAAACTGTGGCTTATTAATTTTTTTCTTGACGTAAGACGTTCGAAGATGATAAAAAAAAAAACCGCTAATCCTGTTCCGTAAATGAGTCAAATTAGGGAATCCCTGTCCTACTTAAATTCTTGCGTTTCACCTTGGCAATGGAAAATAGTTTTCTATTTAACACCAAATAGTTTTTTTAAAAACTTTCCTAGAAACCTGTAGAGGAATCCGACATTCCATTGCGTGCATTGAGCAGAATAATCCATTGAGTATGACCTTTGGCGCAATAAAATGAAAAGCGTGGTGAAACTATAACAATAAATTTCATTTCAAAAAGCTAGGGATTCGCCGTAAATTTGTTGAAGGTGAAGAAAGAAGAGGAAAACAATTCTCAAATTCCGAAACCGGAAATTTCCCATCGCTTCGTCATGTCCTATCTTTTTAACTTCCGTTTGTCTGTTCAGCTGTCCTGGTTAGTGAATGTTTGCTGCTCATTATAAAAAGGAATCCAGTCAGACCATATATGGAAAAGGCATTTCTATCGGTCTCATTTGAATATCTTAAGAACTGCTTACTCTCTTTGATCGGCTATGTGATATTGGAGGAATGTTAGGATTTTTCAAATTGTTTAGGTATTTTCTAAAAGAAATACAGCTGCCATTAGAAAAAAGAAATATATTTTTGTTAATTTTGCATAACTTGCAGTACTCACTAGTTCCTTAAAAATAATTATTTTAAGTTCGCTTCGAATTATGATCCTTAATTTGGTACTTTTCCATTTCGCCGGCGCAAGTTAATTCTATTATACAGGGTTATTCATAATTTCCTCCGCCTGTAAACGCCATTTTTCATTACTACAACTGGCTTCAGTGGTACATGTTTCTGCCATCTACCGACAACTGCTTAAATTAAAACTTTAATACTTTCGGAATAATTTCATATGTTCTTTTTTGTCATATTCGTCTTTGTTTTTTTACGATAACGCTTCGAAAACCCGGAGGGAATTATGAATAACCCTGTATATATATTAAATGTCCGTTACTCTTAAAAAAAAAAAAATTAAATAACTTGCGGCGCACAGTGACTTTGCATTGGCGACGTAATCGGCTGCTGTGATGAAATGAGCAAGTATCCTTAATTTATAAAACTAAAAATTTTAAGTTGCATTTTTTTTATTTTATTTCTCTACAAGTGTCAAATTATGAGGCTTAGGGTATAGAGCGTTTGTCCCAATGAGGTGACTCTTGTTCGAATCCTAGCGATGGCTTATTGATACGAATTCTGCTTCCGGCTCGCACTTACCCACATTACTAACATAAGATATCCTCAGTGGTAGGCGGATCATGGGTTAGAATCCCCTTGCCGATAATCTAATCGTGGAAGGTTTGCTTGGTTAACATTAATGCGGGTTAGTTCCATCAAAAAGTTCCACGAAGGCTAGTTTATCCAATGCTTGATCCAGGAGTTCCCTTGTCTTCTGGGATGGGTTCAAAATCACAAGGCTACGGAGTTGAGCATTGATAGTCGTGAACTCAGAATTAGGTCGGCTGTTCAACGCTGGTTTTGGACCATCCTGAATAACTTATGATCTAATCATCTTCACGTTCTAGGAATAAATCTTAATGGTTCGAGGGCTGGGGACCATAAATATGCTAATTAATGAGTGCAGACGATATTTTAAATTGCAATTTTTGACACAAAAACGTTTTTTCTCTGAATTCGTTCTTTCTCGACGGATTCATGATTGCCACAAAATGTAGGGGATATCCGCAATCTGAGAAATATGGTCCCTATAGTTTGGTCAGGAGAACGGTCCCACGTTTAGTCTCCATAATTTTAATTTTACTTTGTGCGCATTTCGCCATATCACGAAACATTTTAAGCGGATTGAAATATTTTTTGCACACAATTGGGTATACTATAGCCTACGTCACAGATCGTGTTAATCCTACTAAATTTAACTACAGGGTTCCCACGGTCCTTGAGAGTCCTTGAAAGTCCTTGAATTTTTTTTTGCTAAATTTAGGTCCTTGAAAGTGCTTGAAAAACGTCTTAGGACCTTGAGAAACTTGATAGGTCCTTGAATTTGTCCAATACTGCCGGCGGCCCTTTTTATAAAACACCCGCGGATCTTTCTCATTCTTTCTGTTTTGTTCCCAAGCTCTCTCACCTGGTTTTTAACGCCGCCATTTCTAACCGGGCCTAGCGTCTTCGTGTCTGCCAAGCGCGCGGAGCACAGCAGACAATCAATGCGTTCGGGGCGAGACTCCACTTCATCTTCTGTCGCATATGCTTAGATCTTCTTTTTTCTTATCAAAACTGGAATACTCTCGAATTTCGTAACAATATGTACCTTGTAGTTTTCAATAAATTTGCCGTTTTACCATCCGCACTTGTCCTTACGTTTGCGTCATTTCAAAACTTTATTGTAAAGCGTATTCGCAAAGGCACGACTTCGTATTTGTGTTATGTAGTTTAGACTAGTTATGCCTGGGAAGTGCTATTTTAATCCCCAATGGATGGATAATCAAGCTTATAAAGAATGGATTTTATCGATGCCCAAAAAGAAGTTCAGCGCCAAGTGCCGATTATACATGAAGGAGATCGATATCGCGAAAATGGAAGAATCTGCTCTGAAATCACACATGAAAGAAAGGTAAAACAAAAAAGCAGTCTCATGCCCTGAGTTCTCTTTTTCCAAAGACATCAACATCTAATTCATCTGGTGTAAATACTCCTTCAACATCGTGTGCCCCATGTGAAACAGAAACTTTAGTGGCCGAGGTAACATTGTCTTCTTATCTGGTCAAAAGGAATGTGCTTGATGCTGAAATTCTCTGGAGTCTGAAGTACATCACTAGTAATTATTCATGTAACTCCTGTGAAGGGATTAGTAAATTGTTCTCCAAAATGTTTGCTGATAGCTGTATAGCGAGACAATTTTTTTGTAGTGCCACAAAGTGAGCCTATTTGGGCTCTTTTGGATTGGCACTATACTTCAAAGGGATTCTTATAAATGAGCTGAAGAATGTTGATTGCTACACTGTACTCTTTGATGAGACGTTAAATCAGTCTCTACAATCTAAGCAGATGGACATTATGGTAAGGAATTGATAATAAAGTTTGCACTAAGTATCTTACCTCCCAATTTATGGGTCATGGAACTGCAGAAAATATTTTGTCCTCTTTTTACAAATGCATGGATGATGGTTAAAAGCTCTCTAAAATACTTCAATTATCCATGGATGGACCCTATGTCAATTGGAAATTCTATTAGAAGCTTCAGTGTGAATTAAAGGAGAAATATTCCCACCAGGTCATATTCATTGGCAATTGTGGATTACACATAACTAAGCCCTGGATTTTGATGACATTTGCATTTTTTTGCATTTTTGGACATTTTTTGTCTTTTAGAGCATTTTTTTAGATTTATAGGGCATTTTTCTTTAAATTTTGGAGCGTATTTTGCATTTTTAAAGGTTTTTTGTTAATTTTTTCCAATTTTTGTAATTTTTTATCAATTTTCATTATTACACTGGCTTCCAAACAATGAAGAAAATCTATAGGATTTTAACTGGTGAAGCAAAATCTTTTCAAATTGAGGAAGAATTGTCAGTAAGTGAGACCGTCTTTATCAAATACACACCTATAACATCAGTAGACGTTGAAAGAAGCTTCTGCAGGAATGAAAATTTACTTTCAGACAAGAGACGCTCGTTTACATTTCAAATTATCAAAAAACATTTAATAATCCAATGTAATTCTGATATTTAGTAATATTATGAGATGGAAGTTGTTATATCCAAAGTTTCTATACAAAATAAAAATATTTTGGTGTCAATAAATTTTCCTTTTTTTGCTATTTTAGGATATAAAACATATTTTTCAAACTTTAACGAACGTAGAACAAAGTATTGCATTGCTTTATATTTTTTAAATGACTCATAATAATTTTAAAGAGCAAAACATTTTTTTAATTCAATACTTTTACTTTATTTAAGGCATTTTTTGCGCAATTTTTGCATTTTTAAGGGCATTTTTTGCACTTTTTAAGTGCATTAGTTGAGATTTTTTGGGTCATCAAAATCCGGGCTCTACACATAACGAATAATGCTTTTAAACATGATGAAAATGGGATATGTTCCTTCTAATTTTTATTTTCAGAAAGAATTGTTGCTGCATAACATTTAGAGAAGGTTGTGTAAATTATGGATGAATAATTTCAGAAACGATGTTTAATAGAGGAGAGGAGGGGGTTATGGAATAGTCATGGAATATGGAATACCTAAGATTTAGCTCTGTCTTTCATGCAGCCTTCACATGGAAATACACAGGATTAAAGGATTTTACCATTAACACCTCATTACCATTAGTTATAGATTGTGCTGAAAATGATTTTGTGAATTAATATGTAAAACCAGTAGGGTTGTTTTTAAAAAAATATAAAATTTAGTCCATAATACATATACTCTCTTCTCTCTCTATATAGGCAAAGCATTTAGGTATTATATTTGAAATTAATTATTGCCACAACAAGCATTGTTGCTTCTAGTAAAATAGAAGAGAATAATTTTTAAAATTGGTCTTAGATTAAGGTCCTTGAAAATTTTGTTGAGGTCCTTGAAAAGTCCTGGAAAGTCCTTGAATTTCAATCTCATCATAGAGTGGGAACCCTGAACTAGTAAACAGCATTTTCTGCGAACCTGATTTCTAGCAACAAGTAAAAGCATCAAACGAAGTGTCGTGTTATAAGTCGCTACTCGCCAGGTTGGAATTGTATTAGTCTAGTTCCTTTGGAAATAATTTATATTGTTGTTTTATCAAAGTTTATGAATTTAGTAAGCATATTTAAAACTCAGTTTATTAATTAAACTAAAAGGTAAATGTTATTCCTAGTAAGTGGAAGTAGTTGTGCTTTTTTCATATTATACCCAATTATAAAATTTGTTTAGCCAAGGATAATTCCATGCAAAAAATAAATGTTAGTGAGTATTTATTATTTTATTCAATAATAGTCGAAAAATTTTTGAATTGTAAGGTAAACAATTTTTTACATTATTTTAAAGAATTTATTTTTAAAAGGCAAAATGTAAAATTTGATTTCTCACAAACTCTTCAACCTATATCGCTCAAATTTTGTACTTTGAAATTAAAAATTGTGTTCTTTAGAATAATGTAAAAAACTGTATGCCTTACAATTCAAAATTTTTTCGATTGTTATTGAACAAAATAATAAATATGTACTAAAAGTTATATTTTGCATGAAATTATCTTTGGATAAACGAATTTTATAATTGTGTGCAGAAATTTTGAATTCGCTTAGAATCTTTTCGATATATGATGAAATACGCAAAAAGTAAAGTTGACATTAATGGAACCGTCCTCCTGATCAAACTATTGGGACCATATTTCCCACATTGCTACCCCGGTATTTTGGGGGTCAAAAATCCGAATTTGTCTGGGAAAAAAATGATTATTTAGAGAAAGTATGCTTTTGCTCCTTATTTTATAATTTAAAATATCGTCTGCCCTAATTAATCATATTTGAGGTCACTTTTTGAACCTTTAAGATTGAGTCCTAGAATGGGAAAATCCGATCATTAGATTAAAAGTTATTCAGGGTTATTCGTTATCTATTTTGCACACTGTTGTAATCTTCTGCATAATTCATAAAAAATATTTATCCTTTTCAGTTCTTTCTGCATACAAAAATGTTTGCTATTATTATGGTTTTCGCTAATATTTTATGCATGAAAAAGAAAGCTAGATGAAATTATGTTTATTGAAAAATGTATCGGTTGGGGTAAACCAGGGGTCTGTCTAGACAAGGTCCGTTTTTGTAAAATTGTTAAAAAATTACTCGTAATTTGTGAATATAAAAAACGTTTAGTCACATTCTTTCAACCAGGGTCCGCTTTTGTGAATTTGTGCAAATAGGGTCCTTTATTGCAAAAAAACTTTTTCAAAGAGTTTTTAAATTGTAAAGACATACAAGATTACTGTATAATTATAATTAAAAAAATAAATTTAAAAAAATAAACAGCAATTGCAGCTACTAAATTAGCGATGCAACCTATAAATATTTGGTATTTAGCCAATACTGCTGAACTCAGAATATTCATTTCGGACGAATAAATGAAGAAGTGTCTTCCGAAGACAGAATTGTGAAGGGTCCGTTTTTACGGAAAGATAATTTGTGAAGGGTTCGTTAACGGACCCAAATTTCTTCTAAACAGACCCCTGGGTAAACCAAAAATGAAAAAATAAAATTTTATTAAACGAAACAGCATTGTTGCATAATTCCAATTAGCACTATTAAAACAACAAAAAATAAAATTTCATTTGTATGCTAATATGCTTTCTTTAAGTACTTGCTTTTATGACAAGCTAGTACACCCAAATGGTTGCGCTGGTGTATGTGGGTTGTTAGAAAAGGAGTGGATGCCTTTTAAAAGCTACTTCTTTCTACCAATTTGAATTAATATCAAATTTTTTAACGCTGTTGCGTACTTATTTACTGGGATAGCGTGGTCTGTAGGCGATTTTTTACACGGTACTTCATGCTGTTGCATTTATTGAAAGCTATTCGAACTGAATGCCTAAATAGACTTGAGTTACGTGCGATATGCGTGAGGTCTATTAGCTGATAATTCCATGGGTGTTACGGAAACTATCACCGAAAAATGCATGATTATAAGTATGGGCACGGATGTTATTTTTATTTACTTGTTTGCGTTTTATTTTTAAACTTTGGGTTTTACGATGCTTTCTGCAGTGGTAGGTGTATCTAAATGTATGGGTCTCTCTACTCTAATTTGGTGCTCTGATTCTTTGAACTTGGGAGTTCTTTGAAGGCGTGTCGCCAAATTTTTATGCAAAAATAGAAATAAATTTCTTTAAGAAAAAAAATAGTTTATATCAATTCTATTATAGAGCAGCTATTTAAAATTTTTAATGGCTGCGGAACCCTAAGTAGTCAAGTTTCTTCCAACGGAACCCCGACTTCATAATTGTGTACATATTTACCATTAAAAGATTACTTTATTTTGACTTTTAGATTTTTTACTTAATAATATGAATGAGATTTTTTTATTTATCGTTAACCTTAAATTAGGTTGTTTTATGTTCGTTAGTTGAATTCGCAGTCTTAAAGATTAATCTAATCTAACTAGAAATTAGTTTTTATTTTGCTATAAAAAACTGTTACGAATGTTTAAAATCATTATTAGGGAAACATATTTCTTTATTAAAGAATTCAGTTATTTTATTTTGATTTGAAAAGCTCTATGTAAAAATACATTTGCATGTTTTTATAAATGCATGGCCTTTTTATAATTTTTTATAATTGTTGAATATAATTTTGAATTTTAAAAAAATTAAAAAAAAAAATGTTTTTTTAAAAAAAAAGTCTTAACTCTCAGAGCCGCTTAAATCCTAGAGATACACGGAACACCATTATTTGGAATTCGCTGTTATAGAGAACTGTTATTTTCATTATTGACTGTTGATTAATTTTCATTATTAACTGTTCCGTTGATTTTGGGTTCCAGGAAGAAGAAAAATTGGAAATCCTTAATTTAAAGAACGCCGATAGCTTGTTATTTTATTATTATAGAGATTTTATGTTTTTGTAGAAGTAAGATTCTAAAATTATCAAATACTTCCCTAACTGTCATATTTAAATTTATGTAAAGTGTGCATTGGTTAGCATTTCATTTTGATTTAATACTTATGTTTTCAATCATAAACAGTTACTATTTTTTAGTTTTTTTTTTTATTTCTACTTCCGCTTCACAAACAACGCGTTGTCTTTCAATCGAGTTCAAATTTCCAACATCTTTTATTAAGGAAATTTATTTTTCGACTCAATTTCTTTGAAAATTTCTTTTTTTATCATTCTTTCACGAATACATTTTCATTTCAAATGAAATCATTACCATCATATATGAATCATTCTCAGAGTAAGGTTGATTTCCTTTTACTAAATCAAGTTTGAAAAAGTAGAAGAATAAGTTAAGATAGTTTGTTGTTTGCATGACTATTTTAGGCTGCATTTATTTTTTAATATTTTTTTGTTGAGTGTCTAGTCATCGCTTTAAATTTTACGTGCTGCATGTATGTTTATAAGCGAGAACACTGTAAAAAATGGATATTCCACAGGGGTCTGTTTGGAAGAAATTTGGGTCCGTTAACGGACCCTTCCCAAAATATTTTAACTTAAAAACGGACCCTTCACATAATGATTTTTCTTTTAATTGAACCCTTCACAAATTTGTTTATCTTCATTATTGTTTTGTTAATCGAATAAACCCTTCCCGGGGGGGGGGAAGAGAAAGACAGGTGTAAACGAATTAAGTTTTGTCTTCGGCAGGCGATTCTTCCATTATTCATCCGAAATGAATATTCTGCGTTCAGCAGTATAGGCTAAATCTATACATAATAATAAAAGCGGCTGTGTGTCTGTCTGTAATCACAATATATCGCCCCAGAAGCCTCGCCCAGGCACGAAACTTGACACAAAATTGTGTTTTGACATAATGAAGAAGTATTTTTTTTTCTTTTTCAAAAATTTGGATTAGTTTTTTAGTTATCAGTCATTTTGTAAGAAAATCTATGCTTTTTCGTCTTCAAATAAGAGCCATATTAAAAAAACTATTGAAAAATGCATATCTCTTAAAAATGTATGCTAATGCGAGCCTTACAATTGAAATATTAAATTTCGACAACTTAAACCAATAATATACGAAGAAATTAATAATTTAATTGCAAGGTTCGCATTTGTTTACATTTATCAAAGTGGAGAAAAGTTTAACTTTTGTATTAAAAATGCGGCAACATATTCCATACGTAAATAGAACGCTTTGCTTTGATTTATTTGTCGCTGTTCATAATTGTTATAATAAGTTTTTCTTCTTCTTTCCACGCTCTATTTTTTTTTTTTCTTAAGCGAAGACGATAATTTTTGTAGCAATGTAGAAATAGAAATTGAGACCATAAAAAATTATATAGAAATAGAAATTGATATCATAAAAAAATAATTCGTTTTTGGGGTAGACTATATTTGAGGGTGCCCCCGCCAAGTTGTGATCGAGGTTGATCGCCATGCTGAGCGATGTTGAAAACCAATCGTTATTCTGATTGGTTTAGATTTTAATCGTGATTCTGATTGGTTAAGAATTAAGCGTTGTTTTTAAATGTAATTTCAGAGATCCGTTAGTTCTACTTTGGATACTGGCTGGTAAGGTTACTCTTGCTTCTGGTACTAAAAATGAATACTGTCAATAAGACAAATCTTAAGTTTCTGTACGATTTGAATAACAAAGGAAAAAAAGTAGTGATTGACTGGTGTATGAATGAAGGTTTAATTAGTAATAGATATAAATGTCCTGTTTGTGGGAAAGATGTCTCTGGTTGAACGTAAAGATTGATCAGATGGATTTGAATGGGTCGTGTGAAAGGTTCAAATGCTCCCAACATAAAAAGATCTATTAGAAAGGGATCGTAGTTTAGACAGTACCTAACTGCAATTAGAGAATTCTGTGCACCAAAATCTGAAGATATTCAAGCTTAATGAAGAAGTGAGTTATTTTTCTCTTTTTCTTTCTGTGCTTACTCCATTAATTTTTGTTTCGATTCAAAATGCATTTTAGTGGGTTTATTAATTTTGATTCTATTCTGTTCACTGCAATTTTAAAAAGCTTTGTTTAAATTTTCAATTGTTTCATTGAAATATCACTATGTTTTGGCCGCTATTCCTGTTACCACGGAGTTCTGGCAACCAAGTAAGACGCCAAACATAAGTCGCCGATTTCGCCAAGGGGAACCCTCAAGTATATTTTCCCCCGTTTTTGTGTTCTTTTCATGCATTTAGCATTTTAGTTTTTTTTCTTGAGCGTTGTAGCCATATAATATATAAAATAGGAATTTAATTGTTTTTGAAGGAACGATCACACTTACCTTGGATCTCTTTGGTTTTTCTAATCTTTATTTTAACAGTTTTTATTACATGTAATTAGTTATTTCAGAAAGTCTCAGTTTGCAGGTAAGCACTTAGATTTTAATACTGAAGTTTCATGATTTGCTTTCATAGTATGTTCTAAAGAATTCGTTGACTTCTTAAAAACCCGATTACTGACATGCATACCTGCCAACTTTTAATCCTTTCAAGGATGAATTTCCCCAATGGTAGTAATATGGAATTGAAAAGTTCAATTTCAGGTATAGTTCGTTCACCAGAAGTTGAGACTTGGCTCCACCTCCTGGGACGCAGAGTTCATTTCAGCGCGGGAGTTACAAGAGAAACATCTCCGTTGTTGAAATTGAGACAACCCTTAATTTGTGCCAAACACGAAAAGTGAATTCTTTTTCACTTACTTTGCTTTATCATCTGCTAATATACCTTTTGTTACACTAGCTAATTAAATATAGTTTAAATTTAAAAACTGTTGTTCTCCCAGCGAAATGTCTCATAAAGGACAAACTATTCACTCAAAAGAAAGAAATATCATAAAAAATAGTGTAAGATATCATCAAATTTATGAAATATTCATTGTTAAAAAAATGCACATAAAGTTTGCGAAATAAATATTTTTGCCGAACGATCGCCAAATCGCAACATTGTTCAGGATTGCTCACAACCTTCTCCCAAAAATAGTGAAATAGTATCGTCGCATACCACGTGATGAAGGCGGAGCCAAGTGCCAACTCCTGGTGAACGAGCTATAGAAACATACGCTGTATTTTGAACAAGTTTATGACAACTAGCGCAACTGTGTTACAAATTTATATATACGCTTTTTTTTAAAAAAAAATTATAAATTAAGTTAATAAATGCAAGAAATCAATAGGAAGCTTACATTTTGTTACCACATTAAATATAGTAATACAATTTTACGCCAAATGCGTAAAAGTTGGCAGGTATGGACATGGCAGAACCGCCTTCCAAAAAATTTTGTATTTTGTCAAAGAAAAGGATATTAAGAGATTCTCAAAGAAGAAGAAGGGCCCAAGAAACATCTGTGGAACGTCAAAGAAGGATGGAACATGACCAAATTTCGACAAGCAATTCTAGAGCCCAAGAAGTATCAGAGAAACGTCAAAGAAGATTAGAAGAGGTTTTCACCTATTGACCAATGATGATATCGAAAGCAACTTTTGTATTATGCTTTTACAATTTCTGAGGCCTTTTTTTTTTTAAAAAAAAAAAAAGCAAGTCTCCACCTGATATTTATATTATAGGTTAGATTACCATAGGCCTTAGGTTACCATAGGCCTTATGTTACCATACCAAAGTTACATCTTCAAACATCCTCAAGAGCTATAACACATCTGCAACAGAACTGGATATGAAGACAAAATTGCAGGACAGGAACACTTTAATTGTCCACTAATTTTCAGATTTCCTGCTATGTTTTAAAAAACTTTATTTGTGAAAACCGTTAGCGTGGCGGACAGCTGGCCGCCTTTAGCGGCTAGTACCAAATATTTGTATGTTGCATCGCTAATTTAGAAGCAGCAATTGCTGTTTATTTTTGAAAATTTAATTTTTTTAATTATAATTTTACGATGCTGAGCATAACCTTGTATCTATTTACAATTTAAAAACCCCTTGAAAAATGTTTTTGCAATAACTGGACCCTATTTGCACAAATTCATAAAAGCAGGACCCTGGTTCAAAGAATGTGAGTAATTTTTTCACAATTTTACAAAAACAGGACCTTTCACAAAATATCTGGACAGACCCCTATTGAAGATTCGCGAAACTTTATTATTGATGAACGTATCTTGCGAGCGAACATTTTGTCAAAGTGACAAAATAACTATCTTCGCTTCTTCAGGGAAGCTAATTTTGTTTAAAGTAAAGATTAATTATTTGATTAATTATTTGATTAGAATTAATTATTTTAATTTCGTTATTTCATTTTTTTCCAGAAAAAAAAGAAGAAAAAAAATGTACCGCCTAATGTATCTAACTCTTCTTATTATGAGTATTGTTTCCATATTCTCTAAGGATAAAACAGAGGCAAAATTACACCCATGTCCGACGCGGGATTTGTACCAAGGATCTTTCTGGTCTAAGGCCAACGCTTTGATCACCATACTGCATTATTTTGTCATTTTATTTTCGATCGCGTAGTCTTCATCTTAGTTTTTTTTTCATTCTAGTTAATTTCCCACAAAGCTCTAAGATGAGGTTTGAGTTGAAAAATTTTCGCTGAAAACGTGATTTCGTGACGAATTGATTCTCAAAATTAACAAAATACAGTTTAAGAATAGCTGAATCGTCAAAATTGTGTTTTATTTCTGAGAGTGATACTTTAAAAAAAAAAACTAACGAGTTCCAATTTCTATTTACGCTTCACTTAAGCAGTGCGATTGTTTTTCAACCATGGCGAATTTCCGAGATCCTTCTTAAGTCAGAATTTATTTTTCAATTTAATTTCTTTTACTATTTTTGTGAATTTCTTTATATTCCTTTGACAATACGTTTACATTGCAAATGAGAAACCATTTTCATATGTGAATCATTTCCAGGATAAGGTCAATTCCCTTTTATTGAATCACTCTGTAAATGTAGGGGGAATAAGTAAAAGATTTTTGTGCAGATAAAACAGCTTGTTTGGGATGACTGTGTCAGGCTGCAAGCATAAATTTTTATAACATTTGTTGTTGAACGTTCCATTTTTCTTATTTAATGGTCGGAATCTTTTGTCGATTCTGTAAGGCGTTTTATGGGGCCTTGGATGAAAAAGAAATAATTTATTTAATCAAATCGAACTTTCATTGTTTTCTGTTGAGTGAAATTTTAATCTCAACTGGTTGCCAATAGAATTTGTTTCCGATCGCTGTTCGATTCTTTTACAAAGTTAAATATATTGCGGGCAATAAAAATGATTGATATATTGCCTTTTGTTGAAATATTTTCTTAAAAACAGGAGTTTAAAATAAATATTGTTCCAAAATAAAAAAAGATGCCTGTTGGTTGACCTAATTTAACTCTTTCAAACAGGAGTTTAAATAGAAACTTTCTGGTGGCATTTTGTAATTTTTGCGAACTTCAGGAAACGCTGTTATGCTTATTTACTTCTTTTTAAAGTGCTTGAATATTCTATTTTTACCGAGGAAATGATAACGATCATCATTCATTCTAACCAACTTGGTGTTGCTTTGAAAAATATTTCAAAAATAGAAATGTCGATTTCATGGGAGATGCTTATTTGGTTAAACACATTTCATTAAATATGTATTTTGATTTAATGTTTATATTTATAAATTAAATAGCCATGTATACTTGAACGTTTTTTGAAAATGGAAAAATTGATGGATTTTGATGCTCTTTTGAGAGACTGCGAGTAAAAATTCTTCGTTCGTATTATGGTAATTTACAATGTGCAATTTTGTGTAGGTGGTAAATCTAAGTTTTTTTTTCTATTAAAAATATTATGGTTTAAAATTTTTGCAATAGTTTTGTAATTAACTTTAAATTGCTCCAAAATTTTGTTTAATTTTATTGAACATTTTTAAAGTTATTGCAAAAAAACGTAATAAATTTTTTTTTAAATAAAAATATCCATATCTCCTTAAATATTTAAGTTTTACGAAATTTCGTGCAACTGTTGTATATAAAGACCAAAATAATTGTTATAAGTTACATTTTCGGCATAGTTTTCAAAAACACTTTTTTCCGTTTGTAATTTATTGTCGGTCCCTCAAAGTTTGAGGCTCAAACTTCTGAAACCTGTAAACGTCATCGATAAGTATGAGAAATCGTATGATCTAAACACTTCTAAATTCATAAAATCATTCTTTTTGTCGTGAGCAACTGCAATAAAAAAAATGGCTGAGCCGTGGTTTTTAAGGAGATAGAGCGTTCGCTTCTCAATGAGGTGACCCAGATTCAAACCCCAGTTGTGGCTGTTTGATACGAATTCTGCTCTCAGTTCGCTTAGACCACAGTGCTGACGTAAAATATCCTCAGTGATCGACGGATCATATGTTAGAATCTCTTTGCCGTCGGGCTAACCGTGTTTTTTCTCTCCATGTAACGCAAATTCGCTTAGGTTCCATCAAAATGTCCTCCATAAAGGCTAGTTTGTCCCATTGCTAAATTCAGAAGTTTCCTTGTTTTCTGGGTTGGGTGCAAAATTACAAGGTAATGGAGTTGAATATTGATAGTCGTAAACTCAGAATTTTGTCAAAAATGGCTAAATTCCACTTTCTAAAACTAAGATTTTTAAACTTAGTACCATCAAAAGGGTAAAAAATGAATTTATTCTATTTTATTACTCGCAATGGAACAGCGATTGCGTTAACCATGATATCTCCACTTTGATTAGTGAGATAGACTTGTACATAATAAATTGAAGCATGGTAAAAAATTTAAATATTCTATTTTTTCCCCGGTCCTGTTGATATAATTGAAATAAATATTTCTTCTAAAAATTTTCCAATCTATTCAACGATTTGGCGTTAGTTCACTTCAATTTAAAATCTTAATGGGATAGTTGTTAAAAGATGCACCAATCACTGACTATTCAGTGACTACTAGTGCTCAATCATCAGCAATCAGGATCACTTAAAATGTTTTAGTTGAGTCATGAGTACGATATATATATATTACTTACCTGTATCGTTAAATCACTTTAAATGTGTTCGTGCGAGATCGCAGAGTTCTCTATCACCTTACTATGACATGAAATGCATACCAAATTGTCCAGTTTTACTGTTTGATTGTCCATCTTGTCTTTTTATCGAACATTGAAGTCGCATTATCAGTTAATCGTCACGTATCACTGAACCTGCTTGCAATAATTCTTTAAGAAGCTAGTTTGCTTTTCAAGCTATGGTCGAATCACAAGTGATTTATAAAATGGTGTATTTTTTTAAAGAAGAAATTAAATCTACTTTGATTTAGAACTAATTGTCAATTTAAAATGGAGTTTTGAGCTCGTAAAATAGATAGGTTTTCTGTTATTTTATTTTTGTAAAGGGATAGGATTAGCACTAAATCTTTTTGATAGCTCTCTGGTTTTAAATGGTTAATGGTAGCTCTCTGGTTTTAAATGGTTAATGGTAGCTCTCTAGTAAAAATAAGAACTCTAATTTTTCTTTGTTTAGAAAGTTTTTTTTTAATGCATGATTGGTGCATTTTCAGACAAATATTCGAAACTTTGAATAGCGAATCGTAGGAATCTTCATTCAAAATAATAATTCAAATTTAACAGTAAATTTTCATTCAAATTTAACTGTAAGATCTTAGCGATTTCGTTGATTTACAGGATTTAAGTTAATTAAATTAAATCTTTCAATGTTAAGCCTTTGACGTTGGTCTGTCTATCTTGATACGAACATAAAATAACTGTCTTGCGTTTCATTTTAGAAATACTTAAAAAATTCTCTGATCTGGCGATAAAAAGTTTTAGTGATAAGTTGCGCCCGAAAGATTCGAATACAAGAACTTCGTCAATAATCTTTTTTAGGGGTAATGTAATTTTGACCCAATCTATCACTGAAAATGTTTATCGCCTTTTTTAGAGAATTTAGACACAGGTGCCACTGATGCTTTTAATTTGACTGTCCTTATTATAATCGCCGTAATTATCAGAAGACACAATATTTTCGGAATCTGGCAGCAAAATGTTTTAGGACTCAAGAAGCCGTAAAATTATTAAATTTTTATATCAATTGATATTTGAGTTGTATAAGAATTGTAATAATTTTTTTTTGCCTTTCTCGTAGGAAATTTTTCATTTACTGTTCTTTTTACTGTAAATAAATTATACTCACATCTTTAATATTTAAATAACTTCTTGAACAAGTTTATTGAAATTAGTTTGAAGAACAATAAGATTTCTTAATGGTTTGTGAAGTTTTTCTTCTTTTTATTCATTTTTGGTTGGAGACAAGAAGCCGCTCAGAATTTCATGAGTGAATCGAAAATTTTTTTCACACGATTATAAAATCCATATAATTCCGTGCAAAAAATAATTTTCAATAATTTCTTTTACTACTTTAATAATATCCAAAAAATTTTTGAACTGAATTTTTTGTTTCTTCTTCTTAAAATATAATAATTTTAAATAATAAATTGAAAATGCGAACGAAATTGATCGAATAATTTTCAAAAATCAAGTTTTAAATGTACGACTTTTTAAAATTTGTTAACTTACCGATTCCACCGAAATTGTTCATATTTTGCAATTGACAAGCGTAACAAGTTGTGCCCTCCTATTTCAACGTAAATGCAACAGAATTAATCTCAGACAAAATTTTTAAAACAGCATTTCGTAGAGAAACTAGACAAATAAAGTATATTTGATCGCCTTAATGTCAATTCTGTATAAATTATGATCGAAATATATCATCACCAATTAATGGAAATTGAGTTACGAGTCTAAGAGTTACGTTTAGTATTATTTTTATTGTATATGTGCTTTGCAATCGCAAGATGTGTTGTAAAAGGATGAATTAGTTACTTAAAATATAAACAACTACGTAAACTAGATATTTTATTACCGAAATAATTTTTCTGGGTCAGAATCATAACACTTCATTAATTAACGCGTTTTTGTCTTCTCCATACATGGAACCCAGACTTTAAAAAAAAAAAAAAATTATAACACCATAAGTGCAGTTGAGAACGCTTTCTAAGGGTTTCAAATTTCGAATTCTAAGCGTTGCGACTAAATAAATCACTGCATTCTTTTTTTTTTTTTTTTTTGGCGGTAAATTAACAGTGTTGTGAAAGAGCATCAGTTGTTTTTTTGGCGAAAGTGGATCACTTCGTAATAAGCATTTTGATCCATATATGGTCACTGGCATCTTCTACATCTTAAGATGGTTCGAAGTTTTGAGTGGCAGGTGTCTGTGACGTAATCGATGGAACTTTTTTTTTTTCTTCTCTGTTGACGACTTAGATGGCTTGTAAATAAAAATGCTCAACATCCCGTAGCCCATAAAATCGTGGTTTTATAGTGGGAATAATTTCAACTTGATTGGAAGTTATATATTTTTTCCGAATAAATAAAATTACTTCGTTTATTCTAATGATGATCCTTCGGATTGCGAGTTGAAGTTGTTAAGTGATGCGTTCCATTTAAATTATATTAGTATCGGATTAGTTCTTACTGGGTACCTTTTTCCCTTCTGAATCATTTTAACAATTTTGAATTGTCATACACCTTTTTGCTATAGGTGAAAACAATAAGTAATTGAAATATTATTTAAATTTTGTAGATTTGCATTCTTCATTACCCTTGCAAATGGAGAGAGAGCTGTTTGTCCGAGTGTAATTATTAAATGTTTTTTTTTTATTTATTGATCTGGGAAATTTTTTTTAACAATACTGATTTCAAATCACTAACTATATTGCCCTAAGCGAAAAGTCACCATTGCAGAAGACAACTTTATTACGTTCGTAATGTTTATCATAATTATAAGGCAGTACTCTGAAAAACATTTTTTTTAGTTTACTGCAGCTACTTTGTTACAAGTTTAGTTAACTACAAAACTGCTTTGGAATTGTAGTAAGTTGTTCACTACTTAAAGGAGACTAACTTTTAACTTTTATGGTGAACTTAATTTACACCTATGCTCAAAACGGTTTTGAAAAACAAATTGCCTTGCATTAAGTATAAGGGAATAATTAAGAAATATTTATTCATGTTTTAAATGAGCCAGTTTGTTATTCCAAAATTTTTATTTTCCGTTTTTCATTTAGCCTTCAATTTTATTTTATACCTTTTCTGACAGCGAATATTTTAATTTAAGAAATGCAAAATTATCAAATACTTGCAATTTTTTAATTGCTTAATGCTCTTTTATTTCCTCTAAGAAATTAAGTACATCGAAAATACGCTCTCTTCCTTTGAAATAACATCAATGTTTCACGCATGTGCATTCGGGTGTGAAAGTGTAACCAAAGTGATTATCTATTTTTCGAAATGGCTAGTTTAAATGTTAGATATAACGTGATTTTAAATACGTAATTTCTGTTAACGCTCAGCTGCAGCCACAGAATCATTTTGTCAATCATTTTCATAGATTTGTACCCATCAAATTCGAAAAATTTGTTGCTTTAGAACTGTGCTTCTTTTCTAAACTAACGTTAAAAGTAATTGACAGAAATCGTTTTAATTTTTTTTTTTTTTTGTATCACACCTCGCACTTCGCAACTTTTTTTTAAAAATATATATATATATATATCACACTAGACTACAAACTACAAAAAAAGTAGCTATTACATTAGTTTCATTACTTGTTAAACTACTCCGATCACTGTTATTGGGTATGATAAGTTATTAGCTTTTATAATCATTTATAAGCATATGATACCCTATAAAAACTGGAGTTTACGAAAATTCGAGCCATGTTGCTTTGGATACGTACTTAGGATATTTTTAACAACAAGTATTGTAAGTTATTACATGATTAAAAACTTAATAGCTTCAAATTTATATTTTTGTAGCGAATGAAGTTTTGAATCAAGTTTCTTGCGATTCTTTATTTAAAGTACATATAACCTAATAAGGAGGAATAATAAAGTATAACCTAATAATATGAACCTAATAAAGAGGAATAATAAAGTATAACCTAATAATATGAACCTAATAAAGAGGAAAACCGAGAAGGGCAAAATTGGTGGTAGGCCTTAAGGTCGATGGTATAAAACTAATTAGTAATATATCTGTATAAATAGAGATTAAAAATGGTATGAAAATTAGAGATTTCGAGTTAGCGATTTAGTAATTTTCTAAACTCTATGCTCTGATGTAGCTATTTTTTATTCTTTTCTTTCGGAAATTGAAGTATTTTATGTTTGCAAGTTCTATTGCCCGTTTTCAACTTTCACCTTTGATTTTTATCATAATGGCTTTTTTTTTCTTTTTAAATTTTATTAACTTCATGAATATAAATGTCAATACATGGAATTTCTTTTCAATTGAACAAAAAAAAAAACTTTTTGAAACAAGTTTTTAAAGTTACTTATTGCTTGGAAAAGAAAATTCAACTCACTATAAAATATAGATATTGTTATTTTTCATTCTGTAGTTGATCGAAATCGATTATTTTAGAATAAAAATTCTTAAAATACAATTATTTCCGGAAACAAAATCTTTTATCTGTAATTATATGCTTGGTAGGATGTTTTTTTTCCTTCCTCTTTCTGTATAATTTCTACAAATTCTGCACAGTTTTTGTAAAGTTTTTTGCATCATTTTATCATTATTAAACCAACTCTCCCTCTAAATACCGAAACATTATTTAATGGTGGTTAAACACGCCAGTTCTTGAACTTCTGTAATTTTCATGAAGTCTTTGTGGCATTTTTTTCACACTTGCAAAGATTTTAATTACTCATATTAATCTCTTGTATTTTTGCCTTTAAAACTTAAAGAACGAAGTGCTGTTAACGTTGTAACTGATCATTAAGGCTGATAAATTAGGGCGCTTGTAGTTAATGGCCTACGCACGAATTAGAAATTTTAAATTTTTTTCTTTCTTTCCGAGATAGTGCCTTCTTTTTTAAGATTGATGTTTCTTTAAGTACTCTACCCCATCATTTTCGGAAATAAACTTTAATTTAAAAATTGAAACGAAAAGTTTCGAAGTTAATTGACTGTTTACATGTTTAGCACTGATGTATTGATGCATATTACGTTCTAATGTCGACGTGGATTTTCTTATGTCTTGGCAAGTGTAAGAAACTACGTTCGCAATATTATTTTATTCTTGTCAAATTCGTAGGAATTTATTTGCCCCCACGTTAAGTTTTAGTTACTGTTTTTTAATTTTTTTATTATTTAGTAAGGAGTAAAATAATGAATTGCCTTTTCAAAAAAAAAAAAAAAAAAAAAAAAATAATAATAATAATAATAAGTTTTACCAGTTGTGATTTGAAAGGTATAAACTTCTAAGATAAACATAAACTTATTTTCTGCGTGCATTTTCAGGGGTCTGTTTAGAAGAAATTTGGGTGCGTTAACGGACCCTTCACAAAATATCTTTTCATAAAAACGGACTCTACACAAAATATTTTAACTAAAAACGGACCTTCACAAAATGATTTTTCTTTTAATCGGACCCTTCACAAATTTGTTTATTTTCATTATTGTTTTGTTAATCGAATAAACCCTTCCCAGAGGGGAAAACAAGAAAGTTTGATGTAAACGAATTAAGTTTTGTCTTCCACAGACGCTTCTTCCATTATTTGTCTGAAATGAATATTCTGCGTTCAGCAGTATAGGCTAAATACCAAATATTTGTGTGTTGCATCTCTAATTTTGAAGCATCAATTGCAATTTATTTTTGAAAATTTTATTTTTTTAATTATAATTTTACAGTGCTGAGCATAATCTTGTTATCTATTTGCAATTTAAATACTGCTTGAAAACATTTTCTGCAATAACCGGACCTTATTTGCACAAATTCACAAAAGCAAGACCCTGGTTGAAAGAATGTGATTTAACGCTTATTTTATATTTACAAATTACGAGCAATTTTTTCAAAATTTTTAAAAAAAAACCGGACCTTTCACAAAATACCTGGACAGACCCCTGCTTACCGATTGTGATCTGAAAGGTATAAACTTCTAAAAATAAATATAATCTTCTTTTCTGTGTGCATTTTAATTGCCCAACAGTGAAAAAAAAAAAAGCTGAAGAAAATGCGATAATCTAATTTAGTAATTGCTTTTTTAATTAGTACTTAACGCTTTTACTTCTGCTTTGGTCTTAGTTTTTAGGTAAAAACAACTTTTATGTACTTTGAAAAGCGTGTATTTCTTAAAAAAAAAATTTTAAATTTTATTTTCTTAATATTATAATTAATATTTATTTATGATAACTTGTTTATTTGCAGACGTATTCTGGACTTTTCTGCGTAGTTGTAAATCCATATAAAAAACTGCCCATCTACACTGAAAAAGTAATAGAGCTTTACAAAGGCAAAAAGCGTCATGAAGTACCGCCTCACATATTTGCTGTTACCGATGGAGCATACAGAAGTATGCTACAAGGTGAGTTATTTTATTAATTTAATTTTAAATTTCTTAAATACACAATTAGACAAATAGTTTATGGATCTCCATTGATATCTGAGATAAAGCGTATTAAATAAAACCCAATAAAAGTCGATCATATTTAGACTAAGTTAACGTGCCCAAAACTGAGACGTACGTTGCATATAAATTTATTTTTGGTGCAAATGATGTCGAAAAATTCCCCTCCTACCAATTTTCTCTTGTATGATCATATTTTGTAGCAAATGATAAATGAAGATTATTATTTACTTAAAAGAAAATAGAAATTTCTTTTAGTAATTTTTATTTTTCTACTCAAATATAAATAATAAACTCAAATATTAAAGTACGATCGCAATTGCCGCGATAATACTTATAGTTTACGCCGTGGTGATACGATCGCAGATCCGGCCTGGCTGTAAATTGTTTTAAATCTATTGATTGTTATTTGTGAGAAATTTATTTATATATTATTACTTTTTCTGTCGTTATTATTATTTATTTTTAACTTTGAGCTTTTTCGTTATTTTTAAAGCTCAACTATTTTGGCAAATATTACGCTAGAAAAAAATTTTTTTAAAAGAAAAATCAACAGGCGATTGCTTAAATGTTGTAACCAATCTCTAGTTAGGTCACATCATCGTGATTAAAATTGTGTAGCACCCAAGCCGAAAATGCCGTCTTATGCCGTTAGGGGCGCTCCAACTATTATGAACTGTTGATCCTCATGATAAGTACTAAATGCTATACGAGTTTGTTGCAACATTATTGCCCCCCCCCCTTTTTTTTTTTTTTTTTTTTTTACATATAACGTTTTTAAACTTAAACAATTCAACAAAAAATAGATTAAAATTGTCATTTAAACGGAAAAAAATTAGCTTTAGGATCAAAATTAGATTTGAAATCTCCTCACCCGAATTAAGCAATATTAAATATTTGTATAAATGCAACACAAATTTTTCCACATGTTACGTAATTTAAAAAATGGTAATAATTTAATCACCGATAGTTATTGTAATTATCATTATTAATTAAATAAATAATTGTAATTAAAAATTTATTATTAGTATAATTTTCTCGAATGCCTGCTGAAAATTTTTAATTACCAAAACGCTGTTACAAAACAATACATATTATTTCTGTTCCTTGAGTGAAGTTCTTGTTAAACATTAGACTTGTTCAGACAGTTTTGTATTCTGTACTAATGTTTTTAACAGCAAACCGACCACAATAGCTGTAACCATTAAATCACAAAATTTCAATTGGTTTCATTATTATTTTTTAAATTTAAAATTATTTGCCTATTAATCTTAACCTGCTAGCCGCTGAATAAATTGTTCAACTCGTTTCACAATTTTTCTTCTTAGTTATAAGTAATATCATAACCCCTTGAGTAATTTCCCAAGACAAAAAATGCCATGCCCATTGTAGTAGTAGTTCGTATATTATCCAATTAACAAGTTAATTTTATCTAAATTTTTTTTTCTTCTCCCTTTTACTACTTGAAGTGGTATAACCCGTGCATCAACGGTTTCATTGTAAGTTTGGCTTTCCTGCCTATTGACTATAATCCGTGAAAAGTAACTTTTACAGGGGTAAGTTTTTCAAAAATTGTTTCTAATTCTAATAATAGTGCAGCGTTTCCCAAATGGTGTTCCGTGGAACCTTAGGGTTCTGTGGAAGGGTGACAAGAGTTCCGAGAGTTAGGACTTTTTTTCCCTTTTTTTTTTTTAAAAGCCAGTTAGGATTTTTAAAACTTGGTGTTGAATTTAAATCCAATTAATTATTTATTTTTTATTTAATAACTCCGTTATTTGTATGAAATTATTTAATCAAAATGTTTCAATTAAAATTCATTTTCTGTTATACATACACTAAAATCAAACTAAGAACTGGACTAGATACCGCTTCATATCTGTTAATTCAACTGCCTGACATAAATTTAATTCCTACACTAATTTTGGTAAAACGATATGATGAAAAAAAATTTCATTCACCATTCAGTCACTAGATATTTTCAAAATAATTATTAAAATTTAGATGGTACAATTTATAATAATTAATTGTATTTCGTTAATAATTAATATATTCTACAATTGCTAATAAAATTTATTTATTAAGTCACGGGGTTCCGACAAAGGAATGTTGATCATTTGGGGTTCCGACTGCTGAATGTTGATCATTTGGGGTTCCGACAAAGGAATGTTGATCATTTGGGGTTCCGACTGCTGAATGTTGATCATTTGGGGTTCCGACAAAGGAATGTTGATCATTTGGGGTTCAGACAAAGGAATGTTGATCATTTGGGGTTCCGACAAAGAAATGTTGATCATTTGGGGTTCCGACAAAGAAATGTTGATCATTTGGGGTTCCGACAAAGAAATGTTGATCATTTGGGGTTCCGACAAAGAAATGTTGATCATTTGGGGTTCCGACAAAGGAATGTTGATCATTTGGGGTTCCACAGTCGAAAAGAAATCGGAATAGTGAGCACATATCGCAGAAATATTTGAAAAAAAAAAAAAAATTTTTTTTTCTTGCAATTTCTTTTGTATGAAATCTTTACATTAAACTAAAAATCGTCATATCCACATTGTTGCGTCTGACGTCTCGAACTGAAATAAGAAGTTCTATTATCTTTCCGCGATTTTAAGTTTTTCCCCGTCTATCTCAATCGCAAGGGTAGCGCTGTTTTTTCTAACATCAATAAATTTTCGATAAGAGCTGCACTATTTAATATCAGATCCGGACTTTCCCAAAATTTATTTCTCAATCATGCTCGGCTGATAAAAGTTATTATATTTCAAATTTTAGTATCTAACTTGCAATCCTATTAAGTGCTGTTTGACATTAGGTGAAGTGTTCCTTTCCTTAAGTTTGATAAATGCGCCTCCACATTTTACTGTTTTTACAGAAGGTAAAATAAGAGAATAAATAAATTGAAGAGTGAATTTTTTTTATTTATAATTTTATCTTATTATTTTTCCTGTTTATTCGCAATTTTAATTGTGAATCATGATTGATAACGTTTAACTTTTGTGATTCAAAAGCAATTTTATGATGTATATATATTTATTTTAAAAATAACTATTTTAATCTAAAAATTTCGATACATCTGATTCCACTAACGAAATATATGTGTTGTAAAAATTTTACTTTTTTGGATCATGATTATACATCTCAAGATATGTATGTATCATATCAGAATATTAAAACAACAGGTTACGTAATATAAACAAAAAAAAAAATTCCTACTGGTTTTGCTCTCATACGCAAGCTGGTTTAATTTTAAATCACTAAAAAAAAGCATAAGAATAATAAAATACTGGAAAAAATGTTTTAAAAACTACAAGCCATTAATATCAGCTGTGGCGGCTCTCGGATAGAGCGTTCGCCTTCCAATGAGGTGACCTGGGTTCGAATCCCAGCGTCGATTCGCACCCACCACTGTGCTGACGTAAAATATCCTCAGTGTTAGACGGATCCTGGGTTAGTCCCTTTACCGTCAGGCTAACCGTGGGAGGTTTTTTGGTTTTCCTCTCCATGTAACGCAAATACAAGTTAGTTCTATCAAAATGTCCTCCGCCAAGAAAAATTTCTCCCAATATTTGATCCAGTAGCTACCTTGTTTTCTGGATTGGGTTCAAAATTACGAGGCTACAGATTTGAACATTGGTTGTCGTATACCCAAAATTAGGTAGTCTGTTCAACGACGATTATAAAATAAAAACCGCTAATATACTTGCACCTGTCGAATATTACATAAATTTTTTTTACCTTTAATAGTTGTTTAAAAAAAAAATTTAGTTAAAAGAAAGAATTGTTGATGGATTTCAACCAGGGCATTCAGCAGTCTCTGATCTTGAAATTGTACTTATCTATATTGCCCGGATGAATAAGACTTGGAGTGTTAGTTTTAAATTTTAAATTTTTATACGACTTTTATAAATGCAATTTTTTGATATTGCAATACCGAGTCCAGAAATTCCCTTAACTAAGCACTTAATTACACTAAGCACTTAATTAAATTCATTAAAAGGTATTGGCTTTGGATAAATAGGAATAAAATAAAGACAAAGAAGTTGGTAAATTAAACTTTGTGTTATGGTAAAAACTTAAGATTCGTTAACCTATTGCATGATATGTTTAAAAAGAAATTATAAAGGTACATTTATTTTATCTTGATTGTGACTCATGATGATGTCATACATAGTTGTGGGTGAAATTATGGGGGACCTCAAATCTGTCCTGTCACTAGGCGTTGGCGTTTAGTGCAGTGACCTCCCTTTTCTACAATTCGATCTTTTCAACTTTAATTTGTGACGGCAAATCCGTTTTTATCAAAATATAGTCATGGTTTCTTTTTTTAAAGATTAACGCACAAGAAAAAGAAACCCAAAAGAATGTAGCACTGTCTGATGACAGGTGGTTGACCTTGCCAAGGTGAACGATGTTATCGGTAATGCAAGTTTCCCGCCATTCCTCTCCTTTCTTCAAATTGACTTTCTCTGTGTCGAGTTTTTCTCTTTATTCTATTTAACTAGTTCACATATGTCAAGGTCGAGGCGGCATGATAGAATTTTTTCAACATTGGGTTATCGCTTATTATAAAAAAAGAATAATTGACGCAATGTAAATTTTTAAGTTTTTTTTTCTCCCTTCAGTCGTTCTATTGTAACCAACTTCGTCGTGATTAAAATTCGATTGAATTGTTTCGTTATTTGAGGAATATTTCTCTAAATTGCTTACTAACGCTTTATGTCTTTTAGAAAACTTAGTTGAAGTGGACTGTTTATTTAAGTTTATTTTATAAGTTGCGAGAATTTAAATAAATTTTTTTTAATATGAAGGCAATTTTTTCTAATTAACTTTAAATTGTATATTTGTTCTAATAAAAGTATAAAAATATTTTTTATAATTAAAATCCTATTTTCTTAATTATTAAAAGAAGACATTGTGATAAGTTAGTTTCTAAAATAAATCTATTTTCTATTACTCCAAACTACATCTTAATTTCTGAATTCTGAATGCATAACTGGGATTATTTTAAGCATATCTTTTGCTCGTGGCTAGGCTAGGATTAGCAATGAGCTTACTTGTTATTTTATGTCAATGAGTAAGATTTTATTTTCTAAATAGCAGAAAGTAATAGATTTATTCTTCTATGAAAGTTAAATGATATCCTTTGAATTACACTGGTATAAATAATTCTGGAATTATCTGATATGGAGATCCAGAGGTTTGTGCAATGGCTTAGTTTTATGATAAAGTTTTCAACGTTTATAAACTAGAATTCTTTTTTCATAAAAGTGTATTTTTTCTTAAAATGATAATATTAACCGTGGCTTACATAGACTTAAGTGCGTCCTCCCACAAAATTAATAAGTGCGCCCTTTCTGAGACTTATTAAAATCATAATATGAAAAAAGAACACGATGGTGAAGAGGTGATGGGGAAGTTTTTATATCCGTTTTGCAATTGCAACGACAGAGTGCGTAGGGTTTTTAAAAAGTGCTTTAAGGGTGGTAATTTTCGATTTTCGTTTTTTAAAAGCCCTTAAAGGTGCTTTTTTCATTGGGTGTTTTTAAAAAGTGCTTAATTTTCCCCTTTTCGAAATGAGATTTTTCCTTTACCATGTTGATTTTCGCTTCGAATTATGCAAAAAGACACAGTTCACATTGCTCTATGCAACGTTTTCACAATTAATTAAACCCCAATCTATTTCGGTGTATTGTCAGTCCGTAGCGTATGAAAACGCCATTCGTTTTACATAATTCAAAATTTCATGAATTTTGTTAATTGTCAAAAACAATGCCAAAAGGTTTTTTTTTTATTTATTTTTTTTTTTTTTGCATAACGGTTAAAACGAGAAAACCGTTTATTATCAAAAACTTTCCAACCTTGCCTAATTATGATATTTTTAATTATGATGAAATGCTTAAAAATATTTTTTGAGTGCTTGAAAAGGTGCCTATTTTTTGTTGAATAATTTGGCTACGCATCCTGATAGACTTAAGTGTGCCCTATCTGAGACTTATTAAAATCATAATATGAAATAAGAACAAGATGGTGAAGAGGTGATGGGGAAGTTTTTATATCCGTATTGTAATTGCAATGAAAAGGTACTGAATTGAAACATTGTATGCAATTACCTCGTTGAAATGATATTTATCTGAATAATGCATGAAAATAACACGCATCTTACAATAATTATATTCAAAGTTTATAGTTAAGAATTAATATTATTTATAAAGTGAATTAAAGAAATATCTTATCAAAAGTTACAATAAAAATATTTATTTATTTATTTATTATTATTATTTTTTTTTTGAGCGTGAGCCCTCCTGACCCTTGATATAATTTTAAAAGATAAATTTAACTTTATACTGACTAATTTAAATTCATTAATTTAAGTTATATATATATGCTTTTGCTCTAAGTGGAGTTTAGGCTAAGCCTTTGTTTTCTTGCTTAATGATAAATGACTATCAGCTTGACCCATCTTTCACGTTTTGAGCTTCTATTGACCAATATGTATAGCAGTTATGTTTTAAACATTCTATAAAAATTTCTTTCGCAACATAAGATGTAAATATTGTATTCAGAGCAGTTATTGTTGCTTATATAATCCTATGAATTACTTTGAATAGTTTTCTGTAGAATAATATTGAATAATTTAAATAGATAATTTATTAAAGAGTGTAAAAAATATTAATATACTTTCACATTTTTTACATTTTAAGAAATTTTATTTGCAGTTCTTAAATTTGCAGTTTATTTATACATTTTAGCTATGCAATTTACCTTAAATACTGGTTAGAAGTATTAGCTAGCACAAGTTAGATCTTTCACAGACCAATAAAATATATTTACAAATCTTGAAACATAGTTATTTGTTAGCGTTGTGTGATTTAGACTCTTATACTAATTTGCAATTAACTTAAAAATTAAGTATGGTTAAAGGTATGGTAAAATTTTTTTTAACTGTGAGATAGTATTTAAATTTAATAAGTAATTCAACAATATACAATGTTTAGAAATAATTGTCCTATTTAAAAATTATTATTTTGATAGAATAATTAAAGGGACTCTTAATAAATCTCACTCATCCAGTTATCTTTCAATGCAGCTGTTGAGATTTTTGTATAACAATTTATGTAGAACCTTTTTTTTTTGTATTTAAATCTTTTAATGTTTTAAATAACTTCACTGCTATTTTAGGAATTTTTGATGTAATTTTTCTTTGACTTTTATCTTATACTTTTCACGTTCTGAATTTGGTTTTATTTGCAGATCGGGAGGATCAATCTATATTGTGCACGTAAGTAACCATTATTTGTATTAAAAAAATTTCAATTCATTTATTTATTATGTGCTTATGCTAAATATTATGCTACAGATTATTTAAAAATTTGCTATTATCTAATTCACATCAAAAATGTTAATTCAAAAGTGGGAAAGTTCACACATTTCTTTTGAGGCTTTAATCTACACTTATGACCTCAGTGGATCTTCTTTAATGGCGTCTTGATCCACTGGAACCATTGTAAGTCTTAATTGAAAAAAAATAATGATTTGGGTGATACAAATGTCTTCTTTAAGAATATTAAATAAAAAAAATATCCTTTACTAATAAATGATATTTTTTAAAAAAAATAGTCCGCAGTGGACTGATCGTTAAGATCCCAGCAGATCACCGAAGTCAAGCATCACTGTCTTCGGTCAGTGTGCGGGTGGGTGACCACTTGGATCAGCCTGCGTAGGGGCCGAGGGTGTGCGGTATTGGTCCTCGTTAAACTGTTCTACCGTAAAGTGCTCGACTTCTGGTGCAGGTCGTCAGGCTACCGAAGGGGGGGGGGGTGCCATCCCCTCTGCAGAGGATCAAAATTGTAATGGCATGTCTTCGGATCATCCTCAGGGATGTTTCCCAGACCGTCGCCACTAGCCCATTGTGCAGCTCTAGAGCGACGTAGATGAACAAACAAACAAACAAACATTTTAAAATAAATAAAATGTAGTGATGACTAAAAATTTTATTTTTAAGAAAATATGCAAAACAAAAGAAAAAAAAGTGAAATGAAACAACCGTTATAGCTTGCTATTAATATGCTATTAATAGGAAATTTTTATTTTATTCAACATTGAAAAATATTTTCTTGTCATAGCTAATAATTCCAGTTTATCATTATTATGTCTTAAAATTCGAAATTGTTATAGAATTTATGATGAACCTTGTATATGAAACCTTAATCATCCAAATATTAATTTGGGCCTATTGGACCGCTGATCCGTATGTGCATATTACCGCTGGTCCGTACGGACCGCTGATCCGTATTGAAAGCTAGGAAAATTTGAATCCTATTTTTAACATATATTTTTACTTTCTCTTAATTCAACAAAATTTTTGAATTTTATTACTTAAATTAGGCAATATAGAAATAATTATGTTTGTTTTTATAACTTTTCTACATAATCAAGAAATTTCTCAATCCATTCTATAGTATCTAGAATAAGAAAACTATATGTATTGCAATAACTGAACCAAAAAATATATAAAATATTAAATGTATATTTAATGTTACGTAATGTTTATTTAATGTTTAATGTTAAATGTATATTTAATGTTACAGGGGAGAATCTGGTGCTGGGAAAACTGAAAATACCAAGAAAGTCATACAATATCTTGCCTTTGTTGCCTCATCAAAACCTCGTTCCTCATCTGCTTCTCATTCCGTAAGCAAAGTGAATTGAATTGTCTGAGAGTTATATTGTATTTAAATTTTTCTGAATTTTAATCTAAATTATTATTTAATTTAAATCTATACTTGCAATATATATATGAAGCTTGACCATATTTTAAAAGCCTACTAATTTGATACTTTAAAAATAAGTTAAAATTTGTATAGTTTTCTTGAGTTTGAGGCAAGGACACCAACTAATTTAAACAGAATTTTTAAATTTTTTTTTTAATTAGCTCATTAAGAATTTGTGCTGTACAGTGCACAAAAAAATAAACGGACCACCTAAAATAACTTCTGATCTAATGATTGGATCTTCACTTTCTAGCTCTCAACTTAATGGTTCAAGAGTGTTGACCTCAAATAGGCTAACTAATTATTGCAGACGATATTTAAAGGCAGGAAATCAGACACAAAACATCTTTCTCTGAATATACATACCTTTTTTATTGGCTGATTCAGATTTCAGACCATCAAAATATGGTGCCAATAGTTTCGTCAGGACAGCAGTCCATAGTTTTGACTCCTTAATGTTAATTATACTTTTTGTGTATTTCACCAAATATCTAGAACTTTTTTAAGTGAATTGAAGCATTTTTGCACACTCTTATAAAGTTTGTTTATCCAAAGATAATTCCAAGAAAAGTATTACTTTTAATAAATATTTGTTATTTTTTATTTATTTAATGTAGTTTAAAATATTTAGAGTTTTATGGTATTTAATTTTTTACATCATTTTAAAGAATGCAATTTTAAAAGGCAAAATACAAAATTTGAGGGAAATCTTGAAAGCATGCACAGTTAGTTGAGATTTATATCAATACTAGTTTCCGATTTGTAAGTTCACAAATTGATATTTTGGAATGTTTTTTTGTGGTCATTTTATTCAGTGAAATGTCTTTTATCAAGCTTAATTATTTAATTTTAATTTTTAAGGCTTTATAAATTTCTGTAAAGTTTATTCAAAGCTACTATAATAGCTTTGATAAAGTAGCACATTGAAATTTGGTAACTAAGTTCATTAACAACATTTTAATGGATAAAATTAAACAAAAACCTTCCAAAATATTAATTTGTGTCTTAAAATAGGGAATTTGTATACATGTAAATCCTGCTTTTCTTTTATGAGACAATGCTTTCTTTTTTATGAGACATTATTTATTAATAAGTTAGTTTGATTACAGATTCTTAAAATTTACTTTGGTTTCTATTTTAATTGACAAAAACTGATTTGGATACTAAAAAATTATTTTACGTGAGCAACCCCATAAAATAAGTTCATTTAAAAACTACAAAAGAGACTTTTATTAAACTCCACATTTGGAAATGATTGCTGAATTTTATTGTTTTTGTGAAGAAAAATCTAAAATTCTATGTACCATTTTTTTGCTTTCCCTTTCTTAAAATTTATTAATTATACGAACAATCTTATTTTTTTGTTTTGTTTTGAAAGATGTTATGAAGTAAACAGCAATCATTATGTCTGGGAAATTTATATGTTCCTGTTTCTTTGTCAATCATGTTTGTCTGGGAAATTTATATAAAGATTACACCTTTCTGCTCTCCCTCCCTGTTTATGCAATTCTGTTTATGTAGTTACCTCCTTTAGCGAAAAGAAGCAAGAGATAGAAGAATCTTATAATAAAGAAAATAATTATATAAAATTTGTGAAGCATTTTTTTATAAACATTCTGCCTATTTTAAGCGATTAGTGTTACCTTTATGTTTATTTCTCAGTGCATGTTTAAAATTTATCATCTTTTGTGTTCTTTGTCTTGTTCTATCTTTTTTGTTTATCTTTTGTGTTTTTGCATGCATTTATCTTTCTTTTTTTTGTCTTCATTGCAGTATAATGTCCCACCTAATATAATTGTGAGTATTAATTTTTTTTACTTTCATATTTGGTATTGAGGATTTTTTGTCCTTACTGCACTTATTTTGTACATTTTTTTGTTACTTTCGTGTTTTTTTCTCGCATGTCAATGTGTTTCTAATCTGTTGCATGAATTTGATTTTCTGTTTTTTAGTGTGTTAAAAGTTAAAGGATACCAGTCATATTTCTGTTTATTTAGTTTATTTGTAGTTATGCTTATTCTATGTCTGTTTCAAGAGTTCAAAAATATTTTCATTATTTTGCGCTTTTAATTGTTTACTAATTTTGCCGAGTAGCTTGCAACATGTAAGCTTCAGAAAATTTAGTGCTCCTATTCAATTCAGAATACAGTACAGGACCCGTTATCCGGAAATCAGAAAACCGGAAAACCAAGAAACCGGAACGAAATTCGATACATTTTCCCACCATTTTTAAATTTTTTTTTTTTTCCTCATAAAATTTTAGGATTTTTCTTTCTTTGAAAGATGTTTACCATACCATCATTTTAGAAATAATCATTACTGTATTACTTCATCGTTTTTTCTTCTTTTTAAGATTATATCCTAATATTTTTTTTTTTTTTTAGTTGGGTTTAACAATAAAAAAAAAACGGCTTTTTGTAGCGATTCAGAAAACCGGAAAAATCAGTTATCCGGAATAGCGATGGTCCCGATCGTTCCAGATAATCGGTTCCCTACTGTATTACTTTTTTATTTGCTATTTAAGTTTGTTGTTTAAAAAATAGGGGGGAAAATTTATTTCACTCGATATATTATAGTCTAATAATTGAAGTTCCAAAATTTTGCCCGGGATCACAACTATTAGAAGGCTAAAATATAAAGTTTTGAACAAAAATAGTTGCTTATACCAAAATTAATTGCTTTATATTATTGATTTGTGAGCCATTTTTACTGACAAAGTGTAATATTTATTTTACTATAATTTTGCATGTACTGAATTTGAGTATGTTTAGAAAAGTTATATAATTTAAAAAAGTTTCTCTTATCAGCTTTACTTATTAGTAATTATGGGCCAAATAGATTGGCTTATTTTATAAGCCTTGGTGTACAACTTATTGCGAAAGTTTTAGTAATTCGATGTTTTGATATGAATATTTAAAGTACATGTGTATTCAAAGTACATATCTCATGCCTGATTCATTATGCCTTGTTTAAAAGTTGAAATAAACTAAACACTAAAGTTGTACTAGTTTTAAAAAAGGATGTGAATGACTTAACTGAACTTGAATATGGGGCTCATTTAAAAGTGAATATTCTGATTATTCAAATAAGGCATAATAAATCTTTTATTATTTAATTTTTCTTTTATTCTGCTTGTACACAATTTTTCATTACAATTTTAGGGTGAACTCGAGCAGCAGCTTCTACAGGCTAATCCAATTCTTGAAGCTTTTGGTAATGCCAAGACTGTAAAAAATGACAACTCTTCCAGATTTGTAAGTTCAGATACATTATTTTTGGTTTATATTTTTTTAGAAATTAAATTATTTATTTTAGTAAAATTTTGAATTTATTAAATTTATCTTTTAAAATATATTTATCAACACTATTAAAAAGAGTCTCAAACATTTATTAAATAAAGAGATGGTAAAATTTTTTATCTAAGGCTTTTCTTAATTAAAAATGGACATTTGTGGTTATAGAATGAAAAATATAGTAGCGATAGCAGTGCCACCATGTGAGATTCTAAAGAAGGGTAGGAGAAATGTTTCTCAATCTGAATATAATTTATCTGTTCTTGAAATGAGCGTATAAAGTCATACTAAAGGTGGATATATCCAGAATAGAATAGTGGCAGAATACATTGCACCATTTTTTCTATCAGAGTTCTCTGCAGATGTCAAAAGTCATAATTTTTTGCTTTATATCATCAATATTGCATCATTTATTCATTGATGTTCAACTTAAACAGTGCTTACTGTAAACAGTGACAATTTAACATTAAATTTTAAAAATTATGTTCACTGCTGTACTTTGTTCTATTATGAATGCATCGATTAACATGACTTAAGATTAACTTTAAATACTCTCATATGAATTAATAATAATCAGCTTTATGCAATTTGCGATGCAATCTTTCTACCTTTTACTTCTTTGTTTCTACCACTATCAAGCTTATCCATTTTTCAATTACGCAACTCTTTTAATATATTTTAATAACAGCTTCTTGAGGAATGATATTCTTAAATCAGTTAACCCTTTGATTGTTGGTCGACTTTTTCTGAACTCTCAGATGTGGGCTTTCCTGCTGTAAAAGAACGGTTTCTATATGTTATTGAATGGAAAAATAGTACATAGCGGGAAAACTACTGTATAATTTTACCCAGGGGACTCAATGCTAGGAGGGTTAAAAAATTTATAATCTTAAAAAAATTAGTTATGATTTTTGAGGTTATGCTAAGTATTTCACCTTATGAATTTGAATATATTTACTTTTTTATTTTGTCATGTTTTATTATGTATGTTAATGAGAAATTCAAAAAGCCAGTTTATTATTTTTAAGTAATTAGAATAATAATTTAATTTAGAAATTGTGTGGTAAAATGTTTATTTTTCTTTTAGGGGAAGTTTATTAGGATAAACTTTGATGCATCTGGGTTCATTGCTGGAGCTAATATTGAAACTTGTATCTTTTACTTTTTTTTAAAAAATTAAAAAAATTTTTTTTGTTGTTGAATTTCTGATGTAATTGTGGTTTGTCTAACTTTAAAAAAATATTCTATTTCAATTTTAAGTTAATCTGTAAAATTCATATTTTAAAATTCTAAAGAATATATTCATTTTTAATTATTCTGTAATATAAATTTTTGATATTTGTTTTATTTATAAAAGAATATTTAAAGAATTTGATTAATTACTATAAATTTTAATTTATTCTTTACTTACAAAAAAATTTTTTTTTTTCCCTTTCAAATTACATTTAAACAATATCTCGTGAAATTTTTAAGGTCTACATTTTATTTCAATAATATTTTTAAAAAATTTAACTAGATTATAAAATCTTAAATTTAGATTATTTTTTTCTCATTGTTAAGTACCTTAATTCAAAATTTAGATTTGTTAGAGAAATCTCGTGCCATTCGTCAAGCAAAAGATGAACGTTCTTTTCATATTTTTTATCAGTTGCTGCAAGGATCCACACCTGAGCAAAAAAGTAGGTTTACCATTGTTATCAAACTTGTAAGTTATGTTTATAAATCTTAAATATTAGTTTTCAAATATGCCTGCAGTAAAAAATATGTTTGTAATGAGAGGCATACATTTTGTATGTAGAAGTGTCCATAATGTGAGGTTTTACTGTTTTAATAATATATAAATTTCAATATAAATGTTTGTTTTTAGAGCTCTTCAAAATTGTCATTGATTTTATTATTTAATTGGGGAGCAATTACTTACATTTTTTATTAAAACTATTATTGCTAAAACTTTTTTTCTTTTAGAGAGCTTCCTTCTTGAGGATTCAAAGAACTACACATTTTTATCAAATGGACACGTAGCAGTTCCAGGTTTTGATGAGGTTGCGGAATTTAGAAGCACATGCAATGCCATGTCTATCATGGGACTACATACTGAAGATTTAAACGGTATTTATAGTCTTCTGTCATTGTTATCAATTTATTAGTTATAATTTTTTGTTTTCGTCTGCAACATATCTATTGTGTTAATGTAAGAGACTTATTTTTACAGACAAACAAATTTTTACGGAATTTTTTTATTTTTATTTTATTGAATAAATTAAAGCATTTTTATAGAAATATTTTAAGTAGTGTCTAATATTTGAAAATTTTTGTAAAGATAAATAATTTCATTTTTTCCATTTCATTAGTAATTCTTTTGCTTTGTCATTTGTATATATTTTAATCCTTTTGGCTCAATGTAACAGGTTTATTTTCATAAGTAATTAAAAATATTTTTTTTTAATGTTAAAAAAAGTGTATGCAGTATTTTTTTTAAAAATTTGCATTTGTCTTTTTCTGGTTTATATAACAGATTTAATTTTTTTAATAAAAATTTAAATGTTTTTTTTTTTAACATTGTCAGTAGGAAATTATTTAGAGTTTTTTTTTAAAAAAAAATTATAAACATAATATGAAATTTTTCATTTCATTACTAATGATTCTTTTGTTCTTTGGGTTCATTATAGTCCCTCATATTATAGAAAAGTAATTTTTATTTTATATTTTCTAGCAATATTCAAAGTAGTGTCTGCCGTATTGTTATTTGGAAACATGAAATTCAAACAAGAAAGAAACTCGGATCAAGCAACATTGCCTGATAACACAGTAGCTCAAAAACTTAGCCATTTGCTAGGTTTGAATGTAACTGAAATGACAAAAGCTTTTCTGAAGCCTCGCCTTAAAGTTGGAAGAGACTATGTCACAAAAGCTCAGACTAAGGAACAGGTAAGACTATATTTTGAAACTCTGTTTCTAATTAAAGTTTTATAATATAAGAAAATTGGATATTTATAGATTTTTTTTTTGTACAATTATGATGTATGGGACAAATCTTTTAGCTTTTACTTGTTCTAGATTTGAAAGTCTTTACGTTTTCTATCGGTTTGAAAAACTACTCTTTGGTAAATGCCTCGATTTTACCACTAAAAAGGAAAATTAAATTAACCTCAGAATGAAGCTATGTTTTTTGAAAGAAAAATGAAGTTCAATTCAAAGGAAATATATAACTATTTTATTTGCTAATTACTATGAAAGCTAGGATTTTAACCTGTTATGAAAACCAGTTTATAAAAACTATGAAAGCTATTTCTCTTTTAGACATGACAATTTGAAATTTTTTTCTTAAACATTTAAGAGTAGTTAGTAGCGTAGAGGATCATCATTTTGTATTTTAAATACTGTGATTTTGATTTGTAATACAATCATACTTTAAATATATTCGCTATAGCTCCTGTACCTTTTTATTTACGTTTAACTTTAGGCTTAAGTGCTCATTTATATCATATATTGAGTTGTCTTCAACTTGTTGTAATATTTAAGTTATATTTTTCTAATGTATTCCTTATGTTTAAGAAACATAAATTGAAGTTTATTTGATTTATTTAAAGGCTGAGTTTGCTGTGGAAGCTATTAGTAAGGCCTGCTATGAGAAAATGTTCAAGTGGTTGGTGACAAGAATCAACAGGTCTCTTGATCGTACAAAAAGACAAGGTGCTTCTTTCATTGGTATACTTGATATTGCTGGATTTGAAATTTTTGAGGTATTTAAGCTCTAAATTGATATCAAAATTTCCTGTGTTTGATTTGATTTCTTTAGTTTTAATTTTTCTTTTCTTTTTTCAGCTAAATTCCTTTGAACAACTTTGCATAAATTACACAAATGAAAAGTTGCAACAATTGTTTAATCATACAATGTTTGTACTTGAGCAAGAAGAATACCAAAGAGAGGGTATTGAATGGCGGTTCATTGATTTTGGCTTAGATTTGCAGCCTACAATTGACTTAATTGAAAAGGTAGTTTGTTAAAAAAAATTTTTTTTTTTAAATGTATGCAAAAGAATGCAAATGTTTAAAAATATTGTTTAAGTAACGGGAATATAATTGATTTATTCAGCCTTAATTTCGTGTATATAATCCATGGATTACCTTTTTAAAACATAAACATTTTCATTGCTGATAATCTGTCAAAATTATTTTCTCAGCATCATATGTCACAAATTATCCTGTCTACTTTCCAAGCATTGATAGTGTAAGGGACTATTCACACTGGATGCGAAAAAATTGCAATCTGGTTCTCTTTCGGGTCCAGCGTGAATGTCTGTCCTGTAAATATGATCTCAAAATTATGTTCTCAGCACCATACGTCACAAATTATCCTGTCTACTTTCCTAAGCCACAGGGTTGAGTTTTTGACGTCAAAAAGTGGTTTTTGACATGACAAGGGTATAATACTGGTTTAAACCGTCAAAAACCCGTCAAAAATGTCAAAAACTGAAGTTTGACAGGAAAATATATAAACTTCAAAACTACCAACAGTTGCCATGCATTATATTGAAATTTAATTATACTATAGGTAATCAGCAGGTTTTAAAATATTTTTTAATTAAAATTAAGGTAAAATAACAGATTTAAAATCTCAGAAATTTATATTCAAATGCATGTGCAGAAAAATTTTGCACAAAAATTGTTTAAATATTTATATTTAAAAAAATTTTTTTTTTCTTTTTGATACTTAAGAAAATTAAAAGTTTATTACTATGCATTTTTGACATATAAGGAACATATAACTAATATTTATAAGGAACTTACAAGTTATGTTGTATAAATACAAACTTGATATAAGGTACAAGTGTATAAAAATTTTTTTTTAATGTTATACCGAATATCTTTATTATCCAGTATGTTAATTTGAATTTAAAAGTAGTTATATTTATGAATAATGATAAATATAATTCATATTGTTTATTATATTTATTTATAATTATTACACTTATCATTTTAAAACAATTTTTATCTCTTAATTTTTTTTTCTCCACTTGTATTAAGAATACAAATAATGCATATCTTGAAAGCAAGAAGTAATTATTCAACAGCTGAATATTTAGATATTCAACAAAACTATATCGTATTCAGCAAAATGAAATTCACAAGTATTTGGATAAACTAAATTTTCAGCATAGTAAATGAATAGGCTGAATATACTGTAAATCGACACTAACTACTCTGTGTATTTAACAGAAAGCACTTAAATTTGTATTGTCTTATGTTAAAAAGATTATTAAGAAGATTTAAAAGAATATTAAAAAGATTTTTCTTTAAAAGAAGATGTCTGATGTACAAAACTGCTAATGTTTATCTTTAAAAATGTCTAATTTTTAGTATAATCTATACTATACACTAAATTTGGTTATAAATAAATTTCTTAATAATATCACTGCAGATTTTCAATAACACATGAAAATGAATACATATTACAAAAGATGTGAGTTTTAATAACACATGAAAATGAATACATATTACAAAAGATGTGAGTTTTCAAAAGTACAAGATTTTGGTTACTATTCAAAATATAAGTGTTTTTTCAAAATTTTAAATTTATTTTTTCTAGAACATATTTAGAAACACTATCCTTTTAAAAATATATAAATTTTATGTATTAATTAAATTTCACATATGAATATAGGTTTTTGACATTTTTGACAGTGAGGTTTTTGACGTGACGGTTTAAACCATGGTTTAAACTGTCACATGTCAAAAACCTGCCAACCCTGCTAAGCCATGATAGTGTAAGGGACTATTCACACTGGATGCGAAAAAATTGCAATCTGGTTCTCTTTCGGGTCCAGCGTGAATGTCTGTCCTGTAAATATGATCTCAAAATTATGTTCTCAGCACCATACGTCACAAATTATCCTGTCTACTTTCCTAAGCCATGATAGTGTAAGGGACTATTCACACTGGATGCGAAAAAATTGCAATCTGGTTCTCTTTCGGGTCCAGCGTGAATGTCCGTTCTGTAAATATGATCGCGTGTCTGCTAGACAGTTTCCCTCAGCCCATTGACTCACATATATAATGTAGATTCACTCACGCATGACTTAGTTTATCTTGATGGGAAGGATTTGTCTATTTATGGTATTTTCATCATAAATATAAATAGATTGTTGTACTAAACAAGATGCTTTATATATTGCACACAGCAGTGAGTGTCATCCGACTGCAGATTATAGATATCCGCTGGAAAATATACCACAGATTATCCACATAAGATATTGGTAATAGAATTAATTGTACCTTTTTAACTATTGATACATTCATATACTTGACATTCACATGTATGATATCAAATAAGTAGAAATGACATACAGTTTCCTATGGAACTTTCAAGAATTCTATTTCTTTCATAGGATGGTGTACCTAAGTTGAAAGCTTTTGATATTTTTTTGTGATTGTACTAGATTTAAATATTTATTTGTTACTGTGTGTAATATTTCTTTCTTTTTTTTTATAATATTTAGCCTATGGGAATATTGGCTTTACTTGATGAAGAGTGTTGGTTCCCCAAAGCGACTGACAGAACTTTTGTTGATAAATTAGAAAGTGCTCATGCCATGCACCCTAAATTTGTTAAGTCTGATTTCCGAGGCAACTGTGATTTTAGCATCATTCATTATGCTGGAAAAGTATGTATGGTTTTTTTCCTTTAAAAGCTGTTACTTTTTTTTCTAAATTGGCCTGAAATTTTTGTAGTTCAAAAAAATTTTTTTTCACTAGTAATTATTTTAGAATGATAATAAATGGATCTGAATTATTTATATTTTTTATTCTTCATTAAATAACTTAGTCATTCTTTTTTTTTTCTTCATAATATTTTTAATTGAATCAATTTTCTTTTTAACAAATTAAGATCTATGCAAATAATTGTTTACATAGGAATGAGTTTTTTATAATTCATGCTTAAATGAACAACTTGTTCATTCTAGTGCCAGGAAAATGCTTTTCTATTCTGTTGTATAAAATATTTAATTACCTCAGTTATATTTCAGATAGATTAAGATTTATGCTACACACATTTATAACATTAATTATAATGTGTAGAAACACGAAATTTAATATGTATTTATTTAAAAAGACATTAATAAGAAATGAATAGTTTATTTAAAAAAAAATTTGTATTTGACATGACAGCTGCATATTCTACTGCAAATAAATTTATTATCTTAAAAAATTATAATGTATGTTATGAAAATGTTGAATTATATCTAATAGTTTAGTTTTCTTATTCTTGAAAATTTCAAATAATTGTAGATTCATTTACATGTGTTTTGTGATTTAAAAAAATACAGGACAAGATATTTTTAAAATTTTGAACAAATTTATTATTTTTCGGTAAATTTTTCACAAATGTCTGAAAAAGAATTTTAATTACTAAGTGAAAGTTGACTTCAAATTACATATTTCTATTTTTTCTGTATGTCTAAAAAAGAATTTTCATTTAATATTAAATTTTTATTACAACATGATTAAGTTTATAAAATAAATGATTTAATAAATGTAATGATAGTCACAATGTATGCAATATTACTTAATTCTTTTAAAAAAAAAATTCTTTTGAAAATTTTAAAGAAGTTTATCAAAATTTATTGTTTATTAAGATTTTAACCTATATGACCTAATTTTGATATAAGTTGAGCAAATTTTTTTTTGACTCTCCCCTGCATCCCTGGTTTATATTAGGATTCTTTTTATGTGCTTTTAAATTTTACCGTAAATCAAAATGTGTGTAAATGACTTTTTTTTTATGAATATTTATTTTCTGTTACTAAGAGCAAATAAATTCTTTATGCAGGGCTGTTTGTGCTCCGTAAAAAAAATCCGGATTTCAGGAATTTTCGCTAACAGTGATCCGGAAGTTTCCTTAAATCAAATTTTCAAAGGTGGAACTTAAAAACACAGTTTATTTTATTTGTTTGTAAGGAAGAGCCAGAGAGATACTTTATAAGCTTATATTCATGATTAATATTAATTTTTTATCAGTAAATAGTTGTTATAATCATGAACTCGAGAAAGAAAGACATATTTGTAAATTTTAAATACTTCTAATTTTTCAATTTAAACTTTTTTTTTAACTCAAGAAATTTTCCGGAGTTTTGACTTGGGCTCACAATCACCCCTGTTTATGTCTTCATGAATCAATTTGCAAATAATATTCTTAAAGATGATTCAAATTGTAAAATTCTAATTACTATCCCTTTGTTTTAGAGATGAAAAAATGTCTTGAGTACAAGTTGTTTTCTATTTCTTTTTATACAGGTGAATTACCTTGCAAATCAGTGGTTAATGAAGAATATGGATCCTTTGAATGATAATGTTGTATCCTTATTACAAGCTTCTCAAGATCCATTTGTCGTGCAAATATGGAAAGATGGTATGCTTAACTATTTTTGTAATTTTCTTTTTGCATTTTTTATAAAGACGTATACTTTTGATAATCAATCTAAAAAAGAATTTTTTAAGTTTAAATCTTAAGAAAGATAATTTATGGAATTTAATATTAATTTTAATTCATTTTTAAAAATATCCATTTATTGACAAGATGACTGTGGGGAATCAAGTGTTTCCCTCCCAATGGGGTAACCTAGATTTAAATCTTGACACAGTTGCTAATTAATTTATGGGTTGGCTTATCAGTGCTGATGAAAAATATCCCCAGAAGTAGAGAGATTGTTGGTCCTCTAGTGAATCATAGAATCCTCTTGTGATCTGGCTAACAGTGGAAGGTTGCCTTCTCTATGTAACAAAAGAAATTGCTTTTACTTAAAATTTCTTCCCAGGATTTGACTTCATTTTAATGCTTGATCACAGAGTTACTTTGTCTTTGGGTTGTGTTCAAAAATATGAGGTTACAGAGTTGAAAATTGAAATAGTGCACATCTGATATGGGTGATAAAAATTCAAAGTTAATTAATTAAAAATAATTAATTACATTTGCATTATTATTATTGCATGGTGCGTAGCATTTTTAAAATGTGCTTAAGGGGACTCATTTTTTATTTTCGTTTTTTAAAAGCCTTTAAAGGTGCTTTTTTCATGGTGTTTTTACAAAGTACTTAATTTTTCCTTTTTGAAAATGAGATTTTTTCCTTCACCGTGTCTATTTTCATATTATGCAAAAGCATGGTTTTCACTTTGTTCTATTCAACGTTTCCGCAAATCCTTCAACCCGAATCCAGTTCGGTGTGCCATTGGTCCGCAACATATGATAGCACCCCATTCATGTTACATGTTTGATGAAATACTTGGGAGTCTGCATTTGCGTCTACTGAGCTGGGTTCGGTGAGATTCTTGCACTCTCATATGCAACTCTGCTGCATTTTGCAAAATATTCTCAATTTCAGACTTCATTTTCCACCCTCTGAAATTGAACCGAAAATTCTCTATCTTTTCATCGTGGCTAATACAATCAGGAAGAGAATCCTTTGTCAGAAACTAGTTATTTTATCATGATCATGTAAAGTCTTTGAAAACTATTTTATATTTTGTTAATGTATATAGTGCTTAAAACTATTTTTTGAGTGCTTAAAAAGTACTTTAAAGGTGCTTATTTTTTGTTGAGAGATTTGTCTATGGATCCTGTATTAGCTATTAAGTATTGTAATTATAGTTAAATGTAACTGTATCGTAATTAATTACACTGTATAATAATTAATAACTATTATACATTTAGAAACTTCTGTAAAATATAAGTTTTTAAATTTGATATCCTTTTTAAAAACTGTCTGCAATATTCGAGTTAGTTACCCAACATTTTAAATTGGATTATTTTTTATTTCAGCTGATATTGTTGGAATGGGAGTAGCAACTTTAGGTGATACTACGTTTGGTGCCAGAACTAGGAAAGGAATGTTTAGAACTGTCAGTCAACTCTATAAGGAGCAACTTTCTAAACTGATGGTTACTCTACGTAATACTAATCCCAACTTTGTGAGGTGCATCATACCAAATCATGAAAAGAAAGTGAGTATTAAGAAATTTTGTTGTCACTTTCAATAGAAGTTTTAGAACTTATGGCACTTTTCTGATGAAATTGGTTTTATAATTTGAGCATTTATTTTTAGGCTGGCAAAATTGAAGCATTGTTGGTGTTAGATCAGTTGAGATGTAATGGAGTTTTGGAAGGTATTCGTATTTGCCGTCAAGGTTTCCCTAACAGGATACCATTCCAAGAATTTAGACAAAGGTGCATTTTTTATCTGTTGATATCTTGTCTTGAAAGTAATATTTATAAAGTACACAACCCGTTATCCGGAAATCAGAAAACCGGAAAACCAAAAAACCGGAACTAAATTCCATAAATTTTCCCGCCATTTTTTTTTTAAAACCTCATAAGATTTCAAGATTTTTCTTTCTTTTTTGAAAGATGTTTACCTTACCATCATTTTGGAAACAATCATTAGTGTATTACTTCATCGTTTTTTCTTCTTTTTAAGATTATTTCCAAATATATATTTTTTTAGTTGAATTTGACAGTAAAAAAACGGCTTTTTGTCGCGATTCAGAAAACCAGAAAAATCAGTTATCCGGAATGGCGATGGTCCCGATTGTTCCGGATAATTGGTTCCCTACTGTATTTCAAAGGGTTGACAGTGGTAAAATTCAAAACTGTCTTAAGTGTCTGTTTTTAAGTTTTTTGTCTTGGAAAATAAAGAAGCCACAGTCTGTGTGACTTAAACTTCACTTTTACTTTACAATACCATCTTAGTGTCTTTAGCCACTGAACCATCATTAAAAAGAATTGAGGTTTGATTCTCAGTGGTGGCTTGAAGCCTACTCAGTTTCACATTGATGACTGCCAGATTGACAGATGAGTACAGATAGCAATGTGAATCACATTATCACAATGAAGCAGCCTTTGGTCACAAAGTTGTGAAGCCTTCAATTCCATGACAGCCCTATCACCCAATGGGCTTTTGCCGAAATGATTTATATTACTATCTTGGTGAAAAGAATAGCCTGGATTTTAAAATAAACAAATATCTTAAGTACAAAAAATTAAGTTTTAAAAAGTATTATAATTTTTTTAAAGAATATTAAAATCAATGAATATTTTTATGCTACCAAATGATGCAGATAAGTAACTTTTCAAATGTTAAAAAATTTAATCACAAATACTCTTGATTTTTAACAAATTGCGACTTTCGAATTTTTTTTTCAATTTTCATTATTAGCAATAGAGCGTTATGGCTGACGATAAACAGAACTCCATCTATCAGTCATGAATAACCTAAGAGCTTCAGGGTGCTTAGCATTTTTAAAAAGTGCCTAAATGTGCTTATTTTCCATTTTTAAAACCCTTAAAGGTGTTGTTTTCCATGGGTGTTTTTAAAAAGTGCTTAATTTTTCCTTTTCTGAAATGTGATATTTTTCTTTATCATGTTGATTTTAAACGTTTTCACAATTAATTCAACCCCAATCTATTTTGGCGTACCGCCGGTTTGTAGTGTATGAAAAACCATTTGTTTTACATGTTTGATGAAATACTTGCGGGTTCGCACTTGCGTATACTGAGCTGGATTCAGTGGTAAGGATTTTTGACTCTCATGTGCAACCCTGCTGCATTTTGCAAGAGATCCTCAATTTCAGACTTCATTTTTTGCCCTCTGTAATAGAATAAAAAAAATCTCGAATTTTTGCTTATTATGGTGACCAACTAAACATTGTAAATTTTTTCTCTCTATAAGCGTTAATTTCATCATTTGTGATGCGCCATCGTCTTCGTCGCTGTAAATAAAACCAGATGAAACCATCAATTGTCAAAAACGTGCCAACCCTGTCTAATTATGATATTTTTCAAAGTTCTTAAAAGTATCTTTCGAGTGCTTGAAAAGTGTTTAAAAGGTGCTTATTTTTTGTTGAAAAATTTGACTACGCACCCTGGAGCTCATAACATTTATTAAAATAACATGTGTGCAAAAATTTGATATTTTATGCTATCTAATTTTCACAGCAGAACATATTTAATGTGTGCTTCATTAAACTATTAAGCAGACAAAGTCCTGACGTTTTAAGTCATTTTAAAATGTCATTTGTACGAAAAATAGTTTCATTTTTTTTTTTTGGCATTAAAGGTGTTAGGGAGTGACTGAAATGGCAAAGTAGTACAAGTACAAAAGTAGTACAAAAAAAGTAGTAGTAATTAAATATCAGAAAACATATCACAACAGGAATAGGGAATTTATGAAATGGCTAGCTATAGCTAAAATCTGTTTCCAAAGTTCTTTTTTTAGCTTTATATTGATTACTATTTTATTAAGTCAAAATATTCAGGGGTCTGTTTAGAAGAAATTTGGGTTCGCAAAATATCTTTTCATGAAAACTGACCCTTCACAAAATAATTTATCTTTTAATCGGACCCTTCACTAGTTTGTTTATCTTCATTATTGTTTTGTTAATCGAATAAACTCTTCCAGGAGGGGAGGGGGGAGAAAGACTCTTCGAGACAAACTTAGTTTCTCTAAGTTTAAATTCTAAGAAAATGCTCATAATTTTTTTTGGTCAATAAATAATTGATCAATTTATATTTATTCATAAAATTAGTAAATAGTATATTATGTAAATAAAAATTAATTTCTGGCAATTTTTTAATTAAAATATTATAAATTTAAGAATTGTTTAAGTTTACTTACTGCATAACACATTAAAAGTGATACATTACTAAGTTGTGTTTATGTCAATTGAAATTATTAAAAATGTGAGTGATTTTTGTTTCCATTATTCGTCCAAAATGAATATAATGTGTTGAGCAGTATAGGCTAAATACCAAATAACAGGACCCTATTTCCAAAAATTCACAAAAGCAGGACCCTGGTTGAAAGAATGTAACTTAACGCTTATTTTAAAGTCACAAATTGTGAATAGTTTTTTCACAATTTTACTAAAACAGGACCTTTCACAAAATGTCTGGACAGACCCCTGATATTGTACCAAACTTTATCTTTAGTTTTCAATGGTAGAATTTTTATGTATTTGTTAAGGAGAGAATATTTATCTATAGAATTTCATTTCCACTAGAGTTTTGCTGCTCTGTGAAAAACATGTTGATAAGTGGATTGAAGGAAACTTGAATATTGTATTTAAGTTTTATGAAATATGTTATGTCTACTTTTGCATTACGGTTGGGTCCCAAATAGTTCGGATGAAAGTGATCCTACTGTGATTTTAACTTTAGATCTTGTTTCATTTTAGATATGAATTGCTTACTCCAAATGCCATACCAAAAGGATTCATGGATGGAAAATTAGCATGCGAAAAAATGGTTTGTAAGAATTATAATTTTTATTGCAAAAATGTTACTTGTATGTGATCTCCTTTTGCCTTACACTAACTTTTTAATGAATAATTTCTTTTAGATTCAAGCTTTGGACTTAGATCCCAATTTGTACCGTGTAGGTCAAAGTAAAATATTCTTCAGAGCCGGAGTTCTTGCCCACTTGGAAGAAGAAAGAGACATGAAAATTTCGGATTTGATTGTTCAATTTCAAGCTTGTTGTCGTGGTCTAATTGCCAGAAGGTATAAATAACATACAAACATATATTAACTTCAAAACTATGCTAACTAACTTCTTGTTTGTTGCTTGATGTCTCTTGTAAAAGTCAATTAATTCAGTTTAAGAATCCAATTTTTTTTAAATTTATTTTGTTAACTTATTTAGGGTTTAAATTTAAGTGTTAATAAGTTGGTTTTAAAATTTCTAGATTTTATGTTTAAAATACATTCTTAGTTCTATCTGAACTTCTATGATTTCTTTTCTTTAAACTATCTATCTTCATTTAATTATTTTTATTTAAATCGTAAGCAAGTTATTAGTTTTTTTTATAAGTATGCATATTATCTAACAACAATCATTAATATTTCAATCACTTACAAGTTGTAAATAAGTTAATACAAAATATTCTAGGTTTGAAGTTTTGTGATAATTTAAGTCTCTATCTCAATTTTTAAAGTGTTTCTTGAAAAAACTATTTATATCAAATATTTTCATTTAAATTTGTAAACTTTTTAACTGCTTATTTTATGTACTACAAAAGTTTTCAAATTGTTATACTTCATTTTTAGGAATTATCAGAAACGATTACAGCAGCTTAGTGCCATTAGAATCATCCAAAGAAATTGCTCTGCTTATCTTAAATTGAGAAATTGGTCTTGGTGGCGACTTTATACTAAAGTGAGTAATAATGAATTGTCTTTTATTGAAATGTAAAGTTATTGTGATTAGGTTTACTTTTTTCAATATTTATGAAAAATATAGTTTACCTTTATTTTACAATGTTGAAGTAATCATTTAGTCCATCTATCATATGATTGAAGACTAATCAGGGTATGAGTCCAAGGGTTGGAATAGAGGTCTGTGTAGAAACTAAACCAAAAGGAGATTTAAGAAGCAATATTAGGCATTGTAATTATTTCATAAGAATTACAATGGCATTCCTGTATCAAAACAAACTTATTGAAGATATTCTTTTTAGAGTTGTATAGATTGTAATTGTTGTCTAAGTCAAGGAAACCCGTAACATATATTAATGCCATTCAGAATAAGTTTTTATCAGTTTTTAAAGTCAGTTTTTTGCCTGTAATCAGTAATCAACCTAGAATAAGTAATCAGTTCAGTTAAAAAAAATTAAAACAGTTTAATATTTAATTGTAAAATGATGCACTAATTAATTCTGTTTATACTATAGTTACAGTAGATTAATAGAATCTTATTTTTTTATTAGTTAACTAATTGTTTTACTTATAAATTTTAGGTCAAACCATTACTTCAAGTTACTAAGCAAGAAGAGAAACTTAATGAAAAGGAAGATGAATTAAGACAAGTTAAGGAAAAAATGGAAAAAGTCGAACAAGTAACAACAGAAGTGGAAAAGAAGCTTCAACAGGTGAATCTTCCTTTTCCAAGTTTATTTGCAATTAATTTTATTCAGCCAGCATTAAGCCCTATCTAATGTTATGAAGTTTTCCTCTTTTTTCATTTCTATTGAATAAGATCAAAATGTGTGTTAAGCATGACAAACTAGATAAAGCTTCTGCTTGCAGCTGGTACAGCATGTGGACCACATGTAATGGAACAAATGGTACACTGTGAGCAAAGAGTTAACTACTCAGATGGTTGATTATGTATGAAATTATTTTTCTGTGAACTGTTTCTAGTTTAAAAAATTTTTTTGCTTTAGCATTTTATTTTTTTTAATTATTTATTTATTTTTTTATTGTTTCCTTTTTTGGGGGATCATTAATTTTTAAAATTCATTTTATTAGTAAATTTATTTCTTTTTTAATTTACTAATTTATTTTTTTTTTACAAAAATTAAATTCCCTTCTTATCTCTATATGTAAAACTAAGTACAGACTTTAAAGTATAACATATGTTATTAGCTCACTTATCATTATCATCTAGTTGGAGAGCTGGAATTTTTTATCTGAAAAGTTTACTAATCGTATTATTACGTAAAAATACACTAACTGTGAATGTTACCAATCATTATCAAAATTGCTTAGTATTCAAAATTGTGGACTTAAAATTATGCATTTTATTGATTTTAACTAGTTTTATTATTTTCCAAATTGTAAGCATTCAACCTAAAAGTTTATAAATCTAACGTTTAATTCAGTACAGCAAACAACTCATGTTTTTGATACTTATAGGTCCTAGAAGAGAAGAACACACTAGCTGAGCAGCTTCAAGCCGAAACAGAATTATCTGCTGAAGCTGAAGAAATGAGAGTGAGACTAGCTGCAAGAAAGACTGAACTGGAAGAAATTTTACATGACCTTGAAGCTCGAATTGAAGAAGAGGAAGAAAAGACTCAAACTTTGACTACTGAAAAAAAGAAGCTGCAGTTAAACATACAAGATTTAGAAGAACAGTTAGTATTGGTTATTTTATCTGTTTCCTTTCTTTTTATTTTAGAAAATTATGAATAAAATCTTACTACTTGCTTATAAAAGTTCCCTTATTACACTTATTTTGTTTTGGAAGCAACATATTTATTCTGAAAATTGTCAAATTTTGCTTGGAAAGGCATGGAAATACTTAAAATATAAATAAGCTTTAAAAAAAAAATTAGCCTTAATGTGCTAAAGACACGTAAATTTATTTACAGTTTTTGTGAAAAAAAATGAACTTCTTTGTGGATGCTAATATTAAATTTTTCTGGATAAAATAAACTTAGCTAGAGTTTATATATATATATGATTTTACTATGTTACCAACATTAATTTCTTTTCCGATGCTTACACTGTGAAAGGGAAAGAACTATGTTCATAACACTTATTTTCACTTCTGTTAATACAGTAGGTCTGATAATCCTTCAATGGAGTATACTATTTTAAATCATACATATTTGTTTTGTGATAATTTCTATCATTTGTATTTGTTTTGCCATCTTAGTGTTTTAAGCCTAAATTCACCTAATGTAATATTTTTTGGCTTACTAATTTTAGATGTTTAGATTATATGAAAATCAATAGAGTAGCTGGCATTTTGTCAAGTTGCCTGTCCAGAGAGTTTTGTCAGAAGAACTAAAGAGTTTTGTCAGAAAGTTACAAAAAAACTAATGTGCTAAGACAATTAAAAACAATTAACTAAAGACAATTTTTATCAATCATTAGTTTGAATATCAATAAGTAATTTATTACTAAAGTATTTGAATATTTTAGTGAACTTTACATTTCGTAGATTTTGGTTCATTTAAAAAGAAGATTAAAATGTTTTTATTTATTTTTAAAAGCAGTATTATAATTTTTTTTGAGAAAAAAAATTTAATTTACTTTTTAAAGTTAATATCTTATGTTTCTCTAAACCTGTTTAGATTAGAAGAAGAGGAAGGTGCAAGACAAAAGCTACAATTGGAAAAAATTAGTTTAGATTCAAAACTTAAAAAAATTGAAGAAGACTTTGCAGTCCTTGAAGATAGTAATCAAAAGGTAAACTAAATTTCTCTAAACTGCATATTTTCTGTACATTCTCTATCGAAATCTTATATTTTAAGATTTAGAATGAACTAATTTATTACCATTTGAAGAAATTTCACTTACATAAGCTTTAATAGAAATTTAGATGTTCATTTTTTATATTTAAAAAAATTTAGACAATTGTGTGGTTAGATAGTAAATGTGTTAATTAAAAATATTTTTGTATTCTTTCTGGAATTTTTTCTACTTGTTTGTCTGCATTCATTTTCAAAATATATGTTGTAAAATTAAAGAAAAGAGAATTTAGTGTAGTAGCTGTATTTTAGCTTTTGGATGCTATGGGCCCTCCCTTATTTTTAATTTTATTATTTTTTTTGAAGATTATAAGTAACAATTCTTATTTGCGGGAATTACTTCTAAAATTTAGTTTCATATACTTATTTATTCCATAATAAAAATGTGTTGAAATGTGGTTCTATGTGTTAAAAATTACCTTTGTATGTCTTATCATGCATATCTGCCAAGTCTCCTGTTTTTTAACGAAGACTCCTGTATTTTACGACTATCTCCTGTTTACCTGTATATTCTCAAATTTCTCCATATTTGTTGAAGAAATTTAAAAAAAAAAGAAAAAAGTTTGGTGATAAAATAACTGCTGATGGCAAAAATACTTCTTTTATTCCTCAATAGATAGTGCCTGAACAGATAGTGCCTGAACAGATAGTGCACTGCGATATGTTGAGTGTTAATAGTTAAAGTTATTATAAATAATGGCTCAATTTTTTTTTATTTAGATTAAGATTTATATAAATATTTTTTACTTCACACTAAATGTAAGTGCTTATATTATTTCCAATTTTGAATTTCTCTTTTTGACTTACATGATTATGTATGATGTATCAAAACTTAACACGTAGCGTGATAAATGTCGCTAGTAAAATTTCCGTTATTTTATTTCAACAATGTTGGCAGATATTATCATGTAACATAATGAGTTAAAAACAAATTACTCATTAACATTGTGCCAAAATGAGAAAAAAATGAAAATTAGATTCAAATGTTTATTCTTTTTTTTTTTTTCTTTTTTTTTTTAATATTTTTTTGTCTTAATTCTTAAATTTCATAAGTTATACCAATTAATCTCATTGTTCATGTAAATTTCGCATGAGAAAGTCAGAAATTGAATAAATGAAATTTTTATACTATTGTAATAAAATGAAAATAAATCTGATTTTATTTGTGGCTCATTAAGTGCAAAATATTTCTAGGTTGTAAAAGAGAAAAAGACTTTGGAAGAAAGATTAGGTGAAGTTTCACAAGCCTTGGCTGAAGAAGAGGAAAAAAGTAAGCATCTAGCTAAGCTTAAAGCTAAACAAGAAGCTACTATTGTTGATATAGAAGAACGTCATAGAAAAGAACAACAAGTAAGTTGTAAAACCGTTTTTCTCCGTGTTTTTAAATTCATTCAATTAAATGTGTGTTAATCTTTTGCAAGAAAAATATTTCTTATTTTCTATATAGGTGGAAGTTAAAATTTATCTTGAAGGACTTTTTTTATTTTATTTAAATGCATTAATAATAAATATTAAATTTTTGCAGCAATTTTTCTTGTAATGCCGTAATGTAACTAATGTTAATTTAAAATATCAAGAATTGAACTAATCGATACTATGGGTTAGGATTTAATCTGAATAAAACTGATTTCTACTAACACATTTAGAAATCTAGGCAAAGTAGAAGAAACTGAATTTGTAATGCTGTTTAGCATTTGATTTGTTCTTTTACTTGTTAAGTATACAATTATAAAATCAAGTTTTACTATATGCTTTTAAATAACAAATCGAAAAAAGTACAATTGTTTTAATTTCGTAAGAAATTTTTTTTTTTTTTTTAAATTGTTCTTTTTTATATTTGCTCTTACTTAGAAAGCATGTGTTAAAAAGTTTAGAAAGTTTAAGCTAAAAGTTTTAAAAGTTAAGCTAAAAGTTTCAAGTAAAGTTTAGAAATTAATAGTATTTTTCAAAATATTTAAAAAAAATTTTTAATTGTTAATATTTCTTTTTGTAAAAGGCTTTTTCTATTTCTTCTGGGAGGGGGTTTCCCTTGTGGTCGAATCTTGCCATCTTTGCTGTGATTTTTACTGGTTTTAAATAAATCCAAGTGGTGATAACAATGACTGAAACATTTATTAAGCAATAAAAATAACAAGATATATATAAAAGCAAATTTGCCCACAGTAGCAAAAATTAGCCAAATATTTAAAACACTGTTTGAGGAAAAACTGGCTTCATTTGCCTGTTTCTCTTCATTTCTCTTTGTTAATTATTAAATCGGCGGCCTAATCAATTTTCTTACTAGTGATAAGCTAACCACTGCACTTGTTGTACTTGATCACTGCACTCTTAACTTATTTATATTTTAACTTATTTCATATTAATTAATAAATTCAGCAGAAGCATGGGCACAAGAAAATAAGAGATAAAAGTAATAATTAAAAATGTATCCTAAGAAATTTCTACTGTGATTCAACACTGTTTTAGACAGACTTTTTTTGTTTCTAAAACTGATTATAATAATCAGAGACCTTGCTTATGAAGTTAAATAAAATTCTCCTATGATATACATATCTCAAATGTATAATTCATTTATTACAAAATATGTTTTTTCAAGTGGAATTTGGATATGAAATTCTTTTATGAATTTTTTTCTTTCTGAATTGTCAAGTTGTTCTCTATTTTTTTAGTTTTTCTGTATCATCATGCTAAGAATACTACAAAAAACTCTTTCTAAAACTTATCTGTAAAATTATTATGTTTGTTTCGTAGGCACGACAAGAATTGGAACGTGTAAAACGACGCACAGAAACTGAATTAAATGATGTAAAAGAACAGCTGAATGAGAAAAAGGCTCAAGTTGAAGAGCTTCAGCAGCAGCTAGGTAAAAGAGAAAATGAATTGAATCAAGTATTATCCAAGTAAGTCATTTAGTTATTTTAATAAATGATAATATCCTATGTGTACATTATTTGAAATTGTGAAGTTTTAATCACCTTATGCAGTATGACATGACTCAAAAGTTAATATGCATCTGCACTGTATATTCTGTGCCTACCTGTGTAGTGTATATTTGAACAGCATTTCTGCTATACGTAATTTTACAGAAATGTAAAATATTTTAAATTAGTGGAGATATTTTGAAAGGCTGTCTTCAAAGTAAATGGGACACATATTTACTCTTGTTTAGACAAACTTCTAAATCCATTTTGTAAAATTTTTTTCAACAAATAAAAAAAAAAATTTACTGATTTTCCTTTTTGTTTACTATTCTATTAATTGAAAAAACAAAACCCAACTTAATAAATGTATTCACCATTTGATTTCTTTGCCTTCATGAAATATTTTCCTGGGAAAGAAGTTACTTTGCTCTCTTCAATTAATTTAATATTTACAGAAGTTATAACCTTTGCTTGTGGTGGTAATTTGTACTTTAGTGCAATGCAAAACCTTTATGTATAAATATTGTGTAATTCTTAATAGTTACATAATTATTTTCAATAAACCAAATTTTTCAATTAGTTTTTAATTAAATAAAGTTTTATGAATTTAAAATGCTGACACAGTTATTATTCTGACTAAAGTATTGGAAATATTACTTTTTCAATATCCTGTATTACAATTTTATGAACATTTTATTATTTCTTTCCTAAAGTTGTTGTCTATTTGTATTTTGAATGTACAAACAATATATGAATATTTAATTTTTTAAAGAGTTGAAGAGGAAGCTGCTGCAAAAGCTCAAGCTTTGAAAAACTTGAGAGAACTGGAGGGCCAAGTTTCTGAGCTTCAAGAGGATCTTGAATCAGAGAGACTTGCTCGAGCTAAAGTTGAAAAGCTCAAACGGGATTTGAATGAAGTATGCTATTTTAGCTCATAATTTGTTATTGCTTAGCAATAAGAAATGTAAAAATAAATTTTTTTTTGACTTAACATAATATGACGAGAGTTTGAATGGAAAAGCTAATAATAGATTTTGTAAATAGTTAAGGAAATTTACTTTTCTGCAAATTGACTCCATTGAACTTAACAATGTTCATATATTAGTGATTTTTCACTGGTTGGCCTTTTTTTCTTCTTTATTTTCAGAAAAGAGAAAATAACATTTTAGGAAATAAATTGCAATGACCTAAAAGCAATACATTTATATGAAACAATATCTTTTACAAGTTTTCGACATGTATCCAATTTTCTTAAAAGTAAATTTCATCTGTACCTATAATAAATTTCAGTCTTCTTAAAAATGTATGGGTATGATTTAATGTGTAATTTTATTAATGTGTAATTTAAGGATAAAATTTAATGACGAATTTTTTTTCACTATATTTCTTTATTAAATGTATGTATTTATTAAATGTATGTGTAATTTAAGGATAAAATTTAATGAAATTTTTTTCCCCCACCATATTTCTTTATTAAATGTATGGGAAATGTTAGCATTTTTTCTTAACTGTTGCCATTGAAATATATTTATTATTAAAGCGCAATTTAAAAGGCTTATTTAGCTTCTTAAATATTCATATGAAATTTATTATATTGCAGAATATTTCCAATTTTTTTTGGTTTTTCTTCCTTATTATTTTATATCTATATCTTTTATATAGCTTTATATTAATACTATACACTGTTTTTGAAAAGTTTTCTCTTTATTTTTAACAGTTAAATAATTAGGAGAATATATGTCAAATAGTTGCCTTGGAATTTTGAATAATTTTGAAAACATGTGAATATAATGTAATTAAGAATAATAAAAGATTCAGGATTCATTCCTTATTTATTAAATTGTACATTTATTTACTTCTGCAGGGCTGATTAAAACTAAACTCAGTGGCGCGACAGCCCATACAGAGCCAAGGCCTACTGTGCCCATCTCAGTTTTCTTGACTATGGGCTCTGGGGTGCAGGAGCAGATGTTCCGGTTAGGTGGTCAGCCAAACGCGAAACCCCCAGTGTTTAGTTCCCAAGCGTGCGTGGTACTCATTTATCGACCCACTGAAGGGATGAAAGGCTGAGTCAACCTTGCCCGGCCCGAGGATCGAACCCAGGACCTGTGGCACAGGAGCGCGGAGCTCCAGAAAAAATCTGTTTTTCCGGATTTTTCGCTAACTGTGATCCGGAAGTTTCCAGAGATTGAAGGTCCAGACGTTTAACAAAAATCAGCGATCACAGAAGTTTCCGAAAATCAAATTTTCAAAGGTGGAACTTAAAAACACAGTTTATTTTATTTGTTTGTAAGGGAGAGCCAGATACTTAATAAGCTTATATTCAAGATTAATATTAATTTTTTATCAGTAAATAGTTATTATAATCATAAACTCGGGAAAGAAAGACATATTTGTAAATTTTAATTACTTCTCCAGTTCATCATAGGTATGTGTAAATGTTATAGGAATGTGTAAAATTTTAAATATATTTTAAGTCAACCAAGAAATATTGAGAAAAAGGAAAAAAAAATATTGCTTAAATTTTTTTCTAATTTTTCAAATTAAGCTGGAGTTTTTTTTAAACCAAGGAAATTTTCTAGAATTTTAACTTGGGAATTTTAACATAAATTTGCTTGTGGAAAATTTATAAAATTTTGTTTCTGTTTTTCTGCATTTTTGCGAAGTTTACCTGTACTTTTTTACTCCTTTTTTTTTTTAATCCTCTTCAGATTGTCCTTTCATATAAAGAAACTAAAATTTGGCAAATTAATTTTACAGGAATTGGAAGCACTGCGAACGGAATTGTTAGATTCTGAAGAAAGTACTGCTGCCCAAGAAGATTTGAGAACCAAGAGAGAGCAAGAGTTGGCTCACTTAAAGAAAACTCTAGAAGACGAGACTTCTGCCCACGAATCCCAGATTGTTGACTTAAGACAAAAACATAATTCCGCTTTAGAAAATTTGAATGAGCAATTAGATTCTCTAAGAAAAGTATGATAGTTTACTTTAATTTAAAATGTATACTTATTAAAAAAAATTTTTATCTTGATTGTGGATTTTTTTAATTTTTTTAAAATTTATTTATAGGCTAAAGCTTCTTTAGAGAAATTTAAAGCAAATCTTGAAGTTGAGAAAGCAGAATTAGCAAATGAAGTAAATGCCTTGTCCACATCAAGACAAGATTCTGAAAGGAAGAGAAAACAGTTAGAATTACAGTTACAAGAAATGACTGCCAAATTAGCTGATGTAGATAAGAGTAGAGTTGATAATACGGAACGAGCACTGAAACTTCAAGTAAGATATTTCATGCATTACAGTATAGGGAAGCACAACTTTTTCAGGAGAGGGTAAAATTTTTTTTTGTCTCTTGCGGACCATAATGAATTATTGATTATAACTTAATTGTTCCTTATTATAATAACTATCAACTTGTCCTTAGAATGTCTAATTTACTTTAGCTGTACGTTCATAGTTAACATCTATAATTTTTAAACAAATCCTTGTACTACGTTTGCTTTGAACATACTTTAGTTACAGAAATTTTTTTTTAAAAAATTTGAAGTGAAATTCAAAAAGATTAAAGCTTTGATATCTTGATGTACTACCTCTAAATTTGAAATTTAAAGATGTGTAATTTTAGTGGTCCTTTAAAGTAATTGAAATTAGCCTAGGTAAGTTGTAAACTTTCTTACATTAGTTGGTTCTTTATAGTTTTTTTTATTTTATTGGAAGGCAGGAAATCCTTTTTTAACCATTCAAAGGTTGCAGGTTGTGCACCCTTATTTTAGCATTTCAATCTCACTTTCAAACTGTGTTGCAAAATTTAATTACTTGTTTTTTTAATACAGGCTGAGTTAGAATCAGTGACTGCTGAGCTTGAAGATCTTGAAACAAAAGCCTCAGCTGCAATAAAGCAAGCTGCAGTTCTGCAAAGTCAGTTAGCTGAATCTCAAGACCTTCTCCAAGAAGAAACAAGGCAAAAACTTGCCATTAATTCTCGTTTGAGGCAAATCGAAAGCGAAAAGAAAAGTTTGCAGGAACAATTGGATGAGGAAGAAGAAGCCAAGAAAAACTTCGAGAAACAAGCATCTATTTTAACTCTACAAGTAAGTTATGAAATTAAGATGTCAAACAATGTACTGGACTTTTATTTAATATTTGACATTTTGCTTTCACTCTTAGCTGATGTAGATAAGAGTTAACATTCAGTTTTTAAGTTTATTTCATCCCCTACTGAAAAGTTTAGTGCAAGAACTTATTCAGTGATTTTTTTGAAAGTAAGATAGTATAAAAATATCATGAAGCTATTAACAAAGCATGTATATTTTGTTGTAAACCATGTTTTATGATCTTGCTGATTACAGAATGAACTAATATTTTTAATTCACAGCCATCTTTACATTTTTAAAAATTATTTCAGAAAAAGCCTCTTTTTTTGCAAAATATGTAAAAAAAATTCATTTATGCCTATTCTATTTGAATATAACATGTATTTTTTAATGTTTTTAAAACCTAAGGTTTTGTATATGTTTGTAAAAGTTGAATCTCTGTGTTAAACTTTCAGAAGTATTGAAAATACTTAATTGGTCAATAGTACTTATTTTTTTAAGTAAGTTTTCTTTCAACTAAATTTTTCCAGAAAAAAGGCCTAAAATTGTAATATTCTTTCAGAATTGATTTTTTCATGTCTTAAATTAATTTTTAAATAAGAATGCAAATTTTAACCATAGGCTACTTGACCATTTGTATCAGGTATTGTAAATTTTAAATTTTTGTTACGTTAATCTTAAGTTAATCTTTATTTTCTTTTATTAAAATTGAACCTTAGAAAGTCATATAATTGTAGTTTTTTTTTAAAATCTAAATTAACATTTTTAAATACCAAAGTGTTTAAGATTTAATAAAAAATGAAATAAAAAGAATAAAAAAAAAACACAAATTTCTGAGAAAATAATTTAAGAAGGAAGAAAAAGGCAACCTGCCCCAATGTGTATTGATAATGTGTGTATATACAATTAAAAAGCTTATCCTAATTAGCTTGTTTTTGTAACTTTATATAGTTACGGTCTTAATTTCTCGATACTCTAGATTTTAGTTTGCTTAATAGGTCCAATTTAAATAATATAGTATGGTAGTAATTGTTAATTAAACGAACTATTTCATTAATTTGCACATTGTTATAAATCAGTTGCAAGACATGAAGAAACGTGCTGATGAGGAAGCACAGCAGGTTATTGCATTGGAAGAGATCAGAAAGAAACAGGCCAAAGATCTTGAGCAACTTCAAAGGCAACTTGAAGAGATGCAGGCTGCCGAAGACAAACTTCAAAAGTCTAAGAAAAAGCTTCAATCGGAGGTAATTATTTTTTTTTAACAGCATTTTCCTTGATTTAGAATGCTGCGATTTTGCCAAGCTATGATTTCGTTTATGATAACAGTGCTGCTACTGATTTTTCTAAATCTGAGGTTGAGAACTCTGGAAGCAAACACATCAAGTTTGTAACCATTTTGTTAGACACAATGTTAGTAACAAATTCTTTGAATTGAAATATGTTAGAATTTTGAACAATACAGCATACATATTCGCAAAATCTGTGGTTAAAGGACATACATTATTTGGTAATAAAATATATTTGAGGGACCATTAACTCAAGGTCAAATTAAGTTTTTTGCTAATTCTGAAAATACTAAGTACAGCAAATAGGAAAGGGAGCAAAATATGTAAACAAATAGATGCAAAAAAATTAAACAAATAAAAACAAATAGATCCAAAGTGTAAACAAATTGATGGATAGTGTTTTCCTCTCTGTTGTGTCACTTTTTGGTGAAAGATGTCACTTCCTGTTGTGTTAAAGCTAGGAGAAATTGGGTGTTTTATTGTTATGTAATTATGTTCTACTCTTAGTAGAGTGATGTATAGTTAGGATAGTTTTTGTCTTTGTGCTTAGTTTTATCTTTTCAATAAAATTACTCTTTAAAATACATGAACAGCGTTTCTGAGAGTTGAATGTTTTATTTTTATAGTTTAAAAGATTTCTGCAACTTAAAAATTTTTTTTCTGTTTACATTAATGCCAAATTTTGATTCCGTGATATCCAGTTTTTTTTATATTATAGTCTAAATTTGATTAAAATCAAGCAAAAATCAGAAATCTGTTAAAAATCACAAATAAGCGTGAAATTGCACGAAGTCGCAAGTCTAAAAGAAATTTTTTTGTAAAGGGAAAGAGTTTTGTTTATTTTGATTGTTAAAAAATGTCTGGAAAAAGGAAAAGAGACCCTTTCGGTAAACGAACCTCTAGATAAGGAACTTTGTTCTGTATGTAGTAACTTGTATTACTGCGAGCTTGCTTTATTTAAATTAATTTAAGGAACAAAAAGACATTTGGAAATATAACTGTAGTGTTTAAGTGATTTAATTTTTTTTACATTAAAGAAATAAATTTCAGTGATTATCTTAGTTATCTTTATTTAATACTTTATTTTGGATTATATTATTTATTTAATGATAACCTTAAACAAAATCTAGTATGAACTGTACAGATTTGAAATCTGTATCTATTATTATATTAATTTTTATTATTATACTTTTATATTTATAGGTAGAAGATTTGAATATGGAATTGGAAAGCCAAAGGACTAAAGTCTCAGAATTGGAGAAAAAGCAGAGGAAGTTCGATCAATTGCTTGCTGAAGAAAAAGCAGTATCAGAAAGAATTGCACAAGAAAGAGATAATGCTGAAAGGGAATCCAGGGAAAAAGAGACCAAGATATTATCCTTGATTCGAGATTTGGAAGATAGCCAAGATAAGCTGGAGGAATTGGAAAGGATGCGCAAACAACTGCAAATGGAACTGGATGAACTTGTTAATAGTCAAGGCACAGCTGATAAAAATGTAAGGTTATATTTTTTTCTTAAATCTGTAAGCAACTTGAAATCAATAAAGTATTTTGTATGAATGTTTTATAAAAAATAAATAAATGTCCAATAAAATCTGGACCAAGGGTTTCCAGCCTGAGGTCTTTTGAAGATACATCTACAGAACACTGAAGTCAAACATCACTGACGTCAATAAGCAAATGGGTGACCTCTAAGATTGAAGGAGCTCGGTACCTGTTCTCGTTAAACTTTTTTATCATAAAGTGCTTTACTTCGCGCTCAGATTATCATGCTGCAAAAGATCAAAATTGTGATGATCAAATATGTCTCCAGATCATCCTCAGGGATGTTTCCCAGAATGTCGCTAAGAGCCCATTGTGCAGTTCTAGTGTGATGTAAATTAAATCCTATTTTGATTTCTCTAATTTTTCATGAAATTTAATGCTTTTTTGTTCCCTTTACTCCCCAGGGTGCGTAGCGTTTGTAAAAAGTACTTAAAGGTGCTTTTTGGGGGATTTCGTTTTTAAAAGCTTTTAAAGGTGCTTTTTTCAGCTGGCGTTTTTAAAAAGTGCTTTTTTTTCACGAAGAAATTTTTTTTCCTTCAGTGATATCTGGTAGATCCCATGCATTTTACGAAAAATGGGGTGTTTGCTACGTAATTATTCACGCGGACTTCGTGTCGTACTCACGTTATGACTTGCGCATGCGCGCACACTTGAAACCAAAACCCGAGTGCTCCAATTCGGATAGAGAATATCAGATGCTTATGAAATCTTTTTCTTTTTAATTTTATTCTTGTTTATTTTATTTTACTTCTGACACTTTTTTGACGTAGGGGGTAAGGGTACTTTTGTTCTGAGTTCATGATCAATTTGAATTCACTCAGTGATGTGGGAAAGTACTGATTGTTTCGATTTACGTCCGTTTCTTTTTGGGTTTTTTTTAACGCTAAAACTGTTCATAAAAAGTTTTTGTTTTTCAATAATATCATTGATTGAATATGAATTTTTTGAGTGCTTGAAAATTTTTGTAAGGTGCTTGAAAAGTTTTTAAAAAGTGCTTATTTTTTATTTAAAGATTTGGCTACGCACCCTGCTCCCTTATCAAATTTAACATATTTTTTGGATTCTTTTTTTAACAAGAAACAAAATAATTTGAAAGATTTTGGCAAAAAATTTAAATCTATGTTTCGGGTATGTAGAATTTCCTCTAATTTTTCTCTTCTTTCTTTTCTGATCTATATCCTACGACAATAATAGAGCTTGAGATAAACTTCCTTTTTTTTGTAACAGAAGATATACCTTGATTTTTTTCACAAGACATTTTTTCTTCTGGTCATTAATTTTAAATAGCTATATTTGCCATCAAATTAAAATATTTGTCTAGACTTTTTATTATTAAGCAAAAAAGAAAACTTTTCATTTTTTTAAATTTGTAATTTAATACTTGTGTTTGTTTCGCTAAGCTTGAGATGAAAGTTGGCCAAAAAAATTCTATGTATGGTCCATGTTAAGTTACTGCTCACTAATAGCTGAATGTTTTTGATTGTGACCCTCTTAGTTGGAAACCCCTAGTCTGTAATAACTGTAATATATATTAAAAATATTCATAGAATAAAAAAAATATTGATAAAAATAATGCTTGATATTTTATTTCTATATGCAGTGAAGTTCCTATTTAAAAAAATTTCTCACTTAAGTTATTTACTTTTTTATTCCTTTTTTCTACAATATAAACTAAACATATTAAACTAAACCATTTAAAAAATCGTTTTTATCTTTCTACTGGTTAAATAATCTTTTTAGAATATTAAATTTTCTTTAAATTGTGAGAAGTCATTAGAATGAAATTGTTGGTAAAAGAGACATTATAAGTTCTTATAACGTCAGAAAAAATGAAAATGTTCCAAGAAAGAAAAATATGAAGATATTGAATAATTTGCCCAGCAAGATCAGCTAACTGAACTATTTAAAAATATATATATGGTTTAGGAGGAGAAAAATTTTTGTAATGAACTAATGACTGTTACAGCTTTTCAGAGTTTTCATGGGAAGACTGGTAAAATGTGATAATTTTTACTTCTTAACATACGAGTGACACTTAATTTCATATGTTAGTCATAAACAATTGAAAAAATGAGTTTCTGAGCTTAATCGTCAAACTAAAATTGTGCAGCAATGTGTTAGCTTCAATTAAAAAAAAATATATATATATATATATATTTAATCAAGCATGCATGATTTTTTTTAAAGAAATTATTTACGCTTACCTTTTTGTTATTTTGCTTTATTTAAAGGTTCATGAATTGGAAAAAGCTAAAAGAGCTTTGGAAAGTCAACTTGCTGCTCAGAAAGCTCAAATTGAAGAACTGGAGGACGATATGCAACTTACTGAAGATGCCAAACTTCGCCTTGAAGTAAATATGCAAGCCATGAAAGCTCAATTTGATAGAGATCTGCAGGCAAAGGATGATCAGGCAGAAGAAAAAAGGAGATCCTTATTAAAACAAGTAATTTGAATTTTATATAGCATTCAATTCTTGCTAATTGATTTAATTTTTTGTTCTGCTTCAATTGATATTAACTGCATTGACAGATCAGAGATTTAGAGTCAGAGCTTGAGGATGAAAGGAAACAGAGGACTGCTGCAATCAGTGCCAGGAAGAAAGTTGAAGGAGACTTTAAAGACATGGAACAGCAACTAGAAATGGCCAATAAAGTTAAAGAAGATGCTTTGAGGCAGTTGAAAAAATTACAGGTAATATTTAAAGTTTGTTTTTTAATATTGATAAAGTTATTGCAATTATGCGAAAAACATTATGGAGATTGAGATAAGCAAAGTTTTCTTAAGTTTACAAATCAACTTGTTTTGAGCTCTAAACTATGAATGTTGGTTTGCTAGTTGGAATACAGGATCCATTTTTATCTGGTAGTTATCTTATACCTGTGGCGGGAAGAACTACTTTTTTTAAAAATGTATCTACAATCTATTTTTAGAGTGTAGGCACAATTTCACTACTTTTAGGAGACTAACTTTGCCGAAGAATTAAATTTACACGCATGTTAAAAACTGTGTCGAAGAAAAAATTTGCTTATATAGACATGCTGAATAATTAAGAAGTATCAATTCATGTTACTGTTAGCCAGTTTGTTATTATAATCATTTTTTTATGAATTTGTTCTTGTCACCTTAAACTTTTTATGCTTTTCTTAACAGCGAATATCTAGGAAATGCTAAGTGTAATGATTTTTGTTAAGTTTTTAATGCTTTTTTTTTCACTTTTCAACGCGATTAATAGCATTGTAAATGCCAGTTATTTCATTGTTCCGTTTTTTTCTTCTCCAGTTAATTTACTCATAGTTTTTAAAACTCCAATATTATTACGACACAGTAAACTCAAATCCTGCAACTCAGTATTCACTATTTGACGCGATAATTCTATAGTTTTTTCAATACATTTCTTGGCAGTTATCAATGCTGATTTTTGCATATTTTTTATAATCTCGCTATTTTTAATAAGATTTTGCTTTCTGCACCAAACGAATTTTAAAACGTCCATTTAATTAATCCCTTTTTAACGTGTCCGATTCGTTAAAGGAAATAAAAAATCAAAGAACGGTTAGGAAAAAAATTTGATTTCTTCTACCTGCAATCACATGTCTGTTTACATGTTTGCAGAGCCAATTAAAGGACTATCAACGTGATGCTGAAGCCGATCATGCTGCCAAAGAAGAGCTTACTCTGCAGCTGAAGGAAATTGAAAAGAAGGTGAAGTCAATGGAGGCTGAAATGATTCAACTACAAGAAGATCTTGCCAACTCTGAAAGAATTAGAAGAGCAGTTGAAGCTGAAAGAGATGAACTGCAGGAAGAAATCAATACTACTGCTTCCAGAAGGTATCTAAAAAAAAACTCTTTTCTACATAATTTTTCAAACACTGTATCAAATAACTATTAACTCAATTTGACTGCATAGATGAAAATATTTTTGAAAATGTTTTATATTAAGTTCTAGAAAGCTAATTGTTTTATTTGTTTTTACTTATTACACTCATCAAACTAGTTATTTATTCCAATCCATCTATTTTTTAATCTTGTGCAAAATTTAAATTGTTTGAGAGGGGAAAAAAATGAAAATACTATATAATTATTCTTATTATTTTTTAAGTTCTTGCAATTAAAAAAAAAAAAATTGGAGTCATGAAATTTCCTTGAATATGTTTAAATAAGTAGTAGTTTTCCTAGTACATCTAGTAATCCATTTCCTAATAATACATTTGAATAAGTAATCATTGTTTTTAAAGGTTTGTTTCTGATTTTATAAAGGTTTCAAAGCCTTTGGGTGAGATTTTAAAACACTAAATTCAAATAGTGTCTGAAAATTAACTAGCACTCTTGATCGTAAGAGTTTTATTCCATTCTTAATATAAAGTTGTTTTTTTGGGGGGGGGGATGAAAATTTGGTAACAGAAAGTTAAAGATGTAATCGGGTAAAACAATAATATAGTTTTGTATTTTGAACTTGCTTAAAATGGTTTAACAATAAATCTATCATTTTAAAATTTCAAGTAACAATGAGGCTCATTTGTTATTGAGATAAGCTTACTTAGGTTTTCAGATTTGCAACTCAATTCCTTAGATTTTTATTCAATCAAATGTGAGCTTAATATTTCTACAATCAAAAATACTAAAAGTTCATAGTTTTTATATTTTGCTATTTATACTAAATAAAAATAGTGTTTAGAAAATTTTTAGATGTGTGTGTAAGTTAGTGTTTTTAGATGTATTTGCAGTTTTTTTTAGTCCTCAACAACTTTTATATGTTAAAAATAATTTTATCTGGAACTTTAATAATACTCACCAATATCTAGAAGTTTTAATTTAAATAAAAGCAAATAAATTGTTTTAGTGGTTATAGTTTTATATGAAATCGTTTCTATCTTAAAAATTAAAAAGGTAAGGTCTCTGAAAAATAGAACTTATAAAATTTTTCAGTTCTCTGCTACAAGATGAGAAGCGAAGATTGGATGCCCGAATACAACAATTAGAAGAGGAGCTTGAAGAAGAACAAAGCAATTCTGAAATTCTCATGGATAAGGCTCGTAAAGCACAAGGACAGGTGATAACTTAAACAATTGTTATTCATTTAATTGTTATTCATTAATTTTACAATCTTTAAACATTTTTATTGAAAAAACTGTTTTCTTTTATAGATTGAACAGATGTCTAATGACTTAGCAAATGAAAGAGCTAATTCACAGAAACTAGAAAATAACAGAATGATTCTCGAGAGACAAGTAATTTATTTAATAAATAGAAATATCATTTTAAAATTAATTTCTATTACTTATTTTTCTGCACTTTATTTTACTGTAAGACAGGGTAACCAGGCTCTTGTGCATCTTCTCAAATGAACCTACCTTATGACCATTTTATAAAATACAGGATAAGCTTTAAAAAAAAAAAAAATCTACTACCCTTGATTATACCTTTATTAATACTTTTACTTGTTTGTGTAAATGACATAAAAAAATTATTAGTTATCTAAAATATTTACTAATGAAACATAATCTGATCATTAAAAAATTTTGTTAATGTGATTAAAATTTAAAAGTATTTTTTAAGAGAAAAATATATATATTGTTATAATATAATTAATACCTAATATACATATTAATGCATAAGTTTATAACCATCAACAAATATTTTATGTACAATCTTTAACTTTTTAATTACAAAAAAAGGACTAAAATGTTTTTATACATTTTTACTATAAGTAACCTAGCTAGAAATCCCTATTATTCAGATAATTCAGAAAAATCCTTGAAACATTTGAAATTTTCAGCTTTAACTATTGCTCTTGTTGAGCAATTTTTTATGCCTTTTCATTGATCAAAAACTAATGTAGCATGTTCGCTTTTCTTGTACATAAGTTTGTAAACTGTTGTACTTTTTAACTGTCTTCACCTTGAAAATTTAAAAGTTATGAACTTCTAATACAATTGTGATGCTATTTTGGCTGATAAATGGGAAATTATGGATCATTTAGGAATACAAGAACAAATGAAATAAAATAAAAATATGACCACCGAAGCCGACGTCTTCAGGGGGTACCGGCCCCGGTAGCCATTAAAAACAAAACCATTTCTATTTGAGGGAGAAGCAAAAGCTTAAAATATCTCCCTCAGTACCCCGATGGTTTTGTATAGAGGTCCAGGAAAAACAAGATACATTCAAAAGAATAAACAAATTACGAAAAGAAAATTAAAAACTCACAGTCACAGGTCAAGAATCAACTTCAAAAGCAAATGGAGGAAAAGAAAACACTAAAAACTGAAAAACAACGCCCCCTATAATAATGCGCAGTAGAAGTTTAAAAATGAAATGAAAAAGGTCAGGAGAAGGAGAAACGTAGATAAATTAATAGAATGCTTAACTGGGGCTGCTCAGTTAAGACTAGAATTGCGCCCTGTTAAAAGAAAAAATGTATAAAAACTTAAAAACATCAATCATTTTTTTAATTAAAAAATTAACATTACAAAAATTAAAAGGAAAATCATTTTTACTCAAATTATTTAAAAAATTATCCACAGCTTCCCGAAAACTTTCAACATTATATATTTAAATAATATTTAATTTATATTGGAAATATTTTAATATTTATTGGAGATTAATAATATTTATTTAATTTATATTGGAAATATATTAATATTTAATATTTATTGGAAATTATATTTAATTTGTTAAAAAATATCAGTTGAACGGGTATAATTTTTTTTTTCCTATTAATGTTGGGTATTATAAATACATTTATTATAAAATGTCGAATAATTGCTATTCATTTTTCGAACAGCATGTAGAGATGAAATAAACACAAAAATCTGATGTACTTGAATGTTTTGTATTCAATCAAAATAATGTTTTAATCATTCCTATTGGTGAGATTATTTTCATTTCTATAATATTTATTTTACCTTAGAACAAAGAGCTACGTGCCAAATTGCAAGATTTAGAGACTTCTCAAAGAACAAGAACAAAAGCTACAATTGCTGCCTTAGAAGCTAAAGTTTCACAGGCTGAAGAACAGTTAGAATTAGAAGCAAAGTATGTAACAATATTTTTGTTAACATAGTCAAACCTATTTCTGTAGAATTTCTTCATTGAGCAATCATTAAGATAAACCTTGTAAATTTTATTATTAATTTTTATTATTATTAATTGTTTAAATTTATATTACTAATCATTAGCTACTTATATTTATGTTCAATCAGGGTTTCCGCTACGATAGCTTTTTTCGCAAAATGCGAAAAGACCCCTCAAAAATGCTAAAATTCAACAAAGCATTTTCGCATTTTTGCTAAAGGATTTTACTAAATTCTATTAAAAAAAAAGCTTCCGCGAAAAACCGTGACGCTAACATCCATGAAAAAAACTTGATCAAACAAGAAGGAGAAAAAATCTAAATATCTTTCGTGTATTTAGATTTAGATTTTATTATTTCGAGAAAATAATAAAATCTAAAAATTTATCTGCAAATACCAGGCGATTGAAGAATGTTCAAGATATCCTTGAACAAAAATCAAGGAAATTCATAAAGTTATCAACAACTCGGTGGCTGTCTTTGGGGAATTCAGTTACAGCTCTGGATTGCAACTGGCAAGCTCTTGTTAGTGTTTTAATGGAAGACAAACGTCCTGTTGCTCAAGGGTTGTTAAAAAATATAACTACTTTTTTGCTTTTAGCAACCACTGCCATCATGAATGATATCATGTTCAACATTAATAAATTAAGCCTCATATTTCAAAAATCTAATTTAAATTTTGAATATGTTCTATCAAGTGTGAAGGCTTGTATTTCAAGTTTAGAAGGAAATAAAAAATGGCACCGGCACTCATTATATGAGTTTTTTAGATGATGTGCCTAAGAAGGAAAGTGAAAAATTTGAGTTTTCGGGCCATATAATTTTAGATGGACTGAAACAGAGGGAAAGATTCCGTAATTTGATGCACAATTTTTTAAACTGTATCATTGAAAATATTACTGATAGATTGGGAGATTTGGATAAAATCGAAATGTTCAATATATTTATACCTAGCAGGATGCCCCATAGTTCGGAAGAATTACAGCATTATGGTGTAAAGGAAATCCGTTGCATTTTCAATTTGTTTTCGGAATCTCCCAGAAAATATTTTCAGTTTACAGAAACTGAATTACTTTGTGAATGGGGATTATTTAAACACATCTTAATGCAACGATGTAAAAACATGTCATTTAATGAATTACTTTTATTTTTATATACCAATGATGTGTCTGAACAGTACCCATTAATAACTTCTGTTATAGAGTATTGTGCAACAATACCAATGCACACTGCTGACTGTGAAAGGGGCTTTAGCTGCCTTAATTTGATTAAAACTAATATTCGAAACAGGTTGTTAATCAACCATGTAAACAATTTGTTAATGATTAATATTGAGGGCCCTGAAAGTGCATTTAACTTTCAAGAAGCATTTGTAAAATGGGCAAACATGAAAGAAAGGAAGATTGTTAATTATAAACCAAAATGTTTTGATAAATAATAAATGTGTTTTTTTTTTTGTTACAGGTATTCTTTTTGATATTCTTGTACATTAAGCTATTCTTTGTCAGATAACTTACAGTACTTGTTTGATATAAAGTAATTTTAAAAGCCTAATGGCATTTTAGCATTTTGCTAAAACTTTTTTTCAGATTTTAGCTTTTTTGCTAATGAATTTTTAGACTCAGCTTAAACCCTGTGTTCAATGTATGTTTTCTTTGTGTCATTATTTATAGTACTAATTATTAGTGTAAAATGTTTGAACCTTGGCATTAAAAACTATTTTTTAAGGTGGTAATTTCATTTTAATAGGTATTTTTTTATTATCCAAAGATTAAGTAGTAAATTTGGTAACTCCCTTATTTTTATTAACTCCCTTATTTTTATTAACTTCCTTATTTTTATTAACTTCCTTATTTTTATTAACTCCCTTATTTTTATTAACTCCCTTATTTTTATTAGCTCCCTTATTTTTATTAACTTCCTTATTTTTATTAACTCCCTTATTTTTATTAACTCCCTTATTTTTATTAACTCCCTTATTTTTATTAACTTTTTGTAATGTGGAAAAAATATTTAACTTTATATTGTTTCATTTATTTGCAAATTAAAACCCGAGCAAACTTTTTGATTTTGTCAACTTTAATTGCTTTAAATATATCTAAACATTTGTTATTGTTTGATGGAAAAAAAATTATTTATTCTGCATCAATTAATTCTCTGAGGATTAGTCCCAGCTTTACCACACTTTTTTCTTTACAACAAAAAACAAACGTTTTTCATGTTATTCTATGGAAATAGCAGGTTGTAGAAAACATCTGCAATTTTCCTCAGCCTGAATGCTTGAAGGGTTAAATGATTACTTTAATCATTAACCTTCTATTTACAGGATTTAAAATTATATTAGCTGTTATTTTGGTCGATCAGTTGTATCCTCAGTAAACAGAGGATTAACATTTAAAGTATTGTAAAACTTGATTTGTTAGTGTGTAAAACTATGGTTGAATAACTTACGAGACTATAGAAAAATATGTTACAGGTTGGCATCTCTATATCATTACCCTGTGTTGCTTATAATATGTTTAAATTTTTACTTATTGTATTAGACTGATATAATTTATCTTGATCTTATTCATGCAAAATTTGTGGCATTTTTTTTCCTTATCTTTAAATGATTCTTTAGCTTTAAACCTATTTCCAATGTTTATTTAGTAGCTATTGAAGTAATAATTTATATATATTTTTTAGAGAAAGACAGGCTTTGGGTAAAAATAATAGAAAATTAGAGAAGAGACTTAAAGAAATTTTAATGCAATTGGAGGATGAAAGAAGGCATACTGACCAATATAAAGAACAGGTAAAAATAAATTTTTAAAATATAAATTTTTAGTGAAACTGTTGAAGCTAATATTAAAATACAAGTACTTATTATTTTGTGACATTAAATGGTAAAATAATATTTTAATTTTAATCTGGTTATTTTCCTTTCAAAATTCAGTGAAAAAAATCTCTTAACATCTTATTTTAATTATTTATGTGTACATATATATACATTTTTATTGCCTTCAATTTTTTATATTGTTTATTAAAGATTAATAATCAAAACTTAGAAGAAAAATGATTAAAGTTTATTGTAAACAGATGTTAGGCAAAGTGCCTAAACAACTCTGCTAAATATGTTTTTTGAATAATTGTAAAAAAATGCAAAAAAGAAAAGAAAAATAATTATCTGTGCAGTTTTTATTTTATATATATATATATATATATACACATACAGGGAGGCTACAAAATACTGTTGAAAATATCGAATTATTTTATTGTACAGATATTAAATAGAAAATGATAAATACACAAATATGATGAACACTATGAATAAAAGTTAACCTTAAATTTTTTTATTCGAATCTATCACCATCTTTATCTATTACGAAAGATAATCTCTTACCCCATTGTCCGATGGTGACACGATTCATTCTAAGCGGTTGTTTGTCCCATTCACGCAATAAAGCTCTAGGAAAGTCCAAACTTCTGTGCTACTTAGCATTAACTTTAGCCTCTAGAACCCCCCAAACAAAACAGTCTAAAGGATATAAATCCGGGGAAGAAAGGATCCAATCTTCTTAATTTATAAACTTCGGGCAATTGACTCGGCGTGTTCGTGCACATCTTGCTGAAATCTGTAAGCATGTGACAATAAATGTGTCAATACTTTCTTTTTGTTATATTCAGCATTGGTTTTTACTCCTTTATCGATGAATTTCAGAGGAAATTTTCTGTTATTTGACACTGCAGCTCAAAACATTACAGAATTCTTGTTCTGAAAGCGTTTTACAGTTCAAACACTTTCAGGTATATCATTGAAGATAGCTGAGTATAGAATATTATTTTTAGTATTATAACTTCAATTTGTACAAAATATTTTCTCATCAGAATAGATTATTCTGCCAACACTTTCGCCAAGGTGCCAGATCAGCAATTTCGTATATCTTTGTAACCTTTTTTAATTTTTGTGAAATTGTCAAACCTTGAACTTTTTTGCGATAAAGACAAGAACCCTTTATAACTTGCATAGTTCTCTGACTCTCGTTCTCTTCTACTGCCATTTTATTAGAACCTTGTGGATTTCTTTTCTTTTAATGTGCTCTTTGTACGAATTAAGTATGGGCGACCAGACCAGGGTTGTTCTTTGCAGCCATTAGTATCCAATAATCGATTTTTAGTTCTATATATAAATGTTCTATTAAACCCAAAAGATATTAATTTCCTACCTGCAGAAAATCCACAATCTAAAAGCTGCTTAACCATCAACCTTCTCAGCTCGATTTTTAAACTGATTCTAAATTTTTTTCTTTGAACAAGAATCGCCTGTATTTTAAGAAAGTGCCACTCGCAGGAATAGTGAGAGAAATGGTTTTACCAAATGATTAAAATAAATTTATATTTTTTGGAGTGCTGCAATATTTAGTAGCCACCCTGTGTGTGTGTGGGGGGGGGGTAATCAAGAATTGCTTATAACTTTTTTGCAAATTGTTGTAGGTAGAGAAAACAAATGCAAGAGTAAAAGCACTTAAACGTCAGTTGGATGAATCTGAAGAAGAATGTTCTCGAGAAAAGGCTCAAAGAAGAAAAGCTCAAAGAGAAATTGAAGACTTAATAGAAGCTAATGCTACCCTTAATCGAGAAACTTCTTCCTTAAAAAATAAACTTAGGTAAAATAAACTTATATAAACTTATCTTAAAAATTTATACATTTTTATTTATTAATTTTTGAGATACTAAAGTCAAATATTATATTGTATGATTGTTAATTCTTATTGTTTTAGTAAATTTTTTGTTATTTTTTTAAAATTATTTTCACTTATTAAATTCTGATATCCAGGGAAAAGTCTTTAAAAGCATTTCAATTATCCTAGATGACTGGAAGCTGTGTTACTTGGCAACTAATTTTTGATTCACAAATTATGAATTAAAAACACTCCTAATTTTACGAATATATTTTTAAATACCATTATGGCTGAATGCTCTTTCAAAACTTTATTAAAATGTAGTAAATGATCGTAAATGATTCTTTAAAGATGTTAAAGTAATGCTATAGCAATTTGAATTCTCAAATATTGCAAAAGGTGGTTATTTTTCCAGTTAATTAATTCTCATTTATTAAAAATAATAATAATCAAGTTGTAACAATAGTTACTGTGCTAAAGCACATGCAAGTGAATAACTGAATCATTTGTAGTGTCTTTTCATTTTTTTGTTTTACTAAACTATTTTTTAAAATAATAGTGTAGCTTCAAATCTTTAAATAGTAAAAAATAAAATTTCATTGAAATGTTTTTTTTTTAATAACATCATTGATTACATAGAATTTAGATTACTTACAACTAGTTCTTTTTGATTACATACAATTAAATTGTTTTAAATTAAATTTTGCATTTAATATAATAGATTTACTTATTAATTAATTTGCAAATTCATATTTTAACATTGTTTTATATATGTTACATGACATCCTTGTAGGAAAATGGGTAATTTTTTTGCAGTTCCATTCTAAAAAAATTTAAAAATGTTATGCTCTTTGTAATGAATGCGTACTTTGATTGCTATTAGTTTGTAGTTATAGATAGTTAAGTAGTGCTTTGCATGCTTTAAAGATGTTTTCAATAGTTCTGTTTCATACGTATATCATTTACTTCCCAAGATTTTAGCTATATGTGTGTGTAGAAATGTTTATTTTTTAACATTCGTATAGATAATGATGGTAAGATCTTAAAAGGTAGCTCTGAAATATCTTGAATTTTAAATATAATCTTTAAATAAAACAAATGAGGTAAAATAACCCATTCGGTATTTCACTTTATTATTGTTAACATGACATTTGAGTACTAGAGTAAAGTTTTATTTTTTGGCATTAGACATATTTTTTAAAGCCATTTTAACAACTTACCAACACTATACCCTGTTTAACGCAGCACCTTTTCATTCAACTCCATATCCAAACTAATTAATAAAAAAATTATTAGGATAGCGATAATTTATCATATTTAACTTACTACCCGTGTTTTTGTCCGTTCCTCCTTTTTGTATTATCATTCAGATGTACTTAAAATATTATTTGCAATAACTTTGTTAGTTGAATAAATGTTTTTTTGATTAAATGTGTTTTTGAAGGTGAAATATATAAAGAGATTTTAATTTTATGGTATTATATTATTTAGCATGCTATAAGAATTAAAACTAAAATAAAATTATTTAAATAAACTTCATATGCATATAATTTTGCACTAAAATATTATTGAAGAGAAAAATGTTTTATGAGAAGCTGCTTTAACCAGAGAAAAATAATTTGGCAAAGTAGATATTTAAATTTAATTGGAATTATCTATTCTATAATAAATTATCTGCTCATTGCTGTATGATTTTTAAAAACATTCTATCCGAAGTATTAAGAGTTTGCTTTATGCTATTAGTTAGTTCATCCATTAAGATGCATGAGATTACTGTTAATGTATTATGCATGATTAATTATGAATATTTTATTTGATATTTAAATGCACATGGTTGTTTATATATCATTTTATGTACATATTTTATAACTCTTAACTTATTTCAAAAATTTTCTTATTAAAATGAATATAATAAAAACTTAAGTAAATAAATGCTTTTGCTCAATTTTTGAATGCTTTTGTTAGTTGATATGATCTTGGTTTATCCAAAAAAACACGGAACTTTCGTAGTAGTTCATTGTGTGTGAAGAGTGAGGAAATTTTGCATTAAATATTTATTACAGGGTGCGCAGCGTTTGTAAAAAGTACTTAAAGGTGCTTTTTTGGGGATTTCGTTTATAAAAGCTTTTAAAGGTGCTTTTTTCAGCTGGTGTTTTTAAAAAGTGCTTTTTTTCCACAAAATGTATTTTTTTTCTTCAGTGATATCTGGCGGATCCCCTGCATTTCACGAAAAATGGGGTGTTTGCTATGTAATCATTCACGCGGACTTCATGTCGTACCCACGTTATGACTTGCGCATGCGCGCACACTCGAAACTGAAACCAGAGTGCTCCAATTCGGATAGAGTCAGATCCTTTTTTTTTTTTTAATTTATTTTAATTTTATTCTTGTTTATTTTGTTTTACTTCTAACACTTTTTTGACGTAGGGGGTAAGGGTACTTTTGTTCTGAGCTCAGGGTCAAGTTGAATTCACTCGAAGATGTGGGAAAGTACTGATTGTTTTGATTTACGTCAGTTTCTTTTTGGGTTTTTTTTAACGCTAAAATTCTTTATAAGAAGTTTTTGTTTTTCAATAATATCATTGATTGAATATGAATTTTTTGAGTGCTTGAAAATTTTTGTAAAGTGCTTGAAAAGTTTTTAAAAAGTGCTTATTTTTGATTCAAAGATTTGGCTATGCACCCTGTATTAGTAATCAAGAAACTTTACTATTTTATATGTAGCTTATGCCTCTCAATTTATATTATGTTAATAATAGAACACTGTTTATAGTAGAGCGTGAACATATGACTTTGTAGGTATATAAATTGCTATATGATGTTAAAAAGGTTTCTATTCAAATCTGAAATAAATAAATTATGGGACTATAAATGACAATTATGTGTCATAAACTCACATGTCTAACAGTTGAATGGGATTTTCTCTAATACACAATAGATTGGTTCCAGTAAAGAAAAAATTTGATGTAGCGAAAATTTTGTTTAGTAGATGTTTGAGTTCGTCGCAAATATTTGCAATTATATAAGTAAATGTTGAAAAGTTTCTAGTCTGTGTTATGAGTTCAAAAATATGTAATAGTAAATTCTAATTAAGTATAATTTATTAAATATAATTATAATTAAATATTATTATGCATATAAATTTATTAAAATCATTGATTTTTATTGCATTTATAAAAAGCTTAGGTGTGAAGACAGTTCATCAATTAAGAGACTATGTATTAGTATGTTCTTATGTTTATTTTAGTTAAAGAATTCCATGATTTCAATTTAGGTAGAACTTTGTAACCTTAAATTTTCACATTTTAGGAAGGAGCTAAATATAATCTTACATATTTTCTTCTGTTTAAAAAACCTGTTTTAATAGTTTTGAGGATCATATAGCATTTCAGTTTAATGTGCATTTAGTTGTGCCATTTTTTTTATTACTGTTACTCTTCTTGCCTTTAATGCTATTCAATTCTTCAAATTTCTTCATCTGCAGAATATGAAGCAGTCAAGCTTTTTGACCACTTCCAAAATGTTCGAGAAAGTAACATCATCTGTTATTCAAGTCCCTTTATCTGTTCCTTTCAATTCTGAATTTCTATCATTTAATTGGAATTTTCTTTAAAAATTACAAAAGATAAAAGTCAAAAAATTTATTTTAGTGTTATTTTTCAGTCAGAATTAAAATTTTCGTTATCAGGAGAAATTTGCTATAAGGAGACTCTTAGTCCATTCAAATATTACATAAACATATTATTGATTTTGTACCCCTCTCTTCCTTGTCAGCAAAAATAAGCAAATCACAAACCCCTCCCCTGTTTACTTAGTCATGACACCACACCTTTTTTGTTTTAACTTTTTATTTTTACTATTGTGATCTAATTTTTGGGTAAAATTTGAATAAAAGAGGAAAGTTTACAATTTAATTATTTTTTTAAAATTTTGAGTAGATTATTCATTATGAATCGTCTGTGTTCAAACTATTGATTTTCTTTCCCCTAATTAAATTTTTATTCCAAATATGAAAAATTTTCCTCAAGTAGCTTTTTAAAATATTTCTTATTTTGCTTCGTACAAAAAGTTTTGAAAATAAAATTATTTTAAGGTTTTACATTACTCATACCCCTCCTTCCCTTGTCATCAATAAGAAAACCACACTCCTCTCCCCTTATTTGCTACTTACATAATATTTTAACAGACTCTCCATTGTATTTTTAAGTTCATATGAGATGTTTATTAAGATATGTTTCTTCAATTATTATAGGCGAGGTGGACCAGGAGCTGGACTTGCATCGGCTCGTAGCTTAATGAAACGAGGGTCTTTGAGTTCGAGCACTGATGATGGGTTAATACTTCCCGATGAATCCTTAAATGATGACAGTCAAGCATAACCAGTTATATGAACTGTACCAACTATCTTTAATTGTCATGCATAGAAATCTTTTAGTGACCAGTGTTATTTTCCTGAAAAGAAAGAAACTGAGATTGCAATGTGGTGCTGTTTAGAGAATAGTTGATATTTATTATGAGGCACTTTTACAAAATCTTTTGCGAGTGCTACAAAATATGCATTTATTGACTTTGCAATTGAAATCTGTAAATTGAAAATTTCCATTTTGTAAGGAAAAAAAATAATTTTATTTTTCGTCAATGTTTCTTTGTATTGTTATTTTTATATGAAAAAGTTTATAAGCAAAAGAAACTTGTAATATGTACTATACAAAACGCTTTTGTTACTGTTTGCTATGTTTTTTTTTTTTATAGATGCACTTTTTTCTTGTTAAATATATTGCTTTAGATTGCTAGCTAATTAGCGTTATGAAAAATGCTACTGTTCCAATTAATATATTCCTAATCATTGTTCCCAAATATCCTTTAAGGGGAAAAAAATTGCGACTTATATATATAAGGAAGTTTATATTAGTACTTAGATTTTGGATTTTTATATTCTACCTCAGAAGTACAGTAGTTAAATGCATTCTAAATCTGAAACATACTTTTTTAAATAACATTGAAGCATTCCAATGAGTTTAATAGCGAGGTTACAATCATCTAATAATCGTTTTTTAAGTCTTCAGCTGCTGTAAATAATTTTTTTAATGTGTACTTAAATATGAGGTAGATTTTTTTACATAAAAATATTGTACATTTCGGTTAGTTTTTGCGATATTCTAGGAAATAACTAGTCAAAAATAGGAAATACTTCAAATTAATGATTTAGAATTTCTAAATTATTAAAAAAGAAATCATGAAATGTTTTAATGAATTAATTTTGAAATTTACTTTTTTTTTGTTGCATTAAATACGACTTCTGAATTTATATAATTATTTATTTTATGCAACTTCCACTTTTTTAAATATGAATCGTATTTAAAAAAAAAAAGTACTACAAAAGCAATAACTAAACTAAATCATTGAATCTGAAAAAAAGGGAAATTGTAAAATTAAGAAGGTTATGTTTTGAATAAAATATAGACAATTTGTTAAGTTTAATTAATTATATCAGAAATTGCAGTCACACTATTTCAATCTATATGCATATTTTTAAAATAAATTTAATTAATAATCGATAGTTATGAAAGATGCTGTTACTATTTAAAAATTAGACAAATCTTAATCAAAATTCTAGTAGTTGTATTGTGCGAGAAATTGTTTTTTCATTGAGGGATTATTGAATGACTTGAACATTTTTACTCATTACTTTATTGAAAATTATTTGTTTCTGAAATTTATTAAACCTCAACTTTGTTTGTCGTCGAAATTTTTATGGCTTTCATGATTGGTCTCTTATAAGAGAGGGTCTTTAAAAGTGTTTGTAACTGTTTAAAAATTAGATAGCTTTAAATTATGTTTATTTTACATGTTTTGCTTTATAATGATTTAAAATTTTATATATGGAACAAGAATTTACATAAAATATTTTACAGTTGAAAATGAGTGGTTTCTTTTATAACATGATACATTTACATAATATTAGTTCATAGTTCGAGCAGAAACATCACAGAATTTTGATAATTCTAACTATTTTTTATATTATTGATCATTGGAACAATTAGAATATTAAACAGTTATTTTCTGTCAATCTAACTATAATGTGTTGAGTCCTAAAACACAAAGGTTTTAAAATCATTTAAATATGCAGCTGTTAAAAATTGTATGTAACACATCACTAAGTTTCTAGTGCAGCTTTTTTCCTTTCCTCCAGACGTGGACACGTACCTAGGTCTGGCTACCAGTCCAGCTCGCCACAACCCGGCGATCTCAAGTGCAGCTAAGAAATTTTTTTATTTTTAGAAATTAGACTTTATTTGTCCAACACTCCTTCCTTTATTTGTTCCACGATTTGTCAATCATGCATTGCCATATAGCAGTGTTTCCCAAACTTATGACTTTTGTGTACCCCTTCTAAATGTTTCATAACGCTGTGTACCACGAATAAAAATATGAATGTATTTTTTTAAAAATATGTTTATTTTTATTTTTTGGTATAGAGTTTCGTTAATAAGTTTATTTGCATCAGTGAGAAGGATGATATTGTTCTTGCTGTGATAACAGTTCATCATAATTTGGTTCTCTTGTAGTCAGTTTTATTCTGAGATGCGATTCAACCACCAATAATCTATTTCTTTTTTTCGAATTAATGTCCACGAATGCTGAAAAAGCGACTTCACACAAATATGAAGTTGGAAAAGGCAAAAAATATTTCACAATTTTTTCTGTTAAAACTGGACACATGTTTTGCATTTGCAGCCAGAATGATGTTAAAGTACACTCCTCATGTTTAATTTTCAAGAAGGATAAAAATTATATTTTATAAAAATAATCAAAATAAGTAGAATTTATTACAAACTTTTACTATAAAAAAATTGCACAAAAGTTAAAAATCACAACTGGCTATTGACATTACTAACTGTTAACTCTGCAAAAAATAGCCAATAGAAAAATATGTAATCGTAAATTTTCATGGCTATCTTTGTTTTTAAATAAAATTATTTTAAAATTTTCGATTGTTGCAAAACATTTTGCATAAGAACGCGTACCCTCTCTAAACTGCTCCCGTATTCCTGGGGGTACGCGTACCACACTTTGGGAAACACTGCCATATAGTAAAGCAAGAAACAGATTCTATCTTGCTTGAACAGCTCCAAGAATTATGAATATTAGACACATTAATTTGGGCCCTGTGTGAGCTAAAACAGCACTTTTTTGTGTAAAATTGTAAAGATATTGCCTTCTGATATGTTTAAAATGTCAGCTATCTTTTGCAACTTCACTTAATGGTCTCTTAAAATTATTTTGTGGACTTTTTTTTCTTCCTGAAACAACTGCTGATTTTGGGCGATTGAAGCGTTAAATTTGCTGCAAACAAATGTGTTTTTTACTGTCCCTGTTTCTTGTACTAATTATTCAAAAATTTCAGAACCTATTTAGCATACAGTGCATCTTTATAAAATCCTGCATTGTAAACAATACTGAAAGTCCACTGGTGATGTGAACCATTGCTGGGCTGGGTAAAATAACATTAAAAAAATTTATCTATTAAAGAAAATGTTATTTTAAACATATATTTAAAAAAAAGGTAGGGTTAAAAAAATAATGCACCGTTTCTTCATAAATTAACATCTACCAACCATACTATGATTCTTTGCCTTTAAAAGCATTTACCGTTGTGTGTTGTGCCTAAGTTAAGTATGTATTAATTCTTATACTTCGGCTTATACCAAAAAGTATTAGGCAATGTACACAATTGCGACATTTCGTACATAGTAACTTTTTACACAGCATTTTATATTCATAGCAAATCTATTGGTTAAAGAAACTGGTTAGGATATTAAATTGAGTGTGCCAGCTGAATTTTTTTAAGACTATAGATTAACAAAAGAAGAAAAATCATTAAAATTGCAGCTGCATCTTTAATTTTATAGTGCTGGCTGCCATTGGTTACATTTTCCGTATTGGATAATACTGAATACAGATGTACACTACCCTACAATAATGGAAGAGACACTTTCAGTCTTAATATCTTTTTAAATTTCTCCAGGAATACTGAAAGGATTATTTTGTAACTTAAGAGATATTTAGTTCATGTGATTTTTCATACCTAGCAATAAAATTTAAGGCAATAAGTTATAAAATAAAACAAGTATTTTTGAACACCCTATGCCAGATAATCAAGCAATAAACTTGTGATTGTATCGATTACTTTAGTTGATATTTTTAACTACTGCATTAAGTTTCGTAAACCTAGAGTTAAATATTTATGGAGATATGGACATTTTTACGAAAAATTAAATTTTTCATCTTACCTTTTTTCATAACTTAATAAGATATTCGATGCAATTAAACAGAATTTTTGGAGCAATTTAAGATTAATCCCACAATTGTCAATTCAAAATTTTTAAAAAATTCATTAAAAATTGCACAAATTATGAGTATTTAAGCTAGTTCTTTTATACTGTGCATGCAATGAAAAATATTTTAAGAAGTTTCTTCATAATTTTGCAGCGAATCATATTTTTAACTAATAAAAAAAAAATTGAATATCTTAAAAAGTTTCAAGCACTTTTCTAACTAGTTTTTGTTTTAGCCCAACGTCAAAAAGGTTAATTAAAATGACAGATTTGTAAGTCTTCATATTACCAGATTAAAAAATATCAAGACTTTCAAAATCCTGTGAAAAAGCATAGTAATAATTGTTGAAAAACGATTTAAAAAAATACTCTAGGATTTGCGATGACTCAGACACATTTAAATGTGCGATTCGAGTGTCATATTGATACATATTAAATATCCAGGATTTACAATATTGTGTGGAAATGCGTAGCAATAAGTTCTAAAAATAGAAAAAAAGCTTAAACAGTATTTTATTCATGGGATTCTGATTGATGTACAAAGCATTTTTTGCTGTTTCCACCAAGTATGTCACTCCCTACGCTACTGGTGGAAGATTTTTTGAGAAGCTCTTCCAGCAATCTTTTGTACATCTACCATATTCCTATAAATAAAAAGTTTTCTGAAGCAACTTTACCCATTCTTGCGTTAATTTTTTAAATGTGACTGTGGAAAACTACCTTTTATTTTCTCACTGCTTGTTTTCTGATTACACATTCTTGTATAGATGCCTCCTATCAGACAGTAATGTTTTGCCCTATATATACCTGATGAGTTAAACATTTAAAAACGTGCTAATAACACATGAAAAAAGTTTAATATATTGAAAATATTTGTGTTCATATATGCTTTCACGTGGTAGTTCTGTAGGTTCTTTTCTTTTACTTTCTGCAAAGAACCAATATTCAGTTTAGTATAATTTTTAATGCATAATCATGCATTAAATCTGAATAGTGTTCAGATTTTCTTCTCTAGTAACAGAAATCGGGTAAAAACTTTTCAGATCCCAGTGTTCTCTAAAAACAGAAAATATACATAAGTTTGTTTGCAGATTTTCTGCTTTTAAATTCAAAGGTTAATTACTGATGCCACAAGATTTAATCATAGACTGCAAAAAGTTTTTATAAATAATTTATTTTTTAAAATTAAAATCTTGAATCTTTTATTTTAAACAAAAATAACAATATGAAAACAATCATCATGAATAACAGACTTATAATTTAACAAAAAAATAAAATTAATTTCATTGAAATAATACATAAATAAAATGACTCACAAGAATAAATTAAAAAAAAAAAATTAAAAAAATGCTAAAGTTGAAACAAATGCTTTCAATGGAAAAACAATCACTTTTTTTTACACTTGCATACATGTGATTCATACTTGAACCCTCTACAGAGGCCATGAATTTTCTGCAAAATAAAACAAGTATTCCATATTATTAGATATAGAAATGATTATTAGATATATGCTATCAGATATAAAGATATATGTTATAAGATATAGATATTTGCCAGTGATTTAAAATAAGTTTTTGCTTGAAACTTTCGACCTTGTAGAAGCTTATACATAAAGGAATGTTTAGTTTTTTTTAAAGAGAAATGATCATAAGTGTAAGAATAGAGAAAGGTATTTGCACAAAAATGCAACTTTATTTTCAATTTGAATTCAGAAACTTAACATCCTGAATTATAAAAAAATAACTAACTTCTTTGATTAGAAATGAAGCAGCATTGAGAAGGCTCATTATTGGTAAAGCAACAAGTTCTATTGAGAACTTAGAAGGGTTTCACAGAATTGAGAAACTGCGAATCTAAAATAAGAGTCAACTGAATAAATGAAAGTAAATAAAAAATTAAAATCTAATAAATAGGAGAATTTTGTTGTTTAATTTTAGATATTGCCTATTTGTAAGAGTGAATGCTGTTACATAATCGAAAGTAGAAATGAAAAAGTCTAAATTGCTAGAATGTTGATTATTTGTATAGTAACAGAATAAGGCTATCTGTATGAAAATGAAGCATCATTTTCACTTGCATCTGGAAATTCATCATTTGGCACCACAGGTACTAAAACATTATCCTGAATCACAGAAAGAAACCAACGTCTTTGATTTGAAACAAAGCAGCAATGAGGAGGTTCATTATTCAACAAGCAATAAGTTCTATCAAAAACTTTCTTCTCATAGTTTAATTTTCCAGAGCTGAGAGACCAAATTCGCACAATTTTGTCTTTTCCTGGAGCACAAATAAGATCCAATTCTTCATTTAAACAAATGCTTCTTCTATACATATGTTCTTGATGTCCTTGATATTGAAAAACAGTTTTCATCATCCTTATATCTGCCTGTAATAAAATAAAGTTTTCTTAATGGTTTTAAATTTTTTTTGTTAAATGAAAATGAAGTTTTAAGCTAAAAAATATCAACCTGAGTTGATATCGAGCTGTCCACAAAATGCATTTGCTACTATAGTATTATAAAAAGAAACATTTTCCTCATCATTAAAATAATCATTATAATCCTTTTTTATGAACATTAAAAATTTTATGAACATTAGAATTTTTTAAAATTTTATCTCTACAAAATAGTTTTTTACAGAAAAATCATCAACAGATAAATATTTAGTTAAAATCACTAAAAGAAAAATATTAATCACAATTTCAATAGTGTTTCTTTTTAAACTTATACAGGGAATTAAAGAATTAATTGAGATTATACACATTGTTTGAGATAAATGAAAACAAGTCCCATAAACACATTAGAAAGGTTAAATGTTTATGATATAGCCTATAATTATAAAGAAAAAATTTAAAATACAATATTTTACTCTCTGAATAAACGTTTCATTTTTAATACAGTTTTGCAACATTTCGTGCAATTCCCTCTTCTGAATAAACATATTTAAGGATATCTCCTTAGTATTGTAAGGAGAAAAAAAATCAGATAATTTAAAGAGTAGAGTTTTAATAAGATTCCCAATGCTCATTAACATCATTAGTAATTTGCTTCAACAATTAGACAACACCAGATGATAATGATAGTGAATTTTTTGTTATAAAATATTGCAAGTTGGTACAGCTGACCAAAATGCTATAAAAAGAATAAGAAATCAGATAGAAATGACATCTTTAACTTTCCCTTTTTACTTTAAAATGTTTTCTATTTAAAATACCTATAATTAAGCTTACTATAAATACTTACTTAAAATACCGATAGTTAAACAGGGGTCTGTCCAAGCCAAATTTACTACCGTTTAGTGGTACCTTCACAAATTCAACTTTAGGAAAAACGGTAGTTTCACAAAATACTTTTTCTTAAAATTTTATTTTCGTGTCTCGTAAGAAATTATAAATTCATGTTTTAACCATATTTTTGTGTTGATTTTTTAATATGATTTTTAATTTTCACAAATTATATATAAATTTTCACAAAGTAGATACCTCTCAGAAAAACCTAGACAGACCCCCGTTGAAGTTTTGGCTAACAATACTGAGAATTTCAAACAAAAATGTTTTTTTCTTCTCATTTAAATTGCATTTTCAACTTAGGACACTGTTGCTGCTTTAATGTGTGCAAGAATAAGGCACAAATGTAAAATCAGCCCTCCTCTGTATGGTTAAAGAAAACTATTGATTTTTAAAATTTCATTTGACTCTCAACAACAATTTGTGAGTCGAGATTTACCTTGTTATAGCAGTGAGTTCCAAAAGAGTTAATTATATAATATAGTTCTCATCTATATCGAAAATAAAAAATTTTGGGACATGATTACTTGTAAGACACACATAATTAAACACAACAAAGGTAATCAAAATGTTTTCACAATTGTTAGTTTTAAAAATTACACTATTTGACAAAATTATATTTGCCGTTTTTCAATAGGCTTTTTTTAAAATCTAAATAACATACATTATGCTTGATTATCAACATATAAGAGCTTATTTGAATGCAATAAATTGCTATAATCAACAAATTAAGTTTCCTAAATGATTTGTATTTACAGTAAAATATTTTAGTATCAAACCCTTTAAGCAGTTTTCAGAAAATAAACACTTTTAGATAAAGGATTAAATGTAAATTTTCCATACACACTGTTTGATAAACACAAATCAGTGATGTTTGATTATTCAATACTTTCATTTCTCTAACATAAGGTGAAGTAGTTTTAATAGTTGTACTAAAAGTTTAATAATGTAGATAATTAGTGATTACTGATTTTTTTTAAAAATTTCTAACCTTTTTAGGAGTTTTTACATAATGAACATTTTTAAATAACAATTTCATACTTTATTTAATTTGTGATAAAATAGTTTTAGTAGTAGAGTAACAGTATAGATTGTTTGCAATCATAGATTTTTTTAAAATTTCAAACCCATTTAACAGTCTGGGGTGATTTTCGTATCCTGATCTAGGGCAGAATAATCGCCAAGGCTTGGAAACTTCCGGGCAGTGGCCCGTGAGAAACTAAAAAAAAAACATTGCAGAAAGGGACCAACTCAAAGGGTATAACTCGCAACCACCCCCAGGCAAACATCCATCTACATGGGTTTTTTTTAAAAAAATTGCAAGTTTAAAATCCATTTGGCGATTGTAGTTGGTGTGACAGATCAGGATACGGAAATATCCCCAACAGTCTTTACAAAATATAACTTTTTAGATAAAATATTAAATGCACCTTTTCTAGACACCCTGCATGATTAACACATATCAGTGATGTTTGATCATTCAATAGTTTCATTTCTCTTACATGATTTGAAGTAGTTTGAATAGTATAACGCTTTCGACATGAAGTTCCATATTCTTGCTTTATCGCACAATATCTTCTGTAGCACGCATGTTCTCTTATATCACAAATACTGACACCTTTTTTATCAGTACTTAGTAGGAGAAAATTACCATCATTACTAAATTGCAAACTTAACACATTTTCATCAATCAATACTCTCTTTTCATCCATACGAATTGTATTAAATAAATAATAACCATCCTCACATCCCAAGGCAAATTGCTGTGTAAAATTGCAGCTTGTGCAACAAAAAGCTTCACCCTGAACTCTCCATTCATAATCTAAATTTTTTCCTTCACAGTTAAAATAAGTTAAACCAGCCATCCCTTCTCTGTAAGAATTACCAGCAAATAATATGGGATTTTTTCCGCCTATATGAACATCTGTCGTATCTGTAATGATAAGACATTCCCTGAGAGTTTTTTTAGTTTTAAATGACGATATCAATGAATTACGATTTTTTGGGCCTTTAACACAGGAAGGATTATACGTAAAATGCATTACGTATATGCGGCTAATTGCTTTCGGTCGTAAGTTTGTCAGTAAAAGTCTACTATTGTAAAGACTAACTCCAATCAGATTTCCATCTGTATCAGCTCTTACATATTCAAAATGATATATTTTAAACATGTCTTCAATCGATTGAGGTTCTTGCGGTTCGTGTTTTAATTGTGAACTTACAATATTCTCTTTATAAATTTTATTTCTTATTAATCCTTGCTCACGGAGAGATATTAATTTCAAAACAGAAGGATTAAATGATTTCGAGGCCATTATTTACAACAAAAAAGTTCTTAATTTTAAAGAGTGAATTAAGTTACATGATATTTCTTAAAAATTACACTCTAACTATCATGATTGCATTACTTTTATCATAAAAAAAAAGCGCGAATGATACGAAAAACCGAAAGCGATTCATCTACCAACGTTCAATTCAGTTTGTTTTTGTTTACATGTCATATTACCTTGAAGCTTACCTTGAAGATGTTTGATATGAGAAAAATATTTTCGAGATAAAAATAAAAGAAAATGCAAATTATTTTGATAAATTTTAGTGAACGATAACTTTTAATTTCAAAGAAAGTTATTATTTTTTCTTACAAGTCATGATAAAAGTACCTATTTTTCCCTATAGATCTTGGTATATTTCCCTAATCAAGATATATGATCATTCCTATCTCCATACGGCAAAAAAAGTTCACCAATCACATTTCTCGTTGGAATGCTCTCCCTTGTAAAAAGTACCGGTTCTGTTATTTTCACTCGTAAACAAATAAATCATAAATAAATACATGTCAAATCTTAGTCATGATCAGGACGATACTCCCTGTGTACCTGCTGAATTATAAAATATTTGATTTTCATATGGTTTGGGTTGTTTTAAACTAGTTTTGTGTCGTGAGTAACTTGGAACTTAAACTGATTAAAAACTTTATTTTTTTTTCCGAATACTAGAAGTTTAATTGCGAAAGGGAAGTATTTCAGTGAAGATGATGGCCTATAAAGAAACTTTAAGTAAAGAAAGGTGAATAATTTTGTATTTATAGGATCAGCTAAACTATTTTTCTGGAATGAATTATTTGGATACTTATTATTTTTTATTCTGGATTTTATATTTAGTTAATCCACTAATTAGGCAAGTTGAAATTTTCGAGCTATGTAAAGCACTGCTCTACTAAATTTTTCTTCAAAGACTAAATATTCTTCTTAATGATCAAACTAGTATTTGATGTCTATTTATATTATTTAAAATTCTGTAGTTATTGTTGGGTTGTTTGTTTCAGGTTTTCTTTACTTTTACTGGAACCTGGGGAAATATACTTTGAAGATTATAGTTGTTTCGGTTATCCAGGAAAAACAACAGAAACTGAAGCTGTTCAAAAGTTAGTTGCTGAATTTTCAAATTGGAATATTATATAATCATTCTTACTAATTTATAACTATGTTTATCCTACATGGGAATAAAGTTTTTTATATTTCTCTTTATATTTGCAAAGGTACCTAGCTAATAATATTTTATTGTAACTATCTTTTTTAGAAATATGTAATATTGCTTTTATTAGCCTTTAGTTCTTTGAATTTTAAAATATCTCTATTATTGTTTTAGAATTAAGTAGTTTTTTGTTAATGATGTAAGCTAATCATAGTGCTGAAATGATTGTGAGTTTGAGTGAAAACTGTACTCCTTACTCTTGAAAACCTATGTGCGTTTAAGTGTCCCAATGGTATTGCTTCATCAATAGAATTTTTATTTTATTTCTTTATTAGTCTTTAGTTCTTTAAATTTTAAAATATCTCTATTATTGTTTTAGAATTAAGTAGTTTTTTGTTAATGATGTAAGCTAATCAAATAGAGCTGAAATGATTGTGAGTTTGAGTGAAAACTGTACTCCTTATTCTTGAAAACCTATGTGCGTTTAAGTGTCCCAATGCTATTGCTTCATCAATAGAATTTTTATTTTATTTTTTATTTCTTTATTAGTTTTTAGTTCTTTAAATTTTAAAATATCTCTATTATTGTTTTAGAATTAAGTAGTTTTTTATTAATGATGTAAGCAAATCAAATACTGCTGAAGTTCTTGAAAACCTTATTCCTTACTCTTGAAAACCTATTTGCGTTTCAGTGTCCCAATGGTATTGCTTCATCAATAGAATTTTTATTTTATTTTTTATACATTACACCAAAAACCTAAGGGTTTTCAATGAAAATTTTACCATTTGTGATTTTAAGTATTTTTTATTTTTTTTAAATATCATTGTGTGAGAATTATTCATGTAATTTTTTAATTATATATTAATAATTTATTTATTACTTAATAGAACACAGAAAGGAAGATTGAAAGTTTGCTCAAAATCTATCTTGTTTGACCCTAAAGATATCATGCATCCAATATTAAAGGTAAAAAATCAATTTTACATTATTCTTTTCTCTTGTAATAATAAAAGGTACTTATCAGTTTCAAAGAACTTCGATAAAGTCGTTCAACTTTTATTGATGACAGTGTTGCTTAGTTAATTTTATTTTATTTTATAACCGTCGTTGAACAGCCGACCCAATTTTTGGTTTATGACTACTAAAGTTCAACTCCATAGCCTTGTAATTTTAAACCCAATCCAGAAGTCAAGGAAGCTCCTGAATCAAGTAATGGGGGAAATTAGCCTTCGAGGAGGACTTTTTGATGGAACAAACCCACATTTGGGTTACATGGAAAGGAAAACCTCCCATGGTTAGCCTGACAGTAAGTGGACTCTAACGCATGATCCCCCATCCAGTGAGTATATTTTGCATCAGCACTGTGGTCAGTGCGAGCCGGGTGCAGAATTTGTATTGTCTAGCCACCACTGGCATTCGAACCCGGTCCACCTCATGGAAAAGCAAGCGCTCTATCCCCTGAGCCACCACAGCTTTGCTTAATTAATTGTGATAATCAGGGTTGGGTTTTTGACGTCAAAAAGTGGTTTTTGACATGACAAGGGTATAATACTGGTTTAAACCGTCAAAAATGTCAAAAACTAAAGTTTGCCAAAAAAAATATATAAACTTCAAAACTACCAACAGTTGCCATGCATTATATTGAAATTTAATTATACTATAGGTAATCAGCAGGTTTTAAAATATTTTTTAATTAAAATTAAGGTAAAATGACAGATTTAAAATCTCAGAAATTTATATTCAAATGCATGTGCTCAAAAATTTTGCACAAATTTTTTTTTAAATATTTATATTTTGAAGAAAAAAAATTTTTTTTTGATACTGAAGAAAATTAAAAGTTTATTACTATGCATTTTTGACATATAAGGAACATATAACTAATATTTATAAGGAACTTACAAGTTATGTTGTATAAATACAAACTTGATACAAGTGTATGAAAAAAAAATTTAATGTTATACCGAATATCTTTATTATCCAGTATGTTAATTTGAATTTAAAAGTAGTTATATTTGTGAATAATGATAAATATAATTCATATTGTTTATTATATTTATTTATAATTATTACACTTATCATTTTAAAACAATTTTTACCTCTTAATTTTTTCCCCCACTTGTATTAAGAATACAAATAATGCATATCTTGAAAGCAAGAAGTAATTATTCAACAGCTGAATATTTAGATATTCAACAAAACTATATAGTATTCAGCAAAATGAAATTCACAAGTATTTGGATAAACTAAATTTTCAGCATAGTAAATGAATAGGCTGAATATACTTTAAATCGACACTAACTACTCTGTGTATTTAACAGAAAGCACTTAAATTTGTATTGTCTTATGTTAAAAAGATTATTAAGAAGATTTAAAAGAATATTAAAAAGATTTTTCTTTAAAAGATGTCTAATGTACAAAACTGCTAATGTTTATCTTTAAAAATGTCTAATTTTTAGTATAATCTATACCAGGGGTCCCCAACCTTTTTGTACCTAAGAGCAAATACCAGAATATCGGTCGAATGGCGGGCACCATTTATTTTTTCAAGATAAATGTATAGTTGGTAGGCATAGGTAATAATACACACTACATATAGTGCACAAAAAAATTTATTTTAAAAATTAATTTAACATATGAATATAATTAGCATTAATATTCTTGTGTAAAATAAATGATTACTAAATTGCTTGCAAAACATACGAAGTATAAAAATTATTTATAAAATACAGTCAGTGTGGTGTTTGGCATGGCATTTCGCTGGCCAGCGATATATAATTGGGAGAATATGATGCTCTTTTTAAGAATGGAATTTATTCCTTCAACTATTTTCCAGAATTTCTCATGTGATATAATAGTTTTGAGGATAATGTCATTCTGAAGATCCACAATTTCTATCTCCAATTCTCCTCGCTTTACTTGAAGAAATTCTGAAATGTATGTTGCTATTACGGTTTATTTGGTTGGTAAAAGGATTAACAAAAAAGTTATCAAAGGCTCGATGATATTTTGTTGAAAGCGCCTTTTAAATTGATCTTGAAGCAATTGGAGGTTGATGACAAATGTTAATAGGCCAATTTCACTGTCACCTATCATTTTTTTCATGTTTGGAAAATACACAAGAGACTTCATTTCCAAATGTGATATCCACAAAACTAGCTTAGCTCTGAACGAGTTTATAGCCTCTATCATTTTTGCTTTATGTTTGTCCTTTCCCTGCAGCTCCAAGTTCAAATTATTTAGTTTTTCCATTATTTCCGTTATGAAAGACAAATCTGCTAGTCAAAGAGGATCTCTTAGTTCTAAAAATGTTTAATTTTTGGCTACAAAGTAATTTTTTATTTCTCCAATTAAATGTAGAAACCTCTCAAGTACTTTACCTTTACTGAGCCAGCGTACCTCAGTATGTATCTGCGTAGCATAAAATTTGCATAGCATTTATTGCGAAAATGGAAAACTTAAATATTTTATCGTTGGGTACAAGCAGCGGGCGCACCTAGATCGATCGACGGGCGCCATGGTGCCCGCGGGCATAGGGTTGGGGACCCCTGATCTATACTATACACTAAATTTGGTTATAAATAAATTTCTTAATAATATCACTGCAGATTTTCAATAACACATGAAAATGAATACATAATATTACAAAAGATGTGAGTATTCAAAATATAAGTGTTTCTTCAAAATTTTAAATTTATTTTTTCTAGAACATATTTAGAAACACTATCCTTTATAAAAAATATATAAATTTTATGTATTAATTAAATTTCACATATGAATATAGGTTTTTGACATTTTCGACATTTTTGACAGTGAGGTTTTTGACGTGACGGTTTAAACCATGGTTTAAACTGTCAAAAACTGTCACATGTCAAAAACCTGCCAACCCTGGTGATAATTGATACTTTGGTAAATGGTACCTAATATATTTGTATAGTTAGCTAATTTAGGTACCATGGTTATAGGTTTTTTAGGGCCTCTCAAAATAGATAAGTGGAAGTTTTATTAAGAAAGAAAAGATATTCTACTTGCTCCATTTTAGCCCATAGAGAATTATATGAATCCGATGTCCTTTATTTTTAATTACCTAATTCCGAGCCTGAAATTTAAATTCTTTAGAGACCTTTCTCTTTCTGAGCGAACTCAACTGTTGAAGGGCTGGAGATAAGGAGGGAAAATTTCTAAATATGATTTGATTCCTTTTTTTTTTCTTCATTTTTGCAAATAAACTGATGGTGGATATTAATTTTATTCTGTAGTTTCTTTCTGTACATATAAAATGCAAGACCATCACCCAATGAAAATATGAGTCTTAAAAGGTGTTTAGTTTTAGATTCTCTATTAATTTTTTCTGACAAAATTATATCAATTCAGTTCTGCAAACAGCAGTTTTTGAAAGGTAGTTAACTAGTATAGATATAGTTTGTTTTTAGATTTTTGATAAATATCTTTGTTTTTACGCATTTAACATTAAATATTTTTTTGGCATCATCCAAATCTGTTTTCATTCATTGAATCTGTAATAAAATAAAATTTTAAAAATTCAAAAATCTGACAAACGTGTAGTACGTAATTTAGTACATGTAGTAGTAATGTAAATTACTTACTTGAAGCCACAAGTTGCGTAACTTTATTCTTTAAAGTTTTGAGGAGAAAGCCATTGAAGTTCTAAAAATTATCAAGCTCTAATCTCCTAACCTAATGAAGAAACCCTTATATTTTTGAAAAAGGCATTGTTCCGTTGAATAATGCTTTATTATCAAAAGTTTGTTAAGTGCAAAAAAAAGTATAAAGAAAATGCAAATAAAAAATTTAACCTAAAATCCAAGATGGTAAGGATACTGAGTATTGAAATTCTTATTTTTACGAAGAAACTAAATAAATAAAAATAAATAACTTCAACGCTTAACATTATAACAATATCTCTTCATGTTATATGTCATCAAATATAATTTCTATGATAGAATGTTAAATTGCAATACACTTATCAGGTTATAAATATCTGACTAGTTTGATATATTGACAAACATCAAGTATAGCATTGCTTACTTTACTTTTTTAGCTACCTTTACGAGACTGTGTGACTATTGAAAAATGGCAAGGATCTTTGTTATCAAAGTAAGAATCCTTTAGTTTTTTTCCCCCTCTGGTTTATTGATAAGTTTAACAATTGATTTTAACATATGATTTTATAATTGTAAACAGGTATTAATTAAACTATGAAAGTATTGAATACTTTTAAACAATAATGTTATAATTTATCCATACATTTATTTAAATTATTTAAGCATTTGGTGGTTAGAATCATTATAAATCAACTTTGTTAAACAAAGATAAAAAATAAAAAAAATATTAACCTCTATGTTTGGTTACCATCTTAAGCATAAAAAGAAAATCAGAAGATTCAGCAGCTATTCAATATTACTCTTTTATTTATTTTTGTTTTTGTTTATTTAATTTTATGAAATTAATGATCAAAAATTGCAAGTATTGGCATCATTTAAGTGTTCAACCTTACATATCATTTTGTTTTGCTGCTCAAAAACTGGTAACTTGAAAACATATAGGTATGCTGAAAAATGTATGGAGGGAGAGTATGGTGATGTAAAATTTTTTTATTATTCTATAGTTAGCTCAAAATGATCAATTGTTTAACATGTACGAAAAATATACCATGGAGTCCCGCTCTAGATTGCACAGAATTGCAACTATTGCATTTTAATTTGGTCTACTGAAAAGAACATTTATGATTTGGCATAAATTGTTTTTGAAATGGCAATTTGTTTGAAAGTTATTGCAATTTTAAATGCTTTTTTCTTTAATTTTTTTTTCACTTTTTGTTTCGAACAATCTACTCTTTAGTTTAGAAATCTTAAGTTTACTACCCTTTGCTGCTGAGAATAGACGGAAAATTTATTTATCTCTCTCTCCAGATTTACTCACTTTATATGTTTTATTATTTTTTTATTCAATAGCAGAGGTCTGTTTAGAAGAAATTAGGGTCTGTTAACGGACCCTTCACAAAATATCTTTTCATAAAAACGAACCCTTCACAAAATAATTTATCTTTTAATCAGACCCTTCACAAATTTCTTTATCTTCATTATTGTTTTGTTAATCGAATAAACCATTTCCAGGGGGGTGAAAGAAAATGGATGTTAATGAATTAAGTTCTGTCTTCGGCAGACACTTCTTCCTTTATTCGTCCGAAATGAATATTCTGCTTTCAGCAGTATAGGCTGAATACCAAATATTTGTATGTTGCATCTCTAATTTAGTAGCAGCAATTGCTGTTTATTTTTGAAAATTAAATTTTTTAAAAATTATAATTTTACAGCGTTGGGCATAATCTTGTATGTCTTTACAATTTAAAAACTCATTGAAAAAGTTTTTTGCAATAACTGGACCCTATTTGCACAAATTCACAAAAGCAGGACCCTGGTTGAAAGAATGTGACTTAACTTTTATTTTATATTCACAAATTACGAGACCTTTCACAAAATGTCTGGACAGACCCCTGAATAGAAATCTGTGCTTCCATAAATGAAAAAAAAGAAAAAATATTGAAGATGAAATGTATTTATCAGAATTAAATTGATAACAATTAAATTAATAACAATTAAAATAGGTTGGTTCTTACCCCAAAGTATTGCATACATTAAATCATGACAATGAAAGAAAAGAAGGCACTCATACTCAAAAATAATGACTGTTTTGTAAATAATAAGAAACAAATTTATTCCAAACTTTAAAAATGAGAGGAGTCGCTTTTAGTATTAAAGAGTTGAATTAGCTCATTGCTAAGCCCTGGATCATCTATGATTTTATCTGAAGCTAAATGTGATGCTGGCGCAGGATCACTCCTTTCCCCTGCTTGTAATAATCCACATTTCCTGAATGAATTTTAGATTGTATCCAGAGTCAATTCATTATACGGTTGAAGAACCCACCTGCAATATACAAAATACAACCAACAAAAATATTGACATTTTAAGAAAAAAAATATAGTAGTGATCAAAATCTCCTAGTTTTATTTTTTAAAAAGATAAATGCTTTAAAAGAAACAAAATAATAAAATTTTTATTTCAATTTTAGTCTTATAAAGTTGCTAAGCCCTGGATCATATGATTTAGATTGTATTCAGTCTTGAGAAATTATTTTCATAATCCAGATTAGAGCAAAATAATCTTTTTAATGTAAAGGGCATACAAAATACCTCAGATACAAATGTGCTAATTTTAGACGAATGTTCTCTATAAGCATTTTTTGGAAACATAATCAATTTGTTTTGCTTTCCTTTGACATTCCTAATTTAGCTTTCTCTATTAATGCTGCCACTTGCTTTCTGTGATTGATTATACTACAATCGTATTAACGTTGAAAGCTAGTGGTTGTCGCATAAATGTGACTTAACTCTATATTTACTCTCTAACGTCTTTTAAAAATGCTTGTTTTGTTATACTACACTATTTAAAATTTTTATTATAAAACTATTCTGCAGCGTTAATAATATTTATTTTAGGCTTGATAAAGGAAATGTCATATATGTTGAATGTGATCAAGTAATTGAAGTTCTTGAAGGAACATTTATTGCACCATATAAATTTAAAAGAGTAAGTTTAAAATTATGTTTATCCATTAACTGATTTATTGTTAATCAAAATTTGTTAATTGCCGACCGGCCTGTGTAGGGCATAGAGTTGAAATACTGGGTAGAGAGAGTAGAATAACCCCCGACCCGTGGACAAGATAAAGTCACGTGACTGTAGCCCAAACTTGCCGTTCACTGAGACCGCTTCGATTCCCGTCCATTCGTTTAGCATTGCGATCCTCTGATGCAATTAACTGTCTGTCTTTTTAATTCAGAAATAAGAATGGTACAAAAGTCCTGAGCATTTTGCTGCACGGAAAAGTTTTCTAGGGACTGTCCGATAACTTTTTACAAGAAAGGGCGACATTTTTTTTCACTTTTTCTATTTTAAAATTGATTTTAAAATTTTTCCGATACTCAGTCATGCTCAGATAATCATGTTTTATTTGCTTTAATAATCAATTACACTCGTTTTTGCTCACTTTTTTTGCATTTAACATGAGTTTTTATTGTTTCTTAAACTTTAAACTTATAATATTTAAGTATATTTCAATATATATTCTATTTTTAGCTGAAATAGCTGCAAAGCTTTGTTGGCTTCCTTGGCGAGATACTTTAGCGCCAAGGAACAGTTGAGTAAACTTTCGGTTTTGTTTTAGTTCTCTTTAAATGTCGATATCATTTCTGAAGATTTTGTATATCTTTACCTCTTGATTACTAAAACTCAATATTTATCTTGTTCTAAAATGTTTCCTTTAAATATATATATTTAAATAAAAAATATGGTACATAAGAAGTTGTATTTTTTAAATTACATAGGAATGCTTAAAAACCAAATTATTTGTATATTCTTATATGTTTGATGAATAATTAAATTCTATGAAATATTTTTAGTATTTAAATATAAAATAGTGTATTGTAGTGTTAGTGTTTATTTTTAATAAAATTATATAATTCTGTTACTATACATAAAATGAATACAAATTATGTACTATTTAGAAAATAAATTAAGGTATATTTAATATAATCATTAAGTACTTGTTTACCTTCTTTTTATTTAAAAATAGTTGCTTTATTGGAAATACTTTATTTTACTAGTATATTAAAGCGTAGAATTAGTTTGATTTAGTGCAACAAATTTAGAAAACATAACATAGAAGTGGATAAGTTGTATAGGAGTAAATTAGTGCAGTAAATTAGCGCATGTTATGCATTGGTATGGAATAAACTGCTCAGACGGCCAAGGCTAACAGCTGGCTGTGGTGCAAAGATTTAGCATCGTGAACCTTTCTTGTAAAATTTCAACTGTTTTTACCTTTATCTAGATTGTATATATTTAATTTGCAGCTGGCTAAAAGATATAGTTTTAAATGCACTTACTATTTTTAAGAAAATTACATTTTTTATGGATGGGCATTGTAATTTTCTTAATGTCCATAAAATGATTATGGTTCTTTTATTTGTAAAGTAAAATATTTTTAACTGCTACTTTTTAAGATACTGGTTTTCTGTATAAAAATTATTAAATATACATTGACCTATAATAGTTGCATAAATTTACCTCATAAAAAGTTGCATAAATTGCAATTTCTATCACAAATAAAAGGAAGATATTTTAATTATAAGTTCGTCATTTGTTTCAATCTACATTTAGTACAAAGTAAAAATTCTAATTGCTTTCTCTTTTATTTAAGTATTTTTTGTTTAAATTTCGAAAGCTTTTCTACTAGTCTCTTTGTGTGTGCAATTTAAACTTCCTAGTAATTTATGGAATTAGATTGTACATGAAATACAAAGTAAAATTTCTAATTAAACTCTTTTATTATTTTCTTTGATTAGTTTAATGCTTTTAATCTTATATTTTTCTCTATTCGGAGCTGAAAACTTTTATATTAGAATAAATATTTTATTTCATATTTAGACAAATTGTTGAGTATTAAGTTAAAATGCAACAGCAGTTTATTTTTGAAAATATCTATTTTAAGTGTCAGGAAAAAAAGAAGTCAAAATTCTAAATTAATAATGTAAATAATCTTTATTGTATAAATAATTTAATGTATTCAATATATAAATAAAATTCTAAACGTAATTAAATTTAATCAAAAATATGTTTTCTAACTAATCTGTTCTACTAAAAACGGGTTTTGTTTTCTTTGAAGCTATTTTTCCCGAAATTTGATATTACCTCTCGAGCAGTCTCTTGGTGAGCATAAATAAAAATGATAAAAGTGTTGCAATATTAACGTTATTTCTAAGCATCGAACTTTTTTCAAACAATCTGTTTAATTTTACAATTTGTTTTATCTAACAGTGATAAAACTTTTAAAACGTAAAGATTAAATTAATTTTTTAAACGAACTTGTGTTTCATTAAAAAAGAAGGGCAACATTTTCAAATTCACATTTTAAGCCCTGGTAGATTTAAAAAAAATCCTGATTTTTGTATCGAAGTTATTATTTTTTTTAAAAAAAATAACAATAGTTATTACAATATATATTAGTAATTTCTTTTTTTAAAATAGGTCTTTGCAATAAAAACATTTAAAAAAAAAATTTCTGAATATAGTAATAAATATAAGTGATGCAGAATATCGTTTTTTATTTTTATATAATGAATAAATTTTAAGGAATAGTGTTAAGGGTACAGACGAGAACTACTGAATTTTTTTAAATAAAGGCAGTACTTTAATTATAAATTATTTGTTAAGAGAAAAAAAACTCCTCATGTTTTAAAAACCCATTTAATAATATTAAAGAAATATGATTAACGAAAATATTTTTTTTCTCTCTTTCAAATGCTCCGATTATTTGCGCATCGGTAATATCGAAATAAAGCTGTTTAAAAACTTGTCTTTCAAATGGTGCGATTATTTGCGCATCGGTAATATCGAAACAAAGCTGTTTAAAAAAATTTTGTGCGCCAACATTTGTGATACTGCGCCAAGTATTGCACTCTTTCCATCACGTGATTGTAACTCTTTGCTTGCTATCTGTGGCGTGTCTTTTCGGAAGGAATAAAGCGGACTTGGTTCCTCTACCTACTATATCAACTCTATGGTGTAGGGGGCAGGGAACTGTCCTTGCATCAGAAAGGTTCTGTGTTCGAATCCCGGGCAAGGCATGGATGTTCTTTTCTTATCTGTCCTCACTGTGGGAGCGACGTTAGCCTACCTAATATGGTGCCCCTGAAAGAGAGGCCAACAAAATCGCCCTGTATATCCCTGAATTGACGGATGTTAACACAGGTGGGCATTGCAGAAAGAAAAAAAATTTTAATTTCAAAAAAAAATTTCCTTTGCTTTTATTGTGTAGTCGAAGATGTTTTTTATTCAATGAAAAAGTAAAATGTGGTAGTTTGCTAGTATTTTTAATAAAACATTAGAATTGGTATGGTAAACCATGAATGGTCACCATATATGGTATAGAACCATATTTGTCATTATGGTAAACTTAATTGCTGTAATGTTTATTAACAGGGTTGCCACTCCACAGGGAGAACAGAGAAAACCTGGAAAATACAGGGGATTTAAAAATCACCTTAAATAACAGGGAAAATGCAGGGAATTTTGATTTTTTCTTTACGAACTGGGAAAATACAGAGAATTTTGTTTCTTATTTTTGTCTTTTGAAAAAGGGTGGCCACTCAAAGCATAATTTATGGGATTTTTAACCATGATATTTCAGTTATACTAAACTATTTTATTTATTAATGCATTATTTAAATATGCTCAGCTATTATTCCAGCAATTAAAACTAATAAATATAGTTAGTCCAATATAGCTTACACAAGAACACAGTAATTGTTGTTTCCTCTTAATATATTATGTATAATATGTACAGGGAAAACACAGGGAATTTTTTTTCCAGATTTGCGTGGCAACCCTGATTAATATTTTTTTTCCACCTAAAGCAATAATTAATGGATTTTGACTTTTTTGTTGAATGTACTTCGTTTAAGTCCCTTCCTTATTATTCTATAATTAAAAAATTGGTAAAATATAGAATTCACATAATATCTATATTAAAAATACGCTCCTGCAATCGACAGTAGTTACCCAGGGGAGACATAATGGTGAAAGTTCCGCATTGCAAGACCAACAGCAATGTGATCAGTTTTGAGTACAGGACATCTTTTTTACCATGTTAAGCTGGTACTCATCAACCTGAAGTTGAAAAAATCTAGGACTTTTTAAAATAGTGCCATCATTTTACATTGTGCCAGGCTAATTAGAAAAGAATAATCAAGTTTTTTGTTGTTGTCAAGATTGGCTACTTAGACCATTCAATTAGATTAGGCAGATTTTAAGATCACTGTAAAGAGTTCACTTACGCATAGACTAATTAGAGAGTATATCATTCAATAAGTCCAATTTATTTCATGCCACCTGCAATAAGCCGTACACAACAGCATGATTAGGCTCATTCCAAACAAGCCTAAGCAAATTCAGGTTCATTGAGTAATACTTGTCATAAATTCAAATTTAGCTTAAAGTCATATGGATATTTAAATAGTTACTCAAAGTAATATATAACAAAATAGCAAAAGTTTCAAAATATAAATAAAACATTTTGTCAAAAATTTGTTCTAAAAAATGTATTTTTTTTAAACGTAAGCAATAAAATTATTTAATATTACAAAGGTCTTATTCAATTAGCAAGGAATATAAAAATAGACTTAATATTTAATTTAAAATGTTCTATTGAAACAAGTTTGAATCATAAAATAATTAAAATGAAATATGCCAAAATAACCCTTAGTACAATATTTAGATGACTTATTAATTTTCCGAAGAAATTCTTCTATTGCCATTAAATACTTTTTTTTTTTTGATGTTTCTAATAAAATATTATTTAAAGAACTTATAATTCATAATTAGTTTTTTTTTCAGTTTATATTTCTTTTTTAATATAAATATTTTTTTATATGACTTTATGATCATCCTCTATTTTTTCCCTTAGGAAAGAAACACCTTTTTATTTGCACTTCTGTATGGAACTGCTAATGCTTGTTTAGCACAGATTTCACAAGTTAGTAAGCATTTATAATTTATACTATTTTATCTAATAAATGTTAACCATTTTCCGATTTTCTAGTTTTTCTCTCACTATATATATATATATATATATATATATATATATATATATATATATATATATATATATATATATATATGCCTCATACGAGTCTTTCTATATTAAATCATAAGCTTAAAATATATTTCTCTTATTAATTTTAAGACATCAAAATCGTTCTTGCACAAAGAGCCATAAAAAGTCAAGATGCCATTTGGAACATATCAAAATCTCTAAATTTTCCCATTTGAATGACGTTTGATGAAATTAAGGATATTCTTGCAACCAATTCCCTTTCAAGATCGCTGTTTAAGTAGTGGGAGCTATCAAAAAAACAACCTCTGCTTGAAAGTATTTTGCTTTTTATAAATTGATTTAAAATCTACTTTTTTGGAAACTATTATCAAAATTTCCTAAATTTAAGCTTCAACTTCAGTCTTACGTTATTTTATCCAGAACCAGCGTGCTTGAGTTTAATATTTATATTTTAAATATAAAATTTTTTACTTTCACCATAATTTTGCTCTTAATTTATTAAAACTTTTTTATGTGGATAAAATTTCTTTAGAAAATTTTAGTTTAACTTACAATGATTTTTTTCAGCTAAAAAGAGCATCCATGCTAGCAAGTGCTGAACAAGCTTCAATGGTAATGACTATATGTTTTTCTACTATATGCTTTTTTATTATTTTATCTTACAATATGCTTTTTTGCAACAAAATATGTCAAAATAATTTATAAAATCCTTATTATAGGCCTAATATATCCTTTTTAGTCTTTTTATTAAAATTATAAAAAAAAACTCTTTTTTGGCAAAAATTACTTTTTTTAATTGTTTTTAACAAGAAAGATACTATCCAGAGCTTGCTTAGAATAATAGAATCCCTTATCATAAAATATTTAGTAGCTTTCAAATTTCTTTGGGTACTTAGTAACAGATTTTATATAAATCTTCCTCTTCAGTAAAGGACTATCTTTTTTCATTTTTTAATTAGTTTATTTTATGCAGTACATTTCTATTGTATAAAAAGTTTCATTTTAGTACATAATATGTAAATGTAGATGAAATTATAAACTGCTTACATTTGAGGATATAAAGTTTAGTTTGTATAAATTAGCCCTTGCCCTCTGTTTGTGAAAATTACGCACATAGATGGGCCATTATATAATGAAGGACTTGGGGAACTAAAAAATGCTTGTTAATTTTGTTTGCTTGCTAATTCTGAATTCATGTACCAAATAATAATAATAAACATACAAATTCATACTTGTGTGAGTTGTTTCTATGCAAATTTTTTTCTCATTTATCTAAGAGATTTATAATTTGGACTTTTTCTTTTATCAATTAAATTTTCAATGTTTTAAACAACTGAATTGATTCAAAAATGCTTTTGTCTTTGTTCTAATAATTTTATTTTAATTGAAATTTCTGTTTTTACTGACTAAATGTGCTTATAATATGTGTACACAGTAATACATTTATTTAATGTACATTTATGTGTTAGACACATATCTGTATGTAAAGTAAAAATGCTGTACCATAACCATTATTTACTTTGCATTATATGTAAATAATAGTGTAAAGCATTAATTAATTTATATTAAAATGCATTCACTTACAGCATATATTTTTTACTTTGAATTAAATGTATTATATTGTTTATTCTTTATAAACAGCATTAGAGTAATATATTAATATTATGTTAAATTTCAGATCGGTGCCATTGTAAATTGCAGGCAAAATAGCACCAAATTTGACACTAGTTGGTATGTAAATTTCATTTCTTAAAAATAGTTTACTTTTTTTATTATTTTTTCAATAAGCTTACATTAGGTTATTCATTTTCTGTTAATATGTCATTTATGTTATTAATTTGACAATCTCTTTGAGATATTGCAATGACAAAGTTATTAATTTGCAAAATATGAAGCATAGTGTATTTTTAACTGATATTGTAATTTTTTTTAGTAATTTTACTTGATTATAATCATCATTATCAATGATATTACAAGGAAAAGCAATCCATGAAACAATTAGGTAATAATAATGTTTGTTGAAAAAGACCTATCAAAATCTTTTGGCTCTTTTTTTATTATGACATCTTTAAAAGCATATGGGATATATGTTTTAGTAATCTTTTAATGTTTTGTAAATTGTCTGGTGAATTGTAAATACCTGTAATGTAACAATTTCTAATTTGGCAATTAAAAATTTTGCCCGAAAAAGTTACATTCTTATACATTCTTGAATAAGTAGCATGGATTTTAAAATTTTGTGAAGTTAGAAAGTTTTGACTGATTGCACTAAAGCATTTGATCATTTGCATTTAATAACATTCAGATGAATTATATTCTCTTTTAGGTTAGAAGATTTACATGAAACGATACTTCTAGAAACAATGGGAAATAAGATTACTCCTTTAGTAACAAATCCTGGTAGAATTCTATTAACAACTGGACGTCTTTATTTCCAGCCTTACAACAATGCCGAACCAGTGAGTCATTTTAATTTATTCAATCATCTATAGATGTTGTTGTAAAGCTTCTTGGACCTTGGTTAAAATTGCATTTTTATGATTTTAACACAATAGAAATTATCTCAGCTATGTAGATTGTTGTATAAAAGCTGTATAATTTTTTGTCATATGATTTTTGTTTAAAATCATAATAGTTGATACAGGTTATTTTAAAAAATCAAACATCCAAATCTGGCAACAACAAAAGAAACAACATATTTATTTATAGAAAGCTGTTTATCCATAAAAATTTGTATCTGTGTATTATTTCATAATTTAAAATATTCCCTGCTGCTATTAATTAGTTGTTTTAAAAAAGTGTTTCATTTATATTTATTTATTTTTTATATTTTAAATTTTTTTTTAAATAATGGCACTGATTTTTCAAAAAAGATATAAGTTGTAGCCCAGTGATATTTTATTTTACTGACTGTCATCTACATTTTTTACATTATACAAAATATCTAGGAATAGCTAATTTTTTAATTTTTGTAAATATTTTTTTAAAATTTTACTTACAATGTTCAAGTTTTGTAGCTTTATATAAATTTTATTTTATTTATTCTCAATAAAATGTTTTATCTGTTTTTTTATTTTTAAAAAAAAACATTTGCTTTTGTTTCAGTGGCCTGTTCTGAAAATAAAATTATCCAGTATTAAGCGAGTGATAAAAAGAAGATTCCTTCTCAAACAAGTGGTATAATAAAAATTCTTTAATTGTTAAAAAAATATAAAATGAATCTATATATTTATTTAAGTAATAAAATGTGTTTCTTAAGAGTTGAGAAAGAAAAATTTTACAATCTAAAAATTTCAAATCTTTTGTGCAATAAAAAGTATTGTTTTTATCTAAAAATGAATTTACATATGATAAGAAACTTGATATTTAAATTTTATGATTAATATCTCCTGCACATTTTTGAAAGTGTTTTTTTATTTATTTTTTATCTGCCTTTCATAAGGAATAATTTAAAAAAGTGGAGATAAAATATTATTTTTATAATATCAATCTAGAAAAGTGTTAAATTTTTCTTATTGATATAAGAATAAGGAATATTAAATGATTAATCTTTGACAGCAGAAATTCTCTAAAACTGCAGCAGGTGTTGCATAGTATTGCAGTATCTGCAGATTATTTTTAATCTTAGATTTAAAAAAAAAAAATTAAGAAGGATGTACTTAGACTCCTTTTTCAAACATCTCATAACCTGTTTCAAAATTATAAAACTGAGTTGAGAGAACACTGCAAGGAACAAAAAGTTTTTTTAAAAAAGTTTCTTTTCTTCCTGTTTACTTGATTAAAGACTTTTACTATTTAAGGATTTATTCCACTTCTTTTTTAAGTATAAAATTCAAATCAAGTTTAAATGACTTAAAGTTTTTATGTATAGTTTTTAAATACTGTATATTTGCAACATATATGTTAGATTAAGCTGGATTTTTATAGTAGTAATATTTTTTTAACTCTGTTAGAGTCTAAGACAAATTTGGATTCGTGACGGTAGTGCTGCAGATTTACTACATAAATTCTGATGCCAGGGATTCTTTTATTATCTGTATTATGTAAAACATTAATGTATATGTTGTTGAAAAACCAATGAAAGTTCTTCTCCGTGTTGGCAAGAAAGAAATGAAATATCATACAAGGAAACAGTCTTAAGCAAGTACAAATATAAGCACACTGGATATATATTTATATATAGATATTTATAGATATATATTTCTTGCATGAGCTACAAAAAGTTGAAACAAGCCAAATTATAAGTTATACATAATTTATTGGTTAAAAGTGACCAGCTCTATAAAATAACAAATTGTTCTGTATTCTATATTATATATATATATAAAAAATGCGTATAAATTTAAGAAAGCGATGGCATTACTTTTTTAGAAATACAGTAATGAAAACATCAAGTGAGTGAGTAGGCATAAGCAAGTTCAAATTTAAGTGCGACCCATTTCTATTTAGACATTTCTTGCACAGTCTGCACAAAGCTAAAAAGAACTGAACTAAAAGTTAGGCAGAAATGATAGGTAAAAAGTATATTAAAAAGCATACTTAAGGGCAATTCTCTCTGATGTAATCATGGCAATTTTCTAGAAGTTTCTTCTGGCCTAATGGTCCCCTGTGCCCTCTATTAACACCTAAAAGAAAGGTTAGTTAATATGGTAGATTTGATTAGTGGACACTCCACGATTATAGTTTAGTGTCTCTGTTATATTGTTCATTTCTGTACTGTCATATCAAGAAGGCACAATTTATAGCACGATAATTATGTTTATTGCAAGTAGGAATTAAATACTTCCCTGAAACTGATTAGTTATGATCTCTTTTTTTTGTTGTTTCATTTCAATAACAATTATTAAATAAAGATAGGATTGCGTGAATTTATTTTAGTGTTCGAAATTTTTTTGCTTCTGTGCATTTTTGTAGAAACAAAATATTTTATCAATTTCAAATCTTTGTTGTGGGCCTGTCGTTTGTTGTATGTCTGAATTCTAAAATTTAAAAATGTGTACATAAGAAAAATAAAGTTTTGTGGTTAAGAATTACCTCAGAGAAATTTGAATTGTTAACATTGAATTAAACATAATTTTAATTTAAACCTTTTTTATGACTACATTCATTTCTTAACTTTGTTCTTTGATCCTTATACATTTTATTTTTCACAACTTTGTGATAAAATAAAAAACATGTAGCTTCTGAACACTGAAATTTAAAATTGTGTACTCAAGAATAATCTAAACTGTTTACAATTTAAAATTAATATTAAATTGCATGTATTTAGAATTTTGTGCCGAGGAAACAAATATATATTTAGAAAAAAAATTTCTGAGAAAATTTTTATTGTCGAATTATTCTCAACTTTTGTTTTCGAAAAACTGTATAAAGCTAGACAAAAAGAACATATAAAATGTGAAATGAGTTTGTTGAAGGGTAAAGGTAAAAAGTAATCTTGGGTGTCGGCAAAAGTCAGCGAGCAGGGGACAGAGCTTCCTAGTAAAGATTTAAAATGTTTAGTTATTTAATGGAATGAAGGAATTTCTTTATGTTGATGAAGATATAGCTTCACTGAATTTCATAACAGTGAAGTCATATCTTCATCAACAGCAGAACTTTATAAACTATGTAAAGACCCAGACATAATAAAGTACACACGAAAAAAGAAAAAGGAGGACTGGGACTTGGGTGGTCCAACTGCTTTAAAAATTACTTTAGAAATACATAATAATAAACTGGAAATCCTTGGTTAAGAACAGAATGAGTTATGATAAAATTCTGTGAAAGGCCTGGGCTCACCTTGGTCTGGCCAGTGAGAAAGGAAGGAAGGAAGATATACTTATGCACTTATATTTGTCTTATAAAAAAACTTTGCTTGTAATAAGAAAATTTTTATCTTATCAAATTAAACTATTTTTATTAAATATTAAAAATAATTGTAGAATTGTAATTTTTATAGGGTTTAGAATTATATTGTTCGAAGAATTCTCCAGTACAACATTTATTTCTGTCTTTCAAAACGCAAAGCGAACGAGATATACTTTATCTGAAATTAGTTAATGAACCAGGTAAATTGTTTGGTTTCCTAAGTAGTTATTTTTTTCAGCCTCTTATAGGAAAAAATGTAATACTTTATATATTTAATATTTCAGCTGTGAAGCTGGAAGACAGAGATCAAGAAAATATGACACTATTGTGGCAGAATGGTGCTATATCTAATTATGATTATCTACTTTATCTGAACAGGTGAAACAAATCTGCTTGCATACATTCTTCTTTTAATTATTATTTGTTGCCTTTTTGGTGATGTTGCATTATTAGATCAAGCAAAACATGTTTTTAAAGTTTCAATAAACTTTAAATGTACTGAAAATTACTTGGCACCAAAAATTATACTATTGATTATTGATCGTGGTTAACACTTGATAATCTAGATTAACGTCAATTAATCAATTTGAACTTTAGTAAGTGATTAAGTTCTAATTGCCATTGATTTTTTATAATTAAAATTGGTAGAAGCATGTTTGTAATTGTGTCTATAAAGAAAATAATTGGAATTTTTATTTATTTTTAAAATTATTAATTCAAGAACGTGATCCCACATTCATTTTGCTTGAGCTTACCTGACCTAAAGAACCAAAAATAAATTACTATTAAAGAATGTGATATAAACTTAATTTCTAATTAAATAAAGTTGTGAGCCAACAGATATGATTGAAGTTTTCTTTTAAAGGCATGACAAAAAGTAGCTCCTGCACTTCAATGTGTAAAAATGCCTAATGCTAAACTTATATAAAAAATTCTTTTTCATGTATCTCTCGTGAGAAAAATATATTTGAAATAGTTTACTTTTTTTGTGTGTTTGGTTGGTCTTTTTAAGTATCTGAATTAGAAGTTAAGAAAAAAGTCATACTAGTTCAAGTTTAGTTTTGATTTTTATCAATGTAGCATTTTTGTATATATTTTTATGTGCCAAGGAAGTTGATGTAACAAAAGTTGATTTTACTTGCCAGGTAAAACATTTCCTTACCAGGGAAAAGTCACAGTAAAAATCAACTTTTGAACACATAAAAACATTTGAAAGAAACCTTGACAAAATAATATAATCTAATATACTTAAAACATATGCTTATATGTTTCTAAAATACCATTTGCCATGTTCATCCTCTAAATTTTTCAATTAATCTATTTACATTCTTTATTAGAGAGTTTTGGTTCAATTGAAACAATAGCAGTTTCAGTGCTTTAAACTAAAATCATTTTTATCATGTTTATAAAAAATTTAAAATATTACTTAATCTTAGTAATTTAAAAATGAAAACATGCCATTAACAAATGAAGGAAAGAAAGCTGAAAAGGAAAAAAAAAGAACACCTTTAAAATGACTTATCAGATATTTGTATCAAATTATTTTCTCATTGATAATAAAATTTATTTAGAAAATTCAAATTAAAGAAACTAACAGCAATTTTAAATCAATTTCATTGTTTAGTAGATATTAATTTAATGCAATTTTTTGAAAAAAATCTTGTTTAAAAAATTACATGTTGTAAAATCATCCAAATTTGCTATAAAAAGAGTTGTTTGTAGTAATTCAAAATACACAAGTTGCCACATTTGTTAATAGTATTCTTAAAAATTAAAACTTTTTAACTTTTAGTGATATTACATTTTTACTTCATTTTTATATTAATCAATGAATATGCTATATATATGAATATGTATTAATCAGTGAATTTTCAATTTAAGCTACCTAATGAATTTCAACGTTGAAGTTTTCCAATTATACTAAAATTTGTTTATTGAAACACTTGTAAATTTTGAATCTGAGTTAATACTTTATGAATGCAATGTTGAAAATTAATTCAATTTTTTAAGTCTCATTAATTTATTTTAAAAACTTTCTTAGTTTAGCTGACAGAAGTTTTAATGATTTGACACAATATCCTGTATTTCCTTGGGTATTATCAGACTATACATCTGAGTCAATAGGTGAGATGTTAGAATAGTTTCTAAAAGACTTTTTCACTTAAGAGAATTACACCATTTTTAAATGGTAACCATTTACTATTAATTTTTCAGATTTAAATGATCGGTCAGTGTTTCGAGATTTGACTAAACCTGTTGGAGCATTGAATGTTGATCGTTTGAAGCGTTTAAAGGTAAATAAATCATAGGACTTGATAGTTAATATTTTGAGTTATTTATAGTATATCCAGCTGTATAAGTCAACAACAAGCCTCCAAAATTTTATGAAAATAGGGGGTAATAACGTCGGACATTCATTGATTGTGAAATATTAATGCATTATAAACAATGTGATAAATATGAATCTGTATCAATTTTCTCTATACTATTTCTAATATGTTATATACTGATAATTTTGACTTTTCTCTTATCACATTTTCTTTACGTATAAGGGATTGTTTTGAAATGACACTTTAAATTACATTCAGAGAAGAAAATTAAAGATAATTTAAGTAAGTTACAATAATTTATTCAAGAGTATTTCAAAATATATAACATAATGAAAGCTTTTAAAACATAAAGTGATGTCACATGCAATATGATAAACATAATTATCAGGTCGCCTCACAGCATGTTTTGATTGATTTTTTTTTTAAAGATGTGCCTCATAGCATATTTATTTGATGGAAAATGCATCATATACACAGAGAACTATGTGAAATATTTTTTACTTGAGAAAATTTAGTGGACTTAATATTATTTTTTTAATGTTTTTTTAATTTTAGAATTTTTTATATTTAATTTAGTTTTAAGCGTTTGAATTATACAACCAACATACCAGAATTTTGCTATTTTGTAATCAAAAGTAGGTGGCGGTGATGCTCTTTTCTTCTGTAATAATGTCTTTGATGAATAGATCTTTTTGCCTTTTAAACTTAGTCAAGGTGCTTATGTGGCCCCTTGGTTTAGAAAACTTGAAGATCCTTGTTTTTTTCCAAAAAGTCTGGCAATTGGAGAACATACCATCTTACAAATGACGACCAAACTTTTATTTAATTTCCTTTAATCATCTGAAACTAAAGCATCTTTATATTTACTTTTTATAGGAACGTTACAATGAAATGGCGGAACCAAAATTTTTATACGGATCTCATTATTCTACTCCAGGTTTTGTGCTGTATTATCTCGTTAGGAATAGTATGTATGCTTGTGATTGATACCATTTTCTTCATATACATATATTTCTTCATGAACATTTTCTTCATATGGCTGTATCTATATTGGTATAATTTATTTCAGTGCCCCAATTTATGTTGTGCTTACAGAATGGTCGATTTGATCACCCTGATCGTATGTTTAATAGGTGAGTAATTGCTTTGAATTTGCAACCTTCTTATTTGCATTTTTTCCTGAGAAATAATTTGTACTTTCTTTAATAGTATTCCTGATACATGGCGAAATATTACTACAAATACTTCAGATTTTAAAGAGCTTGTACCTCAGTTTTACGACTTAGAAGAAAAAGGACAGTTTCTTCTGAATGGAAAAGTAATGTATATTTTTTTTACTTTAAGTATTTTATAACTTATCAGTGAAATTAAGTTAAATATGGAGATAAAAAAATATTTGAGTATTGTGGCCCGAGCTAGATCTCAGGGAGTTTAAAATGAGGAAAAGCTTAGTGCCAAATATTTTATTAATATACATATAGCACACGGACAAACAAATATAAGTTTAATTAACTAAGAAAAGGAGAAATAAAGAAGGAGGTCCATTCGGTTCGAAGTCTGAGCATCCACTGTCTTGTATGTGGTGGCGCTGTTGTAGCTTAGCGATGTGGTTGCTACAGTATACATATTAGAATAACTAATGCTTATTCTAATTCGCATACTCAAATATTTTTTCAACTGGTATTTTAAGCGCTTAAACTTATTTTAATTTATGTTTGTTGTTGAAAACATTAAGAATATTTCTTTATCTGATTAAGAGAAGCCTTTTCTTTTCTAAAACCATTTAATAAAGTTAGTTATTTTAGAACTTAGTTTTAACAGCAGTTAATTTTCAAAAATTATTTGTCAATTTTTTTAAAAATTTTCAAATTTTGATAAATTTTCAATATTTTGGTTACTTATTTTTATATACTTTACATGCATAAGTTTGTTTTAAAAAAATGTGGAGAATCTATAAAATTTCGTTAGGTGGTGTCTACCACTTACTTAAGCTTATGGTGTGTCTACCACTTACGTCAGCACTGGGGTTGATGCAAGCTGGGTCCGAAATTTGTATCAACCAGCCATTGCTGTGATTAGAACTCTGGTGACTTCACTGAGAGGCGAGCTCTCTTTCCATTGATCCACAACGGCTCAAGTGTGAGAGATAGATGTAATTTCCACACAAAAAAGAAGAAAAAAAAGCTTTGATTGTTTATTATAATTGTTCTTTAGTTTAACTGAATTGTTCTAACATTTAGGATAGACTAGAAAAATAAAATATTAAAAACAATGTAAATTTTAAAAAAAAAATTCTAAATATATTGATTTTTTTTACAAAAAAAAGATACATATTGTTTTTTGAAAAAATATTTGATAATTTTTATTATTGATAAGCTCAATAATAGCTATTTTTTTAATTTATGATTTATTTTAAATTATAGAGTTTAGACTTCGGAACTCGAATGAATGGGGTTAAAGTTGGAGATGTTGAACTACCCGCTTGGGCTAAAGGTAATGTTTACAGCTTGTTCTCATATTTAAATTTAATTTTTATTTCTTAAGTGACTGAAGTAACAGTTAAAGTTAATATTTATTTGCATCATTATTATACTTTTTAACTTGTTTTTTTTTTCATTTTAAATCATTTTAAAAAATAAAATCAATTTTTCATAAAATTTTATAGAAAATTGTTATCTTCTTCTTAGTGTGATTATTTGATTTGTAAACATCACTATTAAATTTTAAAAAATTGCAATTATTTCCTCCTTCCTCAAAGTGGGATTATTTGATTTTATAAATACAGTTAACTGGAAAAAAATTGCTAATTAATTTGTTGTATTTTGACTTTAACTGTGATTTTTTTATATTTAAATTCCAAAAGGAAATATTTTTCTATAATCCTTATTATTATTTTTATGTGTGAACTATTGCATTTTTTATTATTCATAGTATTTTTGCATGAGGTTGATTTTTAGTAAACTAATTTTACTCAAAAATGTTTTAATCATAAAAATTGCGTTATTTTATGTATATCTAAAAACCGCTCTAGATCTAAAACTTGGATGCCACCTGTATTAATTTCAACACACTATTTCCAATAAATCCTTTTACTTTTCAATCCTTTTCTTAAGAAAATATGAAAGTTGAATACACTTTTATTATAAAATGTTCTACATTTTGATGAGATATTATGAATTGGCCACTATCAACTTAATTATTAAATTGAAATTTTATACTTGAACCTTTTTTGTTATTTTGAAGTCAAAGCAAGAGTGAAGTAATTAACCATTGCCTTTGGAGTAAATGCTTTTTTAAAATCATTCTTTATTTTTGCTAACTCTTTCAATTTAATTTATCAAATAATAAACTATATTAAACTTTACTATTTCCTCTAGTATTTCTGCATTTTCTTATTTCACACCTATTTATTCGCTCAAAGTGATAAATTTATGCGCGGAGCACCTATTTATATACTTAGTATTATTTTCCTTCAAAATTACCTAAATATTCCACTTAACCTAAATATTACGCTTAACCCACCTGACTTATTAACCTAGTATTGTGTAAGTTGCCACACTAATTTTAAACTTAAATTTAAAATAGTAAATTGAAATGAATGTTAACACGGAATTAAAGTAAACTTGGAGCAAACATCAGGTTTTCTTCATTATTTATTTTGTTTTTCCACCTTTGTGCATAGCTGGTTAAATTAAATTGGAGACAGTGGCCCCTCTTTATTTCAGACCATTTTCTGTAAAGCTTTTTTCTGAGTGAAATATGCACCATTTCACATTTTAAATTGTTTTAAGTGTTTTTAAAGATAATAAATTCAAAAATATTGTTTTTTTGTTTATACCCTTTCTGTTTTGAGACAATTATTATTTTTAAAAAAATCATTTCTTACTGCGTAACTCATTTTTAGATCCTGTTGAATGTGTGAAGATCTTACGAGATGCTCTTGAATCAGATTATGTGTCAAACAGCTTAAATCATTGGATAGATTTAATCTTTGGTTATAAACAAAGAGGAGAAGAAGCAAGTAAAGCTGACAATGGTAATTTTGCTTGGGTTACAAAATATTACAGATTTTTTCCTTGCTTTAAAAATGTTATTTTTAAATCTGATTGAGCATCACTGCAAAAACTTTATATGTAAGTGTAAGCTTTAATATTAAAATAAAAAAATTTAGCAATAAAAAAATTTTGTTTTTGTGCATATATTTTTATTTATGGTTTTATTGTGTACTAGCTGAATACTTGTTTTTCATACGGGGTGAAAAAAAGTAAATAATGAATAAATCAGTATTAAACAACACTATGAAATCATGTGCGAAACTGAGAAATGTATCAACACAATTGGTAAAGCTAAAATAATTCCATTTAAGTTTATTTATTATATTTTCACTTTCCCAATGACTGTACGTTATTAGATTAAGCAAAACCTGCACATTTGGCATGATGCTGTTGCTCAAGGTTAACTCATGATAGTAAAAATTTACCAGAATTAAACTATTTTTTCTGGTATTTATCTCTTACAAAGGACTGCTAAAAAAACCTCTTCCAATTGTTTTTGTATTAACATTGCAGATGTAATAGGTACCTTAATACAAATTTTACACAAATTGCCTTGATAGCAGTAGTGCCTATTACCAAAATTAATTAAGCATCATTGTCAATACAACTAAACTAAATATGTTTAAAATCAAACACAATTTTGACAACTTCATTTTTTCTATGCGATATTAAAGTAAATATAATAATTGTCTTAATGTAATTTTAAAATATAAAAATGGGGATATGCTCCTTTCTCATAATATGCTGGCTCTTAAAAATTGGTTGTGGCTTCTAGAAATTTTGAACATTTGTAGTATAGTTAGTTTCTTTTTTCTAGCATTTGTTTATAATTTTCAGTTTTGGAAATTTTGTCAAACTATCTTACTCTAACTTATTCTTATTTTTCAGTTTTTTATTATTTAACTTATGAAGGAGCTGTTGATTTGGATAGGTATGACTTCTTTTATTATTTATGTTTAATTTCATGAAAGATAAAATAATTTTATAAAATTCAGACACACTAAAAAAATTTCCATTTATAGAAATTACATTTTTTCCTTTTATTTATGCTACTTCCAAAGTTGTTTTAATATTCTATTACATTATAAAATATTTAGATACTTATGTGTTTCTTTAGTGTTTTTGACTATTTTCTAATACAATCAAATATTTGAATACAATAACAAAACTGTCCAATGGGTTATAATTATTTTTTAGTGCACTTTACTTTTATATATAATTTTAGACCATGAAAATCATAAGTTAATAAAAGGAATTTTTTTTAAAGCTTAATTAAGAACTCTAGTTTAGTTTTGAATGCTCGTTTTAACAGTAATTCTTAAATGTTTAAAGAAGCAACTGATTAAGAAAATTGCAGTGTCTTTAAAGTTAACTAAGCTGTAGCTAGTGCTATTTCTTTTTTTTTCTTTAAAATAATTTTTTTATTGTATTAATTTTATTTGCAGCATTAAAGACATCAATGAAAGATATTCACTGGAAGTGCAAATCATGGAATTTGGACAAATTCCTAGACAACTTTTTATTAAACCACATCCTCAAAGGAGAATTCTGTCTGCCTTAGATGATAACATGCCTGAATCTCTTGAAAAATTATTGAACTCAAATAAAGAAAGAAGTAATTATTTATTTTACCTTAATACAACAAAGTACGATGTTCACCAGAAATAAAATTAACCACCTGTAGAGAAATTATGAAAAGCGTAATTTAATATTGTGTAATTACAGCTCTGAATTTGATAACCTTTTAGACTAAGTACACAAGGTTTTGCAGGCACCTCGCATCTATTATGAGCCACGTGCTGAGGATTTTGACATGCAAATCCTCTAAATTGTAGAGAATCTAACAGTCAAAAATTGGAGTGCGTTGTTGTTTTCAAGTGGCCAATTTGACTAGACCAATTCCATAAGTCCATAAACTTCCAAGGAGTCTAAAAACAAAGGAGGTTTTGAAAAAAATATCGTCCAACTTAAAATTAATGCAGGTTAAAATGTGGTGCGGTTGTGTCGTAGTAATCTCACAATCTCTGCAAATACTAAAAGCTTTTTGTCCCTGTACATATGAGCGATACCTCAAGTGACCATTGACAAAGCGTGATATGGAAGTCCCTCAAAAAGCAGGGTACCCAAGAGAATTTTCTACAGTACCAATTGTGTGTAAGAGGGTCCCCTGAGATAGCCATATGTGATTTTTTTTTCAATTAACAGTGAACATTGCAAAATATGTCTGCAATAAAACATAAAATATTTAAGGCTATGTTTGGGAAGTATCATTACAAGAGAAGAAGTATTGAAAGACTACAGATATGAGTAAATAATTTGTAACAAATTAATAATAAATTAATAAATATTATTGTAATATTTTTAAGTCAAGATATGCTGTATTATTTTAAAAATAAAACAATGACTTTTTCTACAATTTAAAAAATATAGTAATTTTCTACATTTTTTATTCTTTTTGTGATATCAACGTTTGTCTGTATTCATTATTCTATAAAACAATGTACAATTGTCAACTGTGCTTTGTTTAGCTCTAGTTCATGTTCCAAAATTGCTGATAGGAAAGTTTTAAATATTTAGTAAATTTTTAAGAATTTTATATGATGCATTAGTCATGATAGATTTCAAATTCTAAAAATTTAAATTTTGAGTAAAAAAAACATTTAGGAAGATTAATAGGTTAATTTTTGCTATATTCGGTAATGGTTTTGTTTTTGAAATGTAAAGAATTTGTTGGCTGCATGGATAATCTAGTTGTTTTTTTGTTACTGATTTTCAAACATATTTAGAGAAAGATATGCTAAAATTTTAATTGGTAATAGAAAAGAAGTGGAACTTATAAAGTTTTTGGATTTTTTAAAGATGTTTTTAAATAATTGCTCTAATTGTATCAGAGATGAAAAATTAAAAGGGAGAAAAACACATTAATTTAAGTTTTTTTTTTAAATGGTAAATTAGATTTCAAAATTAATATTATTTTAGTTGCATGCTTAATTTATTTTTGATTTTTAGGTACCTCAAATACAAGTACAAGATCTGAACATTCTTTCTTGAGATGGAACAAAAACATTTCTAAACTTACTCTGAATTTGGAGTGCAAATTTCACAGAGAGTTAGTTGTATTTTTATTTTATGCAGTTGCTTTATTGTCAACTTACTTCTTACTCCTTATATATGAAATACTACTTTTACAAAAAAATCAATTTATTTTGTCAATAAATTTCTTTCATAAATTCTTGCATATTATTTTACAGGGTTATCACTGATATATGCATCACAAAAGACAAGAAGTTTATATTTTCTGTTTCAAAAGGTAGGAATAAAATACTTATTTATTGAGTATTTTTTTTATCGATAATATTATTTTTATATTATATCAATATTATTTTTCTATAAAAGTCGATTGATATTATTTTGATATAAAAGTGCCTAATGAATTTTCAGAAATCTTCAAATTGTGATACTTATAACAATATTCAACAATTGTATTTAAAAAGAACAAATCAACTCTAAATTACACTACATTCTTTTACTTTGTATATTAGGTGTACTATCTAATTGTTTACTTTTTGTAAATGTGATGCTTTTTGCTAATTTTTTTCTCATTTTTGTTAAGTATCAATTGATTACTATTTACATGGCTCTGTATGTAAGAAATCTAATGTAGAAACAATGAAAATTGATGAAACATAAAACTTGAATCTCAATAAAAAATCCAATTTTATTAAGATACATTATTTTATTTTGTATTTAATGAAATGTATATTTTATATATTTTGTTGTTTGTTATTTGCGATTAGACTATTTCTTTATTTATAATTTTTATAAAAGTTTTATTTGAGTATCTGGTCTATATGTGAGAAATTCTGGTAGAAAAATAATGCGAAATTCGCTGAGACTGACAAAACATAACACAAACTTTATAACAATGCATAATAATTATATTAAAAAAGAATAATTTAACTACAAATTTAGATTGGTTATAATTCTTTTCATTAAAAGCTGGGTTTGTTAATGTTTGTGTCTTGTTATTATCATCAAAATCTTATAGCTTATGCAGAATTTAAAAAAAAAATATTTATTAATAGAAAAAGCAAAAATATTACTTATTAATCTGTCTAAAATAAACTCAGTGACACTGTGCTCATCCCAGTTTTCTTGACCTTGGGCTCTGGGATGCTGGAGTAGATGTTCCAGTTGGGTGGTTAACTGAACGTGGAACCCCCAATGTGAAGGGGTGGAAGGCTGAGTCACCCTTGCCCAGTCCAAGGATAGAATCCCAGACCTGTGGTACAAAAGCGCGAAGCGCCTCCTGTCTTATTAATCTAACTGGCTGTATTATAAGTGCAAAGAAGAAAAGTCTCTTAGACTTGCACTAAGTTCTTTTTGTTAATGAAATTTTTCACCAAAAACTGGTTTAGTAATGAAAATATGTCTTTATTTATTTATTTTTCATTTGACAGATGGACTTTTGAAAATGTATTCACTGGAAGAAAAAAAACAATTGAGAAGCATTAAAGTTTACAATATGGTAAGTTTCTTCACTATCTTATGTTAGATGTAGAATTTTTTCAGAAAAATTTTCTTTATTTTATTAATATTTTTTTTAATATTCTATGTATTGAAAAAGGAATTGTTTAGCTCCATCAATTAAAAAAAATCAGATAAAAGTTTTTCTGCGCAATTGTATAAAAATTTATTTTTTATAATTTTAGGCTTTATCATCTTGTTCTTTAATGGCAGATGACAGAACTGTTATTGTAGGTTCCTGGGACAATTACATGTAAGTTTTTACATCGCTTGCAATGTATTATTATTCTTAATTTTTATTGACTCTAAAAAAATGTAATTAAAAGTAGAGAAGAATATATATATCGTAATATGGTATATCTAACATATATCTGTAATATTGTACATCTAATATATATATATTTATATATATAACCACAAATACCTAACGGTCATTTTTAAGTAGAGTTAAAACAAAAATAACGCTAATTGAAACAAAATGTAGATTGGAGTATTTGTAGGAGCATATTAGTACTGTTATTGTTATAATACAGTGATATTCATTGAAAAAAATTTGCCCTAATTTTGTTTTTCTATTATTTTGGGCACATCTGAGGGCATAAAGTATTTTGATGAGAAATGTGGCATACCCCTAAAATTTTCTGCGTACCCCCCACAGTACAGTTGCCCACTTTAGACACTACCATAAAGTTTATTTAAATAGCTTTTTAAGCTATTGTTAGTTCATGCCAAACAAAAACTTAAATCTCACAAGTAATTAGGTGTAAAATCTTTACAATTATTTGAAAATTGTTTATTTGATTTTGATTACAGTACTTTTTTTATATATATATATATATATATATATATATATATATATATATATATATATATATATATATATATATATATATATAATGTTATATTATAGTGATTTGTAGATTGTTGTGATTTTTTATCACAACACGCTTTCTATTTTTAAATTATTATTACCAATTTCATTTTCACTAAATGATAATAAATTATTAATTCTTTAGATACATTATATCAAAAATAATTTTATACATTTTTTAGATACTTGTATAATGTAGAATATGGAAAACTCTTAGCAACAACAATGGCTCATGATGATTCTGGTAGGTATGTCTTGTTAATCAAACATCATTTGTGATAAAATATTATTTGTAGCATTGTTTAACAAAAGTACTTCCTTAAGTACTGCAGTTTACTTTGAAAATATAATGATTCTGGTATTTGCTTAATTATATATTATAATTGAAGATTTTAGTTGCAGAATTTGTTAAATAATAGTTAAATAATAGTAAGAACTGAAATCTTTAGGCTTAGGAGCATGATATAGTAGTTAGCTGTAAGTAGGAAACATATTTATTCTGGTGATTTAGTGAACGATTTAGATAAGTCGAAGATCATTTCAGTTTAGTGAACATGTTAAATAACATTTTGAAATCATTCAAATATCTATGTTTAAAAACATATTATAGTATGCTGTGTGTAGGAAACATTATATTTATTCTAGTTTGGGTTTAAAGAAGCTGCTTTTCAATTGAAAGTGATGTTCTTTGCTTTCTAATGGGATTTGGTGGAAGACTTAGATAAGTGGATGATCATTTGATTTTGGTGGAAAAATATGTTGAATGTCATTTTGGAAGCATTCAAATATCTGAGTTAAGAAAATATTATGGTTTACTGTAAATAGAAAAAATTTATTCATCGTGACCACAGTTTTAAGAAGGCATTTTTCTATTGTTTCTATTCATTTTAAAGTTTTTTTTTTTAATTTTTTATTTTTTAAATATGTAGCCTAATAATGTCTGAAACTAAATTTTTTAAGTTTGAAATTTATTTATTTATTTGAACTTGTTTAGAGAAAATTTAATTTCTGTTCTGTTAACATTAAATTATTATTTGTCCACATTTAACTAAAAAGTTGAAATAAAAAGGATAAAATTAACTTTCATTATTATAATAATATTCAGAAAAGCTTATTTTACTTCATGCTCTCTAAAATCTTTAGAATCCCCACAATTGTACAATAAAAGAATTTTAAAAAAAAAAAAGAATAAAATAAAGCTTATTGACTTAATGGTTGAATGTTAGTTTACTCATTTGATTTTAAAATTTCATTATAATGTCACTCTAAAAAACTTATGGTTTATCCATATTATTTAATAGACTGAATTGTAATCTTCATCATTTGTAGATCTGACTTAAAAATAATTAAGTTGATTGTTTATTAACGTACGTGACTGAAAAAACTCGTCATTGCTTAAAACTTTTTTAAAAATTTGTTTATTTTTATAAAAGTTGAGCTTGTTTCAATTGAAAATGTATAGGTTAACTACATTTTCGAAATTAGAACTTTTAGAGTTTTCTAGCTTGAATTAAAAAAAAGATTGATTTTAATTTTTCCATGTAATACAATTTACTGCAAAAATTAGTTTTTGTAGTGTTTGAGACACTGCCAAAATAAATTATTTAAATAAGAAAATTAATTTTCTAGACATGTTAAAAAAAAATTTTTAGTATTTTGACATCTAAAAATTTTTATTAATATATTCCTCATTCAGCAATACTTTGATTTCAAAATATTGTTTAGAACATCAAATAATTGTTATCTAAGTTACAGTAGTAAGAAAATTACAGATTTCATAAAATAACATTAAAATACAATCAATGTTAGGCTTATGTGTTCCTACTTCCTGCGATTAGATAATTACCAAAATGCATTAATTATAAATTTTATTCAGTTACAGATCTTAGTTTTATGAATGGTATCCTTGTCACTGCTTCTTTAGATTCAACTGCAAAGGTAAGAATCTCATCACAATTATATCAACGTTGATAAGTAACACATTAAATATAACAGTTTGTATAACAGAGAAATTCTCATTCTAAACAATTTCTCATGAAAATTTTACTACATAAAATCAAACGAAAATTACAAAATTTTTAATTTTAATTTTCTGTTAAATTAGGCACTGTGATAACTGACCAACAATGGGATTCTTAATTTTAGCTTTAAAGACTAGTCCACAAAAAAAATTGTAAATACTAAAAATGTTAGTATATTTCTGGAAATTCCTTACAAAATAGTGAAAATACATTGCTCTATTTTCTAAATTAGTTATAAATAAATATGTTTTGATGGTTTGTATTATAAAATATGCATTTATCAGTTTAAGTTTGTAAAAAAATGGAAGTGAAATGTGCAAAGTTAATAATAATTTTGAATCAAAAAAGAAAAAAAAAATATTCAAGCTAATGAAAATACTTTAGTAACTTAAATTTTGATGGAATACTTTTTATTTTGTATAAAGATATATTTAAAGTAATTTTTTATTTTTATTTTACTAAATCCTTTTAAGATGGTAAAGAAAGAAACTGATTTTCGTTCATAAGAAAGTAACTCGGAATTTTGAAAAATAGCTTAATGTTAACAGATATTTATCGATACAATATTGATACTGTTACCATTGTTAAAGATCTTACCTGAAGATTCGACCATTTTAGAGTTCAATCTGTTTAGTTGTGTCAAAAGCTGTTTTTCTTTTTAGGTCTGGTTATATGAATCAAGTGAGGGAATGAAGCCATCATTTGATCTAAAGGTCAGTGCCACATTAATTATTTAGTAATTCAAAATTTATATATATATATATATATATATATACAGTCAAACCCCGCTATAGTGAACCTTCAAGGGACCGAAATTTCGGTTCACTATAACCGGGAGTTCACTATATCCGTTACGCAGGCAATTTCACTAATGGTTCCCAAACTCCTCCCTTTTATTACATTATATTCATATAACATATACACATTATTCAAATAAATGACTGAAAAATATTATGTAGTAGCAGAAAATGTGTTATTTTTCATCACTCTTCGTCTTGCGTACAAAAAAAAGATTTGTAATCTTTAGCTGATGAGCAATTCTCAACATCAGATATGGAAGCACTTCCCGACTCTCAGATAATTTTTCCTGAATTTCTGTTATTCCGCTTTTTGAACCTGTCTAACCTGCCATTCGAGCACATTAAAGTAGTTTCTATAGATGGTTTTAAAAATCGGTATATGTATTTATTTTGAAGTAGAAATTTCAAAATTATTTGCAAAGAAAATGGGGGGGGGGAAATAAGTCGAAGACAGAAAAAAGTTCATTATATCCAACTTCCTCACTTTTTTGGTTCACTATATCCACTAAAAATAACATTATACGTGTATAGCAAGGTACGGGACCGAGCATTTCGTTCACTATATCCGGGAGTTCACTATAAGCCGTGTCCACTATAGCGGGGTTTGACTGTATATATATATATATATATATATATATATATATATATATATATAATATAAAATATATAAGTAAATAAAAAGAGTAGGTCTTAAAAACTTTTATGTAATTAACATTTTTTTTTTCATTCTTTAAATGTCAATGTTAGTGATATACAGTCGAACTCGTTTATAACGAGCACAAAGGGACCATAACATGTACTCGTTAAATCCGAGTGCTCGTAATAAACGGGTCCTTAAGGCAGGTGTGCAACCAGAAGAGGGAGGTCAAATGATTAAGTTTACTTAAAATTTAATTAATACTTACTTACTTTAATTACATTAATTAATTTAATTAAATACTTTACTTAATTTAATGATAACTAACCAAACGAACTCAGAATATCCAAAGTGTTCAGCAAATTTTTCTGCTTGCACTTTTAGAATAGGTCCACTCACAGGTAAATCAGCACTACGTTGCACCTTCATCTATTTCAATAACGCTTCGTCCAAATCCTCTTTCAAACACTTCCTCAGTCGCTTACAGTCTGTTTTATTTTGGTCGTATGCATCCATTAACTTGGCTTTGTTTCTTAGCAGTGTGGAAACAGTAGATGAAGACAATCCATACCTTTTGCAGATTTCGATATTTTTAACACCGTCATCCAACTCCGGTAAAATTTTTACTTTTTCGTTAACCGATAAAGTTTTAGATTAGAGCAATAAGTGCAATTAAGTTTCAGTTCGCGGTTTTTTTTTTTTCGATTTCTCGCGCATTTTTTACCATTTTGAAAAAAATATAAGACAGAAAGACTAGAAAGATGAGAAAAAAGGTTGCAAAACAGAAAAATATTGCTCGCTAAAACCGGGTCTTGCTCGTTAAAAGCGACTTTTGTTCCATAGACTTAACATTGATCCAACCAAATATTCTCGTTTCCCTCGGTAAATCCGAGTTCTCGTTAAATCCGAGCTCGTTATAAACGAGTTCGACTGTATTTGGATAGTCAAAGCAATTTCGATTATAGTAAAAAAATTATCAATATTAATTTTAGCTTATATAACTTAATTAGCTACTTAGATCAGTCTTGATAGTTAATAGCCACAGCTTTTGTGTTTCAATGAATATGTTATGTTGTTAAAATGTTTCATCTTCTTTAAAATATTTCCATTGCCTTAGTAAACTCTGTTTAATTAAATTCATAAGGGAATAAAAAAAATTGAATCACTCAAAAATATGCATTGTTAAAAAATAATTATTATAAATGCTGTGAAACTGTCATGAAATGTTTAACAATAAACATTGTCATCTTAAATAAAATGACACATTTTGTAGTGAAAAGAAAAGTACAATTGTATGATTTGGTATAAAAAGGATAGTACAATAGTACATCTTCTAGTAAACAAAAAAAATGCTATTTATTATGTAAAAAAAGGAAATTATATGTTAGTTTATGCCCTAAAATATTATTTATAATAAAAAATTTTTTTATTTTGACTTTTTACTAGGCAGAATTAGATCACGAAGCTAGTGTTTGTTGTTTAAGTTTGAATGACAAAAATCATCTTCTTGTAACAGGCACTGATTCTGGTGAAGTGTACATTTGGGATATGGATACATATTATTTATTAGGTCGTCATTTGTGTAAGTACTGCATAATTCAAAAACTTAGTATCAGAACATGTTAAGTAATTGTGAAAAAATTAGTTTTAGAATGTATAAATGCATATGTAAACATATTATATGTTATTAAATTAACATATTAAATTTCTATGACAAAATCTTAACAGAAAAAAATTAGTGTTTCGTGTTTATCCTGTCCAATATCCTGTTCTTAAGCCCAGAAATAGAATTTTTTTAACACTTTATGAATTTCATGACTTTATGAAGTCATGAATTTCAGTATTGAACAAAATTTGTCATGAAATGTCATGATTTTAACTATTTTTTTTAAAAAAAATCATGGATTTAGGTATGACTTTTTAGAACATGTTTAGTATGGAACTCAAAAACTCTATATCTCGAATTTTTTTAACAACTTTGAGATATCGAGAACATACTGTATATAAAATTGGCCAATTATTTTTTCCTCTGAAACATCTAAAAAAATTAATACGGGTATAATTTTTTAAGTTAGGCAAAAAAATTTTATATTAAAGATAGTTTACATAGTATTTTGGAGAAGAAAGACTAATATTTATTCTTGTTTTTTTTTCTAGTTCACAAAGATGTAATTCATGCTGTACCATTTAGTCCAGGTAAGTAAAATGGTTTAAATTGTAATTTAACACGTTGTTGACTGGTGACAAGTTAACTTGCCTTTTCATAACTATTTTGTAATTATTTGCTGTAATTTCTGTCAATAGTTCCAGATACATCAATATCATAATATTTAGATTTTATAAATATAGATATCTAGATATAAACATAATATATCAATATAATATCAACCTTGTAATAGTTCTAGATATAGTTCAATTTATAGAAAATTTTACTCAAATATGTAATTTTTGATTTCCCAGATGGTCAGAAAATAGTTACTTGTGGAAGTGATGGTGTGTTGAATGTTATAGATGTGAATACTGCTACACTGCTCTATAGTACAGAATGTGCAGAAGGCATTAGGTAATTAAAATATATCTTTTTTTTTGGAAAAAAAGGAATAACTTTAAACTTAACAAGTAAATAACACATCTTACTTCTTTCTCTATGTAGTTTTAACCGAATTTGTATGTTGCATAATAAGACATTATTTTAGTCAAATTATAGTTGAAAAAATATAGAAATACTTTTATCCTTCTCGTTTCAGGTGTATTTTATGGGATGGTTGTACGGCATTTGTTGGAACATTATCTGGAAAAATTCTTTTATGGGACCTTATGAATCCAGAGTTATTAGAAACCATAACAGCACACACAGGTATGATTTTAGTTGTTTTTGTATGAAAAATAAGTGAGCTAATGGTAGCATGTTAAATGATAATACAAATCTTCTCAAAATGTGCTATGTGGGGCATTTAGTGAACTGCATTACATTTCCCTGTGTTTCTCCAAAAGGTAGAGCATGTGTACTATGAAAAAAAAAGTTTAAAAAATATTATTTACTCCAAAAAAGGGAGGGGGGAATTATTATTATATATATATATATATATATATATATATATATATATATATATATATATATATATATATATATATATATATATATATAGGTTCAAAATGAAGATAAAACAAAGGAAAATTACAGACATATGGAAAAAAAAAGGGGGGGGAGAAAGGAAATAAAAAATATCAAACAACTGGAGAAAAAAAAAGGATAAAATTTTTTTTAAAAATCCGGAAAATAAAAGATATAATTTTTTCATCAGCCCACACGATTATATCCGCAAAAAAGAGTGCTTTCTGATATTGTATCAATACAGTGTGAGGAGCACTCAAAAAAAATTTTTCAGAAATTACAACAAATAAAATAGAAAACAAAAAGTCAAAATAACACGTAAAAACAGAAAATAAAATAAAAATAAAAAACAGAATAAAACATAGATGAAATATAAGTTTCATTTATAAAGCATGTAGCGAATTCAAATGTACTTACATGAACGGGAAACTTTTCAAGAATGATTTTTATTTTTATATATATATATATTGTATATATATATACTATGGAGAGAAAAAAAGTTGAAAAAATATTTTTTGCACAAAAAATAGGGGTTAAACATTATTGCATATATATATACAGGAGGACCTCAATTAAACGAATTCATTTGGGCCAACAAATCCATTCGTTAAATCGAATATCAATTTTTGTAAAGAGTAAGGTATAAAAATATCAATGCAAAATACCCTTAGATACTACGTTATTAGTTTACTACGAGCTTAAAAACTATAAGTTATACGTTAAGTTATATTCTTTAATGCTAGTTGCTTTTAAAACTGAATACATTGTACGTACATATAATTGCACCCTTGGATTAGGGTGTGAAAAAAATATTCAAAGTTTTAGTTTTATGCGCGAATTTTTTTCCAGTGATTGTTGTTTGTTAAATCAAAGCTAAAAATTTGTTAAATGAGACCATTTTAACATAATTTTTGTTGAGACAGAAAAAATATTCAATGAATCGTTAAATTAAAGTACATAAAATCGAGGTTCGACTATATATATATATAATATTAAATTCATGTCAAAAGGCAACACCAAACAACATTTCAGTACATCAGCCACATAGAACTTTGCAACACAAGTGCAGATCTAAACACATTTCTTCCTTTTATTAAATTATTGTGTAAAATCAAGTAAAAAATTTTTTAATTTAATAAGACCAAAATGATAAATAAATTGTGAATTGTTTGCAAAAGGAATTTAGAGCAAAAATAATAAGAAATGAACTTTAATCAGTGGAATCTTATGTCCTGCAAGCTTAAATTATTGACAGATCTTTCATTGTCAATGGTATTTAGTTATTCAGTACATATCTGTGAGAAAAATCTAATGCTTCATGTTGAATTTCCTACTTCTAAGATGCTCCTGAATTTTAAAACAATTGATATTGTTTTGCAATTGGTGGTCCACTAAAATATTATTAAATGTCTAACGTGAAAAAAATTATAAATTTACTTACATATGTACTGCAATGCTACTAAATGGGCAGTTCTCAAAAGTCTGGAGATGATGGAAAATTCTGTGACAGGAATCAACACAGGAATTAACAAGTCATATTTTTTTTCGGCACAAGATTTTGTGTAAATTTGTAACTTTACTAGTGACAGGAATTAAAAAGCCATTAAATTTTTTAGTTTATTTGTAATTCTATGTAGTGACAGGAACAAATAAGTCATTATTAAAATATTTTTCTTGCATAACATAATGATCTGAGAATTCAACATAAACTTATGCAGAACCTGATCTAAGACTAGAACTGTCAAACATAAAGCTAAATTTTGAATTTCCACAAATATTCCGTCAAGAGTTTGAGTTTTTCAAATTTAACATAAAGCGAATTGGTTTTACGAGTCAGTCTCTTATTCATTTCAGTTATTATATTAATTATATAGATTTTTGTACTAAGATATTTTTTGTTTCTTCTTATAAATTACATTGTAACAATAATATATGTATATATAAAGTTTTTTGCTTTACCTATTAAAGATAATTACAATAGGGTTTTGACACTTATTTTTTCGGATTTTAGAAAGTGGTTAGCGAGGCAAAAGGTTTTAAAACCACTATGTTAATGCATATTTTAAGTACGAACTCAAATGTTTGTGGTTTTAAGACTAATTATGGTTGAATGTATGAAAAGTATATTAATTACTTCTGTCATGCTTTTATAATAAAATGGTTTTCAATTAGGAAAAAAAAATTATATATTTCATTAACAACTTCCTTACATGAATTATTAATTTAATTTTTAAAATAGAAAAGGCATGATTTTTACTTTTTATGTTGCGGTTAACTTTTAACCAACATTATCTTCATGTTGCTTTAAAGTCTAAACAAACATTATTCATTCAAAGAGAGGAATGCAAATTACCACCTCAAACAGAAAATTACTAGAGGAACTGGTTCAATTTTTCTCCTATCTACCAAGTCTTATTTTAAAAATATTTAAGTGAATAACTTAATTGTGAAATTTTTTTCTTCTGATCCTTGTACAATTATTGTTGCCCTGTGTACAATTAGTGAAAATTTTAAATTATTGGTTGTCATATAGATAATTTATTTCTTATTAAGTTTCTAAACTTGTAAATTATAAACTTATAGATTAAAATTATGAAATTAAAATAATCTTTCAGTATTGTTTAGTTATTTTTTTACATAAATCTAGGTCCTGTGACTTGCATAGCTGCATCAACAGATGGTAAAATTTTAGTAACAGGCGGAGGTGATTATAGAGTACTTGCTTGGCGTATAGAAGATGGCTGAAAATTCTATGAATGTATATAATCTAATTTTTATAAACTGTAAATAAATAAAAAGTGATAATTTATGATATAAAGAGTTTGTTTTTACATGTTTTAAAAATAAAAACTTTTAAGAATTCTAAAATTTGCATTAGTTAATGGATAAATTTGTGTCCATTTAGAGCATAACTAAATTTTTTTTTTCATTTAAGTTAATTAAAAAATTTTCTTTATTATTAGTGGACAGCCATCTACTGGACTATTAAAATGCACCTCTTGTAGGGTCAAACTAAGAAAAAATAGGGCCCAAGGCTAACAATAATTTTAGGGTACCCATTCAAACTGGCAATATTAATGGATGCTTAACTCTTTTTAGCCCATTTTGTATTAAGCTTAATTGAAAATCAAGCTGTTTTATTTCAAAACATGAATTTAAGTATATACATCAATAATATAATACAGTCGAACCTCGCTAACTCGAAGCTCAATTTCACGAATTTTTCGATATCTGGAAGAAAAGAAAAAATTTCCTTATACACTCAATGTTAAAAAAAAACTTGATTTCACGAATTTTTTTTTCCATAAATAATGTAGATTTTTTTTCTAAAATTAAAAAAATATTCCAAAAAAAATAAAAAATTTTAAGAATGGCTGACATGGCATGGAATGATGTGAACAGATTGACCGGACTCATGAAGCTTGATGACATGGAATTTCATGACTTTGTAAATGTAGGTGATGCAGTAACAGTGTGTGGTCAGTGGGATGACAATGATATCATCGCTCAAACGAAAGCTTCTTGTGAACTATCGGAAGAGGATGAAGAAATCGAAGATTTACCGCCCAATGTTACTAACAAACAAGCACTTTCTGCAGTGGACACTGTAGGGAGATTTATTGAGAGGCAGCCGAATATGTCAGAGGAGACATTTAAAGCTATAGTTCACTTAGAAAGTGTTATAGACAAACTTTCTTACACATCTCTGAAGCAAACAACAATTGAATCTTTTTTTAAGTGAAAGTGTAAAAAGTGTTTTTAGAATAAGTATGGAATAGTAAATAAGGTATGTAAAGAGCATTTTTCTTTATTCTACCATTGATAACATGCGATTTCCCATATTTCTAATTTTTTCTCCTGTCAAGTTCGAGATTTGACTGTATTTAATAAAATTCATTAAAGAAAAAACTTTTACCATGTACTAAACAATTTCATATGCTGATTTTTATTTAACCTTTTTAATAACTTAAGCGATAATTTATTAAATAAGTGGATTTGAAAACAAAAGGGAGCTAGTAATTACATAACGCTTTGCATAAATGCTTCAGTTGACTAGCATAAAACCATTCAATTTTTCAAAATATTATATTCTACCAAAATATTTATTTAATAATACCTTATTTCTTTATAACTATAAAAAAATTTAAAACTATAAATCAGGATCCAGCATTCAAAAAATAAATACTAATTAATACATTTCCACTTCATTATGGAACTTTTTTTTTCACACTATTTATACAGAACTTTTATTTACAAATTTCTAGGCCTAGTTTGCCTTTGCAGTAATCAGGGTTTCATATATTTTGTACACAACTTAATAAACAATGAAACTCAAAAATAAGTTCACCTTTGTTAAGGCTATAATGAATAATACTTAATTATAGAATATCATAAGATCTAATAGAAAAATAAATGAAGGAACAAATTAATATTTTATTTTAATTTCTTCTCTTAGGTTTCAAAATTCATAAAAAATAAAGAATAAATAAAAGGAACAAATATATTGCAACCAAATGTTTCATGCTAACTTATAAAATAGTGAATGCTTCAAAATAAATTGCGTTAAATTCTAAAGCTTATGATATTTTTTAGCATATAAATTGCTAACTTTTTTTAAAATAAAGCAATCATAAAAAATTATGCAAACAAATTACTTAAGTAAATATATTTGTATTATAGTTCTTAATTAAATCTAATAACATGTGGGAAGAAAAAAAAATATTTAAAAAAAGAAAAGAAATCTGTTCAAAAATTAAATCTCAGCTAGCATTTTGGTGACTGGTATTTTAAATAATTTTTTAAGTAATTTCAAGATAATTCAAATAACTTTATAAGTTGCTTCAAAATTTTGCCCTAGAAAATTGTTTGTAAATGCTTGATCATAAATGCAAGGAAATATTAAATACATACACTAGTTTCAAGATAATTCAAATAACTTTATAAGTTGCTTCAAAATTTTGCGAAATGAAATTTTGCCCTAGAAAATTGTTCGTAAATGCTTGATTAAAATTGCAAGGAAATATTAAATACATTAAAATACTGTGGTAAATTATTTTGCAATATTAGTCGTATTAGCTGGTAAATGATCAAACTACGAGTTAATGTGTTTGAACTAAATGTAGAACTGTTTTAAATGAATTTCACATTGTTTTGGTGAGTACTGATGAAACATTATCAGTCTGTACCATGAGAATTACTAAAACGAAGGGGTGGGGAGAAAAAGAAATCAGACAATTAAAAAAAATCATGGTTTCAGTATTTATAATACTTGTAAAATTATTTTATTGACAATGAAAATAGAATTGTAGCAGGGAAATATTATATAATATCTTAAGAGGTTGCCATACCTCGAAAAAAAAATTCGTTGCAAATTCTCTTTCTTCTTCATTACTAATTTAACCCTTTGACTACAAATTTTAAAAAAGGATTTTTTTGTCCCGTTTATTATTCAAAAGGACAAAATAGGTCACAAAGAAGGCAAATTTAGTATTTGGGATTTTTCTGACAAGCGGTTATCAATTTAGAGGCTGGGACATATATGTCCCGGTCGTACTTAATGGTGGATACGTATGTCCATTAATAATTTTTAAACATTTGTTGGGACAAATGAGTCCCGTTAGTAGTAAAAGGGTTAAAGTGCAGAAAAATAGTGTTCAGACAAACCTAGAGTAAGCCATGAAGAAATACTGAAAAGAAAATTTTAAAATAGCCCAAAATAATAATTTATGAGATGATATCTTAGGATTACGCAATGAACGATTTCTCTTCTGATAATTTGTTTGCATTTTAATATTTTGAAGTATTTTTTCTTTCAGCAATTGAAACTTCACGACTTATCTAGGTTTGCCTGAACTTTTTCTTTTAAATTAGTAAAAAAGGAGAAAGCGAATTTGGGACAAAAACTTTCTTCCGCGGTAAAGCGTCCTCTTAAAAAAAATTTTAATCAAGAAATTAGAATATCTTGAAAGAAAGAAAAAAGTATACATTTTAAAAAGAACAACATTAAACTAATATTTTTGAGATAAAAACTCATCGCTGGCATTTTTACTTTATACTGACTCATAGAATAGTTCTTGCAGGCTAGTCAACATTTTAATAAATTGAAATTTTATTCTCCTCTTATAATTGAATGACCCAATCACTATATTTTATTAACTTTACTTTTTCAAAATACTTATAAAGTAGATGGAGTATTTTTTTTAACTAAAATAAAAAAATTAAGAAAATGCAAACAATCATTTTCATAAACACATATTTTCAATAAATTAGATTTTATTTCTGTATCACTTTTGTTACAAAAGCTAACCAATTGTTAGAAGCACATTTCTTTCACAATTGGTAAAATATCCATTTTAAATGCCTCTAATAAAGATTTTTAACTTCAGTTCTTGCATCCAATTATTTACAGATTTACAATAAAACTATCACTATCAAACATCACACTAAAACATTTCAAGTGAAAGAGTGATCAATGCAACGCTATCAAATGAATTTCTTTACACAATGGAATATTCAATAAAAACTTAACACATTTTACAAGCTACAATAATTTTGCTATATCAGCATAGATGGCAGAATATATCATAAATTCAAAACAAATCAAAATTGCGATAAAACAGTGGTATGATATCAAGTGAATAATGAGGGGTTATATTTACCTACCATACTTTGAAAGTACAATTTATAATTTATTTAGTGTGTATTATGAGGTTCCACATTTTGGAAAAAAAGGTTATTTTGATTAAAAACTGGCGTAATAAACCCAAAATTTTATGAGCATTCCAGGATTTTAAAAATTAGTTATTTAATTTGCTTATAAGTGCCTTAATACTTTAAAAGACAAACCCAAAAGTTTATGAGCAAGAAAAGTATCAACCCCTCATAGTCAATTGTGTATATAAAACTTAAAAAGCATTTTTTAAAAAGTTAAGTCAATCGAACAAGTAAAAAATATAACGGCTTGATGACTTTAAATTTAAACTCCATACTTAAAATTACATTTTTTCATTTGATTACATTGTTTTAATTTTTTTTATAAATTATGTTTTGGTGACTTTGACATAGAGCGATTATTTTTCCAGAATATATTTTTTCTCAATTTGTATTTAACAAAAATTTGAATTTATATATTTTAACTAAGAGCAACTCCTAACAATGAAGGTACACTAATTAATACGAGAGTAGTTGGAAAATAAGAGAAGAATCTCCAAATGATCTTTAAGAGCAACGTAAATAAATTAGTAAAACTTTCTATTATAAAAATATGAATGTCCTTATGAACAAAAAAAATACTGCTAATTGCCCTTGCAATACAATCATTTATATTATAAAGAAACAAAATTTATATATTACATTTAATCTTTTAAATACCAATAAATATACATATAGATGAAATTGCAAATATTTTTATAAACAAAGGAAAAAATATATAAAACATCAGTAAAAAAAAAAAAAAAAACTGCATGAAAAGCAATAAATTTGATCTACAAATATGGAATATAAGCAAATGCATTAAAATGTGCAAAAATAAATGGATTAATTTTTTAAAAAAAACCTGAAAAAAGAAATTCAATAATAACCAGTATAATTGTGATTCTTGCTCATTATGAACAAAAATTAAGGCAATGGAGATTATTAAACTTGCTGATTGCTAGAGAATTTATCAATTCTCCGAGTTCTAATGCAACACAGCAAGATCAAATGGAAGTTTTCCATATCTATATACCAGTGAATTCGAACCCATGCTGTGTTCAAAGTTTTAAAAAGATCTAGAAATAACATGTCTGAAGACGATAAATGAGATGCTAAACTTTAGCAATATTACACAATAATAATTGAGCTAATTTTCTGTGGTACTTTTCATGACAATATGAAAACAAAGAAGTTAATTGATGTCCCACAATTTTTAAACAATAAAATCTGTTTTAATATAATTGCTTGTATAAAGATTAATAATCAGTTTATAAAAGTATCAGATAGATTGCTGTGGTAAGAAACAAAGAATAGTTAGAGAATAGAAAATATTAGATAATTGATTATAATAGAAATAAGGAGTAGTAATAAAATAGTAAATGAACAAGAAAATAAAAAAGAATGGAAAAGAAATCACAAAATTGGATTTTTCATAATCCTTAAACATTTTCCAAAAATTCTGTAGCTAGTATTAAAATCTGTAAAAAGTATGGCAAATTAGTACTAGTAGGCACATAGTATTAGTTTTGTTTTATTATATTTACTTGCATAAAGAATAACTATCAGTTTACCAGAATATATATATATATATATTGCCACCAAATAAATTAAGTTACAAAAAATGTGGGGGGGGGGCTTAGTTAAAGAGTTTAAAAAGAAATGCGCTAGAAGAAGGAAGATGGGAAATGGAATTTTTCCTAATCTTTAAAAAGCTTTTCATAAAAGAAGTAGTTTATAGTAAAATCTGTAGAAATAAAGGAAAATTCAAATAAAGACTTCAAGAATGTGGAATAAATATTCATTTCAATAAAATGAATTACATTTTGAAATCAAGCTTTGCACATTTTCTTTTAATCTAAAGTGTTAGAAAACGTTAAAGTCATTTTTATTTTAAAAGTAAAAATAATGACACATTTTCTGTGAATTAAGTAACAAAATTAAATGGCCAAAATTGTTTTTAATATTAAATACATTAATATTGATACTATAATACCATTGTGTGAATGTTTGCTTCATTTATAGATGTTCAACTCCTTTCTCCAAATTTTTTTATTCATTATTTTTAAAATATATTTATGCAATGTTTAAAAAAATGCATAAACAGTCTGAGCTTCCTAACAAATGAAAGAATAAAGAGATAGCCATTTATGTTAACAATACAAACAGTTATTTTAATAATTTTAAAGCCAATATTTTACTTTAACATTTAAGCAATATTGAAGAAAATTAAAAATGTATATAGATATTTTTAACTTTCTTATATGCAAATACTTCTTTAAACAATATGAAATTCATTCAAAAGATTTTTAAAAAAAGCAAAATAAGATATGATTAATATTTAATTTAATACATGGATTTATTTATCTCAAGGCAGGCATGGAAAATAGATTTTAAAAAAAAAATTGCATACAAAATAAAATAATAAACTCAACAAATTTAAGAATAACAAACAAACTTAGCAACACAAACTGATAGAATTTCACACGCCAGATTCTAGTTTAATACCAAGTGATGTACTTATATTTATCATATTTAGGGAATAAAACAAAAATCAAAATTTTAGTTTTGTATTTAATTCAATTCTGCTAAATATGATGCTCGCAAATTGCCTTCATTGTAGTGGAGTAAGTTGCTAAAGATGAATATCACTTTTTCTTTAAATTTTTTCTTCTTTTTATGTACAGTACATTCAATATACATCATGTTTTCAGTTTATTTGCAAATACTGAATGTTCAGTTATGAGAATCGCTCCACATTCTGCAAATGAACATGTCACCAAATGGCAGATTATCGGAATTCATATATTTGTATACTGTGTTCGGGCACATGAGTTAGATTCAATGATTGATACCTACGGAAAAAAATAGAATTAAAAGTCATGAAATATGAAAAGTAATGCATCATTTGACGAATATTCGGCCGTGAATAGATTTAATAAAGAATAATCTAAAATGGTATTTGTAACTATACATTGTTAGTGAATAGTTTTTAAGCATATTTAAGTTCTAAAACTTGTAAATTTATGTCCTAGAAAACGATGGAAAAAGAAAATTCAAAGAATTAAAGCTAGATTACTTTATAGTAAATTACCAGTTATGTACTGCAGATTTTATTTAAAAATTGCATTAAAGCGAATCAATTTTGTTGTTTTTCAACATGTTTTGTTTGAAGAATTAAGTTTTTTTTTTTTTTTTTTTTTTTGCTGTATTTCTGCCTTTATTATTGCCCAGTATTTTAAGGTAGCATTTCTGATAGACTTTATTCTTCTATTATCGTTTTTCTTCTCTATGGTACTATAGACTACCCGTTACATAGATATCTGTGGTTTTCTACATTTAAGATTAGTTTTAAGAAGTAATTTTCTTTTTACCCATGAAGCTTTTTATTAATTTTTCTTTTTATCAGCGTTTTTAATAAACTTTATTCTATTTTAGTCACTTTTCTTAAAAAAATAAAGTAAATTGATATTTTCAGCATTAAATTTTTCTTTTAAAAATTAAGAACGATTTTTGATTTCATATCTATCTACAGCTTTCCTTTCTTTAAGACTATACACAAATTTATAGAATTTTACAAAGAGGTTCATGTTAAAATGTAAATATTTACCATTCAGAACTCCGGTGATAATAATAACCTTCAATAGCTGCAGTAGATTTTTGGAAGCATATGTAATAAAATCCAGCAAAGGATGCACCATTTATATCTTTGATGGTATGGTCTGGGACTAAAAAATGCTCCTATAAATATATATATATATATATAAAAAACAGACAAAAATAAAAAAAAAATAAAATAGACAATGGCCTATTAATAAAAAAAATATCATCATATAACAATATAAATATAATCGCCACGCTATACTTAAACCAAGCACTTTTTTTTGTTTGTTTTTTAATTTATAGATGGAATATTGAAATATTTACACTTCTTTCATTGAGTTTAGGCTTAAAGTAACATTTTAAGACTTAACTCAAATTAAGTAAGCAATAATCACTTCTTTTTATCTAAGATATCATTTGTATGATAAACAAGCTAAGTATCACTATAGCATTTATAAAATAATAGTAACTTTCAGAGAAAAGAATCCAGCCTGTTAAATATATATATCCAGTTTCAATTAAATTATGTCGCAATCAGCATCCATTGTTGACAAATAGTTCTAGGAACTTTGCCTTTTCAGGATTTTAATTAGACAAAACCTTAATAATTGACAAATATAATTAATTCAAATACTTTCTGAGTAATAAACTCTACAGAGCATTATAAACTCTATAACCTAGATATAATTAAATAAACAAAAGGAGCAATTATGAGGTTCCTCAAGCTAATGACACCTTTTTTTATTACTATTTAAAGAAAACTACCATTAAATAATCTCCATTTATGTAAGAGGAGTCACTTGGCTTTGGCTCGTGTTAGTAAAACCAGTGATTCTGCTTATATGGGTCAAATAAGTCAATAAGCGTAGTTGGGATGTGAAAAATTAGTTTAAGCCTCTTAGGGGAATCATACACAAGGGTCTGTCCAGGGTAAAGTTACTACCGATTAGCGGTACCTTCTCAAATTCAACTTTAGGAAAAATGGTATTTTCACAAAATACTTAAAAAAGAAAAAAAATCCTCATGCAACTGCCATTTTTGTTGCAATCTATGGAAACGAAAAGCTTTTCTGCCAGCTGTTTTCTACAAAAAAGGTAGCATGTGTTTGGTCAGATAGTGTAATGTGGTAAGCCTAATTGGTCGCTTACGCCATATCAAAGCAAGCTTTTTTTTCCCACTGAGTATTTTTATAATGAAACAACATGACTCTCCCTCTGTAAACTATACAAGAAGTCAAAATTCAACAAACCTTTATCTTTTATGAAATTTTTTTTTTTCTTCGATGAAACTTTTCCTGACCTAGTCGAAAATGTTTTCATAATGAAAAATACCTTTTAGTGCTAGTACTATTAAATGCATGTTTTTATTAAATTGAAATTTAACTATGAACAATGATTTTAATATTTGGATACGATTTTAAGCCCAAAATTTCACATTAGAAAAATTATTTTTGAATATAAAGGGAATAATATTAAAAAATTTACCAGTCACGAATAATTTTTATTTGTAGTGAAAATTTTTGAAAATATTCTCTTACTTTGCCATATTTTTGTGCTGATTTTTTAATATAATTTTCACAAATTATGCTTAAATTTTCATGTAATTTTCACAAATTATGCTTAAATTTTCAAAAAAACCTAAACAGATCCCAGATATAATTCTTAGGTGCAAAATAATACTATCTAGGTGAAATTATAACTAAAATTTAAAAGAATAAATAAAAAAATATTTTTCTCCTTAATTAATAGCTTAAGGAGAAATAATTCAAAGAAAAACTCATAATAATATATTTTATTACATTTTCCAACATAAATTAAGCTTAACATTGAAAAGAAGAAAGTATCAACAAAATTGGCCAAAGGTAAATTTAAAGTACATTTTTATTAGAAAGCATGTTTCTTACGTGCTACAACTCAAAATATTCAATATCCAAGCGCTCAGGGTAAAAACCTTACAGTGAGGCTAATACCACAGAATGTTTTCGAGCTTTTTTTTTCTGCACACAATGTAAATACACGTGAATTTCATAGATAAAGTTTTTCATAAAATCAAATATGCCCCTTTTTTGTTACTCGATCTAGTAGTTACTTTTTTTCTTTAGGATTTCAAAATTACAACGATACAAAGATTGAATCATAACATTAAGGTAGCAAAATCACTAAATTAATCTTCTGTTCAAAACTGGTAACATGAAAAGATTTCTCACTTAGTATCAAAAAGCTTAAAAGATTACACTCAGGTAGATTACATTTCACATAACTTACATTTATAGTTATCAGATTAAAAAAATTATATCTGAGAATCAAAACATTTTTTATTTAATATATTATCATTTTATTAAAATATACATTTAATAGAAGCTACATTAATAAATGCCCTAAAAATTTAATTAATTATAAGGTCCACTATCAGATAGTGTCCTCACTTCAACAAAGCAGAGGTTTATATAAATCATTCTACTTCCAAACAGTCAATCCAAATTTAACAAAATCTAAAAATAAAAACATATGTTTTATTCATACAGGCTCACAATAAATTTTCTTGAACTATATCATACAAAATATTTATTTGATAAAAAATTATACAATTTTTATATTGTTAATGTTATGCATAAATGTTATAATAGGCCATCTATCCAGAACTGGCTTTATAATAAATCCAGATTTTCTCATGTACCTAAAACTGGCCGTTTAATAAATCCAAGTTTTCTTGTGTATCAAGAACTGTATTTTAGGACCCAGTATATCTCTATCTTATTTACAGTTTCAAAACTAAAGAATGGTATAGAATATTTTTTTAAAAAAAGACAACTCGTTCAAGAATAGTTATGCCTCTGCATTAAATAGTAAAACTCAACAATACATACTTTCCATCGCATGAAGACATAATCTGTATCCTTTAGTTCATCATAATCAAATGAGTCTGAATTGAAACATTTTGCATATTGATAAAATGAGTGAAATTTATTCTAGAAAAATACAAATAAGCTTTAGTTGATTTTTATTTTAAATATTCAATAATATAAAAGATTAAAATATATAAGGTACATTAACTTTATAAGAATATGAAAAAAATATTTAGAGAAAAGCATAGTTATAATTAATTAGCAGTTGTGTTTATTGTAAAGACTAGTCATATTAAGTTTGTTGTTGTTTTAAGTTTATGAATCATTTAAGTAAATTTTAATTAAAAGGAACCATAAAACTGATAAAACAGCCTATAACTGTGTTACTAAATAAAGTGCTGCTATAGGCTACAAATCATTATAAGAGATTCCATACCCCTACAATTACGAATTACAACTAACAAATTTTACAACTTATACCAAAACAAATCAAGCAATAAGCTTGTAATTTGCATTGATTACTTTAATTGTTATTTGCAACAACTGCATAAAGTTTCATAATTCTAGTTTAAATATTTATAGAAATATGGAACTTTTTATAGGGGTTTCCCAGACATTTTTATTTTTATCTTGCTGTTCGGTTAAAGGTAGTGTCTCCCATTACTACAAAAAAAAAATATTTGAGAAAACTCACTGATCATTTTGAGATTTATTTTAAAAAATACAAAAACTACAAAGAAAATTTCTCCAAACTTTTTATGTTTTTGACATATTATAAGATTTTTTTTCATTAGTATACAATTCACTACAAAATTATGAAGCAAATAAAAAACTAAGTAATTAATACATGTTACAAGATTATAACTTGATTTTCTGGCATAGGGTGTTCAAAAAAACTTATTTTCTTTCATTATTTATTGTCTGTCCCTCAAACCTCTGAAAGCTTTAAATTTTATTACTAAGTTTGAAAAATCGCATAAACTAAACATTTCTAAAGTTATAAAATAATCCTCCGAGTATTTCTTAAAAAATGTCAAAAACTGAAAGTGTCTCTTCCATCTTTGTAGGGCAGTGTATCTATAACATAGCTAGTGAATAAAACTAAAAAAATAAGTTATTCACTGCAGCAAGAGCCATATTGAATAAAACATTTTTTAAATAAACGTCATTAACCCCTTAACAATCGGTTAATTTTCAAGAAAACGGTTATAAAAGTGCCTATTTTTTTATTAGTGGTGACATCTAATTTAAAATAAACTAACTATCTACAATTACCTTAAAAATATCCTGGTACTGCCATCTAGTGCGTAAAATGAGAAATAAAATGTTTTCCGGGTAAAAGAAATGAATTAGTTTTATTTTTATTGGCGCATTACTACTAAACACTCCAGCCTGGAAATTTCATGGGAGCGAGAAATAGAGGGCGAAACCTCACCCCGTCATTTTCACAGAAGCGAGAAGGAAGGGGTTAAAGAAATTGCAACAATACTGAATATTCCAGGGAATAAAATATTCATAACTTGGATTGATTTGAAAATTGCAAGAGTTACATTTAAATGAATTAATAAAATAGAAAAAAAAGCTTGATCGAACATCAGGGGTCTGTCCAGACATTATGTGAAAAGTCCGGTTTTCGTGAAATTGTGAAAAAATTACTCACATTCTTTCAACCAAGATGCGCTTTTATGAATTTGTGCAAATAGGGTCCAGTTTTTGCAAAAAACTTTTTCAAGGAGTTTTTAAATTGTAAATAGATACAAGATTATGCTTGGCACTGTGAAATGATAATAAAAAAATTTAAATTTTCAAAAATAAACAGCAATTGCTGCTTCTAAATTAGAGATGCAACATACAAATATTTGGTATTGAGTCTATACTGCTGAACACATAATATTAATTTCGGACGAATAATGGAAGAATCGTCTGCTGAAGACAAAACTTAATTCGTTTACATCCATCTTTCTTGTTTTCTACCCTGGGAAGGGTTTATTCGATTAGCAAAACAATAATGAAGATAAACAAATTTGTGAAAGGTTCAATTAAAAGAAAAATCGGTTTGTGAAGGGTCCGTTTTTAAGTTAAAATGGACCTTTCACAAAATATTTTTGTGAAGGGTCCATTTTTATGAAGGGTCAATGTTTCTAAACAGACCCCTGAACATAAACGGAAATTTCATGAACATAAACAATTTTTAAAAATTAATCTTATGAAAATAATAAGAAACTCAAATATCTGACAGAGGAAAGAGGAGAAACATACCCAATGTTTTTTATCGACTTCTTCATCTGCATCCCACTTCCTAGTTAAAAAGGGATATTTTTTACCAATTATCTCTCCATCGAAAAATGTTGTTAGAGTAGGGTACTCTTCAGTGAGCCCTTTAATTTTTAAATAACCACACACATATGCATTATCTTCATCAACATGCTGAAAAATAAAATGCAACATTTTTAATATAAATTGTTGGCTCTATAAACTACAGTTTTGAAACACACTATTGTGCAAAATAACACAGTCAGTAGAGCTTGGTCTCATAAGGAACAATGATTGAATAAGGTTAATTGTCCAACAAAAGCTATGTGCTATGTAGACTATAGCAAAAAAAAAAAATTTTAAATAAAGCACAAAGTACACTGGTTATCATAAATTAAGGAAAATTCACAAAAATCGCGATAACTCAAGAAATTACACATGGAATTTTATGAAACTTACCCACAATATACAACACATAGTAAGGTATTAAACAACATAAAAAGAAATTATCAGACATTAATAGTAGTATAGAAATTAGCACATGTATAAAATAAACAAATTGGAAGTATCGGTTTGCAATAGAAAAAGTACCTTTAATATGGAATATGATTGCCTCTAGAAGCAATACAGCACAAACAGCGATGTGTGATGCTTTCAATTATGCGGTCTATCAGTTCAATAGGAAGTGAGAGCCATTGCTCTTGTAAAGCAGTTGCAAGCGTGGCAAGGGTCTGAGGGGGCGGATTGATGGCAGATACACGCCTCCCTAGAGCATCCCAAACGTGCTCGATAGGATTCAAGTCCGGGGATCGAGCTGGCCACTCCATGCGAGTAATTGTTTCCTGTTGAAGATAATCATCAACAATGCGAGCTCTGTGTGGTCTTGCATTATCGTCCTGTAACAGGAAGCAATCACCAATTGCCCCGGCATATGGGCGCACATAAGCATCAAGGATGTTGTCTCGATAAACCTGAGCATTCACGGTTCCCCTTGGAAAGACATGGAGGTATGTGCGCCCTCCTAAGGATATGCCTCCCCAAACACAGACACTGCCTCTTCCGTATGCATCTCTTTCACGGATGTTTGATGGATGATAACGGGTCCCAGGTTCTCTCCATATCAAATAACGTCTACTGTCACTTTCTAGACTAAACCTGGACTCATCCGTAAAGAGAACAGGCCTCCATTGATCTGACGTCCAGTGGACATGTTGTCGGGCCCACTGCAAACGGTCTCTCCTATGGCGTGATGTGAGCGGCACGCAAATGGCTGGTCGTCTCGCATACAGACCACCTTCGTGGAGCCTTCTGCGCACAGTTGACGTTGACACCAACCTTCCGGTGGCTGCAGCAAGAGAGGATCTAAGATGTGTCGGAGTAGCGGTTCTATTCCTGCGTGCACTTAATGTCAAATATCGGTCATCGGCACTGGTCGTAACAGTTGGCCGTCCTTGACTGAACCTCCTAGATGCCGAATCTGTGGTTTGAAATTGCCTCCAAAGTCTATGAACCACAGATGGACTCACATTTAGCCATCTGGCCACTTCTGATTGACTCTGCCCTGCCTCTAGTCTCCCGATGGCTCTCCATCGTAGTTCTTCAGGCAAATGATGCCTAGAGGTCATTATTACGAATTGGCTATCTCAGATTTTCAATGTCGCAATCACAGTAAAATTTGTGTGCTTTCTCTCAAACTTGGACTTTTATGCTCCAGGCAGATGACGTAAGCCGAGTGCAGCGCCACTAATTTGCATATTGCAATTTTACTCAGCTACTCTTAGTGGACAACATATGCAAATTTTGCACGGTTTGGCTTACTTTTGAAAGAGTTATCGCTATTTTTGTGATTTTTCCTTAATTTATGATAACCAGTGTACTTTCATTTGTGCTTGCTGTTTCGTCTTCTTTAAGTCCAATTATTTTAAACCCGAGATGTATCAAGTAAGGATACTTGGTGAAAATTTGAATCTTTTACCCGGCCAGCAACGGAAATCCAGCAAAAATTTTGTTTTTGCCCAGTTCTGGTAAAATTTGGATTTAGGACCCTGTCAGGTATTATAATGTTCTTCAAAACAATATCAAAATCCTATAATTTTCTACATTACAAATATTTTACAAGATATAGTTGTAACGAAATTCTTTGTGCTTCTATATAAATAAAGACACGCTTTTATTTTCGGATTTTTTTTAAACTAAAAAACTAAGCTCAGTAACGCGACAGCTCATAGAGGGCCAAGGCCTACTGTGCCTATCTCAGTTTTCTTGACCTTGGGCTCTGGGTTGCATAAGCAGATGTTCCGGTTAGGTGGTCAGCCAAACGAAAAATCCCCAGTGTCTAGTTCCCAAGCATGCTTAGTACTCATTTATCGATACATTGAAGGGATGAAAGGCTGAGTCAACCATGCCCGGCCAGAGGATCTAACCCAGGACCTGTGGCACGGGAGTGCGAAGCGCTACCACTCAGCCACTGGGCATCTAAACAAAGCTTTTTTAAAAAAATTTAAACTAAAGCTAAATTTTAAAAATTCTAAAAGAAATTTAGAATGACTTGTAGAATGATTATGTAAAAATTTGCTATGATATAGAATCTGCTAATAGAGGGCATTATAATTAATTTTTTATTTTATTTACTTCAGTGTTCAATAGCATTTGTTATGGTTGGTAGCTTCTGTATAAGTTTACACAGAGAATGAAATTAGAAAAATCTTCTATGGTAGGCCCAACAGTAAGAGAATTTTAACCCGACAGGTAGGAAATAGAATTTACTGAGTAAACAAGTAAGAAACACACTTTTTAATAAAAATTAATTTTAAATTTACTGATAGGCAATTTTACTCACAGATTATTATTTTTTTTTTAGCTATGAAAAGTAAAAAAAAAAATTTTTAATTATAAAGACATAAAAAGTTTTAAAGTATCTTCAAAAAAATATATTTATACTTTTTTGTCAAAACTATTAGCTCAGTTTTAAAGAATGCTTTTATTTACTGCAAAATTAATCATTAAAGATGTCTAGATTAGTAACAGTATTAGAATAATAATGATTAATGTGTCATTTGTAAGAAAATATTTTAATTTTATTTGTTTTCTCTGGTTCATTGTGCTTTGATAAAATGCTAAGACTTCAAACCAAGGTTTGCTAAATCTTTTTTTCTTTTTTTTTAAATTAAAAGCCTGGCTTTTATTAGATTTCATCACTTATTAAAATTTCAAAAAAAAATAAAAATAAATTTTTTTTAATGAAAAACGTTCATGAAATTTTTTACAGACTTTTATTCATAACTTGTTTTGCTAGAATGTAATAATTTTTAAAGATTGTTACGCAATAATTTTTATTTTTTGACAACAAACTGTTGGTTACATAAAAAAAAAATTGCTTAATTAAAAGATAGCTAAATGTTATTTCATTAACACAAGTTTAGTTCTAGAGTCTATCCAAATAACACTTATTCATTTTGATAGGATATAATTGCAACCAAATAAAAAAAATTTATAGTTTCAATTTAACTTTCAGTTATTATAAATTAAAGGTTTTATCCACATTGTTTAGTAATATTTTCAAAAATCAACTTCGAATAACAGTTTATAGTTCCCTTTTTTTTTTTTACATATCTCAATTGTAAATGGTATTTATATAAAGCTTAAAAAGTAAATATAAATTATTTACTTTTTTAATAATTGCAAAAAGGTTAAGTAACAAATGGGTTTCAGTACATTTTCATAAAATTTTCGATAAGTTTTTCAAAATGTGTTTCATAATACGGTAATATTACACAATTACTTTATAAAAAACTAACACCCCTTTCAGTTTAAGTCTTTAAATTAGAATAAAAATAAATACATAATAATAGTAAAGAATAATATTTTAAAAAATGATATATAAAGCAAGTATTTTTAAATAATGAATAAATAACTCAAAGGTAATTGTCAATTAAGGAACCATACCAGTTTTCTGGGCAGTACAAATGTTCTGACAGTATTGAAAAATCGTTTTAAAAAAATTTATTTATGTTACTTCCAGAAACTAAACGTAATAGATATTTCTAAATGGAAGTTTTCCCTAATTATTGGATATGTGGTTAAAAAAAATAGTATTATCAGTGTTTTCATTACAGAAAAAAAATGAGAGAGAATTTCTCACCCTTTCTCAAAAACAGGGTGAGATCTCAAAAAGTTAAGTGAGATTTCTAAAAATTAAAAAAACGCGAATAGACTTGGAAAAAAAATATTTCTTAAATTATAATACATTTTTAACATTTTCTAATTTTTAAAGCATTGAATATTTTTACTGCATCATCATATGGCATACCTGCCAACTTTCACTCTTTCCGAGAATGCATTTTCAGAGTGGTTGTAAAACAATAAACGAAAAGCAATCTGACTCAAAAATATATTTATACTATTTTGATTCCGTTGAAATTCGCTTGCGCTAGGATTATTATGCTTTTATATATTTATTGTAATTATTTATATATAGTGGTGGTCACACTCATTTATAATTATCATTATAATTAAAGAAATTAATTGGAATAACCTGAGTATTGCTACCACTTTAAATGTGAAAATAAAATCTTCCGGAAAATCCGGAAGAGTTGGCAGGTATAATATGGAAAACGTTCTATATCTACTTTTTCATCAGGTTTTCTCATTAGGTTGCTCAAATGTTTATCAGTCATTTGTATACGATATTTTGTCTTAATTCGGTTTTGAGTGCTAAATGACCTTGCCACATATGCTGAACAATTCGGAATCACTTAGTAAATTTGTAGCATTGAAAAACATTTTAACGTCTTACATGAAGAAATCTTACCTTCCGTGAACACGTGGTTGCAGAAAAATGTGTTCTGAAAGGTGTTCCGTCATTAGTGAGGGGGGGGGATTGTGTTCTGGTTCGTACCGGTTCTGAACAATACTGGTAGGGAAGCTAGATAACATGGATCCATGATAACATTTTCTAACATTTAGATAACATTTTCCAAAATTCGCTCATTTTGAAATTGATTAATAGAGTGCGCGATCTTCTCGCGTTAATAATTTTTTAATGCGAGAAAAGAAAAAAATACGCGAGATTCTCGCGTTCTCGCGCTGTAGTGAAAACACTGTATTATATTCGAGAAGAGAAAAAATAAACTGAATTGTTCGAAACATTCTAGTACAACATTTGTTTACAGTTTAAAAGTCGAAACGATTGGACTGTGTGTTGCAGTACTTATCTAGTTTATAATCCAAGTCATACATTATTACTTAAAAATATCCTCTTTGGTAAGATTTGAATTAATTTCGTGTTAACCTTCTAATTTTTAAAGATTAATTATTTTTTCTGTTTAATATAAACGTTTAAAGCTTTTGATAAATTAAGTCCCAAATTTTAAACATGCATTACGTAATAAAGTTTTTTCATTGTATGAGATTTATTACGATTAGTTTTATTTCTAAAATTACCAATAATATATAATTTCATTTTGGCGCCAAGTTGCCAAAACTCCGCGAAGTTAAATTCTAGGAGTAAGTATTTTGAAACAGTGATATTGACCGATTCTTATTATTTACGAAACATTTTGCAATTTAAGAATTTGATTAGTAGAATTGGAGAAATTGTTTAAATTCTTCAGCTGTCAAATAATAGATTACTTTTATTTACATGAACCTTAAGAAACAAGGCACAATGTAATTATGATCAGAAACCTATTAAACAATATGGAAAGTCATTTTATTAATCATGAGCACGTAATTTTACTCAAAATTTAATCCATATTGGATTCTAGGACGTAAGAGGCTAACTCAATTCAAATATAAAATCAAATTATTTTATAATCCTCCTTTAGAGTATTAATTACAAGGAAATCATAAGTTAAGATCTTCAATGATAAAATGTAACTTATTTCAACTCAGAAAATTTAAATTATTTAAAGGAAGCACTGCTTCGTAATAATGTTTTGACATTCCTGGAGATATGATGATATTGGATCATTACCTGAAGAACTACTTCAACATCATAACAATTTCCTTTACTCTTTTGATGCCCTTGAAATTTTGAGCCATTATACAACAATGATCTAGCCACCCCAGGTTGATGAGAATTTGCAGGAGGTGGTGGAACAATTTTTGTTTTTCCAGGCATAATTTTATAAAAAAACAAATTAAATCAGCGGTTAATAATGAAAGAAATTTTGAACAGAGTTTAGTTGTTTACATTAGCAGAACACCATCTATTGTTGTCGTGGGCATTCGTGATACAAACGTATTTTTCTAGCTGTTATCAGAACTATTAAAATAAGCAAATATTCAGAAATCAATCAAAAAATTTATTGCCTCTATACGGAGCACTAATAAAATTTGATTTAAAATTTATTAAAAATATATAAAACAACTATCTTGGCAGCCGCTACTTTGTTACGTTAACCCTGCAAGTTAGCACCTTGGCGGCATCTGAAATTGGGGAGCACCAAGACTATTATCACGCCAAGATTTTAACGTCAAGCGGAAGGTGAAATTTGCGATGGATTTTAAGGGAGAAAATCTACGTTCAACGTTATGTATTATGGTGAACGAAGTAAGCATATTTCTAGAATCTCGTATTGGTATAAATAACTTTTCTCAAGCTTTGTAATTACGTAAGCGCTCTTGATGACTCATTTTTTTTTCAATTGGCGATCGCAACACTCGAATACGCCATCTGGAGACCGATTTCACGCCTTTGGTCCTTCTCCCTTGCCTTTCCTCCTCTCTTCAGTCGTTTAGGAATGTACCACGATATTTTTCCTTTTTATTTAATAAAAATATTTTTTAAAATTTCCGTTTTCTTTAGAACTATGTTTAATGTAGTTTTCAGTTCTATATTGTTTTCCAACTTAAAAGATTCTAATTTGTATGAAAATCAAGAGAGAAACTAACGTACTTCCTTCCTCTATGACTTTCCACACGCTAATGGGGAAAGCATGTGAAGTGTTGCCATAGGTAGAGAGTTCTGCTCTACGCCACCTGCAGCCCACTTTGATCGCAAATTATTATCCTTAGTTTAAACGGGTCAAGTGTTGAGTTATTAAAAATATGTAATTTTGTACCATACATATTTTAATATTATGTGTGTAGTTATGTAACTTTTGACTTATAATTAAATAGATGAGCATGGTCTAACATCACTTACGAACACATTTTAATAACAACTTGTAACTTGAAGAGATGCAAAAACGAAAACATAAACGCATTTTCGCGAAGCTACCGTTAAGGTAGTGTATAGCGTGAGGATGCCTGTGAATCCTCAGGAAACAGGATGATCCCTCAAGGCATGTTTTCAAGCATGCGCAGTATACTAATCATAATGAGTAACACCTCCTCCCTGTCCTTCCTAGTCAGATGACTACGCGATAGAAAATGGCGAGAAATGGCATTTCAAAAATGTGACTACTTCAAATTTATCCAAAACTAATAAAGGATTACATAAAGGGTATGTGACTATACTTTATTCAAAATATTTATTATCTGCCTTTTCACTAGAAATTTATACCTCCTTAAGAGTTGAATGATCATTTCTTTAAAATATTTGACTAACGAAAATCTTTATTTGATGTCAAAATGTGCAATGACTGGTGGATTACCAGAGGAAACCCGAATAGAGAATGATTTTTAAATTTAAATATGCTTATGCAATCCTTTGTAATAGTATTTAACGAGCATTTAATAATATATAGAGAAAAGGCAGCAATAAATATATAGAATAAAATATATTTACTACTCATAATACTGTGTTCCCTTTTGTTCACTCATTGACTCAATAGAATATTCATAAGATTGCCATAAACGACATAAGAAAAATAAATTAAAAAAAACATTTCATCAAAGCAATATATTATTTAAGCAATAATGAACTTCTACTCACTGTTATAAAAAAATACTTTATTTTCTTATAAAAAACATTAAATTTTCAGAGTTTATTTCTTATTCCCAAAAATTCGTATGAAATTAAATATTTATATATAAAAATATAGGGGTTTTTTTTTCATTAATTTTACTTCATAAAACTTTAAAATATGCAAATTGATGTCTTTAAAATTTTTACATTAAACTTCAATTTTTTTTATTGCTATTACAATTAAGGTGACGTTCCCATTCTTTATTACTAAAAGCATTCCGAAAACAAAAAATCCAAATAAATATTGAAAAAAAATACCTTTTAATTTTACCTTAATCTAAAAATATAACTTCTTAAGAGACATTTGAAATTTTCATTCAAGTACTTAAAAATGTTTCAATCTTCATAATGCATTTGTTTTTTACTCAAATTTATCAATTTCATTTCATATTTTGTTTTTATACTCTTTCATTCAGTTGATAACAAAATATGTTACAATATAAAGATTTAGTTGAATTAAATCATAAAACAGAGTCTTTGCTAGTGTGGATTATATATTTCTTATTCTGTTAATAGATGGCTGCACCAGTTATTTAAAATAAATAATAATAGTTTCTTTTTAGTTAGTGGAGACGTATATCGCCAAAAGATGGCACTGAGATACATTGGAATTTTACTTTTTGTCTGGACTGTCAAATCTAGTGGGAGGGGAGGGGATGTTTGACGGATGCTCCTAAATTAGTGGGAATAGTTTTTTCTTCTTTTTTTTTCTCTCCGTTTTTCCCTCTTACTCCTTTCGGAACACTTAGCAAGGAAAAAAGAATGATTTCTCGTACTTTTTGTATCTAAATTTTTAAGATGTCTCATTTCACATGTTGCTGTCCTTAGATTTTTGCTATGATTTTTCATTAATAAAAGCACTAGCATATTATCTTTTGGTTATAAAATTAATAGATAATGATGTAAAGGATCATTAACTGGAAAATGAACCTTTTATTAATAAAATTATTCTTCATGTTTGTTATACTTTTTTAATTAACATGCATGAGAATTAGTCCACCCACAGCAAATGTTTGTTTCACATCAGTGTATCATAAATATTCATCGTAGAGTTAAAACCTTTGTTTATTTTATTTAAGAAAATATTTCACAATTTTCTCCAATTGAAAACATTTGATGTTGCACGTAGTACTTTCATTTATTATTTATTCATTATTATTATTATTATTTTTTCGTTTTTTTTTTTTTTTTTTTTTTTTGCATTCTTTCTTTTACTGAAATTCGATGAGTCACGAAAAAAATTTCTTTAAATAGTCTATAGTGATTTTATTTCCATAATTTTACTTTTTACTATTATAATAATGCAAACTGAGAAAAAAATCTGATTTAGGAACTTTGGATAAATGTTTTGCTTACTCTTTTCATTATCTATAGTACTCATTGTAACTTTAACAGTAAAACGTATTTCAAACTGTTAAAAAAATTTTAGATTATAACGTTTTATTTATTTATAATTTTTTTATATATATAAAAATCAACTGCACATATAATATTGAAACTTGAAATATGGTTCTTGCTTGAAATATGGATAATTCAGAGATGCTCTCTGTTTCCCTAATTCCCCATCAAGAGAGAAATCATTAACCCTCTGGTGCTGGCGAAGCTGTAGTGATGCCAGCCGACGCCACTTTCCGTCATTATTAACAAATCCAGAGCCGTTTTTAAGGATGGGCCTGGCCCAAGGCATGTGGCAAATGATTGAATTAATACGTTCTTGTAGAAGGGGACTCGAAACTTGATTTCTAAAGGGGTGGTTTGTTTTACTCAATTACTGCACCAGCTATACAATTCTTGGAAAGGGGATTTTTGTATGCCAGCCAACAACAGTAGAACAATACAAATGTTTCTTTCTATACATACATACTAGAACATACTTTATGTTTCTTTTTATTTTTAAAAAATTAAAATTTTTATATGACAGAAAATTTGAATTATGTGTTTCCAATAATACTTGTTTTCTTAAATGTATTGACCACACCTGTTTTTTGAGAAGCAAGTTTAAAAAACGAAATTAGTAAATTGATATTTTTCTTTTATATAAAAATAATACAAAATTATTATTTGTACAATTAAAATAATTATTATGAATATGTAATTATAAATTTAAAATTTTTAAATTTAGCGAATAAAAAAATATTAACGATAATTCTAAATTTATATTGCAAAAATTCATTTATGAAATCAAAATTCATAGCTACTAATAAATATATTATTATTAAATAAAAAAAATTCCTTTACGATGACATTGTTTGCTTAGAAAATATATTATTATTATTGTTAAATGAAATTCTCCCTAGTGTAAATTCAAAGAATAATAATGAAGGAATTATGAGACTGAAACACTAAAAAAAAATTTAAAACAAATACTTCCATGTAAATAGATGGTATAACAGGTGAATGAAAAACTAGTTTTTGTAAGAAAATTATAAAGTAATTTTGTATTGTAAACAACAAAAATTCTATCCCAACCTATCCTTTATAAAAAATTAAAGCTTCAATCTTGATTCAAATTCTTCATTTTTTTTTTCTTTTTAAATTTTCCCACGAAAAATCATCTAGCTTCTCTTTCTCACTCTGTCTACTTTTAACTGAAAAAGATAATTTGGAGTTCAGTAGTACAATTAGTTTTTAAATTTTCATTTTCAATGTGAAAAAAGTGCTTGAACGAAATACTTGAGTAGTGCTTCGAAAACAAAAGGTTTCAGGGCATTGAGCTATTATCCCTTTATATTTTCTTCTTCATACACTTCTTTTTTTTTTGATTTAAAAAAGATTTAATTATTTGTCAATCATGAGCATTGAATATGATGTCTGGCAGGAAATGAATTTTAATGATGTGACAGAAGACTCTCAAAAACCATGAAAAGTACTGTTACCTTAAACTTTCAATACTAATTATGTATTAACGCTTTTATAATAATGTATTTGTTTTTCAACCTTAAAGTAAAATAATTTTTTAAAAATGATTTAAGCTAAAAAATTTTTATACTAAAATTAATCATAAAGGACTCCCAAATAACGACAGGCCCAGGGCCCCGAAAAACATAAAAACGGCTCTGAACAAATCAATGACGACAGTCGAACAGCGGCGCTGCCTCGCCGATCCAGACTTTACTTATGTTCCCTTATAAAGACTTTACTAATAGATGTTTACAGCTAATCTTTTGTTACTTAATTGCTAGCATGTTATCTTGTTATAAATATGTTTTTTGTTGGTTTTTAAATACACTTTTTAAGTTATGATTCTTCATTTGTCGTCAAAGATGCACACAGTTTAAAAGAAAGAGCGACGTCCCTTTTATATATTTTTTCAGACAGTTTAATTACTAATAGAAACATGGTTTTTTTTATTTTTTTAAATACATAAGAAACCGTCTAATAGTTACTAAAAAAATCTGTTAGATTATCGGAATTATATTTCTATTAAAATCCAAAAAAAAGTAGTTTGAAAAAATGTTTTTTTATTTACATTCAAAAATCTATCAATAATTAATTTTGAAAATTAAAGAAATTTACATGTTGAATTACTTATGTTCCCTTATGTTTAAATGATTACAAATAAGTGTAAATTTGGAAAGGCATTGTTTGGAAGTGCGCCGTCAGTCCATGCTTCGCAATGGACACTTGTATCCTTATCTACATTTAGTTTTCTCTATTTCATAACCATAAATTATTATAATTCAAAATATTAAGTTTTTTACTTATTTTGACTTTAATTATTACGAAATAATAAAAAATATTTTGAATGAAAATTCTGCGTCAAAGGGTTTAACCTTCTACTCTTCACCTGACTGTTATCTGCCGTGGAATATTATCTCTTTTGCATTTCTGTGTTTCTTTTGTTATCTATTTTGTATTGCTTACAAAATTAAATGATATCTTTGGAAAGTTCCAGCAAAATATTTTTTTTCAATTTCATTATTATTCTTTAATAACTGGTTTGTTCAAATGTAATTTAAAATTCCTATTGTAAATGAAATCTGCAAATTTAAATATAGAACAGCAATGTTTATATAACGAAAAAACGTTTATTGAAACTGTATTAAAAAAGTTATTTTATTTAGCTCTTTTAAAGTATGTGAATAAGCACAATAAATTAGTCAGCTAAAATGCTTGTTAATTATGGTGTAAGCAAAATATTGATTGCACAGCAAAGATATTGCTTGTATTCAGTATTGTCACCTGGAAGAGTCATTCCACAGTATTTTCAGTTAGGGGTTGAATAAATTCAAATTAATGCAGCGAAAAAGCGAGAAAATTATTACTCTCATGATCATTATCTCCACTATTTTCATTTTATGATCAATAAAAAGCAAGGTCACAGAAAGGGATGTTTTATAATGTATTACATTCTCCTTTTTTCCTGACAACCTTAAATATTTCTATAAAAATTTTAAATAACTACTAACTATTGCTTTTTAATTAAATTGTGATTAACTATTACTCTATTATTTTTCGATAATTACTATTACTTAAAAAATTGCATATAATTTTACTTATTAACTGCTTTTTTAAATAACTATTACTCCACTTAGGCTCCATCATTAAATTCATGCTTGTTTTGTAGAAGGGAAATATGAAGACTGAATCGCAACGAACATTATGGATTTATATCCATGACCATAATGTCCTCGCAATTAGGCCGTTATCTGGTAAAAAATAATATTGCTCTCGGTTTTTTTTCTTTTTCTTGTTTACATGATATGTTACACGATGTACTAAAAACTGAACTCAGTGGCGCGACAGCCCATAGAGGAATATCTAACTCTTCTTCATGTCAAAAGCAATAAACTATGGTATAGTACATAGGTTCTCAACCTTTTTAACGCTGCCGCCCCCATAAGGAGCAAAAAAAAAAATTTTAAACACCCCTTTTGTGAAAATTCAGTTATTTGGAGCATAGGGTGAGCTGAATTATAAGGGGTAACATTTTTAAGCAATATTCTTACGCGTTAACATTGTTTGGTTTTTTTAAAAAAAAATAGTGTGAACGTTAACTCGATACTTTTCTCCCGACAGGTAATCTATTTATTATAATCAAAATAAATACGGTAATGAGAAAACAAACAAAGAAATCTATGCTAAAAAGAGTTATTTAAACTTAATTAGATAATTAAAAAAACATCAAAAATAATTTTTTACACTGAAACGTGGTATCAACCAAGCCTTGGCGAACAAAGAACACGGGGCGCGCTCAAAAGAGCAGAAAATCAGGGTCATGAATCGTGGTTGCCGGGAGAAAAGTGTTGCACCAAGCAGACTCCTCAATTCTGCTTTTAACATGTAAAGTCTATGGCGGGCTTGTCATACTTTGAATCGATTTTTCTTGTTCAAGAATCGGAGTGATCAATTAAAAAAAAATACTAATAATTTTTTCAATCTTTCCTATCCACGAAAATGTAGGTTAATTTTTTTTATCTTTATTACTTTTTGTAATATTGCCTTTGAAACACAAGTCACTTTCTACCTTTGAGTAAGGGAGGAAGGCAACTTCCACCCCCAAGTTCACTAATCTTCTCGGTGGGAGGTCTTGCCCCCTTTTGAAAATCTTTTTCTCTCTCTCTGTTCTTCTGAAGAACTGATATGGGGAACGCTTTAAAAACCGATAGCTTTCTCTTTAGTTATAAGCTTGTAATTTATTATGAAAATTATATTTGCTGATAATTCGTTCATTCTATATACATTTTATTTATTTAGTAGTAATAATTTTCTTGTTTTTATTCATTTTGAGAATGGAATTTATTTTTTAAATACATTATTCCCCTTTTTTTAAACTTTGTTTCTTGTTTTTTAAAGATGTTTCAGAATTAAAAAAATTAGCTGCTGAATAAAGTGAGATTAATTAAAATCGAATAAATGACGTAAAGATCTTCCAATATGCTATAAAGCATCACAAAACCGCCGTTTTCCTTTTTTTTAAAAAAAATATATCGTACACTCATTTGTAGGTTTAAAAAAACATTTACATTAAAAAAAATTTAAAAGGTTCCAATTTTTTCATTCCGTAAATAGTTTTAATTACTCCAATAGCTGGGATAGTATGTTTTTTCACGGTAAGGAAAAAAAAAAACAGCTAGTACACAAGACCACGCATCATCCAAACATGAACAAGCACTTAACCCTGTTTTTAGGGCTTTAATGTAAATACACAAGAACACTAAAGTATTATGAAATTTTCATTTTAATCAGCAAATGAAGAAAAATATGAAAATACACGCATGTATTTTAAAATTCTTTAAAAAAAAAAGGGAAGTAAAAGAACATTAGTGGTCATAATTAATATTCACGAGAGAAAAATACAAACGGTATCAAAATATAATGAATCGATGCTTAGGAACGCAACATTGAAAATATTGAAACCAGTTTGATTGCCAGATGAAATAAAAAGAATGAGAAATGTGATTATTATAAACACCACGAAATTTCATCACGATAAATTAAAAAATAAAAATAAGCTGTAATACTTAGAGTTAAGTTACTCTTTGTTACTTCAGACAGTCAAACTGGTTTTGATGTTTTCAGACCTGATTCCTTAGTTGATTCCCTAATCGGTAATTCCTAATTAATACACTTTTTAAAACTTTTTTTCGCAATATTCTAAAAATATATATTAAGAGTAGTAATTATGCAATATCTTATGTATTTAATAATGAGAAATTTTTCGAATTCATATTAAAAGTGTATAATGTAACTTTTATTCATAATTTTTTGCTAGAACAAAGTATGTAATCAATGTGTTATTTTAATTTCTCTTCCCTGACCCTCTTTTGCCATTCATGGAGAAGAGTTTTAGTAGAAATTTCTATACTGCAAACTTTAATTAGTGTAATTATAGTTAATTAAAATATAAGAAAACTAACCGTCATTAGCATTACATAAAGAGGAAAAACACGAAAACTTCCCAGGGTTAGCCAGCATGCCATCTATATGAATATATCTCCCAGATAACCATAATTTTCTGTATTTTTGTATTTAATAAAATTTTTTAAAGTAAACTTGTCTCAATCTGTTGTTATGTTGTAAGTTTTAATGAAAACCAATAAATGCCTTTTCTTTCAAAAATTTCGTTATCGTACTTTTTTATAAATTAATTTCGATTATTTTGATAAATCTTTATATTAATTACAGTGAGCAGTCTCACAAATCTATGTACTAAAATGTAAAATAACATAGAATTGTTTTATTTTGTTGTTTTTAATGATCCATCGAAATGATCTATTAGAAAAATAAATTTAAACTGTCACTTCAGCTTATTAGTCGAAAATGTTATAATTTATTTTTACGACAGAAATGATGGTATTTTTTATGAATCCTCAAAACTGAAATGAAAGAGTTACATCAATTTTCTTATAATATTACTTCGACGTTTAGAAAATTATAAAGCTTATCAAAGATAGTTTTTAAGGAATTTCTTAGAAATAAGTTATACTTTTGTAAGTTATTTATTTGTCCTTTTATTTACGACATTTACAAATAAAATGCTTTCATTACCCACTTTTACCATCATTCTTTGTTATTAGGGTTATAATAATTTTAAGTTAAAGGCCTAAAATTAAAAATGAAGTTCCTTTATTAAAGTAATCACAAGATATTACTTGATAAAAATTATTTGATAAAATATAAGTACCTTTTAACAAGCAAAAGCTGATAAATAAAATATTTTCGCTTTTTAATAAGTTATGTTTTCCTTTATTCCTTTAAAATAAACTTCATATAAAACTGCGCTTTCAAAATGTGCAGTTTAATAAATTTATACTAAATAACTGCTTTAGATCAATAAGGAATTTCTTTTGTATTATTGTTAAATAATATCTTTGGCGATAAGTTTTTAAAGTAACTATAACTGAGTAGAAATAATGTAAGTAAAAATGATGAATATGAGTTTGTGGGTGAAGTTTTAAATGTATTCGAGCTAAATTATTTGAATAAGTTAAGTGATATAATCGGAATTTAGATCTGTCTTAATATGATTTAAAATTTTGTGATAATTAAATCGAATAATTTTCAATTTTGATGTTTCAATTTGTTTGTGACAAATAACAAATAACCCCGGTGTTTATTTGTTAAGAATCAAATCAAAATAATAAACAATTCAAGATATAATTAGAAAAAGTGCATGTTAAATAAAATGATAAAACTATTCTGAAAATAAATAAAGTCGTTTTAGAGTTAAAAAAAATATTTTTTAAGTTTATCTTAGAAAGAGAAAAAGCATAATATAAGATGAAGAGTGAGTTTCTTCTGATATCTTTTGAAAGCTAGTTGACCCCCGCAGGTTGCAATTCCCCTTCTGTGACAGTGATTAGTTTCGGGTTACTTAACACACGCACCCCCACAAAAAATGTAGGGGAGACAGTGAAACGGGTTTTGGAGGTGCAATATATTTCGTCCCTTTTCGAACCTATCCTTACTGAAGGTTGGAATTGAAATGAAAAGGCCTCCTTAGGTATTCTTTGGCCAAGTGACGTATAATGCGGTTTTCGGAATTTTATGTTATGCAATATTTAATTTAATTATGAGCATACGATTATTTTAAGAAATTTCATATTTAAAATTTTTTATAGTATTTAATTTTTTAATATTTTAGAATTTATACAAGCAGAAATTCAAATTTGAACCATTCGAATTCGTGGCTTCAAAAATTCATCATTTTACAGCTAATATTTTCACGTTCAAAGCAAATAAAAAAATAAATTTAGAGTTAAAATAACTCTTATAAAACTTATTTCCGCATCAATAACACTTTCAGAATATTCCTGATATATTTCACTAAAATGGGCAAATTTTCCTATTTTACTATACCCTTGTTTCTCTACGGGGGCGGTGGGAGTATGCTTAGGGGCAGGGAACTTGTTTTGGGCTGTAGGGGGGCGTTAGATATGTTATGGGCGGTAGGGGGGCAATGAGCATGGTTAGTCATTCAAATTTAGTTTTAAAACTCCCAAATAAAATTATTAAATTAAGATTAATTTAATAAGTAAAATAAATCTTAAATTAATATTAAATGAAAAAATAAGAATATTCGATACATCATTTACACCAGCAATAAGACGAACTTGTACGACACCTTTTCTCCGTTTCGAAACAGTATTGCACAGCGCATAAGTCATTTATTTTTGCCTCTGACTTTTTCAAACCATTTGGCGTATGGTTCTAACTCATTTAAGCCGTTTGGCGAAAATTTGATTCATAAATTTCTTATTTTTGGGAACGGCTTATTTATTTTGAATAAAACTTTATTTATTTATTTATTTATTTTTTTTTTTTTTTTACTATCGAGCAATAAATTTGCGGTTTTATTTTCATCAAATTTAGACTGGCACAGACCTTCGAGAGTTACATACTCATTAGATCTATTTTTAGATTTTAGTGCGGGGTGACTACTGTGTTTGAACTATTGGACGGATAGGCGTCAATTTGATATTCATATTCGCTTAATAACTTTAAATCGAAAGTGCTATGCTGTTTAGTTTTTTTTTTAGAGTAAAATCATTATTAGAACGAGAGGAAATTATTATTATTTTTTTAAAATTCGAGTGTATTCCATTTTTGCTTTATTAGGATCCTCAAAAATATTAGGGGGGTTATTAATACAAAATTAAGATTTTGGCAGACAGCTGCCGTTACTGTTATCGGATTTTCTAAGACTGTCTCCTATAGCTCTGACTCATTCAAGCCATTTGGCGAAATTGAAGTGCATGCTCTTTTAGTAAGAATGTTTGATTTGATCAGTATTTCTTATGATCGTTTTCATTCACTCCTTTCAGTTTTTTCCCAGGTTTCAATTCGATTTCATTATTTCTTTGGCCAGGTACGTGTGTGAATTAGTTTTTCATAGTATATTATTCATTAATTTTGAGAAATAGTTATTTTTTTTTCATCGTTTGCATTTTGTTGCCGCCAACAATGTCATTTAACAAAAAGAAGTGTCGTCAATACAATGCCACTTACTGGAAGTTTGGATTTGTTTAATCACCGTCGAACTCTCAACTACCTATGTGTTTACTTTGTAACAAAGTTTTATCGAATGAGGCCATGAAACCCTCTCGTTTGCAGGAGCATTTGCAAAAATTTCACCCTGACAAACAGAATAAAGACTTGTCATTTTTAAAGAACATCAAGGACAAGTTTCTGAAGGCACCTTCGGTCTCGGGCTTACTAGCAGGGTTGGGTTTTTGCCGTCAAAAACTGGTTTTTGACATGACAGTGGTAAAAATCGTGTTTTTACCGGTAAAAACTGTCAAAAACCTACTGTTTTCTTTTATTTATGGCATATGGTGGACAATATATTATTTTCACATAATTGCCTTTATAAATTAATGTTGTAAATGATTGCTATTGATTTTGCAACTACATACACGTATTCTTATGGAAGGATATACATTCATACAGAAATATTGTAATATACTTATTGAAAATAGTGATACTTACTTTTATCATTATAGCTTGATTTGCAAAGGATTCAAAATTTTGCACTTCTTAATTGTTAGAAATAAACAAACAAACAAAAAAGCTTGGAACTATTAATAAATTCAGGAACTAAAATGAAGAATTTAAAATTTGGCATTTCTTAACCCCTTATTTCCGAAGCGTCACGAAAAAACATCTACATGCAAACTCCGGATAGGTGTTGTTTCGTGACTCTCCAGGTATATAAGGTGGGGAAGGTAGCTTCGCGGTTGTTGGGGTGCATTGGGGGAGGGGAGAAAATAGGATTGTCAGTTAACATCAATTAGTTCCCTCCCTATGCATTGTTGAAAAGTTTTCTCCTAAGGTTGCTATTCTTAACTTTAAAAATTGCAGGCATAGCTCTTAGAGAAAGCGCCAAACACCAAATTTTATCTTCTAATGCAAACTTCACGGAAAGACACTGTTTTAAATCAACAAATGGACGTATCCTGTGTTATAACGAAATGCTTCACAGCCCTTTTTTTTAAAAAATAAATAAATAAATAAATGTTTTTCAGAATTGATGTTAAAGTATTTACAATTATTTAATCAATAAGAATTTATAATTGTGTCAAATTACAATTAAAACTAAAACATAGCGTTTTTTTATTCTTCGCGGGAATTCCTAAGAGCTGCTATACTTTAATAATTCTTTTCTCTTAGCCACAAGAGTTTGTCATAGTGCAACCGTTAAGCAAACTTCGAATAATTATGGAACATATATTAATTTCTTCGGTTTAATAATTTTTCTTTGCATTAACACTTTAAATTTCAAAACGAAATTATAATTTTTTTCATATCACATTATGAAATTTTATTTTTGAAGCAAAAAAAAAAGAAACATTTAATCAACGGCTATGTTCATTTGTGGCAATTTGACTTGTTAAAATCGTGCTAAATATAAGTATATATGAATTTAAAATTTTTTCTTTTAACTGAAATGTAAAATAAACTGTTGCCATGTTGGATTTCCATGTCGAGTTTACTGACAAAATAGCCTAAACTGACGAAACTGTACTTCACTCTAACCACATTAAATATTCGCTATTCATAGGAATAAGAAAGTTGTTTAACTAATTCTGTCAAACATTGATCAACATTTCTTTTACACTTGTTAAAATACATCCGTGGTTAAAAAAAATGAATAAATAAAAGAAAGAAGGAAAAAAAAACACCTTTGTATTAGAAAAAAAAAAAAGCATTTGTAATTAGCGCATACAGAAATTTGTTTGATATTTCAACTTAATTACCTAATACAATTGTTATTCTAAAGTCTTTGCAGGTTATGATGCTTGAGCAATTACCTTATACTTAATTTTTCTTATTAAAAAGTGGAATCAAATTTTAATTACATAGTTTTTCGCGGAATTTTTTTTCAAAACAATATATCTAGTACACAGAGGAAATGTAGTGTTTTATACGTACATATACGAATTAATGTGCTTTTGAGCAGGTACACAAGGAAACCTCAGGAACACTTACATAAAACTTTCGAATAGTCATCGAATGATAAAGATCAATGCTTTATTGTTAAATAATAACACGCCGCATAAATCGATAAAGGAAAAAAAAAAAAAAGATTGAAATTGAAAAAGGACGGATTTCTTGTTTTAGTTACTTTTTTAAATTTAAAAATGTATAACAACATTAAAACTTATATTTTTCATTATGATATGCGTCGTTATGTTACTCGATATTGATCGTGAATAAAGAAACTTAGACATTATCTTTTAATATTTTATGGTGCATAAAAATATTGAAAATACAATACATTAATGTCTACAAATTTATTTCAATGTAAGAAAAGATACGAATTTATTCTAAGGAATTTTCAGTATTTCTACTTTTTTCAATATCTTTTTCGTTTATTTTTGCTCAGAAAATGTTTAGAAATAGACGACCTAACGAATTTTCGAAAATGTTTGAAAGCCTTTCATTTGTCATACAAAAATCAAGTTTTTATCGATCAAAATACTACTTTAATTTCTCATTGATTCTCAATCTCATTGATATCAAACCGTTTTAATGTTATTCAAAATGCTAATGATTAGTGTTAATATTTTACTAACTTTAAATAATAAATATTTTCTTTTTTTCTTAATTATGCGTAATAATTTTTTTTTTCTTCATAAAAATCATTCAGTGTTCTATTTCAAATTTATATTACTGTGGTAGTACTCCCTTAGGAATATTTCTTTTTTTCGCGGCAAGGGAAAGACTAATGTTTGTAAGTATTCTGAGTAAGGATTTACACAATACGGTTGGGGTTGTCCACTATTTGCTTTACATAGAAAAATTTCACAAAGCTTTTTGACTCCTCTTCACCACAGGGCATCTAAACTATCCTACTAACCCACAGTTACCAGAGGCAGAAATTCTTTCAATACTTGTCTATTCCTTCTTCATTGTTACTTGAGGAATTACAATAGCTGCGGAAAGGCATTGTAAGGTATTGCACACAGTAAACGTCACCAAAGAAAAATACACAAAATTCAAACACTTCATTTTCTGTTGTTTTTTCTTTTTAAATTCAAGAAAAAATTATACTATATATATATTTTTTTTTCTGGGAGAGAGAGATTAACGATCATCGTAAAAAATAAGGAAAAAACACGGAACACCTTAAGAAAAAGATATAGGTAAAACTGATATTGGAGGAAAAAAAGTTAGAGAAATTCATATTCAAACATTGTCACACCAAAAGGTCGTGCAATTTTCATCAGATTTATAAATATAATATTAACTAAGTACTGTTGGTTTTTCTATGGTGATAAAATTAAAGATATCTAGCCTTTTTTCTATTACACTTTTTCTATTGTATTTAATTAGTTTCTTTTAGTAAATAATGTCTAATAATTCAACTGTTAGTCACTCTCTCTTTAAACAATAACATGAGTTAATTAAATTTTAATTGTTTTAATTAGGGGAAAATAATATATACTTCAATTTATTAAGTGCAAATTTTTCATGCATTTTCAATTTCATATATACCTTCTCTGATCGACTACGTACCCTAGTTTATGGTGTTTCCCATAGATTTAAGAAAAAAAATAGAAAAATTTTTTATCCACACATAAAAAAAAATGTAATTAAGTAAGTAAATAATTAAGCAGAGACATATATTGTTACTAATGCAAAGTAGAAACAGAAAATTATAAGAAATAAACTTCCTCTACTTAGTTATTTTTTTCTCTTTTTAAATTTTTTTTTTTTCAAAATAAGAAATGTGATTTTTATTAGAAATAATGAAATTTAATGTCTAAAAACTAATACTTAAAAATTAAAAGATTTTAAATATTGTGGGCATTTTTTTTTTTTTTTTTGCTGGCAGCCAATCTTAAAACAGATTTAACAATATTTAGAATATTTAATAAAGATTTTGAAAACAGAACTTTTAAGGAATTTAAAATACTTGTTCAAAAAAATCTAATTGCGCAGAAATTATAATTTAAAACTTTAAAGATTTTAAAGATATAAGAAATTACATTGTATAGTGATATTTAAATTTTAAATCACTTCACAAAATCAACCATTAAATAAATGTAAGCATATTCATAAAATAAATTTATTTCAATGCTACCATTCAATTGAAATTAATTCAAAACAATTTATTCAAAATCTGATGATTAATATTGGTAGACATAAGAAAACTCTATCATATTTTATGTAATCAAATCTTCTTTTTTTTTCTTAAAGAAAATTCTTAAAAAGAAAACAATAGTTGTTTTGCTGTCTTTTCAGCTTTTTTTTCTCCTTTTTAAATCTTCTTTTTTTTTCTAATAACGCAATTGGAAACAGTTACCCAAGTTTTTTGTTCTGTTTCGATTTTAGAAATTTTAATAAATTTCAAATTTTGTCAATAAATTAATCATTTGAATACAATTTGAAAAAGACTTTAGTCCTAGTCAGTCATAATTTTCCTTTTATTTTCTTTTGAATAACCTCTTTGTCTATGCATGCTTAAATTAAAAAATAAATAAAAATCAACTGTTTCACGAGGGAGGAAACGAGGGGGACTAAGTCTAGTAATTTTTGTTATGAATGAATGTGGTCTGCCGTTTTTCTATGTGTTCTAATTTAGGAGAAAGTGCAATAATTTTTCTTCTTATATGAGAAATGGATAAAATTTCTAAAAAATCGTTTCTATTTCAAAAATATTTTGAAAGTTTGATTGTTCTAGACGACGTATAAAAGTATTTACTGTTAGCCTGCAAGAACGAGTGGGAATAATTTTATGACACCATGCATTCTGTAAGTTCGTATTCCTGAAAAACTAGGAAAGAAACCTTTTCATCCCTTTCTTATTCGTAGCTTCCTCTATCTATCTTATTCTGTACTTATCTACCTTTTGTGAGTAATTAAAATGACATTTGGGCATTTTCCTTCATCACCAATAGACGTTTTATCATTTCCCCAAATATCTTCCAGTTTGCTCGACCAATTATTTTATTTTTTGGTGGTTGCTCAGTTCAGTGTATTATTTTTTGCTCCCAACTGAATTTTCTTGAATTTGTATACAATGTTCACGAAAAGTTTTGCCGCAATACTTACAAGAACTGAGCTATCTAATAAAAATCCACAATTTGTACCTAAGACGCTACCTATCTGTGAATGAAAATCAAAAACCTTGCTATGTCATTGATTAGAATCACTAACTACGCATTCAAATATTAAACGATTTTCGCCTGGAATCAACCAAAGTATAAAATAAAAACTTCTGGAAGTTTTCTAGACTAACGATTTGTGCCTTATTTTTTTTCCGCCCCAAAACGTATGATTTCTGTCTGTAACTATTGTCTCCAATATAGCAAAATATAAAAAAAAAAATATTATTATATACAAACATGTCTGCATTAAAACAATCATATCGAGTATAATATAATAATTTATATTCAAATTATCAGTGAAGTAAATATTATGCTTTACATTTTATTGCGAAAAAAAACAATGGTACACGTTTCAAATAATTTAGCAATAATTATTCAAAGTAAGTCTAAGACTAAAAGGTGATATATTTCTATAAAAAAAATTGTAATTTTTTTTTGCAACGTATAAATGAAATTCATTTTGCGTCAATCAAATTTTGAATCGCACAATACTTTGGCTAGAGTTGAATAGAAAATATGGCTTAACTTGATGTTTCTTTGCGGTTGTAGCAAATTTAATCTTGCACTGATTTTTCTGACATTGCATGTATCTCTTCTTATTTTGTTTTAAGAAATTAGAAATGTTTTTACCTCATTAATTAAATTTAAAAAAAAAATTATTCAGTGTGTTTATTTATTATTATTATTTTCTTTCAAGATTTAAGTTATTTTAATGCTATTAACCATGCAACATACTACTATTTCTATTTATTAAAATTATTCACGTTAATATTGAAAAAACGAACATAAATGAAACATTTTACTTTTAAAAAAACTCAAGTATCAACAGGCTTTATTTAAAATGTTAATATAACGGAATGGATATTATCACCTTCCCGCTTCCTGCTCCAATGTGCTGTTTACTTTATTCATTTATTTAATATTTTAAAAAACTGAGTGTAATAAAAAATACTTTTAAAATTTAGAAAAAGCCTTCCAAAATATTAAAATTAATCAGATAGTATCCTTAATTGTATTAATTTCTTTATCGTTTATGCTTTTTTTCTATAGAGAAAATTTGAAAACAACTGAATTACTTTAGTTCTGTTTTATATAAACTTTTGTTTTTGCAACAATAAACAATGCTTTGCACCTATGTGACTTAAAGCATTCTAACGTAAAAAATAAATAAGAAAAAGATAATTAAATAGATAAATTAATAACATTTGTAAAATTACGACAGTAATTATTTTTTTTAAAAATTATCTAGGGCGAAATGTTACTAAAAATATACGAGCAAGAAGGATTCAAATACAGTTTCCGTTTTATTTATTTATTTATTTTTTCGGAGAAGGAGGCCAGCACACCTTGATCGAAGAATATAGTGGTGTCAATCGCTATACAAAAGGGAAAGAATTCCCGATGTGTGTTGTGAATGATTGAGCCGGTTGGAAAGGGTACTGAGTTGAGGCGTGTAAGACGAATACCTGCTGCGTAATGAGAATATAATAATATACTATACAAAACACTTCTTGACATAAGATAGTAAAAGCTAAAATCTATTTTACTTTGGCCATTTTTGCTGAAAAGGATTGCAACCAACAAGAAACATTTTCTTAGAAAAATAACAGTTGGGCTTCATTTAACCATGAAGAAATAACCACATTCTTTAATTTATTGTTGAACGTTTACGCAAACAAATTCCGATTCGACGTCAAAAGTGGTTATTGGGAGAAAAAAAAGAATCTGTAACTAGACTTGTATTTTAAAACTTAGACTAAATAATATACTTTCAAACTACAAAAGAAAATTCTTTTATTTTTATTAAAAAATGAATTTAAGGAATTCTAACAACTTTGAAATTCTCCATTATCAAATATTAATGTCAACAAATTGCTTAATATTACTCTTATACCGTTAAAAGTAAATTATGCCTGATAATTATATACAAATTAGTTAAGATGATAGTATTCTATTTTTTCACAGATTTCTTTTCACTGAAAAAAAAAAGATACTAAACAGACTAATCCATCTTTCTGATTCTTCAATCATAAACTAACCATATATCTATAATAATACACACAAATAAAATGTGATAACTTGTGGCCACCAGATGCGTTATAATTTAAATAATTGTTAATTAATTTGAAGTTAATGAAGCTGATGACACTCTCCGAATGTTCTTGCCTACAAGATAGCGAGCACGTTATGTAAAGGCTTAGTTCTTAAAGATGAAAACGCAGGTCTTGATATCATTCAGTTTTATTACTAACTAGCCGCCAAAGGCTCCCAGCTGTTCGCCAAGCTAAAGGTTTTCACAAATAAAGTTTTTTAAAACATAGCCGGAAATCTGAAGATTAGTGGACAATTAAAGTGTTCCTGTCCAGCAATTTTGTCTTCATATCCAGTTCTGCTGCAGATGTGTTATAGCTCTTGAGGATGTTTGAAATTATATAGCTACAACGCTTAAGAAAAAAAAACTAAAATGCTAAATACATGAAAAGAACACGAAAACGAATAAATTTTTTATGGTATCAATTTCTATTTCTATATAATTTTTTATAGTATCAAATTCTATTTCTATATCTGTTACGTCAAGCACTCAGGTATTATAATTTGATCTAGTTGTGCTTGTATAATTTTGATCTAGTTGCGCTTTCTACGTCATTTTGTTAACATCGTTTGGTTTGTTATTTAACATCGTTTGGTTTGTTATTTCTATGTTAACTTTCAAAAAATTGGCTGGCATCAGCATTTTTATTCTTTAAGTTGTTTATTTTTTCTTTTGGAATTCGTTCCTTTTTAGCGAAATGTTTTTCAACCTAATCGAATTCTTTGCCGACTGTTCTCTGTATATATAAAGAAAATAAAGTAAATATTTTTAAAGTGTTGTGAAAAGAATTTTTAGTTGTACAAAGTACTACAATATCGCTATAAAAATTATCGTCTTCGCTTAAGAAAAAAAAAATAGAGCGTGGAAAGAAGAAGAAAAACTTATTATAACAATTATGAGCAGCGACAAATATATCAAAGCGAAGCGTTCTATTTACGTATCGAATATGTTGCCACATTTTTAATACAGAAGTTAAACTTTTCTCCACTTTAATAAATGTAAACTAATGCGAACTTTACAATTAAATTATTAATTCCTTCGTATATTATTGGTTTAAGTTGTCGAAAATTAATATTTCAATTGTGAGGTTCGCATTAGCATACATTTATAAGAGTGGGGAAAAGTATATGCATTTTTAATAGTTTTTTGAATATGGCTCTTTGAAGACGAAAAAGCAGACGAAAAGCATAGACTTACAAAATGACTGATAACTAAATAACTAATCAAAATTTTTGAAAAAGAAAAAAAGTACTTCTTCATTATGTCAAAACACAATTATGTGCCGAGTTTCGTGCCTGGGCGAAGCTTCTGGGGCGATATATTGTGATTACAGACAGACAGACACACACACAGCCGCATTTATTATTATGTATAGATGTATAGATATAGATGTATAGATGTATAGATATAGATGTATAGATGTATAGATTTATTGAACAATATAAGATGTGCTGCTCTAAATATTATCACTCAAAATTTAATAATTTTGAGTGATGATTCTATTTAATGAAAAGAAATAATATTTTTGTCTTAAGATGTCCACTTAGAATATGCATATTATTTCATATAACTATTGATTTCTATGAAAAATTCAATACACAGGTGATTCCTCAGAATGAAAATAAATATTTTTCAAAATATTGTTGTCAGAAAGGAAAAGATAATTTGGAATATATGGCCTTCATAGATCAGTAAAGAGAAAGATTGAAACTTATACCTTTAACTATTATGCCTTTCTATTACTCTCTCTGAATCTAATTATGGGGATCAAAAAGTATTACTCAAATAGTACAAAATTTGTTTACACTAAGATAATTTGGTTGAAAATAAGTGAAAAATATTATATTTAGCATTTTAATAATTTATGGTTGTGAAATAGAGCGTGAAACACCCGTATCTTTTTCTGAGTTAGATAAAATCTTCCAAACACAGATCACTTGCAAACATTATATATATATATTTTTAAAGTTTGCCTTTATTTTCACACACAGTTATTTTGATCTAAATGAAACAATTTTCTTTAATTTTCAATTTTTACAATTTCTTTAATTTTGAAAATCAATTTCGGATAACTTTTTTACATGTATGAAAATAAATTTTTTGTTCAAATTATTATATTCATATTTCATATTTTAGCATAAATATAATTCTGATAATCTAACAGAGTTTTTTAGAAACTATCATACTGTTTTTTACAATTAAAAAATACTGAAATAAGTTATAGATGGTAATTTGAGTGCAAGAAAAAGTATATATAAAAGGAACACCGGTGTCTCATCTTTGTCAAACGGTTAAAAAATAAAATCTAGTATTTTTTAGGGACTGTTCAACTGATCATTTCGAGCCATGGGTATTGTCATTTATAAAACTAAGATAGCTAAATCGTTCAGATTCTGCAAAATATTAATCTTTAATCTTTAAGATTGAGCAAAATTTTATAATTTAATCTTTAAGATTCTGAAAAATTTAATGCAATATACTATTAAAAAACTATTTAATAAAAATCTCCATTTAATAAAAAATAATAGATTATTCAAATTATTTTTAAGTTAAATAAATTTGAGTAAAGAAGTCTCGAGATTCGAAGTCGGAAGTGGTAATACAGAAAAATTTGTGAGGTATGGTATACATATTATTTAAAGCTAAATTAATTATTCAAGAATTATTTGAAATAATGCAATGTAATAAAAAATTTATTGAAGAGCAATTTTTATCTAAACTTTTTACATTTCATGATTTTGTGAAAAAAATCGAGTAAAAAAAAAACAATAGAAAAGATGAAAAAAGAAAACAAAAAAAGAAGGAAGGAAACTTTTACAATTCTAGTTATTCGTCGCCAAAAAAGTGCTGAACTAACGTTTTGGTAAATGGGGTGTTTTAAACTTATCCAACAATTTGTTGCTGCATGCATTTTTTCCCCACTTGACTGAGTTTCAATGAAGAGAAAGGAGAATCATTTACACCCCTTTTACTTATCTCACTGGGTGGGAACCGTGGTCGAGTTCAAGTGAAAAACCTTCCTTCTGAAAACTGCCGTAACAGGGGAACTCAAAATCTCAGACCCTACCGGAATGAAAGAGTTAAATATTAGAAATAAGCTAAACAAAACTTCTAACTACTAACAAACTCTATGTCAAGAATTACTGCTATTTTGTCAAGTTAAAAGCTTTTATTCAGTTGAAAAAGCACATTAAACAAAACTTAATTACAAACAAAATTATATGTTCAGTAGTCGGGGTCACTGTGCCGAAGCATACGATAGCAAGTGACTAATTTTGCACATTTTTCATTGCCCAGTCGATTTCTGAGTTTAGTATGAATGAGTCTGAAATTCAAGAATAATGAGGATTCGAGATCATTGAGGATAATGATAACAAAAGGTTAGTGCAATGTTGCAAGGAAACTCTAAAAGGATTTCCCAGGCTTTTTCATGTCTCATTTCTGTGTAAAATATTGAAAACAAAAATGATAAGAAAAGTTTTTTTTTGATGAGGCTTTCTTTTTATGTGCACATGTGTTTCTCACAGCAAGATTTTATGAATGAAAGTAATCAATCTTGACATTCTTCAGTAACGTAATATGCCAAACAAAATGATGCTTGGAAATGTTGAAAATTTTTATTAGTATCCTAATATTTTACTTCAAATAGTATGTTTTGATATAGTCATGTTGGGGAAAATGCAGAAATCTGTTCTTAAATATCTTTTAGCAACTTTGTTTTAAATTTTATTGCCAAAAAAATGAATTAATTTTAAATTATACGCAGTTAAACCCAAATAAAAATACAGTTTTATCCAAACTATGGGTTTTTGACATGACGGTAAAAACCATGGTAATAACCGGTAAAAACCGTCATGTGTCAAAAACTTGCCAACCCTGCTTACTAGCAACCTCGTCCCAAAAATGCGACGATGGTCTGATAGCCTCTTATAATATATCAAAATTAATTGTCAAATCTGGCCAAGGCTCATACCATAGGCGAAGAGTTGATACTTCCATCTATTAAGGAAGTCTTAGAAACAGTTTTACATCATCCAGCCGCATCTAATGTAATAAAAAATATCCCATTAAGCAACGATACAGTGCGGCGACGAATTGATGAGATGGCGGAAGACGTTGAGGATTCCTTATGCAAACTTTTGATATCGAATGAATTTTACCTGCAAGTTGATGAATCAACTTTGCCAAGTAATGAGGCTTTATTGTTGGCGTATGTCCGGTTTGTTGAGGAAGGAGAATTTTTTCTAGATAGGCTCTTTGCACGAAGCTTGATTATAGATACCAAAGGAGAATCTATTTTTAACACTGTCAAAGATTATTTTAAAGAGAAAAACATTACTTTTACGAATATTATGTCTGTTGCCACTGATGGAGCTCCAGCAATGGTGGGTCGACATGGTGGGTTTATCGCCTTTTTGAAGAGGGAGGTACCAGATATTTTAGCTGTTCACTGCGTGATTCACAGACAGCATTTAGTTGGAAAAAATCTCAGTGACCGCTTGCATCAGTCACTGCAATACGTTATCTCTGCTGTGAACAAAATTCGCAGTAATGCTCTTAACGATCGATTATTCAGACAGCTATGACCTGTCTCAATAGGTTTTGAAATCTTTTCGACTCTGTGCTTGAGATCCTGGAAGACAAAGATGTAGCTCTGAGAGACAGATTGCTAGAATTTAAGATAGACGTTGCCTACATGACGGATTTATTTTCAAAATTTAATGGTGTTAATTTAAAATTTCAAGGCAACGAACTCAATTTGATCACTTCAAAATCAGTTATTTCTGCCTTTCTAAAAAAACTCATTTTGTGGAAGCAGAATTTTGGTAGGAATGAGTTTAGCCAATTTCCGATCTTATCGGATCTTAAAAAGAATGGTGAAATTTCCTCTGGTGATATACAGGAATATTGTCAACATCTTGAGTCTTTTTACATGGGCTTTTCTAATCGTTTTAAAGATGTGTTGACCCTGGAAGTCCCTCAATGGGTTATGAACCCTTACGTGAATATTGAAGCAGCAGAGGTTCATATTCAGGAGGAATTGGTCGAACTTTCAACTTATGAAACTTTGAAAGCTAGCTTCCAGAATGGTGATCGTCTCACAGAATTTTGGCTTCAAGATAACATAAGTCGTCTCTACCCTGGACTGTGCTGTGACGGATCTAGTCACAAAAAAGAGAAATCGACTCGAAATCGTGCAACGAGGGGACTTGCGTCTTCACCTCACTGAAAATATTGAACCGAATGTTAAGAAACTAGCTCTGAACCATCAAGCAAAATCATCCCACTGACATAGTTACTTGATTGCTTGGTTCTTGGCCAAAGAATACCTAAGGAGGCCTTTTCATTTCAATTCCAACCTTCAGTAAGGATAGGTTCGAAAAGGGACGAAATATATTGCACCTCCAAAACCCGTTTCACTGTCTCCCCTACATTTTTTGTGGGGGTGCGTGTGTTAAGTAACCCGAAACTAATCACTGTCACAGAAGGGGAATTGCAACCTGCGGGGGTCAACTAGCTTTCAAAAGATATCAGAAGAAACTCACTCTTCATCTTATATTATGCTTTTTCTCTTTCTAAGATAAACTTAAAAAATATTTTTTTTAACTCTAAAACGACTTTATTTATTTTCAGAATAGTTTTATCATTTTATTTAACATGCACTTTTTCTAATTATATCTTGAATTGTTTATTATTTTGATTTGATTCTTAACAAATAAACACCGGGGTTATTTGTTATTTGTCACAAACAAATTGAAACATCAAAATTGAAAATTATTCGATTTAATTATCACAAAATTTTAAATCATATTAAGACAGATCTAAATTCCGATTATATCACTTAACTTATTCAAATAATTTAGCTCGAATACATTTAAAACTTCACCCACAAACTCATATTCATCATTTTTACTTACATTATTTCTACTCAGTTATAGTTACTTTAAAAACTTATCGCCAAAGATATTATTTAACAATAATACAAAAGAAATTCCTTATTGATCTAAAGCAGTTATTTAGTATAAATTTATTAAACTGCACATTTTGAAAGCGCAGTTTTATATGAAGTTTATTTTAAAGGAATAAAGGAAAACATAACTTATTAAAAAGCGAAAATATTTTATTTATCAGCTTTTGCTTGTTAAAAGGTACTTATATTTTATCAAATAATTTTTATCAAGTAATATCTTGTGATTACTTTAATAAAGGAACTTCATTTTTAATTTTAGGCCTTTAACTTAAAATTATTATAACCCTAATAACAAAGAATGATGGTAAAAGTGGGTAATGAAAGCATTTTATTTGTAAATGTCGTAAATAAAAGGACAAATAAATAACTTACAAAAGTATAACTTATTTCTAAGAAATTCCTTAAAAACTATCTTTGATAAGCTTTATAATTTTCTAAACGTCGAAGTAATATTATAAGAAAATTGATGTAACTCTTTCATTTCAGTTTTGAGGATTCATAAAAAATACCATCATTTCTGTCGTAAAAATAAATTATAACATTTTCGACTAATAAGCTGAAGTGACAGTTTAAATTTATTTTTCTAATAGATCATTTCGATGGATCATTAAAAACAACAAAATAAAACAATTCTATGTTATTTTACATTTTAGTACATAGATTTGTGAGACTGCTCACTGTAATTAATATAAAGATTTATCAAAATAATCGAAATTAATTTATAAAAAAGTACGATAACGAAATTTTTGAAAGAAAAGGCATTTATTGGTTTTCATTAAAACTTACAACATAACAACAGATTGAGACAAGTTTACTTTAAAAAATTTTATTAAATACAAAAATACAGAAAATTATGGTTATCTGGGAGATATATTCATATAGATGGCATGCTGGCTAACCCTGGGAAGTTTTCGTGTTTTTCCTCTTTATGTAATGCTAATGACGGTTAGTTTTCTTATATTTTAATTAACTATAATTACACTAATTAAAGTTTGCAGTATAGAAATTTCTACTAAAACTCTTCTCCATGAATGGCAAAAGAGGGTCAGGGAAGAGAAATTAAAATAACACATTGATTACATACTTTGTTCTAGCAAAAAATTATGAATAAAAGTTACATTAGGGGCTGTTCAAAAAGTACGTACATCCCGAAGGGGGGGGAGGGGATTCGCTATTTTGTACGGTTTTGTACGATGGGGAGGGGGGGTGGTATTATACAAAGTACGTACACTATAAGCATACACCAAATTTAAATTTGACTTTTTCCTACACACTCCTTAAATAAATATTTAATTTTATTTAAAACAGAATTACTTTAATTTTTGTGAAAAAGGGGGGTAGACTAATAAAATGTACGTACTCTAAGGGGGGGGGGAGTAAGACTTATGTACGGTAATGTACGAAGGGGGGGGGAGGGGTTTAAAATTTCTCCATTTTTGTGTACGTACTTTTTGAACGGCCCCTTATACACTTTTAATATGAATTCGAAAAATTTCTCATTATTAAATACATAAGATATTGCATAATTACTACTCTTAATATATATTTTTAGAATATTGCGAAAAAAAGTTTTAAAAAGTGTATTAATTAGGAATTACCGATTAGGGAATCAACTAAGGAATCAGGTCTGAAAACATCAAAACCAGTTTGACTGTCTGAAGTAACAAAGAGTAACTTAACTCTAAGTATTACAGCTTATTTTTATTTTTTAATTTATCGTGATGAAATTTCGTGGTGTTTATAATAATCACATTTCTCATTCTTTTTATTTCATCTGGCAATCAAACTGGTTTCAATATTTTCAATGTTGCGTTCCTAAGCATCGATTCATTATATTTTGATACCGTTTGTATTTTTCTCTCGTGAATATTAATTATGACCACTAATGTTCTTTTACTTCCCTTTTTTTTTTAAAGAATTTTAAAATACATGCGTGTATTTTCATATTTTTCTTCATTTGCTGATTAAAATGAAAATTTCATAATACTTTAGTGTTCTTGTGTATTTACATTAAAGCCCTAAAAACAGGGTTAAGTGCTTGTTCATGTTTGGATGATGCGTGGTCTTGTGTACTAGCTGTTTTTTTTTTTCCTTACCGTGAAAAAACATACTATCCCAGCTATTGGAGTAATTAAAACTATTTACGGAATGAAAAAATTGGAACCTTTTAAATTTTTTTTAATGTAAATGTTTTTTTAAACCTACAAATGAGTGTACGATATATTTTTTTTAAAAAAAAGGAAAACGGCGGTTTTGTGATGCTTTATAGCATATTGGAAGATCTTTACGTCATTTATTCGATTTTAATTAATCTCACTTTATTCAGCAGCTAATTTTTTTAATTCTGAAACATCTTTAAAAAACAAGAAACAAAGTTTAAAAAAAGGGGAATAATGTATTTAAAAAATAAATTCCATTCTCAAAATGAATAAAAACAAGAAAATTATTACTACTAAATAAATAAAATGTATATAGAATGAACGAATTATCAGCAAATATAATTTTCATAATAAATTACAAGCTTATAACTAAAGAGAAAGCTATCGGTTTTTAAAGCGTTCCCCATATCAGTTCTTCAGAAGAACAGAGAGAGAGAAAAAGATTTTCAAAAGGGGGCAAGACCTCCCACCGAGAAGATTAGTGAACTTGGGGGTGGAAGTTGCCTTCCTCCCTTACTCAAAGGTAGAAAGTGACTTGTGTTTCAAAGGCAATATTACAAAAAGTAATAAAGATAAAAAAAATTAACCTACATTTTCGTGGATAGGAAAGATTGAAAAAATTATTAGTATTTTTTTTTAATTGATCACTCCGATTCTTGAACAAGAAAAATCGATTCAAAGTATGACAAGCCCGCCATAGACTTTACATGTTAAAAGCAGAATTGAGGAGTCTGCTTGGTGCAACACTTTTCTCCCGGCAACCACGATTCATGACCCTGATTTTCTGCTCTTTTGAGCGCGCCCCGTGTTCTTTGTTCGCCAAGATACGTCAAAACATAAATGATCAACGTCGATGGATAGACAATTGCAGTGTCTGCCTGAAAAAGGCAAATTACGTTTCAGCTTATGTAATGCTATTTAATTAGAATTTTTGGTAACGGTTGGCGTCATTCGTTTCGCTTTTTCTTTTTTAGAATTTATCCGTTCCTGATCTTTGATTTTAAATTATTTTAAAAAATAGTTATTTAAAAGTTAAAAAATATTTACATTGAGAAGGAACTATTGATATCTCCGAAAATATTAATTGTAAAAGGGCAATATCTATCGACCTTTTTTTTTTAAGAAATTTTTACACACTTTTTGTTTCTAGAAAACTGTTTGTCTACTTTAAGTTTTATAAACACATTTATATATAAATATACATACGTATACATATTACGTTCGTAAACATATTACGTATCCATAAATATGTATACATGTGTATAGATACTATACAAATATGAATGCGTATGCATACGTATATGCATAAATACTTAAAATAAACTAACAGTTTTCTAAGAAAAAAAAAGGATGTCCCCTCCTATGTGTGTTGAATAGAATGAGATATGTAACAGGAATCGAATAGAGGGTTTTAAGTTTTTATTCATGCATTTTACATTGCTTATTCCTAATCGTATTTAATTATAAATATTGTTCCCAATGCATTTTTTCTTGCTTATTCTAATGGACTAATATTTAAAATGCGTTTTTTTTTTATAAAGTATATTTATTTAAAAGAAACTTCTTACAGCTTTAAAACCAATTATTCCACACACTTGAATTTTATCTCATGCAATTAAGCATGAAAAACTAGATCGAAAAATGTATCTAATGTCTTCAGATAGCCCCTATATAGCGAAGCAAAAAGTGTGAATAAGTAAACGTCAAGAGTAGTTTTTTTTATACGTGATTGAGAATTTTGAACTATTCGTTCTATAGCTAAAGTAAACTTTATAAGCAAAATAAATTTCATAAAAATTAAACTAAAACAAATATTAAATTTAGAATAAAGTAAAATATTGATCAATATATTATTACAAAAGAGTTTAAAATTATCTCATGCATTATTTAATATTTTTAATGTCATTTAATATATTAGAACATAACTAAAACGATAAATTAAAATGCCCAAACTAAAATAAGTAATTATTATATTGTAAAATTTATCGTTAAAATGATTTACGTTGCAAGAAATGTTAAAGAAAATATTTCATAAAAATACATAAAATAACACTGCAAAAGAATTAAATATCTCATTAAAGTCCCCATTTTTTATAATAATCAGCGAATCTGAGTTATAACTGTTATAACTAGAACTTAATATAGCTAGACTATTATAAGTTCTAGCTAGAAATTTCTATATAGTATAGCTAAAGAATTGATTTCAGATTTTTTTTATTCCCCTTCTAAAAATGTTTTTCACAAATAATTTCTATCAGAAATCTCTAGGGATGTTTTTAAAATTTTTGTCTATATTTGATATCAAAACAATTTGCTATGCTCTAGAATTGAATGTATTTTAGTTGATTTTAAAACTATAAATTAGATATCCCAAAGTTACTTCACCCAAGGCACCCTAAGTGCTCATGTGGTAATTTTCAGTCACAGAAGTTTTTTTTTTTTTTCTTATTGTAGGCAACAGAAATCAATTATGTATTTATGTTTTTTTGTGTTATGTTTTTTTTCTTCAAGTTCATGAATAGCTAAAAAAAATAACTTCATAAACACATCATGGATATTGCTCTAAAAATTTATAATAACAATTTAAAATAATTTGAAACATTAGGTGATTAAGTTTTAATGAGATCTTTTAATATGATACGTATATTAAGATGTCAGACGGTAATAAGTTTTTGAGAAAAAGTGAAAATTACTTCTCCCATAAACTAACATGAATGTAGATTATAGCTAAAAACGATGCCAACAGTCTTAAATCAACTAACAGAAACCAATCGAATAAAACTCTTTTAATTAGACACGCTTTTCTATAAATAGCCTTTTAGACTAGTAAAATTTATGGTCCGTGTTCCTTTTACTTGCCCAAGGGCGCCCCTGGGACTTCATGATGTTTTTGGAAGTGCGAACAATCAAAGGAAAAGAGGGGAGCAAATTGAAAAGGAAATGAAAGTTGAGTGCCTAAACACCTCATTGAAATGTAGAGAATTTGGTTTCCGGTCACTTTTTGAGTATCACAATTTGAAAAAAAAATATATATATACTATTTATTCAGTATAATATATTTATTTTAAAAGATTTACAAGGCAATGTGTTTCTTCGTAGATTTTTGTTTTAATACAATTAATTGGAACTCAAATTTTCAAGAGCTAATCCCCCCCCCCCCTGATTGCCTGGGACCCCAGGCGCCAAAGAGAATTTGAAAAAGAAGAAGAAATAAAAGTGCATGAAATGCTCTTGTATGTTCTAAAGCATTCTAAATGGCATTTTCTTTGCAGCTGTCAAATCTTTAAAAAAATAAACCACCGTTTTTGTTTTATGCAAATACACACTTCAGTAAATGAAATAAAATAACAAATGTTCTTAAATACTAATTATTTTAACTAATAACACCTCATCTACCACCGCGGTGCGGGGGGGGGGGAGAATACACGAGGTTTAAAGGACGCATGATTCCAGAATTAATAAATTTCATCTATATTGATGAGCCTTCTACGGCCTGCGGTCTTTCTTAAACATATAAATAAAATAAAAACATGAATAAAATAAAAACTATACATTTTTTTCACAAAAAAAGGAAGAAAAAAATAAGGAAGAAAAAAAGATAAGGAATTTTAAATTGCAAATGAGTCTGAACGCGCCAAATCTAAATCATTGTAGTTTTTTTATAGCTCTTTTCGTTGTTTTTTACTCAAATTTTCATAGTTTTTAAAATCCCGATAATTTTACCTCGGCAGAATTAATGCGTGAATTTCGAATTTTAGTAATGCTTTTAAAGCTCTTTATTTCAGTCCATTTCAAAGTTAATTCAAGTTATTTTCGATCGCGTTTTATCGGAAGTAAAATTTTCAAGAGCTACCCCACCCCCCTGAGTCGGATTTCCAAATGTTTCTTGTCCGATCTCTTAAATGCAATATTATAACGGCTCGAGACTTTCAAATCGCGCAAGTAATAATCTCTTTTGAAGTACGTTATTTATGTCAGTCTTATCGTAAAAACAGGCTATTTTTCCATTGCTTGTTTTCGGCAATACGCATTTTCTCATGGTTTTGAAAATACCATACTTTTAATATATATTAACACGACACTAAATCGCGAATATGCACTGGATTTGTGCCAAATTCATCAAAAATCTAAGAGATTTTTTATTGTTCTTTCAACTGTTATTGCTAGGCTTCTCCACAGGGTTTCAAAAATCCTGTTATTTTTAATCCGGCAATAAAACGACTTGCAACTTTCGAGGCATTTTAATCATTAATTTTGATGTGTTTTACTACTGCCGATTTCATCGTCCATCCAGCATGTTATTTTACAATCTTTTTTTTTTCTTTTAAAATAGCCATTATTTCCCTTTTTTGATTTTTTCAATACAATAACATTATTACAAAACGCAAAATTCGACTGTAGGATTTAATGCGTTTTTAATTTTTTGAGCTTAATTTCTAATTTTTGGTAGTTTAAAAAAATAAGAAGAAAAAACTTTTATGATTTAATATTCATGAAATCTCTTATAATTCACTAATTAGCAATGTCCTAAGATTAAGAATATATAGAACTTAATCCTAAATTAATATTAAATCTTATTTTGAGCAATTATGCGGGTTTTTTTTTTTAAATTTTATTTTAAAATTTAAATTACCCCATACGATTTCTTTACTTAAAATATTTACTTTGCAGTTATGTTCTCAAAAAATATTTATCTCTTTATTTTTTACTTTCATTCAAGAACATTACAGTTAATTGATTTTAAATTATACTTTTATGTTACTTGATGTGATATAAAACCGTCACTTTTTCCCCATCTTTATATTTTTCGATAAATCTATCTATTTATTCATTTATTTTTGATAAAAAGGAAATATTTTTATTTATGAGAGTATTATTTTGGTTTTCTTCAGTTGTTAATGCTTATGAGAATTTAATTTTATGCAAATATATTACAAAGCTAACTGATAAAAAAGAAAGAATTAGTTGAATGAATTAAGATAATAAAAAAGAATTATAATTATTTAAAAGAATTTAATTTAATAGAAATTTATCACTTAGTGACTGATGAAAAGAGCTGTGTGTAAAACACTTATGTTTACATTAAAATTATATCTAATCTATTCAAATACTTGGAACGTAGCCCTTCATTCAGAATGGTAGTGCACTCTACTATAGATGAATTCAATGTTGTTACTCAGTAACAATGTACTTTTCTAAATTTCGCCTTTTCATCGCGATTATTAATTCTTTGCTAATTCATATAAAAATAATTTAAATTAAAATCTATAAATTTTTATAAATTAGAATAAAATGAATGATTATAAATTAAAAATAAAATGAATGACTATAAATTCCCGATTATCTCTTCACAGTGTTCTTGTCTCATATAATATATTTTTCAAAAAATTGTGTTTAGTCTAAGATTGAGTGCATTTATAATTTTTGCTGGGGGGGGGGGGCGCACCTAAGTCTAAAACATAATCAAATAATATTAATTATCAGTCTTTAAGCCAGGATGTAAACATTTCCATTACAAAAATACCTGTTAGAAAAGTATATCAATTTTGAATTTTTTCACATCAAAACTTTAAAATAATGAATGTAATTGAGAAGCAAGAAAATATGGACAATAGGAATTTTTTTTGATCAGTAAAACAAAACTTAATGGAAAAATTATTTTTGATATAAATGTGGCATGTGTACAGATGGATGGAAATGGAATTTCTGAAGTTGAAACAAATTGTAAAATTTGTATTGGAATTTTATTTTTTAAAGATTACGTTACATTTGAATTTTCTACTGTGTAAGAATTAATCACTTTTAATGAATAAAACGTGGAAAAAAATGCAAATAATTATTAAATACAATCTAGTTTAAAGAATAAATGTGTTAGTCGAACAACATTATTATCACAATAAAACTTAATATTGATATTTCAACTGTAACTGTTGTACCTATTTTCGAACTTATTAATTATTCTTACTGTTCATGTATTTCATTTCAAATTTCAAACTCAGCTGTTTACTTGAACAATAGGGCAAAAATCTTAAACAATTTTTATCACAAAACATATTTATAATGAAACTACATAAATTATTTATGCTACGTCCTGTGATTGCTTTTTTTAGGTGCACCTAAATACTTTTCATTTTTGAATGCTTATAAGTTTAATTTTTTTAACTCTAATCTGAAATATTTAGGATCCTCTCAATCATCTTATCGTTCATAATTTATTGCTACCAGCTGTCGAGTAAACAGCCTATTTTGTAAGTTTTTCGTTCATGCGTATCCTTTCTCAAAAGGTTGGTGAAGGGAAGGGAAGCATCAGTTAAAAAAAAGTTTAGATAGAAAGATAGTGGTGGTGCCATCTACAGAGGCGTTATTGAAATATAAGAAATTTTTAAAATGATTTGTGTAAATTTGTAATTAAATACATTGAGTTTGGGAAAAGAATACAAAAATTATGTGCTAATTAATTCGAATTATGTTAGTCAATTTAATGCAAAAATTACCTTATTTTGTCGATGATTTTAATCAAGTCTATTCTATTTCGCATTGAAGTTAAAAATATTGGCCCAAACTTTTTAAATTCATTACTTTGTCATGAACTCATACTCCCCTCAAATATGACGGAAAATTTACCTACACTCAATAAATAAGTGCCTCAAATTTTACATTATTGCTTAGTCTAATTAAGGAAACATGCTTTATATTAGTCACACCAATTGTATCACGAGTATGCTTGGGTCACATTTTGTTATGATTATGAAATATTTCTTTTGTATTTTTTATTAAATAATCATGTGAAGACTCTTGAGTCAATGAAAAACGAGTGAACAAAAGAGATCTTATTATGAGCAGTAAATATATTTTATTCAATACATGAAATGCTGCCTTTCCTTTACATTGAATGATCGTTAAATACTAAGGATTGTATAAATATATTTGCACTTACAAACTATAAATAATTTATTCGGATTTCTGTTCGCAATTTTTGCATTTTAACGTCTTAATCACCAGTCATTACATTGTACATTTAACATCAAATAAAGAAAATAGGAAAGAAACTGAACATAGATTCTTGCAAAGCTTTTTATTTATTCAACGTTCATTAATTAATTAAAAAAGATGATCATTCAACAATTAAGGAAATACATATTTCTAATGAAAAGGCAGAAAATCAATACTTCGAATAAAATATAATAACATACCCTTTTAATAATCTTTTATTATTTCTTGATAAGCTTTGATTTGAAATGAGCTTTGATTCTGGAAATGAGCGCGCCATTTTCTGTTCTGTAGACGTCTGTAAGAAGGACAGGGAGGAGGCGTTACTCATTATGATTAGTATACTGCGCATGCTTGAAAACATGCCTGGAAGGGTCATCCTGTTTCCTGAGGATTCACAGGCATCCTCACGCTATACACTACCTACAGTTAATGTAGCTGAGGTTCATTGTAGTCAATATCCCATCAACAATTCAGCAGGGCTGTAACTAAATGTATTTTTATATATAGATTACACAGTCCCACAGTGGACTGATCGTTAAGACACGGTACCCAGCAGATCACCGAAGTCAAGTATCACTGGCTACGGCCAGTGTGCGGGTGGGTGACTACTTGGATCAGTCTGCATAGGGACCGAGGGTAAACGGTATTGGTCCTCGTTAAACTGTGCTACCGTAAAGTGCTCTACTTCGCTCGCAGGTCGTCGGGCTACCAAAGCGGGGGTGCCATCCCCTCCGCAGAGGATGAAAATTGAAATAGCATGTCTTCGAATCATCCACCGGGATGTTTCCCAGACCGTCGCCAGTAGCTCACTGTGCAGCTCTAGTGCGACGTAAATTAACAACAACAATATAGATTACACAGGCCTGCAATGAAAAAAATGCAAGGGAACTGATAGCTGAATTTTATGTTTCTTTTGGTGCTAAAATTAAAAAAAATAATGAAATTTTTTTATCACGTCACGTTTTCTTGAAAAATTCAATTCTATTGGAGTTTTTATGAACATTTATCATAATTTGTTTTTCATTTCGGAATTTCTTGCTTGAACAGCATTCTACTTAGGTTAAATCTACAAAAGTACCCCTCCATGACATCTTCCTGTAACCATCCCTCTCCCTGTCACAATCTCTCTCTACCAAATTCGCGAAAATTCTTATCTTGGTTCACTCTTTGGAACACTAGCAAGCGCAATCGGGAATCATTTTTTCGGAAGCATTTATAACGTCTGCTTTTCTCTGTGCGTTTGGTGAAACATGACTTCGAGTACGAGTGTGAAAATTCCCCAGATGACTTTTGTTACATATGCGGTGAATATAGTGTTGTTAAAAATCGCACAAGGAACATTACAGACTATGTAAGATAACTTTATTTTGCTTATTTTAGCATAGAACTCGGAGACCAGAACAAATAGTGGGTTCCTTATAAAGTTTCTATACACTATTTTAATGATCTACGCTTATGGCTCCGAGGAAAGAAGATTGCTTTACGATTTGGAATTTCTGTGACATGGAGGGTGCCTAAAAACCACTTTGATGATTGTTATTTTTGTTTCTGCCATGTTCGTGGATATAACCGGAAAATTCAAAGGCTAATATCTTATCCTGACAACATTCCATCGGCCATACCTCACGGTTCCTCATGGACCTGATGTGCCTTTGCATCCAACTGAATTGCCAGTCATCAGAGTCTTCAGGCTTGGAACATCCAGAAGTTCAAGGTTACCGATACCGTATCTAAGCCATCTGTAGCTGGTTCACCTCAGTCGGCTAAACCATTCGGAGCGGATAGGCAGCAAAGACTGGTGCGGTGCGTGAAGGGCAGGCAGGGTTTTCCTGAGTGGGCGTGGGTCAAGAGTGCGATCCAGACATAAGAGACGGGAAATAATAATTGAGCGTCGATGTGGTTGTTGCCGCCCGAGAGCTCAAGATGCTTGTACGAGAGAGAGAGAGACCTCCCGTCGCGTGTGTCAGTGAGTATGAGTACACCCTGAACGCAGGTGCAAAAGGTGGTCAGCACACGTGGACAGCAGGCTAGGGGTCAGAGTGCAGCTATCGTCCTGGTTCCTCTGCCTACCAGGGGATCGATGACTCCGACGCAGAGGCCAGTGAGCGCCTTTTAAACGCAGGTGAAAATGGGTCCCAAGGCTGCATTGGAACATCCTTCCCAGCTTGCAGGAGTGTGATACTAACTCGGTCTGAAGCGCACCTTCGGAGGGGCGTTGATCAACGTCCCGGTGTCAAGAGCGTCCCTAGGCTTCTGGGTGTCCCCAGGCGTCATTGGGGCGGTCAGGCGTCGGCGCAGTTCCAAAAGAGAAGGTCCTCCTTTCGCGTATGCCTTAAACGAATGGCGAGCGTCAGCAGAGGTAGTACCCGACCGAGCAGCTCGGCGAGCAGCCCAACCTGGAGAGCTCTCCGACCCGTATGGTGCGGCGGGACCGGCAAGTATGCTCGTAAAAGCCGGCATTGATTCGACCTAGAACGCGTCGGAGGTTGCGTGTGGAGCAACGTGTGTAGATTCGAAGCGGGTGCTAGGCATCCCTACAAATGAGCAGGGATTCTTGTTTGACGGCGTTAGGCTTCTCAGTCATGCGGTCGGTCCCTCTCGGATTTTGTACTGTACAGAGGTTCTCCTTTCTCATGTGCTTCTTTTTAGGGATCTGTGGGTTTTGAATTCATCTTCATGGACGATAACGCATTACCTGATCTGCAGTGATTGTCACTGAACTGTTGGAGAGTGAAGATATTGCAAGCATGGAATGGCTGGAGAGGTCCTCAGATTTTAATCCGATAGAACACGCGTTGGACACTATATGGAGGCATTTCTCAGCACGTCTGCAGCCACTAGCAGCAATTCCACAGTTGTGATTAGCAACACCAAGAATGGGCAAGAATTCCTCAAGAGCTTCTTAACAACCTGATCTTCAGCACAGGCAGGCGTTGTCAATCCTGCATAGCAATCAGAGATGATCATATCCCATAATAAAGACTGGAATTTCCTAGCCAATTCCGTCATGTTTTGGTTCCTTATTGTTCCTGTGGATTACATTTTTTACAAGTTGTTTTCTTTCATTTTGAGGATCTTATGGTATAATTTTTACCGATTTTCAACACTGCTGTTCAAATTTACAATCGAAAAACTACTTCGTCCTGAATTTTTGAACCAAAGTGTATTAAATGATTTCTTTCAAATGTTAATTAGCAATTACCATTTATCTTTATTAGTTATTAAAATTATATTTAATGCTTAATTGGTCAGATAATACAGCAGAAACAGTATCACGAGCTCTCCTCAACCATTGGTTCTCCAGATTTGGTGTAGCTTCCATCATTACAGCAGATCAAGGCCGTCAATACAAGAGCAACCTGTTTCATCAACTGTCTCGAATGATTGGAACAACTAGTGTGCGCACCACACCATTCAATTCTTTCAGTAACGGACTTGATTTTTTACAAAAACTGAGAACGTACAAGTCAGACTTGCGACTGATTTCAACTTCTTCTAAATCTAATTTTATCGATCGATTATTATCTAAATATTAAATGATTTCCTTTAAATGTTAATTAGTGTTATTCCTCAGTGGTCTGATCGTAAGGATACGGTTCTCAGAACACCGAAGTCAAGTATCACTGGCTGTGGTCAGTGAGCGGGTGGGTGAGCGCTTGGATCAGTCTACGACTTGACAGAAGGTGCGTGGTATTGGTCATCTTTAAACTGTTTTATCGTTAAGTGCTCGACTTCGCGCAGGTCATCGGGCTACCAAAGAGCAGGGGAGCCATCCCCTCTGCAGAGGATCAAAATTGCGGTAGCATGTCTTCGGATCATCCTCAGGGATGTTTCTCAGACCATCGCCAATAGCGCATTGTGCAGCTCTAGTATGACGTACAGTCACTCGAAAAAATAGCTGAGCACCGTGACCCTTGCAAAATAAAATTGGAAACGCAAAACGACACAATAAATAGTCTCAAGCCTCGATTCTCACTGCTCTTTTGTCGTGACACCATGATTGGAAACGTTCTCACTGCCCTCTCGTGAAGCAGTCCATTGTGTATGTGAAATGGGTGACCCCCCCAGAAAGCCCTGTCCAATGCATTTTCAAGGGGTCTGCACCCAAACGCCCAATGTTGGCGTTGTGTGTATTTTAAAAAAATGGGACGAGTCCCCAATGAGGGGGACTCGTCCCATTTTTTTAAAAAAAAATGGCTTTTGACACAGAGTTAGATTTCGTGTCGGCAAAGGGGACATGTCCTGTGTGGACGCGTGCGCAACCAATTGTCCAGACACTGTGCGTGAAACACGTGCTGGCAACGAGTTGGATGAGGCATTTCCAACATTTCCTCCAAACAAATCGGACAAGGCTCGGGTGGGGCGTAATACCAGCTTTCAAAAGGTAACGAGAACAGACAATTTCGAATTTCGCTGGCTAAGCGAATCCGCAAATCGTCTGTCAAGTTGTAGCCTTTCCTAAACCAGTCACCCACAATATTCGACAACCATCTCATGCCGAAGCTATCAAAGCTCCGGTAAGCTGGGCTCACCTGACTGACATTATTCTCGAAACGCAACTCTAGATCGAGAAATTGCTTAAAAGCACCCCTCACCTGCCTCACATCGGAATAGCCTTCCGGGTCGAGGAATCGAAGCACTGGATGCGCCTCGTCCCCCAATTCCACGACCTCTGGCTCTCCCATCAACAACACCTCCCGAGGAAAAGCATAGCATGGAAACACCTCATCGGGGGATTTGAGAACGAGATTTCTTACAATAAAAAGATTTGCCATTTTGAATCGACTCTATGTCAAAAAATATAACGGCTCCTCGGCGTGCAAGCCCTTTTTATAGACACACAGAGGGCGCTCCAGTCGTCCTGAAATGTTTTAGAAAATGGCCACGTGACCTGAAAAGAATCACACGATGCATTTCCAGAAATCGAGCGACAAAACACTTTCACCGGATGTATTTCCAGGAAGTCGAGTGACACATCACATCCGCCAGATGCACTTTTAGGATATCACCGGATGTATTTCCAAGAAGTCGAGCGACAAAACACTTTCGCCAGATGCACTTTTAGAATATCACCGGATGTAATTCCAAGAAGTCGAGCGACAAAACACTTTCAACAGATGCACTTTTAGGATATCACGTGACAGGACATGGGTTCGAAACCACATGGATCCAGAGGATGGGGCACCAACCCATTTGACATCTTTGAGAGGGTTGCGTCACGTGGATCCTTTGAAGGGGTGAACAGCTTTCTTGGACCTGGCTCAGTTAGTGTGAGAGCAACTCTGTGGCTCTGGGATCTGGGGGGTTGTGAAATGAATTGTGATTGAAAGGTCAATGACCCAAGGTCATTAGAATGTTTGGACAGCTTTCCTGGACCTGGCTCACCAAGTGTGAGACTCGAGACTCGAGGCTCGGGGCTCAACTGAAAAAAAATTTTTAAACCGGAAGTGGGCGTGGCCAAATGACAACTCAAAACTTGCATTTTGAAAATTTCAAATTTTGTCTCGACCCAAATTTTGCTGGACCCAAATCTGTGGCCGAGTGAAAAAAAATTTTATAAACCGGAAGTGATGGAAAGGTAACAACTGCTTAACATTTGGATTTCGAAAATTTCAAATTCAGTCTCGAGAAAATTTTTGCCTCGGCCCAAGTCGTCAGGCGATTGAAAAAAAAAAAAAAAAAAAAAAAAAAAAAAAAAAAAAATTAACCGGAAGTGGGCGTGGCCAACAACTCAAAACTTGCATTTCGAAAATTTGAAATTTGTCTCGATCCAAATTTTGCTAGACCCCAGTCTGTGGCCTCGAGAAAATTTTTGCTCAACCCAAAATCTCCGGACGAGTGAAAAAAAAATTTTTCAATTTTGTAGTTAAAAAAAATATTCTAATTTTTAATTGAATAAAAAAATTCTTATTTGTAATTAAAAAATGCTCAAATATGTCTTCAACCCTAGTTAACAGTTTGCACATTCAAAAAAAACATCGTTTTTTCATAATACACACCTTCACCAACCCACAAAGCGTCGTTTTAAACGATGAAATATAATAGATGGAAAAAATCCAACCCTGCTCCAGGTTGTCAGATCCAAGTGCCATGCATTCAGTCTCGAGAAAATTTTTGCTCAACCCAAAATCTCCGGACGAGTGAAAAAATTTTTTTTTATAAACTGGAAGTGGTATGTGACGTAACGACAACGCTTGCCCATGACAACTCAAAACTTGCATTTCGAAAATTTCAAATTTCGGCTCGACCCAAATTTGCCTCAGCCCAAATCTCCAGGCGATTGAAAAAAATTTTTTTGCCTCGGCCCAAGTCGTCAGACGATTGAAAAAAAAAAAAAAAAAAAAAAAAAAAAAAAAAAAAAAATCTATTTATAGACTGGATCTATTTATAGAACGGAATCTATTTATAGAACTGGCTCAATTAGTCTTACCCGTTTTTAGACCAAGAATTTAGACCTTTTCATAAAGGGCGTTTTTTACAAGTACAAGACCACGCCCACACCACGCCCACTTCCTGTCAATCAAAAAAAAAAAAAAAAAAAAAAAAAAAAAATTTTTTTTTTTTTTTTTTTTTTTTTTTTTTTTTTTTTTTTTTACTGAGATTGAACGACGACCGTGGTCGCATGAATGTCACTGACAAAATGGTTGACGGTGGTGGATCTCTGCTCCAACTCTGCAATTTTGCGCTTCAACGTTTCATTTTCTCGCTCCAGTGCGTCGATGATGGCATAGAGCTTATTCATCTCCACGGCTTGTTTCTGTTGCGCACGCTCAAAAATATGCATTTGAAAGACTTGTTCTTTATTGAGCGTGTAGTAGACGTCCTTCATGCGTTGACGCCATGAATTACCCAATTCAATCTGATGTGTCATGGCCTCGACGCGATTCTCGAAGCTTGCCTCCGTGGATCGGACGCGCATAATGTCACTCTCTGTCCAGTACAGTAGGTGTTCTCCATCGGGATGTGGCTCGTAATCCCATCGCAATGGAGCGGGACACTCTCGCAGCTCCGGCAAGACGTCGAGCACGCGAACCCGATATTTTTTCTCGCCAGACGACCAGTAGGTTTCCGTTTTCCAATCGATGACGACTTGATGACGAAGCTTTTGCTGGATGTATTCCATGGAGCCCTTTGGCCACAACAAGACCATGGAAGTGACGGCATGCTTGTGCAGCGGGCGATTGATGTAAAAGTGTCCTTTTGGCGTCCCACCGCCACCCTTCTTCTGAGATCCAGAACATTGAGGTTTTTCGCTCGATACGTAGTAAATAGCATTGGCCAAATGCATGGGCGACTGGATTTCTTTCTGATTTTTGCAATAGCGCTCGGATTCACGCGTCACGCTGATGCGTCTCCAAGCATTAAAGAAGGCGGCTCGATCTCGCACGGCCACAATCATGTGGCGATGAAGTTTATGACACGCCATGGCCTGAGGCAGGTCGGTCGAGCAACCGTCGCACAAACACCAAAAGGTCGAGACGACCATAGCACCGGCCTCCAAGAGTGGAGACATTTGGGTCTTGAAACTAGAAAAGGCATACGATCGAATAAACACGTGATAGAGCGTCCAAGCGTCGGAAAAATACATTCGAAACAGGGCCAAGGGCTCGCGACCCAAATTGCTCTCTTCATCAAACGCGGCATACGATCCCGTGTCGGTCAACTCTGGAAAGTTGCCCGGGTAGTCGTCATAAAATCCAGCTTGTTGCGCATCCTCCTCCATGACTCGGTGGTGGAGTCGACGATAAAGCAATGAGAGATCAAATGGAACGCAGTCACATAAACTGGGAGCGGGCACTGGAGTGTCGTCAGTAGGGAGGGAGCAAACTTTTTTGTTGATTCGATTCTTTTTTTTGAGAAGGATAAAGCACTTTTCGACGTGGCTGTTGTTTGCTTCGAGACTTTCACAAAATGTGTGTTTACCACAAAAAATGCATTTGATTTTTTCATTGAGACCATGTTTGGATATTGAATGAGTCTTTATATAATCTTCCAACGTCACTTTATCAGAGCAAATGGGACATTCGATAGCTCTATGCTTCCAGTACTTGTAAGAAGAACAAAATCTCTTTTTAAAAGCAATCAAGCTCATTCTCGAGGCTTGAGAATCAATTTCAAACTGAATTTAGCAAAGCTCCACGCTCACTTATATACATCATTTACAAAAAAAAAAAAAAAAAAAAAAAAAAAAAAAAAAATTTTTTTTTTTTTTTTTTTTTTTTTTTTTTTTTTTGATTGACAGGAAGTGGGCGTGGTGTGGGCGTGGTCTTGTACTTGTAAAAAACGCCCTTTATGAAAAGGTCTAAATTCTTGGTCTAAAAACGGGTAAGACTAATTGAGCCAGTTCTATAAATAGATTCCGTTCTATAAATAGATCCAGTCTATAAATAGATTTTTTTTTTTTTTTTTTTTTTTTTTTTTTTTTCAATCGTCTGACGACTTGGGCCGAGGCAAAAAAATTTTTTTCAATCGCCTGGAGATTTGGGCTGAGGCAAATTTGGGTCGAGCCGAAATTTGAAATTTTCGAAATGCAAGTTTTGAGTTGTCATGGGCAAGCGTTGTCGTTACGTCACATACCACTTCCAGTTTATAAAAAAAATTTTTTTCACTCGTCCGGAGATTTTGGGTTGAGCAAAAATTTTCTCGAGACTGAATGCATGGCACTTGGATCTGACAACCTGGAGCAGGGTTGGATTTTTTCCATCTATTATATTTCATCGTTTAAAACGACGCTTTGTGGGTTGGTGAAGGTGTGTATTATGAAAAAACGATGTTTTTTTTGAATGTGCAAACTGTTAACTAGGGTTGAAGACATATTTGAGCATTTTTTAATTACAAATAAGAATTTTTTTATTCAATTAAAAATTAGAATATTTTTTTTAACTACAAAATTGAAAAATTTTTTTTTCACTCGTCCGGAGATTTTGGGTTGAGCAAAAATTTTCTCGAGGCCACAGACTGGGGTCTAGCAAAATTTGGATCGAGACAAATTTCAAATTTTCGAAATGCAAGTTTTGAGTTGTTGGCCACGCCCACTTCCGGTTAATTTTTTTTTTTTTTTTTTTTTTTTTTTCAATCGCCTGACGACTTGGGCCGAGGCAAAAATTTTCTCGAGACTGAATTTGAAATTTTCGAAATCCAAATGTTAAGCAGTTGTTACCTTTCCATCACTTCCGGTTTATAAAATTTTTTTTCACTCGGCCACAGATTTGGGTCCAGCAAAATTTGGGTCGAGACAAAATTTGAAATTTTCAAAATGCAAGTTTTGAGTTGTCATTTGGCCACGCCCACTTCCGGTTTAAAAATTTTTTTTCAGTTGAGCCCCGAGCCTCGAGTCTCGAGTCTCACACTTGGTGAGCCAGGTCCAGGAAAGCTGTCCAAACATTCTAATGACCTTGGGTCATTGACCTTTCAATCACAATTCATTTCACAACCCCCCAGATCCCAGAGCCACAGAGTTGCTCTCACACTAACTGAGCCAGGTCCAAGAAAGCTGTTCACCCCTTCAAAGGATCCACGTGACGCAACCCTCTCAAAGATGTCAAATGGGTTGGTGCCCCATCCTCTGGATCCATGTGGTTTCGAACCCATGTCCTGTCACGTGATATCCTAAAAGTGCATCTGTTGAAAGTGTTTTGTCGCTCGACTTCTTGGAATTACATCCGGTGATATTCTAAAAGTGCATCTGGCGAAAGTGTTTTGTCGCTCGACTTCTTGGAAATACATCCGGTGATATCCTAAAAGTGCATCTGGCGGATGTGATGTGTCACTCGACTTCCTGGAAATACATCCGGTGAAAGTGTTTTGTCGCTCGATTTCTGGAAATGCATCGTGTGATTCTTTTCAGGTCACGTGGCCATTTTCTAAAACATTTCAGGACGACTGGAGCGCCCTCTGTGTGTCTATAAAAAGGGCTTGCACGCCGAGGAGCCGTTATATTTTTTGACATAGAGTCGATTCAAAATGGCAAATCTTTTTATTGTAAGAAATCTCGTTCTCAAATCCCCCGATGAGGTGTTTCCATGCTATGCTTTTCCTCGGGAGGTGTTGTTGATGGGAGAGCCAGAGGTCGTGGAATTGGGGGACGAGGCGCATCCAGTGCTTCGATTCCTCGACCCGGAAGGCTATTCCGATGTGAGGCAGGTGAGGGGTGCTTTTAAGCAATTTCTCGATCTAGAGTTGCGTTTCGAGAATAATGTCAGTCAGGTGAGCCCAGCTTACCGGAGCTTTGATAGCTTCGGCATGAGATGGTTGTCGAATATTGTGGGTGACTGGTTTAGGAAAGGCTACAACTTGACAGACGATTTGCGGATTCGCTTAGCCAGCGAAATTCGAAATTGTCTGTTCTCGTTACCTTTTGAAAGCTGGTATTACGCCCCACCCGAGCCTTGTCCGATTTGTTTGGAGGAAATGTTGGAAATGCCTCATCCAACTCGTTGCCAGCACGTGTTTCACGCACAGTGTCTGGACAATTGGTTGCGCACGCGTCCACACAGGACATGTCCCCTTTGCCGACACGAAATCTAACTCTGTGTCAAAAGCCATTTTTTTTTAAAAAAATGGGACGAGTCCCCCTCATTGGGGACTCGTCCCATTTTTTCTCGTCCCATTTCATCTAGCGTTTAAAGGTTGTGATGCGACTGCTAAACTCCTACAAGAGCTGGACATACCTGCCGTCAATCTGGGGACCTGGGGTTGCCCACGATTCGACCTCCTCCCATTCGATGCTGAAAAGTCGTGTGGATTTCATTCGAGATCCATGAGAAACAATTGTGGCAACGTCAAACTGTGTGCTCTCAGAAATTGGTTGGCCCACGACTGTGACGTGATGTAAAGCGTTTTTTTGAACACGCACGGTTTTTCCATCTCTTTTTCCAAAAAAAGGGATGGGTAAAAAAATGGGGAAACGCTCTCGATCTAGAGACTGTTTCCCCATTTTTTTACAACACGGGTCGTGCCAAGCTTGAACAAATGATCCCACAATTGTCTACGCGATCCATCTGCTGCTTGCGCTCTGATGGATTTACAATCACCAATGGTTATGTTTGCAAGTCTGGCGATGGATCCATTGCGAACCAAGTGCTCTTTGATAAACTGTCAAACATGAATGCAACGACCCTCGTCTTACCAGACGACACGACACAGAAATTATGGAGCGACATCCTGAGCACGTGGCCGAAATATCATCCAGCCCACGATATAAAGACTGTTACTCTGGATACTTTGCCTGAATATGTACTTTAAACCAATATATCATTGATGCTGTAAATCATTTTGAATAGATTAATAAAAAAAGTTTTATTGAACAATGTCTCATCCTTTCGAATAATGTTAAAAAAAAAAAAAAAAAAAAAAAAAAAAAAGTTTTTTTTTTTTTTTTTTTTTTTTTTTTTTTTTTCCGGAATAATGTATGAAAGAGCCAGTATCGAGGCTTTACGATCTTAACTCATCTCGATTTCTTGGAGCAAACATTTCTTTTTTCTGCATTGTCTTTAAGAATGGAGATGAGGATGAATGCGGATGAGGATGAATGTCCAATCTGTTGTACTTCTTTTAAATTGCTAAAACCAATTTATGAAACTCCCTGCAAGCACTTGTTCCACAGGCCATGTCTCGATCTATGGTTGAAGGTCAATCCAATCATGTTCCTTTTTTTCACCATGCTTCAACAGGAAGCTTTCAAATGCTTCATGGAGAGGAAGATTGTCGCAAACCATGTGAAATCTTCCATATTCTGTGTTACAATATACGTTTCCATACGTCCCGATCTTGACGTTGTAATTCAAGTAGGGTAGTCCCCAATATGCACCTAGCAATGTAATTTTCATGTTTTAAAAAAGCGCCTTTATTATGTAACGTTTTTTCATGGGACAAGCCAAATGGCGATGTTTAGACAAACGGTTTAAATTGACGGCGCTTATATATTTTTTTCTGCTCGAGTATTTTTTCGACTTTTGTCCATATGGTAATTCCATATTCGAAGACCGTCAACTTGAAACTGGGTATAGCAGAAAACTGCAAAAATATATAAGCACTTCTCAGAACGAAAAAGTACTTGAGCATGCAAATGTTTGATTTTTCAAAGGAAAATTTGGAAATTTGGAAAATGGGGAAAACGCAAAACATTTCCATTTTCGAGTCTGTAAATGTTATGTTTTGCTATTGAAAGATGAAAAAACTGATTAGAAAAACTATACAACTTATACAAAATTAATGTAAAAATCACATTTAAAAGCTATTAAAATAGGATTTTGAGTTTAAAAGTTTGATTATAAATTTTAACTTTTAAACGATTCATGGTACCAAAAGGATTGGTACCTTGAATCGTTTAAAAGTCGCAGCTAGAAGGGGGGTACTTTTAAACTCAAAATTCGAAATCGGCATGTTTTTACAGTCTCAATTACATAATTTTTCTACCATTTTTCAATAATACATATTTAAAACAACAATTTTCAAGAAAATAAAATTGTAAAACATTAAAAAAGAATTCAAAAAAATTGTCAAATATTAAAAAAAGAATTCTTAAAAAAATAAATAATTCAGTCTTTTGAATAATAGGGTTAATATTCCACAGTATTAAATAATGCTAAAGTTTTAATTATAGCATAAGTTTTTCCAATAATAAAAAAAAAAAAAAAAAAAAAAAAAAAAAAAGTTAGATTTCGTGTCGGCAAAGGGGACATGTCCTGTGTGGACGCGTGCGCAACCAATTGTCCAGACACTGTGCGTGAAACACGTGCTGGCAACGAGTTGGATGAGGCATTTCCAACATTTCCTCCAAACAAATCGGGCAAGGCTCGGGTGGGGCGTAATACCAGCTTTCAAAAGGTAACGAGAACAGACAATTTCGAATTTCGCTGGCTAAGCGAATCCGCAAATCGTCTGTCAAGTTATAGCCTTTCCTAAACCAGTCACACACAATATTCGACAACCATCTCATGCCGAAGCTATCAAAGCTCCGGTAAGCTGGGCTCACGTGACTGACATTATTCTCGAAACGCAACTCTCGATCGAGAAATTGCTTAAAAGCACCCCTCACCTGCCTCACATCGGAATAGCCTTCCGGGTCGAGGAATCGAAGCACTGGATGCGCCTCGTCCCCCAATTCCACGACCTCTGGCTCTCCCATCAACAACACCTCCCGAGGAAAAGCATAGCATGGAAACACCTCATCGGGGGATTTGAGAACGAGATTTCTTACAATAAAAAGATTTGCCATTTTGAATCGACTCTATGTCAAAAAATATAACGGCTCCTCGGCGTGCGAGCCCTTTTTATAGACACACAGAGGGCGCTCCAGTCGTCCTGAAATGTTTTAGAAAATGCCACGTGACCTGAAAAGAATCACACGATGCATTTCCAGAAAGTCACGTGACAGGACATTCGATCCACCTCACAGGATGCGTTTCCAAGAAATCGAGCGACAAAACACATCCGCCAGATGCACTTTTAGAATGTCACAGGATGCGTTTCCAAGAAATCGAGCGACAAAACACATCCGCCAGATGCACTTTTAGAATATCACCGGATGTAATTCCAAGAAGTCGAGCGACAAAACACTTTCGCCAGATGCACTTTTAGAATATCACCGGATGTAATTCCAAGAAGTCGAGCGACAAAACACTTTCACCAGATGCACTTTTAGGATATCACGTGACAGGTTCGAAACCACATGGATCCAGAGGATGTGGCACCAACCCACTTGACATCTTTGAGATTGTTGCGTCACGTGGATCCTTTGAAGGGGTGAACAGCTTTCCTGAACCTGGCTCAGACAGTGTGAGAGCGACTCTGTGGCTCTGGGATCTGGGGGGTTGTGAAATGAATTGTGATTGAAAGGTCAATGCCCCAAGGACATTGAGATGTTTGGACAGCTTTTGGCCGAGTGAAAAAAAATTTTATAAACCGGAAGTGATGGAAAGGTAACAACTGCTTAACATTTGGATTTCGAAAATTTCAAATTCAGTCTCGAGAAAATTTTTGCCTCGGCCCAAGTCGTCAGGAGATTGGAAAAAAAAAAAAAAAAAAAAAAAAAAAAAAAAAAAAAAAAAAAAAATAACCGGAAGTGGGCGTGGCCAACAACTCAAAACTTGCATTTCGAAAATTTGAAATTTGTCTCGACCCAAATTTTGCTGGACCCAAGTCTGTGGCCTCGAGAAAATTTTTGCTCAACCCAAAATCTCCGGACGAGTGAAAAAAATTTTTTTTCAATTTTGTAGTTAAAAAAAATATTCTAATTTTTAATTGAATAAAAAAATTCTTATTTGTAATTAAAAAATGCTCATACAGCAAACCTACCTAAATGCAAAGTGATTTGCAAAGTGAAAAATTGTCATTTTCTCATAATACACACCTTCAAAAACCCACAAAGCGTGGGAACCATCGTTTTAAACGATGAAATATAATAGATGGAAAAAATCCAACCCAAAAATCTGCTCCAGGATGTCAGATCCAAGTGCCATGGATTTCAGAACCCCCCCTCCATGGATGACCCTGCACCTGTCCAGCGTCTCAAAAAAAAAAAAAAAAAAAAAAAAAAAAAAAAAAAAAAAAAAAAAATTTTTTTTTTTTTTTTTTTTTTTTTTTTTTTTTTTTTGGTAGTACTAGGGTGATGGTGTTGAACCAGCAGCTACATTGACAGTGACGTGTACTGTTGACGCGACTTGTCTTCTCAAATTTGCCACTTCTTCAGCCTGAGTGGCAATTTTTCGCAAGAGTGTTTCAATTTCCGTCTCCAGCTCGTCAATCCGTCGTTTCAATACATTTTTTTCCGATACGTTTTCTGCATTGATTCGTTCCATCTCCACTCTTTGCTTCTCCCTCATGTATTCCACGACACTCATCTGACGGGCTTGTGGTTTACTCAACGTGTAATAAGCATTTGCCATGCGTTGGCGCAAGGAATTTCCCTTTTGAATCTGAAACATCATGGCTTGTGCGTGATTCGAAAATGTAGGTTCACCTCCCGTGGGCTGGACGCCCATTACGTCGTTCTCGAACAAATACGCTCCGTAATCTCCGTCTGGATGAGGCGCCCAATCCCATCGCAATTGAATGCAACAGTTTGGAAGCGTCATAATCTCAGACACTTTCACGCGATACGTTTTGTAATTTGAACCAAACTTTTCACACTTCCAATCCAGTACGAGTTTATCGCGAAGTTTTCCTTTTAGCCATGTCATCACGCCGTGGCGGAAGAGACTGGCCATGTTCATGACGGAATGCTCGTGTAACGGGCGATTGATGTAAAAATGTCCGCGTCGCCCCTCGCCCGGCTTCTTGGATCCGGAGCATTGGGATTTTTCGCTCGATACGTAATGAATGGCATTGGCCAAATGCATGGGCGAAACAATTTTTTTATGTCCTTTGCAATAGCGCTCGTTGGCACGAGATTGTTTAATCGACCTCCAAACCTTCAGGTAGGCAGCTCGATCTTGAACAGCCACAATCATGTGGCGATGCAGTTTATTAGGATTTATGGTATTTCGTATGTCAATCTTGCAACCATCGCACAAGCACCAAAAGGACGACACCACCAGTTGACCCTCGTCAAACACGGACATTTTTTGTTTGAAACTGGCAAAGGCGTAGGATCGAATAAACACGTGATAAAGTGTCCACGCTTTGGAAAAATACATTCGAAACAGGGCCGCGGCCTCGCGTCCCAAATTGCTTTCGTCGTTGAACGGGTAAAGGGAACCCGTGTTGGTCAATGCTCGAAAGTCGCCGGGGTAGTTGTCGTAAAATCCAACTTCTTGTAAATCTGTGTCGAGGACTCTATGTTTAAGTTTACGACGTAATAATGAAGGGTCAAAAGATTTACATTCACATAAATCGGGAGCGGCAGAATCGATTGCAGAGGCTGTGGAGATTTCGACAGAATCGATTGCAGAGGCAGCACTGGTTCCAGCAGTGGCGTTGTCAGTGTGGCTTAAACGTTTTTTTTGTCGTTTTTTATTCCTCTTTTTGAACGATTCAAAGCATTCTTTTCTGTGAAAGTCGTCTTGAGTCGAATTTGAAAATGTATATTTTCCGCAAAAAATGCATTCAGTTTCTTCATTTAAACCATGTTCGGAACGGCAATGAGTCTCCCGATACTCTTTAAATAACAACTTTTTAACCTTTTTTACGCAATGTGGACAGGTGATGATTTGCTTGTCCCAATATCGGTACCCCCAGTACAATTTCAATCTCAAATCTGAATTCAAACCTCATGTTGACGAGGTGTCCAAAATGTAACCAATACGAATCAGAATAGTCAAATGCTTCTCAGTGATGGAGCAATGTAATCGGCTGAAACGCTTTCACTCGAATGGAAAATTATCAAGACGCTCTCTTAGATATACCACAATTCCAAAAAAAAAAAAAAAAAAAAAAAAAAAAAAAAAAATTTTTTTTTTTTTTTTTTTTTTTTTTTTTTTTTTTTTTTTTGAGACGCTGGACAGGTGCAGGGTCATCCATGGAGGGGGGGTTCTGAAATCCATGGCACTTGGATCTGACATCCTGGAGCAGATTTTTGGGTTGGATTTTTTCCATCTATTATATTTCATCGTTTAAAACGATGGTTCCCACGCTTTGTGGGTTTTTGAAGGTGTGTATTATGAGAAAATGACAATTTTTCACTTTGCAAATCACTTTGCATTTAGGTAGGTTTGCTGTATGAGCATTTTTTAATTACAAATAAGAATTTTTTTATTCAATTAAAAATTAGAATATTTTTTTTAACTACAAAATTGAAAAAAAATTTTTTTCACTCGTCCGGAGATTTTGGGTTGAGCAAAAATTTTCTCGAGGCCACAGACTTGGGTCCAGCAAAATTTGGGTCGAGACAAATTTCAAATTTTCGAAATGCAAGTTTTGAGTTGTTGGCCACGCCCACTTCCGGTTTTTTTTTTTTTTTTTTTTTTTTTTTTTTTTTTTTTTTTTTTTTTTTTTTTTTTCAATCTCCTGACGACTTGGGCCGAGGCAAAAATTTTCTCGAGACTGAATTTGAAATTTTCGAAATCCAAATGTTAAGCAGTTGTTACCTTTCCATCACTTCCGGTTTATAAAATTTTTTTTCACTCGGCCAAAAGCTGTCCAAACATCTCAATGTCCTTGGGGCATTGACCTTTCAATCACAATTCATTTCACAACCCCCCAGATCCCAGAGCCACAGAGTCGCTCTCACACTGTCTGAGCCAGGTTCAGGAAAGCTGTTCACCCCTTCAAAGGATCCACGTGACGCAACAATCTCAAAGATGTCAAGTGGGTTGGTGCCACATCCTCTGGATCCATGTGGTTTCGAACCTGTCACGTGATATCCTAAAAGTGCATCTGGTGAAAGTGTTTTGTCGCTCGACTTCTTGGAATTACATCCGGTGATATTCTAAAAGTGCATCTGGCGAAAGTGTTTTGTCGCTCGACTTCTTGGAATTACATCCGGTGATATTCTAAAAGTGCATCTGGCGGATGTGTTTTGTCGCTCGATTTCTTGGAAACGCATCCTGTGACATTCTAAAAGTGCATCTGGCGGATGTGTTTTGTCGCTCGATTTCTTGGAAACGCATCCTGTGAGGTGGATCGAATGTCCTGTCACGTGACTTTCTGGAAATGCATCGTGTGATTCTTTTCAGGTCACGTGGCATTTTCTAAAACATTTCAGGACGACTGGAGCGCCCTCTGTGTGTCTATAAAAAGGGCTTGCACGCCGAGGAGCCGTTATATTTTTTGACATAGAGTCGATTCAAAATGGCAAATCTTTTTATTGTAAGAAATCTCGTTCTCAAATCCCCCGATGAGGTGTTTCCATGCTATGCTTTTCCTCGGGAGGTGTTGTTGATGGGAGAGCCAGAGGTCGTGGAATTGGGGGACGAGGCGCATCCAGTGCTTCGATTCCTCGACCCGGAAGGCTATTCCGATGTGAGGCAGGTGAGGGGTGCTTTTAAGCAATTTCTCGATCTAGAGTTGCGTTTCGAGAATAATGTCAGTCAGGTGAGCCCAGCTTACCGGAGCTTTGATAGCTTCGGCATGAGATGGTTGTCGAATATTGTGTGTGACTGGTTTAGGAAAGGCTACAACTTGACAGACGATTTGCGGATTCGCTTAGCCAGCGAAATTCGAAATTGTCTGTTCTCGTTACCTTTTGAAAGCTGGTATTACGCCCCACCCGAGCCTTGTCCGATTTGTTTGGAGGAAATGTTGGAAATGCCTCATCCAACTCGTTGCCAGCACGTGTTTCACGCACAGTGTCTGGACAATTGGTTGCGCACGCGTCCACACAGGACATGTCCCCTTTGCCGACACGAAATCTAACTCTGTGTCAAAAGCCATTTTTTTTTAAAAAAAATGGGACGAGTCCCCCTCATTGGGGACTCGTCCCATTTTTTTAAAATACACACAACGCCAACATTGGGCGTTTGGGGGCAGACCCCTTGAAAATGCATTGGACAGGGCTTTCTGGGGACCATTTCACATACACAATGGACTGCTTCACGAGAGGGCAGTGAGAACGTTTCCAATCATGGTGTCACGACAAAAGAGCAGTGAGAATCGAGGCTTGAGACTATTTATTGTGTCGTTTTGCGTTTCCAATTTTATTTTGCAAGGGTCACGGTGCTCAGCTATTTTTTCGAGTGACTGCGTGTCGAGTAGGCGTAGAGCCGTGGAGAGCCGTCAAACCGAATCTGGGGGCTGGTTTGACGGCTCCCGCCATTGACGCCTTGATAAAGACCTTTTTTCAGTGGACCCCCTGTGACAGGAGGAGGCAGACACGTTTCCAATGCAACCTTTGGAAGTGGATTATCGTAGAGTGAATCCCTGGGGGGTTCCTCCAGGTTATTCTAGGCAGACTCATCGATTGTTTGATACCTCACTCGATATATTTCGTTGGAAAGTATTTGCGTAAAATCCAACTCTGCTCCATGGGGGGTCTCGTGGACCCAGGTGCTACCAAAATATTTTACTCGTCGAGACAAATTGTTTGATACCTCACATGATACCCTACATGATTTACTTTGCGAAAATGTTTTTCCAACTCTGCTCCATGGGGGGTCTCGTGAACCCGGGTGCTACCAAAATATTTTACTCGTCGAGACAAATTTTTTGATACCTCACATGATACCCTACATGATATACTTTACAAAAACGTTTTTCCAACTCTGCTCCATGGGGGGTCTGATGGACCCGGGTGCTACCAAAATATTTTACTCGTCGAGACAAATCTATAGATACCCCACACGATATGCTTTGCGAAAATTTTTTCCCAACTCTGCTCCAGGGGGGGTCTCATGGACCTCAAAATATTTCTTTCGTCGAGACGAATCTATTGATACCCCACATGATACCCTACATGATATACTTTGCGAAACTGTTTTTTCCAACTCTGCTCCATGGGGGGTCTGATGGACCCGGGTGCTACCAAAATATTTTACTCGTCGAGACGAATCTATTGATACCCCACATGATATGCTTTGCGAAAATTTTTTCCCAACTGTGCTCCAGGGGGGGTCTCATGGCCCTCAAAATATTTTTTTCGTCGAGACGAATCTATTGATACCCCACATGATATACTTTTCGAAAATTTTTTCCAACTCTTATCCATGGGGGGTCTGATGGACCCGGGTGCTACCAAAATTTTTTACTCGTCGAGACGAATCTATAGATACCCCACATGATATGCTTTGTGAAAATTTTTTCCCAACTCTGCTCCAGGGGGGGTCTCATGGCCCTCAAAATATTTTTCTCGTCGAGACGAATCTATTGATACCCTACATGATACCCTACATGATATACTTTGCGAAACTGTTTTTTCCAACTCTGCTCCATGGGGGGTCTGATGGACCCGGGTGCTACCAAAATATTTTTCTCGTCGAGACGAATCTATTGATACCCCACATGACATGCTTTGTGAAAATTTTTTCCCAAGTCTGCTCCATGGGGGGTCTCATGGACCTCAAAATATTTTTTTCGTCGAGACGAATCTATTGATATCCCACATGATATACTTTTCGAAAATTTTTTCCAACTCTTATCCATGGGGGGTCTGATGGACCCGGGTGCTACCAAAATATTTTTCTCGTCGAGACGAATCTATTGATACCTCACATGATATGCTTTGCTTGAATTTTTCAAATTGTACCATGGGGGGTCCATCCAACCCCGGGTGCTACCAAAATATTTTTCTCATCGAGACGAATCTATTGATACCCCACTCGATATACTTTGCTTGAATTTTTCAAATTGTACCATGGGGGGTCCATCCGACCCCGGGGGCCACCAAAATTTTCAGCTCATCGAGACAAATCTATTGATACCCCACACGATATACTTTGCTTGAATTTTAAATAATGTCCCATGGGGGTCCGATGGACCCGGGAGCATTCAAATTATAGATTGACTATCAATCTCTTATATAATCTAAAGTCGCTTCTGATTGGTTCAAACTTTTCAAAATTGGGTTTAAAAGGAGCTCCTTCAGCTTTGGAAATCAGTCGCAGCCGCGACTCCACCTTGAGAAGATATGCCTGAAAAATTTACAAGTCTGAACTAGATGAACGACTGGCCGACGATTGCCGTCTGCCTTGCCGAAGCTCTCTCTGATATTTGCCGGAACGATCTGCAGCCTTTGCCGTCGACCAGGAGCAATTGAAGACACGTCTTGACTCGAGGAAGAACTTTTGAATAATGATATTGATGACAAAATACTTCTTGAACTTTCAAATCCTGAATGAGGAGTGAAGAGACTGGGTACTCGCTGGCTAGTTAAAGCCCAATCTCAAAAAAAAAAAAAAAAAAAAAAAAAAAAAAAAAAAAAATTTTTTTTTTTTTTTTTTTTTTTTTTTTTTTTTTTTTTTTTGAGATTGGGCTTTAAAAGCGCTGGTGAGATCTGGGATCCTCACTGTATTGGCAAGCAGTCACCAGCCCTGGAGAGCCTCTACAGTCATTTCGTTACGATGGATGAATCTACAGCTGAATAGGATTGTGCGCAGGGACCGCTGCCGCTGCTACTCTCTATCTTATACCTTTTGCATGTGTGTGCTCCTTTTCAACATTATCTGCGACTAGCCTGGCCAACTGGAAGCGGATAATGTCTTTCTCTTTGCATGTCTCTTTGCTTGCTGCGCAAATTGAGTTTTCGGATGAAACAATCCTATTCAGCTGTGGACGTCTGTCGTAACGAGATTAGCTTTTTTTTCAGGTCCGGACCCGATGGAAGGTTCCAGCCATGAGATGACAGAAGAAGCGTTGCCTTAAAGAATTCGAGAGAAATTGGAGTAAATCGAGAGAAATAGCTGAATTAAAAAAATCGAGAGAAATAGCTGAATTAAAAAAAATCGAGAGAAATAGCTGAATTAAAAAAAATCGAGAGAAATAGCTGAATTAAAAACTCTAATGTTTCATTAGAGAGGGAGACTCTGCGGTCCAGCGGAGAGAGGGAGGATGGTGACATCACGACGATGTCATCGAGAAGAGCATGTTCCCGTAGGGGCTTCGGCCCAACGAGAAAACCCGTAGTCGCTACGGCGGCTATGATGCACATATTGCAGGTCGGAGTTGCATTAGCAATACCGAGGTAGCGTTTCCGTAGGGGTTTCGGCCCAACGAGAGAACCCGTAGTCGCTACGGCGGCTATGATGCACATATTGCAGGTCGGAGTTGCTTTGGCAATACCGAGGTAGCGTTTCCGTAGTGGCTTCGGCAGCTATGAGGAGAGCTTATTTTTTTCAGGTCCAGACCAGCAGGTAAGTATTTTTTTTTCAGGTGGAGACGACCCGATGGAATGTTCCAGCCATGAGATGACAGAAGAAGCGTTGCCTTAAAGAATTCGAGAGAAATTGGAGATAATCGAGAGAAATAGCTGAATTAAAAAAATCGAGAGAAATAGCTGAATTAAAAAAAATCGAGAGAAATAGCTGAATTAAAAACTCTAATGTTTCATTAGAGAGGGAGACTCTGCGGTCCAGCGGAGAGAGGGAGGATGGTGACATCACGACGATGTCATCGAGAAGAGCATGTTCCCGTAGGGGCTTCGGCCCAACGAGAAAACCCGTAGTCGCTACGGCGGCTATGATGCACATATTGCAGGTCGGAGTTGCTTTGGCAATACCGAGGTAGCGTTTCCGTAGGGGTTTTGCACCCCCCTATGAGATATTTTTTTGGAGCTTATGTGTTGATCATGACCCTATCCATGGATAGAATGTTTAAGATTTAGATTAGATTTAGATTTAGTTTTAGATTTAGATTTAGTTTTAGATTTAGTTTTAGATTTAGTTTTAGATTTAGATTTAGTTTTAGATTTAGTTTTAGTTTTAAGTTTTAGATTTAGTTTTAGATTTAGTTTTAGATTAGTTTTAAGTTGGATGATGGTACCTCATCCCCCTCACTAGTGTGGATCTAGTGAATTTTTTTTGCCGTTTGGATGACCTTGAAAATGGACTTTGAAAATTTTGCGTTGTTTAGAATTAGTTTTAGATTTACAATTAGTTTTAAGTTGGATGATGGTACCCCCCATCATCCCCTCACTAGTGTGGATCTAGTGAATTTTTTTTGCCACTTGGATGACCTTGAAAATAGACTTTGAAAAATCTAAACTCAACTTTAAAAAATTTTTTTAACTTCAAAAAAAAAAAAAAAAAAAAAAAAAAAAAAAATTTTTTTTTTTTTTTTTTTTTTTTTTTTTTTTGAAGCTGCTATTTAAAACCATGCGTAGAGTCTTGAGAATCTCAGTTCATCAGAATTTTTTGGAGCTGTCAAAACTTGCAAATTTCTTGGAGCTGTCACACCTTGCCAATTTCTTGGAACCAGCCTTGTGATTGGTTCAAATTTTTGAGCAGCGAGTATAAAAGGCGCTCACACACAGTTGAAAATCACTCGTTGCTGCTCCAGCATCCGGAGATAAAGTCTGAAAAAACTCTTAGCTTGACTTGATCACAACCCAAAGACCTGTGGAAATTGGACGACTGAATAGCATCATGGCCAGCAATCATCCATACATTTCAACTGATGAGGACAATAGTGAATTTACAGCCACAATGGCTCGAGTGCAAGCCAATGCTCGTGACCAAAATGACGAGGACACTGAAATTATTTCACTATTCTCGCCACCCATGACTCCTACTCCTGTGGATCCACCCGTTTCGACAAAGTCTACGGAGAGGATACACGATTCCAGTCAACATGGCACGTGGCGAAGAATGTCTGAGCGTCCAAGAAATTCAAACTCTGATGCCTCTGGCTGGAAGCGTCCCAGAGATTTCTATACGCCTCGTAATCGTCCGACAAAGTTCTCATGCACACCTCGTAGATTGGATTTTTCTAGACAGTCTGCCTTCCAACGCTATCCTTCGAGATGGAGGGAGACGCCTCGTGCTCAGCCACCACCCAAATACTACCGTTACCAACACAGAAATGCGTTTGCAGTCCTGTGCTTGCGCTCTGATGGATTTACAATCACCAATGGTTATGTGTGCAAGTCGGGCGACGGATCCATTCCGAAGCAGGAGCTCTTTGATAAACTGTCGAGCCTAAACGCAACGACCCTCGTCTTACCAGACGACACGACACGGAAATTATGGAGCGACATCCTGAGCAGGTGGCCGAAATATCATCCAGCCCACGATATAAAGATTGTGACTCTGGATACTTTGCCTGAGCCGCCCATCGGAATGTGCGAGTCTTGCGGTCGAGAAGAGTGTCACCGTTGGATTGCAGTAGTGGGTGGTATTTCACGCTACCTGAATATGTACTTTAAACCAATATATCATTGATGCTGTAAATCATTTTGAATAGATGAATAAAAAAAGTTGTATTGAACAATGTCTCATCCTTCTGTGTCGTCATCTTCTCAAACAACTGCTTACATGATCCAATTTTCAAAAACTATTATTTTCCACGGAGGGTCTCAACCACTCGCTCTGGATGACTCACGTTTGATTTGAAAGCTCACTGAAAGAATGGTCATGCCACACCCAAACTGTCTTAAAACTCGACGGGGTCTACACACTTTATGGAAGGACCGGATATCCTAATCACAGGATGTGATGCGTCATATCCCCTTTGAACAGTATATATAAGAAGCAGCTCTCCAGAGCCAAACCATATTCTTCTCGCTTCAACTCTAGCCATCATGACCCAGCAATCTCACATTTGTGGATTTGTTCATCTCCACGGCTACATGATCAACCAACAGTTTTACGTGCGAGAACTCTCTGCTCTCTCGGTGAGGAACGAGGAACCACCGATCCGTGTCGGCTTCTCCATCGACTCTGCACCGCAAAGCCACCTCGATCTGTTGTCGGCTGAATTTCTCTACGCCAACGTACATGGACTTTGCTTGATGAGTCGACCTCACGAATCTGTGCAGCCACAATCTAACGTCCGAACCATCCTGCAAAATATCTACCTACAACTCCTGAAAGCCTATCCAGGGGGCAACCGCCTAGCGTTTAAAGGTTGTGATGCGACTGCTAAACTCCTACAAGAGCTGGACATACCTGCCGTCAATCTGGGGACCTGGGGTTGCCCACGATTCGACCTCCTCCCATTCGATGCTGAAAAGTCGTGTGGATTTCATTCGAGATCCATGAGAAACAATTGTGGCAACGTCAAACTGTGTGCTCTCAGAAATTGGTTGGCCCACGACTGTGACGTGATGTAAAGCGTTTTTTTGAACACGCACGGTTTTTCCATCTCTTTTTCCAAAAAAAGGGATGGGTAAAAAAATGGGGAAACGCTCTCGATCTAGAGACTGTTTCCCCATTTTTTTACAACACGGGTCGTGCCAAGCTTGAACAAATGATCCCACAATTGTCTACGCGATCCATCTGCTGCTTGCGCTCTGATGGATTTACAATCACCAATGGTTATGTTTGCAAGTCTGGCGATGGATCCATTGCGAACCAAGTGCTCTTTGATAAACTGTCAAACATGAATGCAACGACCCTCGTCTTACCAGACGACACGACACAGAAATTATGGAGCGACATCCTGAGCACGTGGCCGAAATATCATCCAGCCCACGATATAAAGACTGTTACTCTGGATACTTTGCCTGAATATGTACTTTAAACCAATATATCATTGATGCTGTAAATCATTTTGAATAGATTAATAAAAAAAGTTTTATTGAACAATGTCTCATCCTTTCGAATAATGTTAAAAAAAAAAAAAAAAAAAAAAAAAAAAAGTTTTTTTTTTTTTTTTTTTTTTTTTTTTTTTTTTTTTTCCGGAATAATGTATGAAAGAGCCAGTATCGAGGCTTTACGATCTTAACTCATCTCGATTTCTTGGAGCAAACATTTCTTTTTTCTGCATTGTCTTTAAGAATGGAGATGAGGATGAATGCGGATGAGGATGAATGTCCAATCTGTTGTACTTCTTTTAAATTGCTAAAACCAATTTATGAAACTCCCTGCAAGCACTTGTTCCACAGGCCATGTCTCGATCTATGGTTGAAGGTCAATCCAATCATGTTCCTTTTTTTCACCATGCTTCAACAGGAAGCTTTCAAATGCTTCATGGAGAGGAAGATTGTCGCAAACCATGTGAAATCTTCCATATTCTGTGTTACAATATACGTTTCCATACGTCCCGATCTTGACGTTGTAATTCAAGTAGGGTAGTCCCCAATATGCACCTAGCAATGTAATTTTCATGTTTTAAAAAAGCGCCTTTATTATGTAACGTTTTTTCATGGGACAAGCCAAATGGCGATGTTTAGACAAACGGTTTAAATTGACGGCGCTTATATATTTTTTTCTGCTCGAGTATTTTTTCGACTTTTGTCCATATGGTAATTCCATATTCGAAGACCGTCAACTTGAAACTGGGTATAGCAGAAAACTGCAAAAATATATAAGCACTTCTCAGAACGAAAAAGTACTTGAGCATGCAAATGTTTGATTTTTCAAAGGAAAATTTGGAAATTTGGAAAATGGGGAAAACGCAAAACATTTCCATTTTCGAGTCTGTAAATGTTATGTTTTGCTATTGAAAGATGAAAAAACTGATTAGAAAAACTATACAACTTATACAAAATTAATGTAAAAATCACATTTAAAAGCTATTAAAATAGGATTTTGAGTTTAAAAGTTTGATTATAAATTTTAACTTTTAAACGATTCATGGTACCAAAAGGATTGGTACCTTGAATCGTTTAAAAGTCGCAGCTAGAAGGGGGGTACTTTTAAACTCAAAATTCGAAATCGGCATGTTTTTACAGTCTCAATTACATAATTTTTCTACCATTTTTCAATAATACATATTTAAAACAACAATTTTCAAGAAAATAAAATTGTAAAACATTAAAAAAGAATTCAAAAAAATTGTCAAATATTAAAAAAAGAATTCTTAAAAAAATAAATAATTCAGTCTTTTGAATAATAGGGTTAATATTCCACAGTATTAAATAATGCTAAAGTTTTAATTATAGCATAAGTTTTTCCAATAATAAAAAAAAAAAAAAAAAAAAAAGTTAGATTTCGTGTCGGCAAAGGGGACATGTCCTGTGTGGACGCGTGCGCAACCAATTGTCCAGACACTGTGCGTGAAACACGTGCTGGCAACGAGTTGGATGAGGCATTTCCAACATTTCCTCCAAACAAATCGGGCAAGGCTCGGGTGGGGCGTAATACCAGCTTTCAAAAGGTAACGAGAACAGACAATTTCGAATTTCGCTGGCTAAGCGAATCCGCAAATCGTCTGTCAAGTTATAGCCTTTCCTAAACCAGTCACACACAATATTCGACAACCATCTCATGCCGAAGCTATCAAAGCTCCGGTAAGCTGGGCTCACGTGACTGACATTATTCTCGAAACGCAACTCTCGATCGAGAAATTGCTTAAAAGCACCCCTCACCTGCCTCACATCGGAATAGCCTTCCGGGTCGAGGAATCGAAGCACTGGATGCGCCTCGTCCCCCAATTCCACGACCTCTGGCTCTCCCATCAACAACACCTCCCGAGGAAAAGCATAGCATGGAAACACCTCATCGGGGGATTTGAGAACGAGATTTCTTACAATAAAAAGATTTGCCATTTTGAATCGACTCTATGTCAAAAAATATAACGGCTCCTCGGCGTGCGAGCCCTTTTTATAGACACACAGAGGGCGCTCCAGTCGTCCTGAAATGTTTTAGAAAATGCCACGTGACCTGAAAAGAATCACACGATGCATTTCCAGAAAGTCACGTGACAGGACATTCGATCCACCTCACAGGATGCGTTTCCAAGAAATCGAGCGACAAAACACATCCGCCAGATGCACTTTTAGAATGTCACAGGATGCGTTTCCAAGAAATCGAGCGACAAAACACATCCGCCAGATGCACTTTTAGAATATCACCGGATGTAATTCCAAGAAGTCGAGCGACAAAACACTTTCGCCAGATGCACTTTTAGAATATCACCGGATGTAATTCCAAGAAGTCGAGCGACAAAACACTTTCACCAGATGCACTTTTAGGATATCACGTGACAGGTTCGAAACCACATGGATCCAGAGGATGTGGCACCAACCCACTTGACATCTTTGAGATTGTTGCGTCACGTGGATCCTTTGAAGGGGTGAACAGCTTTCCTGAACCTGGCTCAGACAGTGTGAGAGCGACTCTGTGGCTCTGGGATCTGGGGGGTTGTGAAATGAATTGTGATTGAAAGGTCAATGCCCCAAGGACATTGAGATGTTTGGACAGCTTTTGGCCGAGTGAAAAAAAATTTTATAAACCGGAAGTGATGGAAAGGTAACAACTGCTTAACATTTGGATTTCGAAAATTTCAAATTCAGTCTCGAGAAAATTTTTGCCTCGGCCCAAGTCGTCAGGAGATTGAAAAAAAAAAAAAAAAAAAAAAAAAAAAAAAAAAAAAAAAAATAACCGGAAGTGGGCGTGGCCAACAACTCAAAACTTGCATTTCGAAAATTTGAAATTTGTCTCGACCCAAATTTTGCTGGACCCAAGTCTGTGGCCTCGAGAAAATTTTTGCTCAACCCAAAATCTCCGGACGAGTGAAAAAAATTTTTTTTCAATTTTGTAGTTAAAAAAAATATTCTAATTTTTAATTGAATAAAAAAATTCTTATTTGTAATTAAAAAATGCTCATACAGCAAACCTACCTAAATGCAAAGTGATTTGCAAAGTGAAAAATTGTCATTTTCTCATAATACACACCTTCAAAAACCCACAAAGCGTGGGAACCATCGTTTTAAACGATGAAATATAATAGATGGAAAAAATCCAACCCAAAAATCTGCTCCAGGATGTCAGATCCAAGTGCCATGGATTTCAGAACCCCCCCTCCATGGATGACCCTGCACCTGTCCAGCGTCTCAAAAAAAAAAAAAAAAAAAAAAAAAAAAAAAAAAAAAATTTTTTTTTTTTTTTTTTTTTTTTTTTTTTTTTTTTTTGGAATTGTGGTATATCTAAGAGAGCGTCTTGATAATTTTCCATTCGAGTGAAAGCGTTTCAGCCGATTACATTGCTCCATCACTGAGAAGCATTTGACTATTCTGATTCGTATTGGTTACATTTTGGACACCTCGTCAACATGAGTTTGAATTCAGATTTGAGATTGAAATTGTACTGGGGGTACCGATATTGGGACAAGCAAATCATCACCTGTCCACATTGCGTAAAAAAGGTTAAAAAGTTGTTATTTAAAGAGTATCGGGAGACTCATTGCCGTTCCGAACATGGTTTAAATGAAGAAACTGAATGCATTTTTTGCGGAAAATATACATTTTCAAATTCGACTCAAGACGACTTTCACAGAAAAGAATGCTTTGAATCGTTCAAAAAGAGGAATAAAAAACGACAAAAAAAACGTTTAAGCCACACTGACAACGCCACTGCTGGAACCAGTGCTGCCTCTGCAATCGATTCTGTCGAAATCTCCACAGCCTCTGCAATCGATTCTGCCGCTCCCGATTTATGTGAATGTAAATCTTTTGACCCTTCATTATTACGTCGTAAACTTAAACATAGAGTCCTCGACACAGATTTACAAGAAGTTGGATTTTACGACAACTACCCCGGCGACTTTCGAGCATTGACCAACACGGGTTCCCTTTACCCGTTCAACGACGAAAGCAATTTGGGACGCGAGGCCGCGGCCCTGTTTCGAATGTATTTTTCCAAAGCGTGGACACTTTATCACGTGTTTATTCGATCCTACGCCTTTGCCAGTTTCAAACAAAAAATGTCCGTGTTTGACGAGGGTCAACTGGTGGTGTCGTCCTTTTGGTGCTTGTGCGATGGTTGCAAGATTGACATACGAAATACCATAAATCCTAATAAACTGCATCGCCACATGATTGTGGCTGTTCAAGATCGAGCTGCCTACCTGAAGGTTTGGAGGTCGATTAAACAATCTCGTGCCAACGAGCGCTATTGCAAAGGACATAAAAAAATTGTTTCGCCCATGCATTTGGCCAATGCCATTCATTACGTATCGAGCGAAAAATCCCAATGCTCCGGATCCAAGAAGCCGGGCGAGGGGCGACGCGGACATTTTTACATCAATCGCCCGTTACACGAGCATTCCGTCATGAACATGGCCAGTCTCTTCCGCCACGGCGTGATGACATGGCTAAAAGGAAAACTTCGCGATAAACTCGTACTGGATTGGAAGTGTGAAAAGTTTGGTTCAAATTACAAAACGTATCGCGTGAAAGTGTCTGAGATTATGACGCTTCCAAACTGTTGCATTCAATTGCGATGGGATTGGGCGCCTCATCCAGACGGAGATTACGGAGCGTATTGGTTCGAGAACGACGTAATGGGCGTCCAGCCCACGGGAGGTGAACCTACATTTTCGAATCACGCACAAGCCATGATGTTTCAGATTCAAAAGGGAAATTCCTTGCGCCAACGCATGGCAAATGCTTATTACACGTTGAGTAAACCACAAGCCCGTCAGATGAGTGTCGTGGAATACATGAGGGAGAAGCAAAGAGTGGAGATGGAACGAATCAATGCAGAAAACGTATCGGAAAAAAATGTATTGAAACGACGGATTGACGAGCTGGAGACGGAAATTGAAACACTCTTGCGAAAAATTGCCACTCAGGCTGAAGAAGTGGCAAATTTGAGAAGACAAGTCGCGTCAACAGTACACGTCACTGTCAATGTAGCTGCTGGTTCAACACCATCACCCTAGTACTACCAAAAAAAAAAAAAAAAAAAAAAAAAAAAAAAATTTTTTTTTTTTTTTTTTTTTTTTTTTTTTTTTTTTTTTTTGAGACGCTGGACAGGTGCAGGGTCATCCATGGAGGGGGGGTTCTGAAATCCATGGCACTTGGATCTGACATCCTGGAGCAGATTTTTGGGTTGGATTTTTTCCATCTATTATATTTCATCGTTTAAAACGATGGTTCCCACGCTTTGTGGGTTTTTGAAGGTGTGTATTATGAGAAAATGACAATTTTTCACTTTGCAAATCACTTTGCATTTAGGTAGGTTTGCTGTATGAGCATTTTTTAATTACAAATAAGAATTTTTTTATTCAATTAAAAATTAGAATATTTTTTTTAACTACAAAATTGAAAAAAAATTTTTTTCACTCGTCCGGAGATTTTGGGTTGAGCAAAAATTTTCTCGAGGCCACAGACTTGGGTCCAGCAAAATTTGGGTCGAGACAAATTTCAAATTTTCGAAATGCAAGTTTTGAGTTGTTGGCCACGCCCACTTCCGGTTATTTTTTTTTTTTTTTTTTTTTTTTTTTTTTTTTTTTTTTTTTTTTTTTTTTCAATCTCCTGACGACTTGGGCCGAGGCAAAAATTTTCTCGAGACTGAATTTGAAATTTTCGAAATCCAAATGTTAAGCAGTTGTTACCTTTCCATCACTTCCGGTTTATAAAATTTTTTTTCACTCGGCCAAAAGCTGTCCAAACATCTCAATGTCCTTGGGGCATTGACCTTTCAATCACAATTCATTTCACAACCCCCCAGATCCCAGAGCCACAGAGTCGCTCTCACACTGTCTGAGCCAGGTTCAGGAAAGCTGTTCACCCCTTCAAAGGATCCACGTGACGCAACAATCTCAAAGATGTCAAGTGGGTTGGTGCCACATCCTCTGGATCCATGTGGTTTCGAACCTGTCACGTGATATCCTAAAAGTGCATCTGGTGAAAGTGTTTTGTCGCTCGACTTCTTGGAATTACATCCGGTGATATTCTAAAAGTGCATCTGGCGAAAGTGTTTTGTCGCTCGACTTCTTGGAATTACATCCGGTGATATTCTAAAAGTGCATCTGGCGGATGTGTTTTGTCGCTCGATTTCTTGGAAACGCATCCTGTGACATTCTAAAAGTGCATCTGGCGGATGTGTTTTGTCGCTCGATTTCTTGGAAACGCATCCTGTGAGGTGGATCGAATGTCCTGTCAGGTGACTTTCTGGAAATGCATCGTGTGATTCTTTTCAGGTCACGTGGCATTTTCTAAAACATTTCAGGACGACTGGAGCGCCCTCTGTGTGTCTATAAAAAGGGCTTGCACGCCGAGGAGCCGTTATATTTTTTGACATAGAGTCGATTCAAAATGGCAAATCTTTTTATTGTAAGAAATCTCGTTCTCAAATCCCCCGATGAGGTGTTTCCATGCTATGCTTTTCCTCGGGAGGTGTTGTTGATGGGAGAGCCAGAGGTCGTGGAATTGGGGGACGAGGCGCATCCAGTGCTTCGATTCCTCGACCCGGAAGGCTATTCCGATGTGAGGCAGGTGAGGGGTGCTTTTAAGCAATTTCTCGATCTAGAGTTGCGTTTCGAGAATAATGTCAGTCAGGTGAGCCCAGCTTACCGGAGCTTTGATAGCTTCGGCATGAGATGGTTGTCGAATATTGTGTGTGACTGGTTTAGGAAAGGCTACAACTTGACAGACGATTTGCGGATTCGCTTAGCCAGCGAAATTCGAAATTGTCTGTTCTCGTTACCTTTTGAAAGCTGGTATTACGCCCCACCCGAGCCTTGTCCGATTTGTTTGGAGGAAATGTTGGAAATGCCTCATCCAACTCGTTGCCAGCACGTGTTTCACGCACAGTGTCTGGACAATTGGTTGCGCACGCGTCCACACAGGACATGTCCCCTTTGCCGACACGAAATCTAACTCTGTGTCAAAAGCCATTTTTTTTTAAAAAAATGGGACGAGTCCCCCTCATTGGGGACTCGTCCCATTTTTTTAAAATACACACAACGCCAACATTGGGCGTTTGGGGGCAGACCCCTTGAAAATGCATTGGACAGGGCTTTCTGGGGACCATTTCACATACACAATGGACTGCTTCACGAGAGGGCAGTGAGAACGTTTCCAATCATGGTGTCACGACAAAAGAGCAGTGAGAATCGAGGCTTGAGACTATTTATTGTGTCGTTTTGCGTTTCCAATTTTATTTTGCAAGGGTCACGGTGCTCAGCTATTTTTTCGAGTGACTGCGTGTCGAGTAGGCGTAGAGCCGTGGAGAGCCGTCAAACCGAATCTGGGGGCTGGTTTGACGGCTCCCGCCATTGACGCCTTGATAAAGACCTTTTTTCAGTGGACCCCCTGTGACAGGAGGAGGCAGACACGTTTCCAATGCAACCTTTGGAAGTGGGTTATCGTAGAGTGAATCCCTGGGGGGTTCCTCCAGGTTATTCTAGGCAGACTCATCGATTTTTTGATACCTCACTCGATATATTTCGTTGGAAAGTATTTGCGTAAAATCCAACTCTGCTCCATGGGGGGTCTCGTGGACCCAGGTGCTACCAAAATATTTTACTCGTCGAGACAAATTGTTTGATACCTCACATGATACCCTACATGATTTACTTTGCGAAAATGTTTTTCCAACTCTGCTCCATGGGGGGTCTCGTGGACCCGGGTGCTACCAAAATATTTTTCTCGTCGAGACAAATTTTTTGATACCTCACATGATACCCTACATGATATACTTTACAAAAACGTTTTTCCAACTCTGCTCCATGGAGGGTCTGATGGACCCGGGTGCTACCAAAATATTTTACTCGTCGAGACGAATCTATTGATACCCCACACGATATGCTTTGCGAAAATTTTTTCCCAACTCTGCTCCATGGGGGGTCTCATGGCCCTCAAAATATTTCTTTCGTCGAGACGAATCTATTGATACCCCACATGATACCCTACATGATATACTTTGCGAAACTGTTTTTTCCAACTCTGCTCCATGGGGGGTCTGATGGACCCGGGTGCTACCAAAATATTTTACTCGTCGAGACGAATCTATTGATACCCCACATGATATGCTTTGCGAAAATTTTTTCCCAACTGTGCTCCAGGGGGGGTCTCATGGCCCTCAAAATATTTTTTTCGTCGAGACGAATCTATTGATACCCCACATGATATACTTTTCGAAAATTTTTTCCAACTCTTATCCATGGGGGGTCTGATGGACCCGGGTGCTACCAAAATTTTTTACTCGTCGAGACGAATCTATAGATACCCCACATGATATGCTTTGTGAAAATTTTTTCCCAACTCTGCTCCAGGGGGGGTCTCATGGCCCTCAAAATATTTTTCTCGTCGAGACGAATCTATTGATACCCTACATGATACCCTACATGATATACTTTGCGAAACTGTTTTTTCCAACTCTGCTCCATGGGGGGTCTGATGGACCCGGGTGCTACCAAAATATTTTTCTCGTCGAGACGAATCTATTGATACCCCACATGACATGCTTTGTGAAAATTTTTTCCCAAGTCTGCTCCATGGGGGGTCTCATGGACCTCAAAATATTTTTTTCGTCGAGACGAATCTATTGATATCCCACATGATATACTTTTCGAAAATTTTTTCCAACTCTTATCCATGGGGGGTCTGATGGACCCGGGTGCTACCAAAATATTTTTCTCGTCGAGACGAATCTATTGATACCTCACATGATATGCTTTGCTTGAATTTTTCAAATTGTACCATGGGGGGTCCATCCAACCCCGGGTGCTACCAAAATATTTTTCTCATCGAGACGAATCTATTGATACCCCACTCGATATACTTTGCTTGAATTTTTCAAATTGTACCATGGGGGGTCCATCCGACCCCGGGGGCCACCAAAATTTTCAGCTCATCGAGACAAATCTATTGATACCCCACACGATATACTTTGCTTGAATTTTAAATAATGTCCCATGGGGGTCCGATGGACCCGGGAGCATTCAAATTATAGATTGACTATCAATCTCTTATATAATCTAAAGTCGCTTCTGATTGGTTCAAACTTTTCAAAATTGGGTTTAAAAGGAGCTCCTTCAGCTTTGGAAATCAGTCGCAGCCGCGACTCCACCTTGAGAAGATATGCCTGAAAAATTTACAAGTCTGAACTAGATGAACGACTGGCCGACGATTGCCGTCTGCCTTGCCGAAGCTCTCTCTGATATTTGCCGGAACGATCTGCAGCCTTTGCCGTCGACCAGGAGCAATTGAAGACACGTCTTGACTCGAGGAAGAACTTTTGAATAATGATATTGATGACAAAATACTTCTTGAACTTTCAAATCCTGAATGAGGAGTGAAGAGACTGGGTACTCGCTGGCTAGTTAAAGCCCAATCTCAAAAAAAAAAAAAAAAAAAAAAAAAAAAAAAAAAAAAAAAAAAAAAATTTTTTTTTTTTTTTTTTTTTTTTTTTTTTTTTTTTGAGATTGGGCTTTAAAAGCGCTGGTGAGATCTGGGATCCTCACTGTATTGGCAAGCAGTCACCAGCCCTGGAGAGCCTCTACAGTCATTTCGTTACGATGGATGAATCTACAGCTGAATAGGATTGTGCGCAGGGACCGCTGCCGCTGCTACTCTCTATCTTATACCTTTTGCATGTGTGTGCTCCTTTTCAACATTATCTGCGACTAGCCTGGCCAACTGGAAGCGGATAATGTCTTTCTCTTTGCATGTCTCTTTGCTTGCTGCGCAAATTGAGTTTTCGGATGAAACAATCCTATTCAGCTGTGGACGTCTGTCGTAACGAGATTAGCTTTTTTTTCAGGTCCGGACCCGATGGAAGGTTCCAGCCATGAGATGACAGAAGAAGCGTTGCCTTAAAGAATTCGAGAGAAATTGGAGTAAATCGAGAGAAATAGCTGAATTAAAAAAATCGAGAGAAATAGCTGAATTAAAAAAAATCGAGAGAAATAGCTGAATTAAAAAAAATCGAGAGAAATAGCTGAATTAAAAACTCTAATGTTTCATTAGAGAGGGAGACTCTGCGGTCCAGCGGAGAGAGGGAGGATGGTGACATCACGACGATGTCATCGAGAAGAGCATGTTCCCGTAGGGGCTTCGGCCCAACGAGAAAACCCGTAGTCGCTACGGCGGCTATGATGCACATATTGCAGGTCGGAGTTGCATTAGCAATACCGAGGTAGCGTTTCCGTAGGGGTTTCGGCCCAACGAGAGAACCCGTAGTCGCTACGGCGGCTATGATGCACATATTGCAGGTCGGAGTTGCTTTGGCAATACCGAGGTAGCGTTTCCGTAGTGGCTTCGGCAGCTATGAGGAGAGCTTATTTTTTTCAGGTCCAGACCAGCAGGTAAGTATTTTTTTTTCAGGTGGAGACGACCCGATGGAATGTTCCAGCCATGAGATGACAGAAGAAGCGTTGCCTTAAAGAATTCGAGAGAAATTGGAGATAATCGAGAGAAATAGCTGAATTAAAAAAATCGAGAGAAATAGCTGAATTAAAAAAAATCGAGAGAAATAGCTGAATTAAAAACTCTAATGTTTCATTAGAGAGGGAGACTCTGCGGTCCAGCGGAGAGAGGGAGGATGGTGACATCACGACGATGTCATCGAGAAGAGCATGTTCCCGTAGGGGCTTCGGCCCAACGAGAAAACCCGTAGTCGCTACGGCGGCTATGATGCACATATTGCAGGTCGGAGTTGCTTTGGCAATACCGAGGTAGCGTTTCCGTAGGGGTTTTGCACCCCCCTATGAGATATTTTTTTGGAGCTTATGTGTTGATCATGACCCTATCCATGGATAGAATGTTTAAGATTTAGATTAGATTTAGATTTAGTTTTAGATTTAGATTTAGTTTTAGATTTAGTTTTAGATTTAGTTTTAGATTTAGATTTAGTTTTAGATTTAGTTTTAGTTTTAAGTTTTAGATTTAGTTTTAGATTTAGTTTTAGATTAGTTTTAAGTTGGATGATGGTACCTCATCCCCCTCACTAGTGTGGATCTAGTGAATTTTTTTTGCCGTTTGGATGACCTTGAAAATGGACTTTGAAAATTTTGCGTTGTTTAGAATTAGTTTTAGATTTACAATTAGTTTTAAGTTGGATGATGGTACCCCCCATCATCCCCTCACTAGTGTGGATCTAGTGAATTTTTTTTGCCACTTGGATGACCTTGAAAATAGACTTTGAAAAATCTAAACTCAACTTTAAAAAATTTTTTTAACTTCAAAAAAAAAAAAAAAAAAAAAAAAAAAAAAAAAAAAATTTTTTTTTTTTTTTTTTTTTTTTTTTTTTTTTTTTTTGAAGCTGCTATTTAAAACCATGCGTAGAGTCTTGAGAATCTCAGTTCATCAGAATTTTTTGGAGCTGTCAAAACTTGCAAATTTCTTGGAGCTGTCACACCTTGCCAATTTCTTGGAACCAGCCTTGTGATTGGTTCAAATTTTTGAGCAGCGAGTATAAAAGGCGCTCACACACAGTTGAAAATCACTCGTTGCTGCTCCAGCATCCGGAGATAAAGTCTGAAAAAACTCTTAGCTTGACTTGATCACAACCCAAAGACCTGTGGAAATTGGACGACTGAATAGCATCATGGCCAGCAATCATCCATACATTTCAACTGATGAGGACAATAGTGAATTTACAGCCACAATGGCTCGAGTGCAAGCCAATGCTCGTGACCAAAATGACGAGGACACTGAAATTATTTCACTATTCTCGCCACCCATGACTCCTACTCCTGTGGATCCACCCGTTTCGACAAAGTCTACGGAGAGGATACACGATTCCAGTCAACATGGCACGTGGCGAAGAATGTCTGAGCGTCCAAGAAATTCAAACTCTGATGCCTCTGGCTGGAAGCGTCCCAGAGATTTCTATACGCCTCGTAATCGTCCGACAAAGTTCTCATGCACACCTCGTAGATTGGATTTTTCTAGACAGTCTGCCTTCCAACGCTATCCTTCGAGATGGAGGGAGACGCCTCGTGCTCAGCCACCACCCAAATACTACCGTTACCAACACAGAAATGCGTTTGCAGTCCTGTGCTTGCGCTCTGATGGATTTACAATCACCAATGGTTACGTGTGCAAGTCGGGCGACGGATCCATTCCGAAGCAGGAGCTCTTTGATAAACTGTCGAGCCTAAACGCAACGACCCTCGTCTTACCAGACGACACGACACGGAAATTATGGAGCGACATCCTGAGCAGGTGGCCGAAATATCATCCAGCCCACGATATAAAGATTGTGACTCTGGATACTTTGCCTGAGCCGCCCATCGGAATGTGCGAGTCTTGCGGTCGAGAAGAGTGTCACCGTTGGATTGCAGTAGTGGGTGGTATTTCACGCTACCTGAATATGTACTTTAAACCAATATATCATTGATGCTGTAAATCATTTTGAATAGATGAATAAAAAAAGTTGTATTGAACAATGTCTCATCCTTCTGTGTCGTCATCTTCTCAAACAACTGCTTACATGATCCAATTTTCAAAAACTATTATTTTCCACGGAGGGTCTCAACCACTCGCTCTGGATGACTCACGTTTGATTTGAAAGCTCACTGAAAGAATGGTCATGCCACACCCAAACTGTCTTAAAACTCGATGGGGTCTACACACTTTATGGAAGGACCGGATATCCTAATCACAGGATGTGATGCGTCATATCCCCTTTGAACAGTATATATAAGAAGCAGCTCTCCAGAGCCAAACCATATTCTTCTCGCTTCAACTCTAGCCATCATGACCCAGCAATCTCACATTTGTGGATTTGTTCATCTCCACGGCTACATGATCAACCAACAGTTTTACGTGCGAGAACTCTCTGCTCTCTCGGTGAGGAACGAGGAACCACCGATCCGTGTCGGCTTCTCCATCGACTCTGCACCGCAAAGCCACCTCGATCTGTTGTCGGCTGAATTTCTCTACGCCAACGTACATGGACTTTGCTTGATGAGTCGACCTCACGAATCTGTGCAGCCACAATCTAACGTCCGAACCATCCTGCAAAATATCTACCTACAACTCCTGAAAGCCTATCCAGGGGGCAACCGCCTAGCGTTTAAAGGTTGTGATGCGACTGCTAAACTCCTACAAGAGCTGGACATACCTGCCGTCAATCTGGGGACCTGGGGTTGCCCACGATTCGACCTCCTCCCATTCGATGCTGAAAAGTCGTGTGGATTTCATTCGAGATCCATGAGAAACAATTGTGGCAACGTCAAACTGTGTGCTCTCAGAAATTGGTTGGCCCACGACTGTGACGTGATGTAAAGCGTTTTTTTGAACACGCACGGTTTTTCCATCTCTTTTTCCAAAAAAAGGGATGGGTAAAAAAATGGGGAAACGCTCTCGATCTAGAGACTGTTTCCCCATTTTTTTACAACACGGGTCGTGCCAAGCTTGAACAAATGATCCCACAATTGTCTACGCGATCCATCTGCTGCTTGCGCTCTGATGGATTTACAATCACCAATGGTTATGTTTGCAAGTCTGGCGATGGATCCATTGCGAACCAAGTGCTCTTTGATAAACTGTCAAACATGAATGCAACGACCCTCGTCTTACCAGACGACACGACACAGAAATTATGGAGCGACATCCTGAGCACGTGGCCGAAATATCATCCAGCCCACGATATAAAGACTGTTACTCTGGATACTTTGCCTGAATATGTACTTTAAACCAATATATCATTGATGCTGTAAATCATTTTGAATAGATTAATAAAAAAAGTTTTATTGAACAATGTCTCATCCTTTCGAATAATGTTAAAAAAAAAAAAAAAAAAAAAAAAAAAAAAAAAAATTTTTTTTTTTTTTTTTTTTTTTTTTCCGGAATAATGTATGAAAGAGCCAGTATCGAGGCTTTACGATCTTAACTCATCTCGATTTCTTGGAGCAAACATTTCTTTTTTCTGCATTGTCTTTAAGAATGGAGATGAGGATGAATGCGGATGAGGATGAATGTCCAATCTGTTGTACTTCTTTTAAATTGCTAAAACCAATTTATGAAACTCCCTGCAAGCACTTGTTCCACAGGCCATGTCTCGATCTATGGTTGAAGGTCAATCCAATCATGTTCCTTTTTTTCACCATGCTTCAACAGGAAGCTTTCAAATGCTTCATGGAGAGGAAGATTGTCGCAAACCATGTGAAATCTTCCATATTCTGTGTTACAATATACGTTTCCATACGTCCCGATCTTGACGTTGTAATTCAAGTAGGGTAGTCCCCAATATGCACCTAGCAATGTAATTTTCATGTTTTAAAAAAGCGCCTTTATTATGTAACGTTTTTTCATGGGACAAGCCAAATGGCGATGTTTAGACAAACGGTTTAAATTGACGGCGCTTATATATTTTTTTCTGCTCGAGTATTTTTTCGACTTTTGTCCATATGGTAATTCCATATTCGAAGACCGTCAACTTGAAACTGGGTATAGCAGAAAACTGCAAAAATATATAAGCACTTCTCAGAACGAAAAAGTACTTGAGCATGCAAATGTTTGATTTTTCAAAGGAAAATTTGGAAATTTGGAAAATGGGGAAAACGCAAAACATTTCCATTTTCGAGTCTGTAAATGTTATGTTTTGCTATTGAAAGATGAAAAAACTGATTAGAAAAACTATACAACTTATACAAAATTAATGTAAAAATCACATTTAAAAGCTATTAAAATAGGATTTTGAGTTTAAAAGTTTGATTATAAATTTTAACTTTTAAACGATTCATGGTACCAAAAGGATTGGTACCTTGAATCGTTTAAAAGTCGCAGCTAGAAGGGGGGTACTTTTAAACTCAAAATTCGAAATCGGCATGTTTTTACAGTCTCAATTACATAATTTTTCTACCATTTTTCAATAATACATATTTAAAACAACAATTTTCAAGAAAATAAAATTGTAAAACATTAAAAAAGAATTCAAAAAAATTGTCAAATATTAAAAAAAGAATTCTTAAAAAAATAAATAATTCAGTCTTTTGAATAATAGGGTTAATATTCCACAGTATTAAATAATGCTAAAGTTTTAATTATAGCATAAGTTTTTCCAATAATAAAAAAAAAAAAAAAAAAAAAAAAAAAAAAAAAAAAAAGTTAGATTTCGTGTCGGCAAAGGGGACATGTCCTGTGTGGACGCGTGCGCAACCAATTGTCCAGACACTGTGCGTGAAACACGTGCTGGCAACGAGTTGGATGAGGCATTTCCAACATTTCCTCCAAACAAATCGGGCAAGGCTCGGGTGGGGCGTAATACCAGCTTTCAAAAGGTAACGAGAACAGACAATTTCGAATTTCGCTGGCTAAGCGAATCCGCAAATCGTCTGTCAAGTTATAGCCTTTCCTAAACCAGTCACACACAATATTCGACAACCATCTCATGCCGAAGCTATCAAAGCTCCGGTAAGCTGGGCTCACGTGACTGACATTATTCTCGAAACGCAACTCTCGATCGAGAAATTGCTTAAAAGCACCCCTCACCTGCCTCACATCGGAATAGCCTTCCGGGTCGAGGAATCGAAGCACTGGATGCGCCTCGTCCCCCAATTCCACGACCTCTGGCTCTCCCATCAACAACACCTCCCGAGGAAAAGCATAGCATGGAAACACCTCATCGGGGGATTTGAGAACGAGATTTCTTACAATAAAAAGATTTGCCATTTTGAATCGACTCTATGTCAAAAAATATAACGGCTCCTCGGCGTGCGAGCCCTTTTTATAGACACACAGAGGGCGCTCCAGTCGTCCTGAAATGTTTTAGAAAATGCCACGTGACCTGAAAAGAATCACACGATGCATTTCCAGAAAGTCACGTGACAGGACATTCGATCCACCTCACAGGATGCGTTTCCAAGAAATCGAGCGACAAAACACATCCGCCAGATGCACTTTTAGAATGTCACAGGATGCGTTTCCAAGAAATCGAGCGACAAAACACATCCGCCAGATGCACTTTTAGAATATCACCGGATGTAATTCCAAGAAGTCGAGCGACAAAACACTTTCGCCAGATGCACTTTTAGAATATCACCGGATGTAATTCCAAGAAGTCGAGCGACAAAACACTTTCACCAGATGCACTTTTAGGATATCACGTGACAGGTTCGAAACCACATGGATCCAGAGGATGTGGCACCAACCCACTTGACATCTTTGAGATTGTTGCGTCACGTGGATCCTTTGAAGGGGTGAACAGCTTTCCTGAACCTGGCTCAGACAGTGTGAGAGCGACTCTGTGGCTCTGGGATCTGGGGGGTTGTGAAATGAATTGTGATTGAAAGGTCAATGCCCCAAGGACATTGAGATGTTTGGACAGCTTTTGGCCGAGTGAAAAAAAATTTTATAAACCGGAAGTGATGGAAAGGTAACAACTGCTTAACATTTGGATTTCGAAAATTTCAAATTCAGTCTCGAGAAAATTTTTGCCTCGGCCCAAGTCGTCAGGAGATTGGAAAAAAAAAAAAAAAAAAAAAAAAAAAAAAAAAAAAAAAAAAAAACCGGAAGTGGGCGTGGCCAACAACTCAAAACTTGCATTTCGAAAATTTGAAATTTGTCTCGACCCAAATTTTGCTGGACCCAAGTCTGTGGCCTCGAGAAAATTTTTGCTCAACCCAAAATCTCCGGACGAGTGAAAAAAATTTTTTTTCAATTTTGTAGTTAAAAAAAATATTCTAATTTTTAATTGAATAAAAAAATTCTTATTTGTAATTAAAAAATGCTCATACAGCAAACCTACCTAAATGCAAAGTGATTTGCAAAGTGAAAAATTGTCATTTTCTCATAATACACACCTTCAAAAACCCACAAAGCGTGGGAACCATCGTTTTAAACGATGAAATATAATAGATGGAAAAAATCCAACCCAAAAATCTGCTCCAGGATGTCAGATCCAAGTGCCATGGATTTCAGAACCCCCCCTCCATGGATGACCCTGCACCTGTCCAGCGTCTCAAAAAAAAAAAAAAAAAAAAAAAAAAAAAAAAAAAAAAAAAATTTTTTTTTTTTTTTTTTTTTTTTTTTTTTTTTTTTGGTAGTACTAGGGTGATGGTGTTGAACCAGCAGCTACATTGACAGTGACGTGTACTGTTGACGCGACTTGTCTTCTCAAATTTGCCACTTCTTCAGCCTGAGTGGCAATTTTTCGCAAGAGTGTTTCAATTTCCGTCTCCAGCTCGTCAATCCGTCGTTTCAATACATTTTTTTCCGATACGTTTTCTGCATTGATTCGTTCCATCTCCACTCTTTGCTTCTCCCTCATGTATTCCACGACACTCATCTGACGGGCTTGTGGTTTACTCAACGTGTAATAAGCATTTGCCATGCGTTGGCGCAAGGAATTTCCCTTTTGAATCTGAAACATCATGGCTTGTGCGTGATTCGAAAATGTAGGTTCACCTCCCGTGGGCTGGACGCCCATTACGTCGTTCTCGAACAAATACGCTCCGTAATCTCCGTCTGGATGAGGCGCCCAATCCCATCGCAATTGAATGCAACAGTTTGGAAGCGTCATAATCTCAGACACTTTCACGCGATACGTTTTGTAATTTGAACCAAACTTTTCACACTTCCAATCCAGTACGAGTTTATCGCGAAGTTTTCCTTTTAGCCATGTCATCACGCCGTGGCGGAAGAGACTGGCCATGTTCATGACGGAATGCTCGTGTAACGGGCGATTGATGTAAAAATGTCCGCGTCGCCCCTCGCCCGGCTTCTTGGATCCGGAGCATTGGGATTTTTCGCTCGATACGTAATGAATGGCATTGGCCAAATGCATGGGCGAAACAATTTTTTTATGTCCTTTGCAATAGCGCTCGTTGGCACGAGATTGTTTAATCGACCTCCAAACCTTCAGGTAGGCAGCTCGATCTTGAACAGCCACAATCATGTGGCGATGCAGTTTATTAGGATTTATGGTATTTCGTATGTCAATCTTGCAACCATCGCACAAGCACCAAAAGGACGACACCACCAGTTGACCCTCGTCAAACACGGACATTTTTTGTTTGAAACTGGCAAAGGCGTAGGATCGAATAAACACGTGATAAAGTGTCCACGCTTTGGAAAAATACATTCGAAACAGGGCCGCGGCCTCGCGTCCCAAATTGCTTTCGTCGTTGAACGGGTAAAGGGAACCCGTGTTGGTCAATGCTCGAAAGTCGCCGGGGTAGTTGTCGTAAAATCCAACTTCTTGTAAATCTGTGTCGAGGACTCTATGTTTAAGTTTACGACGTAATAATGAAGGGTCAAAAGATTTACATTCACATAAATCGGGAGCGGCAGAATCGATTGCAGAGGCTGTGGAGATTTCGACAGAATCGATTGCAGAGGCAGCACTGGTTCCAGCAGTGGCGTTGTCAGTGTGGCTTAAACGTTTTTTTTGTCGTTTTTTATTCCTCTTTTTGAACGATTCAAAGCATTCTTTTCTGTGAAAGTCGTCTTGAGTCGAATTTGAAAATGTATATTTTCCGCAAAAAATGCATTCAGTTTCTTCATTTAAACCATGTTCGGAACGGCAATGAGTCTCCCGATACTCTTTAAATAACAACTTTTTAACCTTTTTTACGCAATGTGGACAGGTGATGATTTGCTTGTCCCAATATCGGTACCCCCAGTACAATTTCAATCTCAAATCTGAATTCAAACTCATGTTGACGAGGTGTCCAAAATGTAACCAATACGAATCAGAATAGTCAAATGCTTCTCAGTGATGGAGCAATGTAATCGGCTGAAACGCTTTCACTCGAATGGAAAATTATCAAGACGCTCTCTTAGATATACCACAATTCCAAAAAAAAAAAAAAAAAAAAAAAAAAAAAAAAAAAATTTTTTTTTTTTTTTTTTTTTTTTTTTTTTTTTTTTTTTTTTTTGAGACGCTGGACAGGTGCAGGGTCATCCATGGAGGGGGGGTTCTGAAATCCATGGCACTTGGATCTGACATCCTGGAGCAGATTTTTGGGTTGGATTTTTTCCATCTATTATATTTCATCGTTTAAAACGATGGTTCCCACGCTTTGTGGGTTTTTGAAGGTGTGTATTATGAGAAAATGACAATTTTTCACTTTGCAAATCACTTTGCATTTAGGTAGGTTTGCTGTATGAGCATTTTTTAATTACAAATAAGAATTTTTTTATTCAATTAAAAATTAGAATATTTTTTTTAACTACAAAATTGAAAAAAAATTTTTTTCACTCGTCCGGAGATTTTGGGTTGAGCAAAAATTTTCTCGAGGCCACAGACTTGGGTCCAGCAAAATTTGGGTCGAGACAAATTTCAAATTTTCGAAATGCAAGTTTTGAGTTGTTGGCCACGCCCACTTCCGGTTATTTTTTTTTTTTTTTTTTTTTTTTTTTTTTTTTTTTTTTTTCAATCTCCTGACGACTTGGGCCGAGGCAAAAATTTTCTCGAGACTGAATTTGAAATTTTCGAAATCCAAATGTTAAGCAGTTGTTACCTTTCCATCACTTCCGGTTTATAAAATTTTTTTTCACTCGGCCAAAAGCTGTCCAAACATCTCAATGTCCTTGGGGCATTGACCTTTCAATCACAATTCATTTCACAACCCCCCAGATCCCAGAGCCACAGAGTCGCTCTCACACTGTCTGAGCCAGGTTCAGGAAAGCTGTTCACCCCTTCAAAGGATCCACGTGACGCAACAATCTCAAAGATGTCAAGTGGGTTGGTGCCACATCCTCTGGATCCATGTGGTTTCGAACCTGTCACGTGATATCCTAAAAGTGCATCTGGTGAAAGTGTTTTGTCGCTCGACTTCTTGGAATTACATCCGGTGATATTCTAAAAGTGCATCTGGCGAAAGTGTTTTGTCGCTCGACTTCTTGGAATTACATCCGGTGATATTCTAAAAGTGCATCTGGCGGATGTGTTTTGTCGCTCGATTTCTTGGAAACGCATCCTGTGACATTCTAAAAGTGCATCTGGCGGATGTGTTTTGTCGCTCGATTTCTTGGAAACGCATCCTGTGAGGTGGATCGAATGTCCTGTCACGTGACTTTCTGGAAATGCATCGTGTGATTCTTTTCAGGTCACGTGGCATTTTCTAAAACATTTCAGGACGACTGGAGCGCCCTCTGTGTGTCTATAAAAAGGGCTTGCACGCCGAGGAGCCGTTATATTTTTTGACATAGAGTCGATTCAAAATGGCAAATCTTTTTATTGTAAGAAATCTCGTTCTCAAATCCCCCGATGAGGTGTTTCCATGCTATGCTTTTCCTCGGGAGGTGTTGTTGATGGGAGAGCCAGAGGTCGTGGAATTGGGGGACGAGGCGCATCCAGTGCTTCGATTCCTCGACCCGGAAGGCTATTCCGATGTGAGGCAGGTGAGGGGTGCTTTTAAGCAATTTCTCGATCTAGAGTTGCGTTTCGAGAATAATGTCAGTCAGGTGAGCCCAGCTTACCGGAGCTTTGATAGCTTCGGCATGAGATGGTTGTCGAATATTGTGTGTGACTGGTTTAGGAAAGGCTACAACTTGACAGACGATTTGCGGATTCGCTTAGCCAGCGAAATTCGAAATTGTCTGTTCTCGTTACCTTTTGAAAGCTGGTATTACGCCCCACCCGAGCCTTGTCCGATTTGTTTGGAGGAAATGTTGGAAATGCCTCATCCAACTCGTTGCCAGCACGTGTTTCACGCACAGTGTCTGGACAATTGGTTGCGCACGCGTCCACACAGGACATGTCCCCTTTGCCGACACGAAATCTAACTCTGTGTCAAAAGCCATTTTTTTTTTAAAAAAATGGGACGAGTCCCCCTCATTGGGGACTCGTCCCATTTTTTTAAAATACACACAACGCCAACATTGGGCGTTTGGGGGCAGACCCCTTGAAAATGCATTGGACAGGGCTTTCTGGGGACCATTTCACATACACAATGGACTGCTTCACGAGAGGGCAGTGAGAACGTTTCCAATCATGGTGTCACGACAAAAGAGCAGTGAGAATCGAGGCTTGAGACTATTTATTGTGTCGTTTTGCGTTTCCAATTTTATTTTGCAAGGGTCACGGTGCTCAGCTATTTTTTCGAGTGACTGCGTGTCGAGTAGGCGTAGAGCCGTGGAGAGCCGTCAAACCGAATCTGGGGGCTGGTTTGACGGCTCCCGCCATTGACGCCTTGATAAAGACCTTTTTTCAGTGGACCCCCTGTGACAGGAGGAGGCAGACACGTTTCCAATGCAACCTTTGGAAGTGGATTATCGTAGAGTGAATCCCTGGGGGGTTCCTCCAGGTTATTCTAGGCAGACTCATCGATTGTTTGATACCTCACTCGATATATTTCGTTGGAAAGTATTTGCGTAAAATCCAACTCTGCTCCATGGGGGGTCTCGTGGACCCAGGTGCTACCAAAATATTTTACTCGTCGAGACAAATTGTTTGATACCTCACATGATACCCTACATGATTTACTTTGCGAAAATGTTTTTCCAACTCTGCTCCATGGGGGGTCTCGTGAACCCGGGTGCTACCAAAATATTTTACTCGTCGAGACAAATTTTTTGATACATCACATGATACCCTACATGATATACTTTACAAAAACGTTTTTCCAACTCTGCTCCATGGGGGGTCTGATGGACCCGGGTGCTACCAAAATATTTTACTCGTCGAGACAAATCTATAGATACCCCACACGATATGCTTTGCGAAAATTTTTTCCCAACTCTGCTCCAGGGGGGGTCTCATGGACCTCAAAATATTTCTTTCGTCGAGACGAATCTATTGATACCCCACATGATACCCTACATGATATACTTTGCGAAACTGTTTTTTCCAACTCTGCTCCATGGGGGGTCTGATGGACCCGGGTGCTACCAAAATATTTTACTCGTCGAGACGAATCTATTGATACCCCACATGATATGCTTTGCGAAAATTTTTTCCCAACTGTGCTCCAGGGGGGGTCTCATGGCCCTCAAAATATTTTTTTCGTCGAGACGAATCTATTGATACCCCACATGATATACTTTTCGAAAATTTTTTCCAACTCTTATCCATGGGGGGTCTGATGGACCCGGGTGCTACCAAAATTTTTTACTCGTCGAGACGAATCTATAGATACCCCACATGATATGCTTTGTGAAAATTTTTTCCCAACTCTGCTCCAGGGGGGGTCTCATGGCCCTCAAAATATTTTTCTCGTCGAGACGAATCTATTGATACCCTACATGATACCCTACATGATATACTTTGCGAAACTGTTTTTTCCAACTCTGCTCCATGGGGGGTCTGATGGACCCGGGTGCTACCAAAATATTTTTCTCGTCGAGACGAATCTATTGATACCCCACATGACATGCTTTGTGAAAATTTTTTCCCAAGTCTGCTCCATGGGGGGTCTCATGGACCTCAAAATATTTTTTTCGTCGAGACGAATCTATTGATATCCCACATGATATACTTTTCGAAAATTTTTTCCAACTCTTATCCATGGGGGGTCTGATGGACCCGGGTGCTACCAAAATATTTTTCTCGTCGAGACGAATCTATTGATACCTCACATGATATGCTTTGCTTGAATTTTTCAAATTGTACCATGGGGGGTCCATCCAACCCCGGGTGCTACCAAAATATTTTTCTCATCGAGACGAATCTATTGATACCCCACTCGATATACTTTGCTTGAATTTTTCAAATTGTACCATGGGGGGTCCATCCGACCCCGGGGGCCACCAAAATTTTCAGCTCATCGAGACAAATCTATTGATACCCCACACGATATACTTTGCTTGAATTTTAAATAATGTCCCATGGGGGTCCGATGGACCCGGGAGCATTCAAATTATAGATTGACTATCAATCTCTTATATAATCTAAAGTCGCTTCTGATTGGTTCAAACTTTTCAAAATTGGGTTTAAAAGGAGCTCCTTCAGCTTTGGAAATCAGTCGCAGCCGCGACTCCACCTTGAGAAGATATGCCTGAAAAATTTACAAGTCTGAACTAGATGAACGACTGGCCGACGATTGCCGTCTGCCTTGCCGAAGCTCTCTCTGATATTTGCCGGAACGATCTGCAGCCTTTGCCGTCGACCAGGAGCAATTGAAGACACGTCTTGACTCGAGGAAGAACTTTTGAATAATGATATTGATGACAAAATACTTCTTGAACTTTCAAATCCTGAATGAGGAGTGAAGAGACTGGGTACTCGCTGGCTAGTTAAAGCCCAATCTCAAAAAAAAAAAAAAAAAAAAAAAAAAAAAATTTTTTTTTTTTTTTTTTTTTTTTTTTTTTTTTTTTTTGAGATTGGGCTTTAAAAGCGCTGGTGAGATCTGGGATCCTCACTGTATTGGCAAGCAGTCACCAGCCCTGGAGAGCCTCTACAGTCATTTCGTTACGATGGATGAATCTACAGCTGAATAGGATTGTGCGCAGGGACCGCTGCCGCTGCTACTCTCTATCTTATACCTTTTGCATGTGTGTGCTCCTTTTCAACATTATCTGCGACTAGCCTGGCCAACTGGAAGCGGATAATGTCTTTCTCTTTGCATGTCTCTTTGCTTGCTGCGCAAATTGAGTTTTCGGATGAAACAATCCTATTCAGCTGTGGACGTCTGTCGTAACGAGATTAGCTTTTTTTTCAGGTCCGGACCCGATGGAAGGTTCCAGCCATGAGATGACAGAAGAAGCGTTGCCTTAAAGAATTCGAGAGAAATTGGAGTAAATCGAGAGAAATAGCTGAATTAAAAAAATCGAGAGAAATAGCTGAATTAAAAAAAATCGAGAGAAATAGCTGAATTAAAAAAAATCGAGAGAAATAGCTGAATTAAAAACTCTAATGTTTCATTAGAGAGGGAGACTCTGCGGTCCAGCGGAGAGAGGGAGGATGGTGACATCACGACGATGTCATCGAGAAGAGCATGTTCCCGTAGGGGCTTCGGCCCAACGAGAAAACCCGTAGTCGCTACGGCGGCTATGATGCACATATTGCAGGTCGGAGTTGCATTAGCAATACCGAGGTAGCGTTTCCGTAGGGGTTTCGGCCCAACGAGAGAACCCGTAGTCGCTACGGCGGCTATGATGCACATATTGCAGGTCGGAGTTGCTTTGGCAATACCGAGGTAGCGTTTCCGTAGTGGCTTCGGCAGCTATGAGGAGAGCTTATTTTTTTCAGGTCCAGACCAGCAGGTAAGTATTTTTTTTTCAGGTGGAGACGACCCGATGGAATGTTCCAGCCATGAGATGACAGAAGAAGCGTTGCCTTAAAGAATTCGAGAGAAATTGGAGATAATCGAGAGAAATAGCTGAATTAAAAAAATCGAGAGAAATAGCTGAATTAAAAAAAATCGAGAGAAATAGCTGAATTAAAAACTCTAATGTTTCATTAGAGAGGGAGACTCTGCGGTCCAGCGGAGAGAGGGAGGATGGTGACATCACGACGATGTCATCGAGAAGAGCATGTTCCCGTAGGGGCTTCGGCCCAACGAGAAAACCCGTAGTCGCTACGGCGGCTATGATGCACATATTGCAGGTCGGAGTTGCTTTGGCAATACCGAGGTAGCGTTTCCGTAGGGGTTTTGCACCCCCCTATGAGATATTTTTTTGGAGCTTATGTGTTGATCATGACCCTATCCATGGATAGAATGTTTAAGATTTAGATTAGATTTAGATTTAGTTTTAGATTTAGATTTAGTTTTAGATTTAGTTTTAGATTTAGTTTTAGATTTAGATTTAGTTTTAGATTTAGTTTTAGTTTTAAGTTTTAGATTTAGTTTTAGATTTAGTTTTAGATTAGTTTTAAGTTGGATGATGGTACCTCATCCCCCTCACTAGTGTGGATCTAGTGAATTTTTTTTGCCGTTTGGATGACCTTGAAAATGGACTTTGAAAATTTTGCGTTGTTTAGAATTAGTTTTAGATTTACAATTAGTTTTAAGTTGGATGATGGTACCCCCCATCATCCCCTCACTAGTGTGGATCTAGTGAATTTTTTTTGCCACTTGGATGACCTTGAAAATAGACTTTGAAAAATCTAAACTCAACTTTAAAAAATTTTTTTAACTTCAAAAAAAAAAAAAAAAAAAAAAAAAAAAAAAAATTTTTTTTTTTTTTTTTTTTTTTTTTTTTTTTTTGAAGCTGCTATTTAAAACCATGCGTAGAGTCTTGAGAATCTCAGTTCATCAGAATTTTTTGGAGCTGTCAAAACTTGCAAATTTCTTGGAGCTGTCACACCTTGCCAATTTCTTGGAACCAGCCTTGTGATTGGTTCAAATTTTTGAGCAGCGAGTATAAAAGGCGCTCACACACAGTTGAAAATCACTCGTTGCTGCTCCAGCATCCGGAGATAAAGTCTGAAAAAACTCTTAGCTTGACTTGATCACAACCCAAAGACCTGTGGAAATTGGACGACTGAATAGCATCATGGCCAGCAATCATCCATACATTTCAACTGATGAGGACAATAGTGAATTTACAGCCACAATGGCTCGAGTGCAAGCCAATGCTCGTGACCAAAATGACGAGGACACTGAAATTATTTCACTATTCTCGCCACCCATGACTCCTACTCCTGTGGATCCACCCGTTTCGACAAAGTCTACGGAGAGGATACACGATTCCAGTCAACATGGCACGTGGCGAAGAATGTCTGAGCGTCCAAGAAATTCAAACTCTGATGCCTCTGGCTGGAAGCGTCCCAGAGATTTCTATACGCCTCGTAATCGTCCGACAAAGTTCTCATGCACACCTCGTAGATTGGATTTTTCTAGACAGTCTGCCTTCCAACGCTATCCTTCGAGATGGAGGGAGACGCCTCGTGCTCAGCCACCACCCAAATACTACCGTTACCAACACAGAAATGCGTTTGCAGTCCTGTGCTTGCGCTCTGATGGATTTACAATCACCAATGGTTATGTGTGCAAGTCGGGCGACGGATCCATTCCGAAGCAGGAGCTCTTTGATAAACTGTCGAGCCTAAACGCAACGACCCTCGTCTTACCAGACGACACGACACGGAAATTATGGAGCGACATCCTGAGCAGGTGGCCGAAATATCATCCAGCCCACGATATAAAGATTGTGACTCTGGATACTTTGCCTGAGCCGCCCATCGGAATGTGCGAGTCTTGCGGTCGAGAAGAGTGTCACCGTTGGATTGCAGTAGTGGGTGGTATTTCACGCTACCTGAATATGTACTTTAAACCAATATATCATTGATGCTGTAAATCATTTTGAATAGATGAATAAAAAAAGTTGTATTGAACAATGTCTCATCCTTCTGTGTCGTCATCTTCTCAAACAACTGCTTACATGATCCAATTTTCAAAAACTATTATTTTCCACGGAGGGTCTCAACCACTCGCTCTGGATGACTCACGTTTGATTTGAAAGCTCACTGAAAGAATGGTCATGCCACACCCAAACTGTCTTAAAACTCGACGGGGTCTACACACTTTATGGAAGGACCGGATATCCTAATCACAGGATGTGATGCGTCATATCCCCTTTGAACAGTATATATAAGAAGCAGCTCTCCAGAGCCAAACCATATTCTTCTCGCTTCAACTCTAGCCATCATGACCCAGCAATCTCACATTTGTGGATTTGTTCATCTCCACGGCTACATGATCAACCAACAGTTTTACGTGCGAGAACTCTCTGCTCTCTCGGTGAGGAACGAGGAACCACCGATCCGTGTCGGCTTCTCCATCGACTCTGCACCGCAAAGCCACCTCGATCTGTTGTCGGCTGAATTTCTCTACGCCAACGTACATGGACTTTGCTTGATGAGTCGACCTCACGAATCTGTGCAGCCACAATCTAACGTCCGAACCATCCTGCAAAATATCTACCTACAACTCCTGAAAGCCTATCCAGGGGGCAACCGCCTAGCGTTTAAAGGTTGTGATGCGACTGCTAAACTCCTACAAGAGCTGGACATACCTGCCGTCAATCTGGGGACCTGGGGTTGCCCACGATTCGACCTCCTCCCATTCGATGCTGAAAAGTCGTGTGGATTTCATTCGAGATCCATGAGAAACAATTGTGGCAACGTCAAACTGTGTGCTCTCAGAAATTGGTTGGCCCACGACTGTGACGTGATGTAAAGCGTTTTTTTGAACACGCACGGTTTTTCCATCTCTTTTTCCAAAAAAAGGGATGGGTAAAAAAATGGGGAAACGCTCTCGATCTAGAGACTGTTTCCCCATTTTTTTACAACACGGGTCGTGCCAAGCTTGAACAAATGATCCCACAATTGTCTACGCGATCCATCTGCTGCTTGCGCTCTGATGGATTTACAATCACCAATGGTTATGTTTGCAAGTCTGGCGATGGATCCATTGCGAACCAAGTGCTCTTTGATAAACTGTCAAACATGAATGCAACGACCCTCGTCTTACCAGACGACACGACACAGAAATTATGGAGCGACATCCTGAGCACGTGGCCGAAATATCATCCAGCCCACGATATAAAGACTGTTACTCTGGATACTTTGCCTGAATATGTACTTTAAACCAATATATCATTGATGCTGTAAATCATTTTGAATAGATTAATAAAAAAAGTTTTATTGAACAATGTCTCATCCTTTCGAATAATGTTAAAAAAAAAAAAAAAAAAAAAAAAAAAAAAAAAATTTTTTTTTTTTTTTTTTTTTTTTTTTTTTTTTTTCCGGAATAATGTATGAAAGAGCCAGTATCGAGGCTTTACGATCTTAACTCATCTCGATTTCTTGGAGCAAACATTTCTTTTTTCTGCATTGTCTTTAAGAATGGAGATGAGGATGAATGCGGATGAGGATGAATGTCCAATCTGTTGTACTTCTTTTAAATTGCTAAAACCAATTTATGAAACTCCCTGCAAGCACTTGTTCCACAGGCCATGTCTCGATCTATGGTTGAAGGTCAATCCAATCATGTTCCTTTTTTTCACCATGCTTCAACAGGAAGCTTTCAAATGCTTCATGGAGAGGAAGATTGTCGCAAACCATGTGAAATCTTCCATATTCTGTGTTACAATATACGTTTCCATACGTCCCGATCTTGACGTTGTAATTCAAGTAGGGTAGTCCCCAATATGCACCTAGCAATGTAATTTTCATGTTTTAAAAAAGCGCCTTTATTATGTAACGTTTTTTCATGGGACAAGCCAAATGGCGATGTTTAGACAAACGGTTTAAATTGACGGCGCTTATATATTTTTTTCTGCTCGAGTATTTTTTCGACTTTTGTCCATATGGTAATTCCATATTCGAAGACCGTCAACTTGAAACTGGGTATAGCAGAAAACTGCAAAAATATATAAGCACTTCTCAGAACGAAAAAGTACTTGAGCATGCAAATGTTTGATTTTTCAAAGGAAAATTTGGAAATTTGGAAAATGGGGAAAACGCAAAACATTTCCATTTTCGAGTCTGTAAATGTTATGTTTTGCTATTGAAAGATGAAAAAACTGATTAGAAAAACTATACAACTTATACAAAATTAATGTAAAAATCACATTTAAAAGCTATTAAAATAGGATTTTGAGTTTAAAAGTTTGATTATAAATTTTAACTTTTAAACGATTCATGGTACCAAAAGGATTGGTACCTTGAATCGTTTAAAAGTCGCAGCTAGAAGGGGGGTACTTTTAAACTCAAAATTCGAAATCGGCATGTTTTTACAGTCTCAATTACATAATTTTTCTACCATTTTTCAATAATACATATTTAAAACAACAATTTTCAAGAAAATAAAATTGTAAAACATTAAAAAAGAATTCAAAAAAATTGTCAAATATTAAAAAAAGAATTCTTAAAAAAATAAATAATTCAGTCTTTTGAATAATAGGGTTAATATTCCACAGTATTAAATAATGCTAAAGTTTTAATTATAGCATAAGTTTTTCCAATAATAAAAAAAAAAAAAAAAAAAAAAGTTAGATTTCGTGTCGGCAAAGGGGACATGTCCTGTGTGGACGCGTGCGCAACCAATTGTCCAGACACTGTGCGTGAAACACGTGCTGGCAACGAGTTGGATGAGGCATTTCCAACATTTCCTCCAAACAAATCGGGCAAGGCTCGGGTGGGGCGTAATACCAGCTTTCAAAAGGTAACGAGAACAGACAATTTCGAATTTCGCTGGCTAAGCGAATCCGCAAATCGTCTGTCAAGTTATAGCCTTTCCTAAACCAGTCACACACAATATTCGACAACCATCTCATGCCGAAGCTATCAAAGCTCCGGTAAGCTGGGCTCACGTGACTGACATTATTCTCGAAACGCAACTCTCGATCGAGAAATTGCTTAAAAGCACCCCTCACCTGCCTCACATCGGAATAGCCTTCCGGGTCGAGGAATCGAAGCACTGGATGCGCCTCGTCCCCCAATTCCACGACCTCTGGCTCTCCCATCAACAACACCTCCCGAGGAAAAGCATAGCATGGAAACACCTCATCGGGGGATTTGAGAACGAGATTTCTTACAATAAAAAGATTTGCCATTTTGAATCGACTCTATGTCAAAAAATATAACGGCTCCTCGGCGTGCGAGCCCTTTTTATAGACACACAGAGGGCGCTCCAGTCGTCCTGAAATGTTTTAGAAAATGCCACGTGACCTGAAAAGAATCACACGATGCATTTCCAGAAAGTCACGTGACAGGACATTCGATCCACCTCACAGGATGCGTTTCCAAGAAATCGAGCGACAAAACACATCCGCCAGATGCACTTTTAGAATGTCACAGGATGCGTTTCCAAGAAATCGAGCGACAAAACACATCCGCCAGATGCACTTTTAGAATATCACCGGATGTAATTCCAAGAAGTCGAGCGACAAAACACTTTCGCCAGATGCACTTTTAGAATATCACCGGATGTAATTCCAAGAAGTCGAGCGACAAAACACTTTCACCAGATGCACTTTTAGGATATCACGTGACAGGTTCGAAACCACATGGATCCAGAGGATGTGGCACCAACCCACTTGACATCTTTGAGATTGTTGCGTCACGTGGATCCTTTGAAGGGGTGAACAGCTTTCCTGAACCTGGCTCAGACAGTGTGAGAGCGACTCTGTGGCTCTGGGATCTGGGGGGTTGTGAAATGAATTGTGATTGAAAGGTCAATGCCCCAAGGACATTGAGATGTTTGGACAGCTTTTGGCCGAGTGAAAAAAAATTTTATAAACCGGAAGTGATGGAAAGGTAACAACTGCTTAACATTTGGATTTCGAAAATTTCAAATTCAGTCTCGAGAAAATTTTTGCCTCGGCCCAAGTCGTCAGGAGATTGAAAAAAAAAAAAAAAAAAAAAAAAAAAAAAAAAAATAACCGGAAGTGGGCGTGGCCAACAACTCAAAACTTGCATTTCGAAAATTTGAAATTTGTCTCGACCCAAATTTTGCTGGACCCAAGTCTGTGGCCTCGAGAAAATTTTTGCTCAACCCAAAATCTCCGGACGAGTGAAAAAAATTTTTTTTCAATTTTGTAGTTAAAAAAAATATTCTAATTTTTAATTGAATAAAAAAATTCTTATTTGTAATTAAAAAATGCTCATACAGCAAACCTACCTAAATGCAAAGTGATTTGCAAAGTGAAAAATTGTCATTTTCTCATAATACACACCTTCAAAAACCCACAAAGCGTGGGAACCATCGTTTTAAACGATGAAATATAATAGATGGAAAAAATCCAACCCAAAAATCTGCTCCAGGATGTCAGATCCAAGTGCCATGGATTTCAGAACCCCCCCTCCATGGATGACCCTGCACCTGTCCAGCGTCTCAAAAAAAAAAAAAAAAAAAAAAAAAAAAAAAAAAAAAAAAAAAAATTTTTTTTTTTTTTTTTTTTTTTTTTTTTTTTTGGAATTGTGGTATATCTAAGAGAGCGTCTTGATAATTTTCCATTCGAGTGAAAGCGTTTCAGCCGATTACATTGCTCCATCACTGAGAAGCATTTGACTATTCTGATTCGTATTGGTTACATTTTGGACACCTCGTCAACATGAGTTTGAATTCAGATTTGAGATTGAAATTGTACTGGGGGTACCGATATTGGGACAAGCAAATCATCACCTGTCCACATTGCGTAAAAAAGGTTAAAAAGTTGTTATTTAAAGAGTATCGGGAGACTCATTGCCGTTCCGAACATGGTTTAAATGAAGAAACTGAATGCATTTTTTGCGGAAAATATACATTTTCAAATTCGACTCAAGACGACTTTCACAGAAAAGAATGCTTTGAATCGTTCAAAAAGAGGAATAAAAAACGACAAAAAAAACGTTTAAGCCACACTGACAACGCCACTGCTGGAACCAGTGCTGCCTCTGCAATCGATTCTGTCGAAATCTCCACAGCCTCTGCAATCGATTCTGCCGCTCCCGATTTATGTGAATGTAAATCTTTTGACCCTTCATTATTACGTCGTAAACTTAAACATAGAGTCCTCGACACAGATTTACAAGAAGTTGGATTTTACGACAACTACCCCGGCGACTTTCGAGCATTGACCAACACGGGTTCCCTTTACCCGTTCAACGACGAAAGCAATTTGGGACGCGAGGCCGCGGCCCTGTTTCGAATGTATTTTTCCAAAGCGTGGACACTTTATCACGTGTTTATTCGATCCTACGCCTTTGCCAGTTTCAAACAAAAAATGTCCGTGTTTGACGAGGGTCAACTGGTGGTGTCGTCCTTTTGGTGCTTGTGCGATGGTTGCAAGATTGACATACGAAATACCATAAATCCTAATAAACTGCATCGCCACATGATTGTGGCTGTTCAAGATCGAGCTGCCTACCTGAAGGTTTGGAGGTCGATTAAACAATCTCGTGCCAACGAGCGCTATTGCAAAGGACATAAAAAAATTGTTTCGCCCATGCATTTGGCCAATGCCATTCATTACGTATCGAGCGAAAAATCCCAATGCTCCGGATCCAAGAAGCCGGGCGAGGGGCGACGCGGACATTTTTACATCAATCGCCCGTTACACGAGCATTCCGTCATGAACATGGCCAGTCTCTTCCGCCACGGCGTGATGACATGGCTAAAAGGAAAACTTCGCGATAAACTCGTACTGGATTGGAAGTGTGAAAAGTTTGGTTCAAATTACAAAACGTATCGCGTGAAAGTGTCTGAGATTATGACGCTTCCAAACTGTTGCATTCAATTGCGATGGGATTGGGCGCCTCATCCAGACGGAGATTACGGAGCGTATTGGTTCGAGAACGACGTAATGGGCGTCCAGCCCACGGGAGGTGAACCTACATTTTCGAATCACGCACAAGCCATGATGTTTCAGATTCAAAAGGGAAATTCCTTGCGCCAACGCATGGCAAATGCTTATTACACGTTGAGTAAACCACAAGCCCGTCAGATGAGTGTCGTGGAATACATGAGGGAGAAGCAAAGAGTGGAGATGGAACGAATCAATGCAGAAAACGTATCGGAAAAAAATGTATTGAAACGACGGATTGACGAGCTGGAGACGGAAATTGAAACACTCTTGCGAAAAATTGCCACTCAGGCTGAAGAAGTGGCAAATTTGAGAAGACAAGTCGCGTCAACAGTACACGTCACTGTCAATGTAGCTGCTGGTTCAACACCATCACCCTAGTACTACCAAAAAAAAAAAAAAAAAAAAAAAAAAAAAAAAAAAAAAATTTTTTTTTTTTTTTTTTTTTTTTTTTTTTTTTGAGACGCTGGACAGGTGCAGGGTCATCCATGGAGGGGGGGTTCTGAAATCCATGGCACTTGGATCTGACATCCTGGAGCAGATTTTTGGGTTGGATTTTTTCCATCTATTATATTTCATCGTTTAAAACGATGGTTCCCACGCTTTGTGGGTTTTTGAAGGTGTGTATTATGAGAAAATGACAATTTTTCACTTTGCAAATCACTTTGCATTTAGGTAGGTTTGCTGTATGAGCATTTTTTAATTACAAATAAGAATTTTTTTATTCAATTAAAAATTAGAATATTTTTTTTAACTACAAAATTGAAAAAAAATTTTTTTCACTCGTCCGGAGATTTTGGGTTGAGCAAAAATTTTCTCGAGGCCACAGACTTGGGTCCAGCAAAATTTGGGTCGAGACAAATTTCAAATTTTCGAAATGCAAGTTTTGAGTTGTTGGCCACGCCCACTTCCGGTTATTTTTTTTTTTTTTTTTTTTTTTTTTTTTCAATCTCCTGACGACTTGGGCCGAGGCAAAAATTTTCTCGAGACTGAATTTGAAATTTTCGAAATCCAAATGTTAAGCAGTTGTTACCTTTCCATCACTTCCGGTTTATAAAATTTTTTTTCACTCGGCCAAAAGCTGTCCAAACATCTCAATGTCCTTGGGGCATTGACCTTTCAATCACAATTCATTTCACAACCCCCCAGATCCCAGAGCCACAGAGTCGCTCTCACACTGTCTGAGCCAGGTTCAGGAAAGCTGTTCACCCCTTCAAAGGATCCACGTGACGCAACAATCTCAAAGATGTCAAGTGGGTTGGTGCCACATCCTCTGGATCCATGTGGTTTCGAACCTGTCACGTGATATCCTAAAAGTGCATCTGGTGAAAGTGTTTTGTCGCTCGACTTCTTGGAATTACATCCGGTGATATTCTAAAAGTGCATCTGGCGAAAGTGTTTTGTCGCTCGACTTCTTGGAATTACATCCGGTGATATTCTAAAAGTGCATCTGGCGGATGTGTTTTGTCGCTCGATTTCTTGGAAACGCATCCTGTGACATTCTAAAAGTGCATCTGGCGGATGTGTTTTGTCGCTCGATTTCTTGGAAACGCATCCTGTGAGGTGGATCGAATGTCCTGTCAGGTGACTTTCTGGAAATGCATCGTGTGATTCTTTTCAGGTCACGTGGCATTTTCTAAAACATTTCAGGACGACTGGAGCGCCCTCTGTGTGTCTATAAAAAGGGCTTGCACGCCGAGGAGCCGTTATATTTTTTGACATAGAGTCGATTCAAAATGGCAAATCTTTTTATTGTAAGAAATCTCGTTCTCAAATCCCCCGATGAGGTGTTTCCATGCTATGCTTTTCCTCGGGAGGTGTTGTTGATGGGAGAGCCAGAGGTCGTGGAATTGGGGGACGAGGCGCATCCAGTGCTTCGATTCCTCGACCCGGAAGGCTATTCCGATGTGAGGCAGGTGAGGGGTGCTTTTAAGCAATTTCTCGATCTAGAGTTGCGTTTCGAGAATAATGTCAGTCAGGTGAGCCCAGCTTACCGGAGCTTTGATAGCTTCGGCATGAGATGGTTGTCGAATATTGTGTGTGACTGGTTTAGGAAAGGCTACAACTTGACAGACGATTTGCGGATTCGCTTAGCCAGCGAAATTCGAAATTGTCTGTTCTCGTTACCTTTTGAAAGCTGGTATTACGCCCCACCCGAGCCTTGTCCGATTTGTTTGGAGGAAATGTTGGAAATGCCTCATCCAACTCGTTGCCAGCACGTGTTTCACGCACAGTGTCTGGACAATTGGTTGCGCACGCGTCCACACAGGACATGTCCCCTTTGCCGACACGAAATCTAACTCTGTGTCAAAAGCCATTTTTTTTTAAAAAAATGGGACGAGTCCCCCTCATTGGGGACTCGTCCCATTTTTTTAAAATACACACAACGCCAACATTGGGCGTTTGGGGGCAGACCCCTTGAAAATGCATTGGACAGGGCTTTCTGGGGACCATTTCACATACACAATGGACTGCTTCACGAGAGGGCAGTGAGAACGTTTCCAATCATGGTGTCACGACAAAAGAGCAGTGAGAATCGAGGCTTGAGACTATTTATTGTGTCGTTTTGCGTTTCCAATTTTATTTTGCAAGGGTCACGGTGCTCAGCTATTTTTTCGAGTGACTGCGTGTCGAGTAGGCGTAGAGCCGTGGAGAGCCGTCAAACCGAATCTGGGGGCTGGTTTGACGGCTCCCGCCATTGACGCCTTGATAAAGACCTTTTTTCAGTGGACCCCCTGTGACAGGAGGAGGCAGACACGTTTCCAATGCAACCTTTGGAAGTGGGTTATCGTAGAGTGAATCCCTGGGGGGTTCCTCCAGGTTATTCTAGGCAGACTCATCGATTTTTTGATACCTCACTCGATATATTTCGTTGGAAAGTATTTGCGTAAAATCCAACTCTGCTCCATGGGGGGTCTCGTGGACCCAGGTGCTACCAAAATATTTTACTCGTCGAGACAAATTGTTTGATACCTCACATGATACCCTACATGATTTACTTTGCGAAAATGTTTTTCCAACTCTGCTCCATGGGGGGTCTCGTGGACCCGGGTGCTACCAAAATATTTTTCTCGTCGAGACAAATTTTTTGATACCTCACATGATACCCTACATGATATACTTTACAAAAACGTTTTTCCAACTCTGCTCCATGGAGGGTCTGATGGACCCGGGTGCTACCAAAATATTTTACTCGTCGAGACGAATCTATTGATACCCCACACGATATGCTTTGCGAAAATTTTTTCCCAACTCTGCTCCATGGGGGGTCTCATGGCCCTCAAAATATTTCTTTCGTCGAGACGAATCTATTGATACCCCACATGATACCCTACATGATATACTTTGCGAAACTGTTTTTTCCAACTCTGCTCCATGGGGGGTCTGATGGACCCGGGTGCTACCAAAATATTTTACTCGTCGAGACGAAACTATTGATACCCCACATGATATGCTTTGCGAAAATTTTTTCCCAACTGTGCTCCAGGGGGGGTCTCATGGCCCTCAAAATATTTTTTTCGTCGAGACGAATCTATTGATACCCCACATGATATACTTTTCGAAAATTTTTTCCAACTCTTATCCATGGGGGGTCTGATGGACCCGGGTGCTACCAAAATTTTTTACTCGTCGAGACGAATCTATAGATACCCCACATGATATGCTTTGTGAAAATTTTTTCCCAACTCTGCTCCAGGGGGGGTCTCATGGCCCTCAAAATATTTTTCTCGTCGAGACGAATCTATTGATACCCTACATGATACCCTACATGATATACTTTGCGAAACTGTTTTTTCCAACTCTGCTCCATGGGGGGTCTGATGGACCCGGGTGCTACCAAAATATTTTTCTCGTCGAGACGAATCTATTGATACCCCACATGACATGCTTTGTGAAAATTTTTTCCCAAGTCTGCTCCATGGGGGGTCTCATGGACCTCAAAATATTTTTTTCGTCGAGACGAATCTATTGATATCCCACATGATATACTTTTCGAAAATTTTTTCCAACTCTTATCCATGGGGGGTCTGATGGACCCGGGTGCTACCAAAATATTTTTCTCGTCGAGACGAATCTATTGATACCTCACATGATATGCTTTGCTTGAATTTTTCAAATTGTACCATGGGGGGTCCATCCAACCCCGGGTGCTACCAAAATATTTTTCTCATCGAGACGAATCTATTGATACCCCACTCGATATACTTTGCTTGAATTTTTCAAATTGTACCATGGGGGGTCCATCCGACCCCGGGGGCCACCAAAATTTTCAGCTCATCGAGACAAATCTATTGATACCCCACACGATATACTTTGCTTGAATTTTAAATAATGTCCCATGGGGGTCCGATGGACCCGGGAGCATTCAAATTATAGATTGACTATCAATCTCTTATATAATCTAAAGTCGCTTCTGATTGGTTCAAACTTTTCAAAATTGGGTTTAAAAGGAGCTCCTTCAGCTTTGGAAATCAGTCGCAGCCGCGACTCCACCTTGAGAAGATATGCCTGAAAAATTTACAAGTCTGAACTAGATGAACGACTGGCCGACGATTGCCGTCTGCCTTGCCGAAGCTCTCTCTGATATTTGCCGGAACGATCTGCAGCCTTTGCCGTCGACCAGGAGCAATTGAAGACACGTCTTGACTCGAGGAAGAACTTTTGAATAATGATATTGATGACAAAATACTTCTTGAACTTTCAAATCCTGAATGAGGAGTGAAGAGACTGGGTACTCGCTGGCTAGTTAAAGCCCAATCTCAAAAAAAAAAAAAAAAAAAAAAAAAAAAAAAAAAAAAAAAAAAAAAAAAAAAAAAAAAAAAAAAAATTTTTTTTTTTTTTTTTTTTTTTTTTTTTTTTTGAGATTGGGCTTTAAAAGCGCTGGTGAGATCTGGGATCCTCACTGTATTGGCAAGCAGTCACCAGCCCTGGAGAGCCTCTACAGTCATTTCGTTACGATGGATGAATCTACAGCTGAATAGGATTGTGCGCAGGGACCGCTGCCGCTGCTACTCTCTATCTTATACCTTTTGCATGTGTGTGCTCCTTTTCAACATTATCTGCGACTAGCCTGGCCAACTGGAAGCGGATAATGTCTTTCTCTTTGCATGTCTCTTTGCTTGCTGCGCAAATTGAGTTTTCGGATGAAACAATCCTATTCAGCTGTGGACGTCTGTCGTAACGAGATTAGCTTTTTTTTCAGGTCCGGACCCGATGGAAGGTTCCAGCCATGAGATGACAGAAGAAGCGTTGCCTTAAAGAATTCGAGAGAAATTGGAGTAAATCGAGAGAAATAGCTGAATTAAAAAAATCGAGAGAAATAGCTGAATTAAAAAAAATCGAGAGAAATAGCTGAATTAAAAAAAATCGAGAGAAATAGCTGAATTAAAAACTCTAATGTTTCATTAGAGAGGGAGACTCTGCGGTCCAGCGGAGAGAGGGAGGATGGTGACATCACGACGATGTCATCGAGAAGAGCATGTTCCCGTAGGGGCTTCGGCCCAACGAGAAAACCCGTAGTCGCTACGGCGGCTATGATGCACATATTGCAGGTCGGAGTTGCATTAGCAATACCGAGGTAGCGTTTCCGTAGGGGTTTCGGCCCAACGAGAGAACCCGTAGTCGCTACGGCGGCTATGATGCACATATTGCAGGTCGGAGTTGCTTTGGCAATACCGAGGTAGCGTTTCCGTAGTGGCTTCGGCAGCTATGAGGAGAGCTTATTTTTTTCAGGTCCAGACCAGCAGGTAAGTATTTTTTTTTCAGGTGGAGACGACCCGATGGAATGTTCCAGCCATGAGATGACAGAAGAAGCGTTGCCTTAAAGAATTCGAGAGAAATTGGAGATAATCGAGAGAAATAGCTGAATTAAAAAAATCGAGAGAAATAGCTGAATTAAAAAAAATCGAGAGAAATAGCTGAATTAAAAACTCTAATGTTTCATTAGAGAGGGAGACTCTGCGGTCCAGCGGAGAGAGGGAGGATGGTGACATCACGACGATGTCATCGAGAAGAGCATGTTCCCGTAGGGGCTTCGGCCCAACGAGAAAACCCGTAGTCGCTACGGCGGCTATGATGCACATATTGCAGGTCGGAGTTGCTTTGGCAATACCGAGGTAGCGTTTCCGTAGGGGTTTTGCACCCCCCTATGAGATATTTTTTTGGAGCTTATGTGTTGATCATGACCCTATCCATGGATAGAATGTTTAAGATTTAGATTAGATTTAGATTTAGTTTTAGATTTAGATTTAGTTTTAGATTTAGTTTTAGATTTAGTTTTAGATTTAGATTTAGTTTTAGATTTAGTTTTAGTTTTAAGTTTTAGATTTAGTTTTAGATTTAGTTTTAGATTAGTTTTAAGTTGGATGATGGTACCTCATCCCCCTCACTAGTGTGGATCTAGTGAATTTTTTTTGCCGTTTGGATGACCTTGAAAATGGACTTTGAAAATTTTGCGTTGTTTAGAATTAGTTTTAGATTTACAATTAGTTTTAAGTTGGATGATGGTACCCCCCATCATCCCCTCACTAGTGTGGATCTAGTGAATTTTTTTTGCCACTTGGATGACCTTGAAAATAGACTTTGAAAAATCTAAACTCAACTTTAAAAAATTTTTTTAACTTCAAAAAAAAAAAAAAAAAAAAAAAAAAAAAAAAAAAAAATTTTTTTTTTTTTTTTTTTTTTTTTTTTTTTTTTTTTTGAAGCTGCTATTTAAAACCATGCGTAGAGTCTTGAGAATCTCAGTTCATCAGAATTTTTTGGAGCTGTCAAAACTTGCAAATTTCTTGGAGCTGTCACACCTTGCCAATTTCTTGGAACCAGCCTTGTGATTGGTTCAAATTTTTGAGCAGCGAGTATAAAAGGCGCTCACACACAGTTGAAAATCACTCGTTGCTGCTCCAGCATCCGGAGATAAAGTCTGAAAAAACTCTTAGCTTGACTTGATCACAACCCAAAGACCTGTGGAAATTGGACGACTGAATAGCATCATGGCCAGCAATCATCCATACATTTCAACTGATGAGGACAATAGTGAATTTACAGCCACAATGGCTCGAGTGCAAGCCAATGCTCGTGACCAAAATGACGAGGACACTGAAATTATTTCACTATTCTCGCCACCCATGACTCCTACTCCTGTGGATCCACCCGTTTCGACAAAGTCTACGGAGAGGATACACGATTCCAGTCAACATGGCACGTGGCGAAGAATGTCTGAGCGTCCAAGAAATTCAAACTCTGATGCCTCTGGCTGGAAGCGTCCCAGAGATTTCTATACGCCTCGTAATCGTCCGACAAAGTTCTCATGCACACCTCGTAGATTGGATTTTTCTAGACAGTCTGCCTTCCAACGCTATCCTTCGAGATGGAGGGAGACGCCTCGTGCTCAGCCACCACCCAAATACTACCGTTACCAACACAGAAATGCGTTTGCAGTCCTGTGCTTGCGCTCTGATGGATTTACAATCACCAATGGTTATGTGTGCAAGTCGGGCGACGGATCCATTCCGAAGCAGGAGCTCTTTGATAAACTGTCGAGCCTAAACGCAACGACCCTCGTCTTACCAGACGACACGACACGGAAATTATGGAGCGACATCCTGAGCAGGTGGCCGAAATATCATCCAGCCCACGATATAAAGATTGTGACTCTGGATACTTTGCCTGAGCCGCCCATCGGAATGTGCGAGTCTTGCGGTCGAGAAGAGTGTCACCGTTGGATTGCAGTAGTGGGTGGTATTTCACGCTACCTGAATATGTACTTTAAACCAATATATCATTGATGCTGTAAATCATTTTGAATAGATGAATAAAAAAAGTTGTATTGAACAATGTCTCATCCTTCTGTGTCGTCATCTTCTCAAACAACTGCTTACATGATCCAATTTTCAAAAACTATTATTTTCCACGGAGGGTTTCAACCACTCGCTCTGGATGACTCACGTTTGATTTGAAAGCTCACTGAAAGAATGGTCATGCCACACCCAAACTGTCTTAAAACTCGACGGGGTCTACACACTTTATGGAAGGACCGGATATCCTAATCACAGGATGTGATGCGTCATATCCCCTTTGAACAGTATATATAAGAAGCAGCTCTCCAGAGCCAAACCATATTCTTCTCGCTTCAACTCTAGCCATCATGACCCAGCAATCTCACATTTGTGGATTTGTTCATCTCCACGGCTACATGATCAACCAACAGTTTTACGTGCGAGAACTCTCTGCTCTCTCGGTGAGGAACGAGGAACCACCGATCCGTGTCGGCTTCTCCATCGACTCTGCACCGCAAAGCCACCTCGATCTGTTGTCGGCTGAATTTCTCTACGCCAACGTACATGGACTTTGCTTGATGAGTCGACCTCACGAATCTGTGCAGCCACAATCTAACGTCCGAACCATCCTGCAAAATATCTACCTACAACTCCTGAAAGCCTATCCAGGGGGCAACCGCCTAGCGTTTAAAGGTTGTGATGCGACTGCTAAACTCCTACAAGAGCTGGACATACCTGCCGTCAATCTGGGGACCTGGGGTTGCCCACGATTCGACCTCCTCCCATTCGATGCTGAAAAGTCGTGTGGATTTCATTCGAGATCCATGAGAAACAATTGTGGCAACGTCAAACTGTGTGCTCTCAGAAATTGGTTGGCCCACGACTGTGACGTGATGTAAAGCGTTTTTTTGAACACGCACGGTTTTTCCATCTCTTTTTCCAAAAAAAGGGATGGGTAAAAAAATGGGGAAACGCTCTCGATCTAGAGACTGTTTCCCCATTTTTTTACAACACGGGTCGTGCCAAGCTTGAACAAATGATCCCACAATTGTCTACGCGATCCATCTGCTGCTTGCGCTCTGATGGATTTACAATCACCAATGGTTATGTTTGCAGGTCTGGCGATGGATCCATTGCGAACCAAGTGCTCTTTGATAAACTGTCAAACATGAATGCAACGACCCTCGTCTTACCAGACGACACGACACAGAAATTATGGAGCGACATCCTGAGCACGTGGCCGAAATATCATCCAGCCCACGATATAAAGACTGTTACTCTGGATACTTTGCCTGAATATGTACTTTAAACCAATATATCATTGATGCTGTAAATCATTTTGAATAGATTAATAAAAAAAGTTTTATTGTACAATGTCTCATCCTTTCGAATAATGTTAAAAAAAAAAAAAAAAAAAAAAAAAAATTTTTTTTTTTTTTTTTTTTTTTTTTTTTTTTTTTTTTTTTCCGGAATAATGTATGAAAGAGCCAGTATCGAGGCTTTACGATCTTAACTCATCTCGATTTCTTGGAGCAAACATTTCTTTTTTCTGCATTGTCTTTAAGAATGGAGATGAGGATGAATGCGGATGAGGATGAATGTCCAATCTGTTGTACTTCTTTTAAATTGCTAAAACCAATTTATGAAACTCCCTGCAAGCACTTGTTCCACAGGCCATGTCTCGATCTATGGTTGAAGGTCAATCCAATCATGTTCCTTTTTTTCACCATGCTTCAACAGGAAGCTTTCAAATGCTTCATGGAGAGGAAGATTGTCGCAAACCATGTGAAATCTTCCATATTCTGTGTTACAATATACGTTTCCATACGTCCCGATCTTGACGTTGTAATTCAAGTAGGGTAGTTCCCAATATGCACCTAGCAATGTAATTTTCATGTTTTAAAAAAGCGCCTTTATTATGTAACGTTTTTTCATGGGACAAGCCAAATGGCGATGTTTAGACAAACGGTTTAAATTGACGGCGCTTATATATTTTTTTCTGCTCGAGTATTTTTTCGACTTTTGTCCATATGGTAATTCCATATTCGAAGACCGTCAACTTGAAACTGGGTATAGCAGAAAACTGCAAAAATATATAAGCACTTCTCAGAACGAAAAAGTACTTGAGCATGCAAATGTTTGATTTTTCAAAGGAAAATTTGGAAATTTGGAAAATGGGGAAAACGCAAAACATTTCCATTTTCGAGTCTGTAAATGTTATGTTTTGCTATTGAAAGATGAAAAAACTGATTAGAAAAACTATACAACTTATACAAAATTAATGTAAAAATCACATTTAAAAGCTATTAAAATAGGATTTTGAGTTTAAAAGTTTGATTATAAATTTTAACTTTTAAACGATTCATGGTACCAAAAGGATTGGTACCTTGAATCGTTTAAAAGTCGCAGCTAGAAGGGGGGTACTTTTAAACTCAAAATTCGAAATCGGCATGTTTTTACAGTCTCAATTACATAATTTTTCTACCATTTTTCAATAATACATATTTAAAACAACAATTTTCAAGAAAATAAAATTGTAAAACATTAAAAAAGAATTCAAAAAAATTGTCAAATATTAAAAAAAGAATTCTTAAAAAAATAAATAATTCAGTCTTTTGAATAATAGGGTTAATATTCCACAGTATTAAATAATGCTAAAGTTTTAATTATAGCATAAGTTTTTCCAATAATAAAAAAAAAAAAAAAAAAAAAAAAAAAAAAAAAAGTTAGATTTCGTGTCGGCAAAGGGGACATGTCCTGTGTGGACGCGTGCGCAACCAATTGTCCAGACACTGTGCGTGAAACACGTGCTGGCAACGAGTTGGATGAGGCATTTCCAACATTTCCTCCAAACAAATCGGGCAAGGCTCGGGTGGGGCGTAATACCAGCTTTCAAAAGGTAACGAGAACAGACAATTTCGAATTTCGCTGGCTAAGCGAATCCGCAAATCGTCTGTCAAGTTATAGCCTTTCCTAAACCAGTCACACACAATATTCGACAACCATCTCATGCCGAAGCTATCAAAGCTCCGGTAAGCTGGGCTCACGTGACTGACATTATTCTCGAAACGCAACTCTCGATCGAGAAATTGCTTAAAAGCACCCCTCACCTGCCTCACATCGGAATAGCCTTCCGGGTCGAGGAATCGAAGCACTGGATGCGCCTCGTCCCCCAATTCCACGACCTCTGGCTCTCCCATCAACAACACCTCCCGAGGAAAAGCATAGCATGGAAACACCTCATCGGGGGATTTGAGAACGAGATTTCTTACAATAAAAAGATTTGCCATTTTGAATCGACTCTATGTCAAAAAATATAACGGCTCCTCGGCGTGCGAGCCCTTTTTATAGACACACAGAGGGCGCTCCAGTCGTCCTGAAATGTTTTAGAAAATGCCACGTGACCTGAAAAGAATCACACGATGCATTTCCAGAAAGTCACGTGACAGGACATTCGATCCACCTCACAGGATGCGTTTCCAAGAAATCGAGCGACAAAACACATCCGCCAGATGCACTTTTAGAATGTCACAGGATGCGTTTCCAAGAAATCGAGCGACAAAACACATCCGCCAGATGCACTTTTAGAATATCACCGGATGTAATTCCAAGAAGTCGAGCGACAAAACACTTTCGCCAGATGCACTTTTAGAATATCACCGGATGTAATTCCAAGAAGTCGAGCGACAAAACACTTTCACCAGATGCACTTTTAGGATATCACGTGACAGGTTCGAAACCACATGGATCCAGAGGATGTGGCACCAACCCACTTGACATCTTTGAGATTGTTGCGTCACGTGGATCCTTTGAAGGGGTGAACAGCTTTCCTGAACCTGGCTCAGACAGTGTGAGAGCGACTCTGTGGCTCTGGGATCTGGGGGGTTGTGAAATGAATTGTGATTGAAAGGTCAATGCCCCAAGGACATTGAGATGTTTGGACAGCTTTTGGCCGAGTGAAAAAAAATTTTATAAACCGGAAGTGATGGAAAGGTAACAACTGCTTAACATTTGGATTTCGAAAATTTCAAATTCAGTCTCGAGAAAATTTTTGCCTCGGCCCAAGTCGTCAGGAGATTGAAAAAAAAAAAAAAAAAAAAAAAAAAAAAAAAAAAAAAAAAATAACCGGAAGTGGGCGTGGCCAACAACTCAAAACTTGCATTTCGAAAATTTGAAATTTGTCTCGACCCAAATTTTGCTGGACCCAAGTCTGTGGCCTCGAGAAAATTTTTGCTCAACCCAAAATCTCCGGACGAGTGAAAAAAATTTTTTTTCAATTTTGTAGTTAAAAAAAATATTCTAATTTTTAATTGAATAAAAAAATTCTTATTTGTAATTAAAAAATGCTCAAATATGTCTTCAACCCTAGTTAACAGTTTGCACATTCAAAAAAAACATCGTTTTTTCATAATACACACCTTCACCAACCCACAAAGCGTCGTTTTAAACGATGAAATATAATAGATGGAAAAAATCCAACCCTGCTCCAGGTTGTCAGATCCAAGTGCCATGCATTCAGTCTCGAGAAAATTTTTGCTCAACCCAAAATCTCCGGACGAGTGAAAAAAATTTTTTTTATAAACTGGAAGTGGTATGTGACGTAACGACAACGCTTGCCCATGACAACTCAAAACTTGCATTTCGAAAATTTCAAATTTCGGCTCGACCCAAATTTGCCTCAGCCCAAATCTCCAGGCGATTGAAAAAAATTTTTTTGCCTCGGCCCAAGTCGTCAGACGATTGAAAAAAAAAAAAAAAAAAAAATCTATTTATAGACTGGATCTATTTATAGAACGGAATCTATTTATAGAACTGGCTCAATTAGTCTTACCCGTTTTTAGACCAAGAATTTAGACCTTTTCAGAAAGGGCGTTTTTACAAGTACAAGACCACGCCCACACCACGCCCACTTCCTGTCAATCAAAAAAAAAAAAAAAAAAAAAAAAAAAAAATTTTTTTTTTTTTTTTTTTTTTTTTTTTTTTTTTTTTTTTGTAAATGATGTATATAAGTGAGCGTGGAGCTTTGCTAAATTCAGTTTGAAATTGATTCTCAAGCCTCGAGAATGAGCTTGATTGCTTTTAAAAAGAGATTTTGTTCTTCTTACAAGTACTGGAAGCATAGAGCTATCGAATGTCCCATTTGCTCTGATAAAGTGACGTTGGAAGATTATATAAAGACTCATTCAATATCCAAACATGGTCTCAATGAAAAAATCAAATGCATTTTTTGTGGTAAACACACATTTTGTGAAAGTCTCGAAGCAAACAACAGCCACGTCGAAAAGTGCTTTATCCTTCTCAAAAAAAAGAATCGAATCAACAAAAAAGTTTGCTCCCTCCCTACTGACGACACTCCAGTGCCCGCTCCCAGTTTATGTGACTGCGTTCCATTTGATCTCTCATTGCTTTATCGTCGACTCCACCACCGAGTCATGGAGGAGGATGCGCAACAAGCTGGATTTTATGACGACTACCCGGGCAACTTTCCAGAGTTGACCGACACGGGATCGTATGCCGCGTTTGATGAAGAGAGCAATTTGGGTCGCGAGCCCTTGGCCCTGTTTCGAATGTATTTTTCCGACGCTTGGACGCTCTATCACGTGTTTATTCGATCGTATGCCTTTTCTAGTTTCAAGACCCAAATGTCTCCACTCTTGGAGGCCGGTGCTATGGTCGTCTCGACCTTTTGGTGTTTGTGCGACGGTTGCTCGACCGACCTGCCTCAGGCCATGGCGTGTCATAAACTTCATCGCCACATGATTGTGGCCGTGCGAGATCGAGCCGCCTTCTTTAATGCTTGGAGACGCATCAGCGTGACGCGTGAATCCGAGCGCTATTGCAAAAATCAGAAAGAAATCCAGTCGCCCATGCATTTGGCCAATGCTATTTACTACGTATCGAGCGAAAAACCTCAATGTTCTGGATCTCAGAAGAAGGGTGGCGGTGGGACGCCAAAAGGACACTTTTACATCAATCGCCCGCTGCACAAGCATGCCGTCACTTCCATGGTCTTGTTGTGGCCAAAGGGCTCCATGGAATACATCCAGCAAAAGCTTCGTCATCAAGTCGTCATCGATTGGAAAACGGAAACCTACTGGTCGTCTGGCGAGAAAAAATATCGGGTTCGCGTGCTCGACGTCTTGCCGGAGCTGCGAGAGTGTCCCGCTCCATTGCGATGGGATTACGAGCCACATCCCGATGGAGAACACCTACTGTACTGGACAGAGAGTGACATTATGCGCGTCCGATCCACGGAGGCAAGCTTCGAGAATCGCGTCGAGGCCATGACACATCAGATTGAATTGGGTAATTCATGGCGTCAACGCATGAAGGACGTCTACTACACGCTCAATAAAGAACAAGTCTTTCAAATGCATATTTTTGAGCGTGCGCAACAGAAACAAGCCGTGGAGATGAATAAGCTCTATGCCATCATCGACGCACTGGAGCGAGAAAATGAAACGTTGAAGCGCAAAATTGCAGAGTTGGAGCAGAGATCCACCACCGTCAACCATTTTGTCAGTGACATTCATGCGACCACGGTCGTCGTTCAATCTCAGTAAAAAAAAAAAAAAAAAAAAAAAAAAAAAAAAAATTTTTTTTTTTTTTTTTTTTTTTTTTTTTTTTTTTGATTGACAGGAAGTGGGCGTGGTGTGGGCGTGGTCTTGTACTTGTAAAAAACGCCCTTTATGAAAAGGTCTAAATTCTTGGTCTAAAAACGGGTAAGACTAATTGAGCCAGTTCTATAAATAGATTCCGTTCTATAAATAGATCCAGTCTATAAATAGATTTTTTTTTTTTTTTTTTTTTTTTTTTTTTTTTTTTTTTTTTTTCAATCGTCTGACGACTTGGGCCGAGGCAAAAAAATTTTTTTCAATCGCCTGGAGATTTGGGCTGAGGCAAATTTGGGTCGAGCCGAAATTTGAAATTTTCGAAATGCAAGTTTTGAGTTGTCATGGGCAAGCGTTGTCGTTACGTCACATACCACTTCCAGTTTATAAAAAAAATTTTTTTCACTCGTCCGGAGATTTTGGGTTGAGCAAAAATTTTCTCGAGACTGAATGCATGGCACTTGGATCTGACAACCTGGAGCAGGGTTGGATTTTTTCCATCTATTATATTTCATCGTTTAAAACGACGCTTTGTGGGTTGGTGAAGGTGTGTATTATGAAAAAACGATGTTTTTTTTGAATGTGCAAACTGTTAACTAGGGTTGAAGACATATTTGAGCATTTTTTAATTACAAATAAGAATTTTTTTATTCAATTAAAAATTAGAATATTTTTTTTAACTACAAAATTGAAAAATTTTTTTTTCACTCGTCCGGAGATTTTGGGTTGAGCAAAAATTTTCTCGAGGCCACAGACTGGGGTCTAGCAAAATTTGGATCGAGACAAATTTCAAATTTTCGAAATGCAAGTTTTGAGTTGTTGGCCACGCCCACTTCCGGTTAATTTTTTTTTTTTTTTTTTTTTTTTTTTTTTTTTTTTTTTTTTTTTTTTTTCAATCGCCTGACGACTTGGGCCGAGGCAAAAATTTTCTCGAGACTGAATTTGAAATTTTCGAAATCCAAATGTTAAGCAGTTGTTACCTTTCCATCACTTCCGGTTTATAAAATTTTTTTTCACTCGGCCACAGATTTGGGTCCAGCAAAATTTGGGTCGAGACAAAATTTGAAATTTTCAAAATGCAAGTTTTGAGTTGTCATTTGGCCACGCCCACTTCCGGTTTAAAAAATTTTTTTCAGTTGAGCCCCGAGCCTCGAGTCTCGAGTCTCACACTTGGTGAGCCAGGTCCAGGAAAGCTGTCCAAACATTCTAATGACCTTGGGTCATTGACCTTTCAATCACAATTCATTTCACAACCCCCCAGATCCCAGAGCCACAGAGTTGCTCTCACACTAACTGAGCCAGGTCCAAGAAAGCTGTTCACCCCTTCAAAGGATCCACGTGACGCAACCCTCTCAAAGATGTCAAATGGGTTGGTGCCCCATCCTCTGGATCCATGTGGTTTCGAACCCATGTCCTGTCACGTGATATCCTAAAAGTGCATCTGTTGAAAGTGTTTTGTCGCTCGACTTCTTGGAATTACATCCGGTGATATTCTAAAAGTGCATCTGGCGAAAGTGTTTTGTCGCTCGACTTCTTGGAAATACATCCGGTGATATCCTAAAAGTGCATCTGGCGGATGTGATGTGTCACTCGACTTCCTGGAAATACATCCGGTGAAAGTGTTTTGTCGCTCGATTTCTGGAAATGCATCGTGTGATTCTTTTCAGGTCACGTGGCCATTTTCTAAAACATTTCAGGACGACTGGAGCGCCCTCTGTGTGTCTATAAAAAGGGCTTGCACGCCGAGGAGCCGTTATATTTTTTGACATAGAGTCGATTCAAAATGGCAAATCTTTTTATTGTAAGAAATCTCGTTCTCAAATCCCCCGATGAGGTGTTTCCATGCTATGCTTTTCCTCGGGAGGTGTTGTTGATGGGAGAGCCAGAGGTCGTGGAATTGGGGGACGAGGCGCATCCAGTGCTTCGATTCCTCGACCCGGAAGGCTATTCCGATGTGAGGCAGGTGAGGGGTGCTTTTAAGCAATTTCTCGATCTAGAGTTGCGTTTCGAGAATAATGTCAGTCAGGTGAGCCCAGCTTACCGGAGCTTTGATAGCTTCGGCATGAGATGGTTGTCGAATATTGTGGGTGACTGGTTTAGGAAAGGCTACAACTTGACAGACGATTTGCGGATTCGCTTAGCCAGCGAAATTCGAAATTGTCTGTTCTCGTTACCTTTTGAAAGCTGGTATTACGCCCCACCCGAGCCTTGTCCGATTTGTTTGGAGGAAATGTTGGAAATGCCTCATCCAACTCGTTGCCAGCACGTGTTTCACGCACAGTGTCTGGACAATTGGTTGCGCACGCGTCCACACAGGACATGTCCCCTTTGCCGACACGAAATCTAACTCTGTGTCAAAAGCCATTTTTTTTTAAAAAAATGGGACGAGTCCCCCTCATTGGGGACTCGTCCCATTTTTTTAAAATACACACAACGCCAACATTGGGCGTTTGGGTGCAGACCCCTTGAAAATGCATTGGACAGGGCTTTCTGGGGGGGTCACCCATTTCACATACACAATGGACTGCTTCACGAGAGGGCAGTGAGAACGTTTCCAATCATGGTGTCACGACAAAAGAGCAGTGAGAATCGAGGCTTGAGACTATTTATTGTGTCGTTTTGCGTTTCCAATTTTATTTTGCAAGGGTCACGGTGCTCAGCTATTTTTTCGAGTGACTGCGTGTCGAGTAGGCGTAGAGCCGTGGAGAGCCGTCAAACCGAATCTGGGGTCTGGTTTGACGGCTCCCGCCATTGACGCCTTGTTAAAGACCTTTTTTCAGTGGACCCCCTGTGACAGGAGGAGGCAGACACGTTTCCAATGCAACCTTTGGAAGTGGGTTATCGTAGAGTGAATCCCTGGGGGGTTCCTCCAGGTTATTCTAGGCAGACTCATCGATTGTTTGATACCTCACTCGATATATTTCGTTGGAAAGTATTTGCGTAAAATCCAACTCTGCTCCATGGGGGGTCTCGTGGACCCAGGTGCTACCAAAATATTTTACTCGTCGAGACAAATTGTTTGATACCTCACATGATACCCTACATGATTTACTTTGCGAAAATGTTTTTCCAACTCTGCTCCATGGGGGGTCTCGTGAACCCGGGTGCTACCAAAATATTTTACTCGTCGAGACAAATTTTTTGATACCTCACATGATACCCTACATGATATACTTTACAAAAACGTTTTTCCAACTCTGCTCCATGGGGGGTCTGATGGACCCGGGTGCTACCAAAATATTTTACTCGTCGAGACAAATCTATAGATACCCCACACGATATGCTTTGCGAAAATTTTTTCCCAACTCTGCTCCAGGGGGGGTCTCATGGACCTCAAAATATTTCTTTCGTCGAGACGAATCTATTGATACCCCACATGATACCCTACATGATATACTTTGCGAAACTGTTTTTTCCAACTCTGCTCCATGGGGGGTCTGATGGACCCGGGTGCTACCAAAATATTTTACTCGTCGAGACGAATCTATTGATACCCCACATGATATGCTTTGCGAAAATTTTTTCCCAACTGTGCTCCAGGGGGGGTCTCATGGCCCTCAAAATATTTTTTTCGTCGAGACGAATCTATTGATACCCCACATGATATACTTTTCGAAAATTTTTTCCAACTCTTATCCATGGGGGGTCTGATGGACCCGGGTGCTACCAAAATTTTTTACTCGTCGAGACGAATCTATAGATACCCCACATGATATGCTTTGTGAAAATTTTTTCCCAACTCTGCTCCAGGGGGGGTCTCATGGCCCTCAAAATATTTTTCTCGTCGAGACGAATCTATTGATACCCTACATGATACCCTACATGATATACTTTGCGAAACTGTTTTTTCCAACTCTGCTCCATGGGGGGTCTGATGGACCCGGGTGCTACCAAAATATTTTTCTCGTCGAGACGAATCTATTGATACCCCACATGACATGATTTGTGAAAATTTTTCCCAAGTCTGCTCCATGGGGGGTCTCATGGACCTCAAAATATTTTTTTCGTCGAGACGAATCTATTGATATCCCACATGATATACTTTTCGAAAATTTTTTCCAACTCTTATCCATGGGGGGTCTGATGGACCCGGGTGCTACCAAAATATTTTTCTCGTCGAGACGAATCTATTGATACCTCACATGATATGCTTTGCTTGAATTTTTCAAATTGTACCATGGGGGGTCCATCCAACCCCGGGTGCTACCAAAATATTTTTCTCATCGAGACGAATCTATTGATACCCCACTCGATATACTTTGCTTGAATTTTTCAAATTGTACCATGGGGGGTCCATCCGACCCCGGGGGCCACCAAAATTTTCAGCTCATCGAGACAAATCTATTGATACCCCACACGATATACTTTGCTTGAATTTTAAATAATGTCCCATGGGGGTCCGATGGACCCGGGAGCATTCAAATTATAGATTGACTATCAATCTCTTATATAATCTAAAGTCGCTTCTGATTGGTTCAAACTTTTCAAAATTGGGTTTAAAAGGAGCTCCTTCAGCTTTGGAAATCAGTCGCAGCCGCGACTCCACCTTGAGAAGATATGCCTGAAAAATTTACAAGTCTGAACTAGATGAACGACTGGCCGACGATTGCCGTCTGCCTTGCCGAAGCTCTCTCTGATATTTGCCGGAACGATCTGCAGCCTTTGCCGTCGACCAGGAGCAATTGAAGACACGTCTTGACTCGAGGAAGAACTTTTGAATAATGATATTGATGACAAAATACTTCTTGAACTTTCAAATCCTGAATGAGGAGTGAAGAGACTGGGTACTCGCTGGCTAGTTAAAGCCCAATCTCAAAAAAAAAAAAAAAAAAAAAAAAAAAAAAATTTTTTTTTTTTTTTTTTTTTTTTTTTTTTTTTTTTTTTGAGATTGGGCTTTAAAAGCGCTGGTGAGATCTGGGATCCTCACTGTATTGGCAAGCAGTCACCAGCCCTGGAGAGACTCTACAGTCATTTCGTTACGATGGATGAATCTACAGCTGAATAGGATTGTGCGCAGGGACCGCTGCCGCTGCTACTCTCTATCTTATACCTTTTGCATGTGTGTGCTCCTTTTCAACATTATCTGCGACTAGCCTGGCCAACTGGAAGCGGATAATGTCTTTCTCTTTGCATGTCTCTTTGCTTGCTGCGCAAATTGAGTTTTCGGATGAAACAATCCTATTCAGCTGTGGACGTCTGTCGTAACGAGATTAGCTTTTTTTTCAGGTCCGGACCCGATGGAAGGTTCCAGCCATGAGATGACAGAAGAAGCGTTGCCTTAAAGAATTCGAGAGAAATTGGAGTAAATCGAGAGAAATAGCTGAATTAAAAAAATCGAGAGAAATAGCTGAATTAAAAAAAATCGAGAGAAATAGCTGAATTAAAAACTCTAATGTTTCATTAGAGAGGGAGACTCTGCGGTCCAGCGGAGAGAGGGAGGATGGTGACATCACGACGATGTCATCGAGAAGAGCATGTTCCCGTAGGGGCTTCGGCCCAACGAGAAAACCCGTAGTCGCTACGGCGGCTATGATGCACATATTGCAGGTCGGAGTTGCATTAGCAATACCGAGGTAGCGTTTCCGTAGGGGTTTCGGCCCAACGAGAGAACCCGTAGTCGCTACGGCGGCTATGATGCACATATTGCAGGTCGGAGTTGCTTTGGCAATACCGAGGTAGCGTTTCCGTAGTGGCTTCGGCAGCTATGAGGAGAGCTTATTTTTTTCAGGTCCAGACCAGCAGGTAAGTATTTTTTTTTTCAGGTGGAGACGACCCGATGGAATGTTCCAGCCATGAGATGACAGAAGAAGCGTTGCCTTAAAGAATTCGAGAGAAATTGGAGATAATCGAGAGAAATAGCTGAATTAAAAAAATCGAGAGAAATAGCTGAATTAAAAAAAATCGAGAGAAATAGCTGAATTAAAAACTCTAATGTTTCATTAGAGAGGGAGACTCTGCGGTCCAGCGGAGAGAGGGAGGATGGTGACATCACGACGATGTCATCGAGAAGAGCATGTTCCCGTAGGGGCTTCGGCCCAACGAGAAAACCCGTAGTCGCTACGGCGGCTATGATGCACATATTGCAGGTCGGAGTTGCTTTGGCAATACCGAGGTAGCGTTTCCGTAGGGGTTTTGCACCCCCCTATGAGATATTTTTTTGGAGCTTATGTGTTGATCATGACCCTATCCATGGATAGAATGTTTAAGATTTAGATTAGATTTAGATTTAGTTTTAGATTTAGATTTAGTTTTAGATTTAGTTTTAGATTTAGTTTTAGATTTAGATTTAGTTTTAGATTTAGTTTTAGTTTTAAGTTTTAGATTTAGTTTTAGATTTAGTTTTAGATTAGTTTTAAGTTGGATGATGGTACCTCATCCCCCTCACTAGTGTGGATCTAGTGAATTTTTTTTGCCGTTTGGATGACCTTGAAAATGGACTTTGAAAATTTTGCGTTGTTTAGAATTAGTTTTAGATTTACAATTAGTTTTAAGTTGGATGATGGTACCCCCCATCATCCCCTCACTAGTGTGGATCTAGTGAATTTTTTTTGCCACTTGGATGACCTTGAAAATAGACTTTGAAAAATCTAAACTCAACTTTAAAAAATTTTTTTAACTTCAAAAAAAAAAAAAAAAAAAAAAAAAAAAAAAAATTTTTTTTTTTTTTTTTTTTTTTTTTTTTTTTTTTTTTTTGAAGCTGCTATTTAAAACCATGCGTAGAGTCTTGAGAATCTCAGTTCATCAGAATTTTTTGGAGCTGTCAAAACTTGCAAATTTCTTGGAGCTGTCACACCTTGCCAATTTCTTGGAACCAGCCTTGTGATTGGTTCAAATTTTTGAGCAGCGAGTATAAAAGGCGCTCACACACAGTTGAAAATCACTCGTTGCTGCTCCAGCATCCGGAGATAAAGTCTGAAAAAACTCTTAGCTTGACTTGATCACAACCCAAAGACCTGTGGAAATTGGACGACTGAATAGCATCATGGCCAGCAATCATCCATACATTTCAACTGATGAGGACAATAGTGAATTTACAGCCACAATGGCTCGAGTGCAAGCCAATGCTCGTGACCAAAATGACGAGGACACTGAAATTATTTCACTATTCTCGCCACCCATGACTCCTACTCCTGTGGATCCACCCGTTTCGACAAAGTCTACGGAGAGGATACACGATTCCAGTCAACATGGCACGTGGCGAAGAATGTCTGAGCGTCCAAGAAATTCAAACTCTGATGCCTCTGGCTGGAAGCGTCCCAGAGATTTCTATACGCCTCGTAATCGTCCGACAAAGTTCTCATGCACACCTCGTAGATTGGATTTTTCTAGACAGTCTGCCTTCCAACGCTATCCTTCGAGATGGAGGGAGACGCCTCGTGCTCAGCCACCACCCAAATACTACCGTTACCAACACAGAAATGCGTTTGCAGTCCTGTGCTTGCGCTCTGATGGATTTACAATCACCAATGGTTATGTGTGCAAGTCGGGCGACGGATCCATTCCGAAGCAGGAGCTCTTTGATAAACTGTCGAGCCTAAACGCAACGACCCTCGTCTTACCAGACGACACGACACGGAAATTATGGAGCGACATCCTGAGCAGGTGGCCGAAATATCATCCAGCCCACGATATAAAGATTGTGACTCTGGATACTTTGCCTGAGCCGCCCATCGGAATGTGCGAGTCTTGCGGTCGAGAAGAGTGTCACCGTTGGATTGCAGTAGTGGGTGGTATTTCACGCTACCTGAATATGTACTTTAAACCAATATATCATTGATGCTGTAAATCATTTTGAATAGATGAATAAAAAAAGTTGTATTGAACAATGTCTCATCCTTCTGTGTCGTCATCTTCTCAAACAACTGCTTACATGATCCAATTTTCAAAAACTATTATTTTCCACGGAGGGTCTCAACCACTCGCTCTGGATGACTCACGTTTGATTTGAAAGCTCACTGAAAGAATGGTCATGCCACACCCAAACTGTCTTAAAACTCGACGGGGTCTACACACTTTATGGAAGGACCGGATATCCTAATCACAGGATGTGATGCGTCATATCCCCTTTGAACAGTATATATAAGAAGCAGCTCTCCAGAGCCAAACCATATTCTTCTCGCTTCAACTCTAGCCATCATGACCCAGCAATCTCACATTTGTGGATTTGTTCATCTCCACGGCTACATGATCAACCAACAGTTTTACGTGCGAGAACTCTCTGCTCTCTCGGTGAGGAACGAGGAACCACCGATCCGTGTCGGCTTCTCCATCGACTCTGCACCGCAAAGCCACCTCGATCTGTTGTCGGCTGAATTTCTCTACGCCAACGTACATGGACTTTGCTTGATGAGTCGACCTCACGAATCTGTGCAGCCACAATCTAACGTCCGAACCATCCTGCAAAATATCTACCTACAACTCCTGAAAGCCTATCCAGGGGGCAACCGCCTAGCGTTTAAAGGTTGTGATGCGACTGCTAAACTCCTACAAGAGCTGGACATACCTGCCGTCAATCTGGGGACCTGGGGTTGCCCACGATTCGACCTCCTCCCATTCGATGCTGAAAAGTCGTGTGGATTTCATTCGAGATCCATGAGAAACAATTGTGGCAACGTCAAACTGTGTGCTCTCAGAAATTGGTTGGCCCACGACTGTGACGTGATGTAAAGCGTTTTTTTGAACACGCACGGTTTTTCCATCTCTTTTTCCAAAAAAAGGGATGGGTAAAAAAATGGGGAAACGCTCTCGATCTAGAGACTGTTTCCCCATTTTTTTACAACACGGGTCGTGCCAAGCTTGAACAAATGATCCCACAATTGTCTACGCGATCCATCTGCTGCTTGCGCTCTGATGGATTTACAATCACCAATGGTTATGTTTGCAAGTCTGGCGATGGATCCATTGCGAACCAAGTGCTCTTTGATAAACTGTCAAACATGAATGCAACGACCCTCGTCTTACCAGACGACACGACACAGAAATTATGGAGCGACATCCTGAGCACGTGGCCGAAATATCATCCAGCCCACGATATAAAGACTGTTACTCTGGATACTTTGCCTGAATATGTACTTTAAACCAATATATCATTGATGCTGTAAATCATTTTGAATAGATTAATAAAAAAAGTTTTATTGAACAATGTCTCATCCTTTCGAATAATGTTAAAAAAAAAAAAAAAAAAAAAAAAAAAAAAGTTTTTTTTTTTTTTTTTTTTTTTTTTTTTTTTTTTTTTCCGGAATAATGTATGAAAGAGCCAGTATCGAGGCTTTACGATCTTAACTCATCTCGATTTCTTGGAGCAAACATTTCTTTTTTCTGCATTGTCTTTAAGAATGGAGATGAGGATGAATGCGGATGAGGATGAATGTCCAATCTGTTGTACTTCTTTTAAATTGCTAAAACCAATTTATGAAACTCCCTGCAAGCACTTGTTCCACAGGCCATGTCTCGATCTATGGTTGAAGGTCAATCCAATCATGTTCCTTTTTTTCACCATGCTTCAACAGGAAGCTTTCAAATGCTTCATGGAGAGGAAGATTGTCGCAAACCATGTGAAATCTTCCATATTCTGTGTTACAATATACGTTTCCATACGTCCCGATCTTGACGTTGTAATTCAAGTAGGGTAGTCCCCAATATGCACCTAGCAATGTAATTTTCATGTTTTAAAAAAGCGCCTTTATTATGTAACGTTTTTTCATGGGACAAGCCAAATGGCGATGTTTAGACAAACGGTTTAAATTGACGGCGCTTATATATTTTTTTCTGCTCGAGTATTTTTTCGACTTTTGTCCATATGGTAATTCCATATTCGAAGACCGTCAACTTGAAACTGGGTATAGCAGAAAACTGCAAAAATATATAAGCACTTCTCAGAACGAAAAAGTACTTGAGCATGCAAATGTTTGATTTTTCAAAGGAAAATTTGGAAATTTGGAAAATGGGGAAAACGCAAAACATTTCCATTTTCGAGTCTGTAAATGTTATGTTTTGCTATTGAAAGATGAAAAAACTGATTAGAAAAACTATACAACTTATACAAAATTAATGTAAAAATCACATTTAAAAGCTATTAAAATAGGATTTTGAGTTTAAAAGTTTGATTATAAATTTTAACTTTTAAACGATTCATGGTACCAAAAGGATTGGTACCTTGAATCGTTTAAAAGTCGCAGCTAGAAGGGGGGTACTTTTAAACTCAAAATTCGAAATCGGCATGTTTTTACAGTCTCAATTACATAATTTTTCTACCATTTTTCAATAATACATATTTAAAACAACAATTTTCAAGAAAATAAAATTGTAAAACATTAAAAAAGAATTCAAAAAAATTGTCAAATATTAAAAAAAGAATTCTTAAAAAAATAAATAATTCAGTCTTTTGAATAATAGGGTTAATATTCCACAGTATTAAATAATGCTAAAGTTTTAATTATAGCATAAGTTTTTCCAATAATAAAAAAAAAAAAAAAAAAAAAAGTTAGATTTCGTGTCGGCAAAGGGGACATGTCCTGTGTGGACGCGTGCGCAACCAATTGTCCAGACACTGTGCGTGAAACACGTGCTGGCAACGAGTTGGATGAGGCATTTCCAACATTTCCTCCAAACAAATCGGGCAAGGCTCGGGTGGGGCGTAATACCAGCTTTCAAAAGGTAACGAGAACAGACAATTTCGAATTTCGCTGGCTAAGCGAATCCGCAAATCGTCTGTCAAGTTATAGCCTTTCCTAAACCAGTCACACACAATATTCGACAACCATCTCATGCCGAAGCTATCAAAGCTCCGGTAAGCTGGGCTCACGTGACTGACATTATTCTCGAAACGCAACTCTCGATCGAGAAATTGCTTAAAAGCACCCCTCACCTGCCTCACATCGGAATAGCCTTCCGGGTCGAGGAATCGAAGCACTGGATGCGCCTCGTCCCCCAATTCCACGACCTCTGGCTCTCCCATCAACAACACCTCCCGAGGAAAAGCATAGCATGGAAACACCTCATCGGGGGATTTGAGAACGAGATTTCTTACAATAAAAAGATTTGCCATTTTGAATCGACTCTATGTCAAAAAATATAACGGCTCCTCGGCGTGCGAGCCCTTTTTATAGACACACAGAGGGCGCTCCAGTCGTCCTGAAATGTTTTAGAAAATGCCACGTGACCTGAAAAGAATCACACGATGCATTTCCAGAAAGTCACGTGACAGGACATTCGATCCACCTCACAGGATGCGTTTCCAAGAAATCGAGCGACAAAACACATCCGCCAGATGCACTTTTAGAATGTCACAGGATGCGTTTCCAAGAAATCGAGCGACAAAACACATCCGCCAGATGCACTTTTAGAATATCACCGGATGTAATTCCAAGAAGTCGAGCGACAAAACACTTTCGCCAGATGCACTTTTAGAATATCACCGGATGTAATTCCAAGAAGTCGAGCGACAAAACACTTTCACCAGATGCACTTTTAGGATATCACGTGACAGGTTCGAAACCACATGGATCCAGAGGATGTGGCACCAACCCACTTGACATCTTTGAGATTGTTGCGTCACGTGGATCCTTTGAAGGGGTGAACAGCTTTCCTGAACCTGGCTCAGACAGTGTGAGAGCGACTCTGTGGCTCTGGGATCTGGGGGGTTGTGAAATGAATTGTGATTGAAAGGTCAATGCCCCAAGGACATTGAGATGTTTGGACAGCTTTTGGCCGAGTGAAAAAAAATTTTATAAACCGGAAGTGATGGAAAGGTAACAACTGCTTAACATTTGGATTTCGAAAATTTCAAATTCAGTCTCGAGAAAATTTTTGCCTCGGCCCAAGTCGTCAGGAGATTGAAAAAAAAAAAAAAAAAAAAAAAAAAAAAAAAAAAAAAAAAAAAAATAACCGGAAGTGGGCGTGGCCAACAACTCAAAACTTGCATTTCGAAAATTTGAAATTTGTCTCGACCCAAATTTTGCTGGACCCAAGTCTGTGGCCTCGAGAAAATTTTTGCTCAACCCAAAATCTCCGGACGAGTGAAAAAAATTTTTTTTCAATTTTGTAGTTAAAAAAAATATTCTAATTTTTAATTGAATAAAAAAATTCTTATTTGTAATTAAAAAATGCTCATACAGCAAACCTACCTAAATGCAAAGTGATTTGCAAAGTGAAAAATTGTCATTTTCTCATAATACACACCTTCAAAAACCCACAAAGCGTGGGAACCATCGTTTTAAACGATGAAATATAATAGATGGAAAAAATCCAACCCAAAAATCTGCTCCAGGATGTCAGATCCAAGTGCCATGGATTTCAGAACCCCCCCTCCATGGATGACCCTGCACCTGTCCAGCGTCTCAAAAAAAAAAAAAAAAAAAAAAAAAAAAAAAAAAAAAAATTTTTTTTTTTTTTTTTTTTTTTTTTTTTTTTTTTTTTTTTTTTTTTTTTGGTAGTACTAGGGTGATGGTGTTGAACCAGCAGCTACATTGACAGTGACGTGTACTGTTGACGCGACTTGTCTTCTCAAATTTGCCACTTCTTCAGCCTGAGTGGCAATTTTTCGCAAGAGTGTTTCAATTTCCGTCTCCAGCTCGTCAATCCGTCGTTTCAATACATTTTTTTCCGATACGTTTTCTGCATTGATTCGTTCCATCTCCACTCTTTGCTTCTCCCTCATGTATTCCACGACACTCATCTGACGGGCTTGTGGTTTACTCAACGTGTAATAAGCATTTGCCATGCGTTGGCGCAAGGAATTTCCCTTTTGAATCTGAAACATCATGGCTTGTGCGTGATTCGAAAATGTAGGTTCACCTCCCGTGGGCTGGACGCCCATTACGTCGTTCTCGAACCAATACGCTCCGTAATCTCCGTCTGGATGAGGCGCCCAATCCCATCGCAATTGAATGCAACAGTTTGGAAGCGTCATAATCTCAGACACTTTCACGCGATACGTTTTGTAATTTGAACCAAACTTTTCACACTTCCAATCCAGTACGAGTTTATCGCGAAGTTTTCCTTTTAGCCATGTCATCACGCCGTGGCGGAAGAGACTGGCCATGTTCATGACGGAATGCTCGTGTAACGGGCGATTGATGTAAAAATGTCCGCGTCGCCCCTCGCCCGGCTTCTTGGATCCGGAGCATTGGGATTTTTCGCTCGATACGTAATGAATGGCATTGGCCAAATGCATGGGCGAAACAATTTTTTTATGTCCTTTGCAATAGCGCTCGTTGGCACGAGATTGTTTAATCGACCTCCAAACCTTCAGGTAGGCAGCTCGATCTTGAACAGCCACAATCATGTGGCGATGCAGTTTATTAGGATTTATGGTATTTCGTATGTCAATCTTGCAACCATCGCACAAGCACCAAAAGGACGACACCACCAGTTGACCCTCGTCAAACACGGACATTTTTTGTTTGAAACTGGCAAAGGCGTAGGATCGAATAAACACGTGATAAAGTGTCCACGCTTTGGAAAAATACATTCGAAACAGGGCCGCGGCCTCGCGTCCCAAATTGCTTTCGTCGTTGAACGGGTAAAGGGAACCCGTGTTGGTCAATGCTCGAAAGTCGCCGGGGTAGTTGTCGTAAAATCCAACTTCTTGTAAATCTGTGTCGAGGACTCTATGTTTAAGTTTACGACGTAATAATGAAGGGTCAAAAGATTTACATTCACATAAATCGGGAGCGGCAGAATCGATTGCAGAGGCTGTGGAGATTTCGACAGAATCGATTGCAGAGGCAGCACTGGTTCCAGCAGTGGCGTTGTCAGTGTGGCTTAAACGTTTTTTTTGTCGTTTTTTATTCCTCTTTTTGAACGATTCAAAGCATTCTTTTCTGTGAAAGTCGTCTTGAGTCGAATTTGAAAATGTATATTTTCCGCAAAAAATGCATTCAGTTTCTTCATTTAAACCATGTTCGGAACGGCAATGAGTCTCCCGATACTCTTTAAATAACAACTTTTTAACCTTTTTTACGCAATGTGGACAGGTGATGATTTGCTTGTCCCAATATCGGTACCCCCAGTACAATTTCAATCTCAAATCTGAATTCAAACTCATGTTGACGAGGTGTCCAAAATGTAACCAATACGAATCAGAATAGTCAAATGCTTCTCAGTGATGGAGCAATGTAATCGGCTGAAACGCTTTCACTCGAATGGAAAATTATCAAGACGCTCTCTTAGATATACCACAATTCCAAAAAAAAAAAAAAAAAAAAAAAAAAAAAAAAAAAAAATTTTTTTTTTTTTTTTTTTTTTTTTTTTTTTTTGAGACGCTGGACAGGTGCAGGGTCATCCATGGAGGGGGGGTTCTGAAATCCATGGCACTTGGATCTGACATCCTGGAGCAGATTTTTGGGTTGGATTTTTTCCATCTATTATATTTCATCGTTTAAAACGATGGTTCCCACGCTTTGTGGGTTTTTGAAGGTGTGTATTATGAGAAAATGACAATTTTTCACTTTGCAAATCACTTTGCATTTAGGTAGGTTTGCTGTATGAGCATTTTTTAATTACAAATAAGAATTTTTTTATTCAATTAAAAATTAGAATATTTTTTTTAACTACAAAATTGAAAAAAAATTTTTTTCACTCGTCCGGAGATTTTGGGTTGAGCAAAAATTTTCTCGAGGCCACAGACTTGGGTCCAGCAAAATTTGGGTCGAGACAAATTTCAAATTTTCGAAATGCAAGTTTTGAGTTGTTGGCCACGCCCACTTCCGGTTTTTTTTTTTTTTTTTTTTTTTTTTTTTTTTTTTTTTTTTTTCAATCTCCTGACGACTTGGGCCGAGGCAAAAATTTTCTCGAGACTGAATTTGAAATTTTCGAAATCCAAATGTTAAGCAGTTGTTACCTTTCCATCACTTCCGGTTTATAAAATTTTTTTTCACTCGGCCAAAAGCTGTCCAAACATCTCAATGTCCTTGGGGCATTGACCTTTCAATCACAATTCATTTCACAACCCCCCAGATCCCAGAGCCACAGAGTCGCTCTCACACTGTCTGAGCCAGGTTCAGGAAAGCTGTTCACCCCTTCAAAGGATCCACGTGACGCAACAATCTCAAAGATGTCAAGTGGGTTGGTGCCACATCCTCTGGATCCATGTGGTTTCGAACCTGTCACGTGATATCCTAAAAGTGCATCTGGTGAAAGTGTTTTGTCGCTCGACTTCTTGGAATTACATCCGGTGATATTCTAAAAGTGCATCTGGCGAAAGTGTTTTGTCGCTCGACTTCTTGGAATTACATCCGGTGATATTCTAAAAGTGCATCTGGCGGATGTGTTTTGTCGCTCGATTTCTTGGAAACGCATCCTGTGACATTCTAAAAGTGCATCTGGCGGATGTGTTTTGTCGCTCGATTTCTTGGAAACGCATCCTGTGAGGTGGATCGAATGTCCTGTCACGTGACTTTCTGGAAATGCATCGTGTGATTCTTTTCAGGTCACGTGGCATTTTCTAAAACATTTCAGGACGACTGGAGCGCCCTCTGTGTGTCTATAAAAAGGGCTCGCACGCCGAGGAGCCGTTATATTTTTTGACATAGAGTCGATTCAAAATGGCAAATCTTTTTATTGTAAGAAATCTCGTTCTCAAATCCCCCGATGAGGTGTTTCCATGCTATGCTTTTCCTCGGGAGGTGTTGTTGATGGGAGAGCCAGAGGTCGTGGAATTGGGGGACGAGGCGCATCCAGTGCTTCGATTCCTCGACCCGGAAGGCTATTCCGATGTGAGGCAGGTGAGGGGTGCTTTTAAGCAATTTCTCGATCGAGAGTTGCGTTTCGAGAATAATGTCAGTCACGTGAGCCCAGCTTACCGGAGCTTTGATAGCTTCGGCATGAGATGGTTGTCGAATATTGTGTGTGACTGGTTTAGGAAAGGCTATAACTTGACAGACGATTTGCGGATTCGCTTAGCCAGCGAAATTCGAAATTGTCTGTTCTCGTTACCTTTTGAAAGCTGGTATTACGCCCCACCCGAGCCTTGCCCGATTTGTTTGGAGGAAATGTTGGAAATGCCTCATCCAACTCGTTGCCAGCACGTGTTTCACGCACAGTGTCTGGACAATTGGTTGCGCACGCGTCCACACAGGACATGTCCCCTTTGCCGACACGAAATCTAACTTTTTTTTTTTTTTTTTTTTTTTTTTTATTATTGGAAAAACTTATGCTATAATTAAAACTTTAGCATTATTTAATACTGTGGAATATTAACCCTATTATTCAAAAGACTGAATTATTTATTTTTTTAAGAATTCTTTTTTTAATATTTGACAATTTTTTTGAATTCTTTTTTAATGTTTTACAATTTTATTTTCTTGAAAATTGTTGTTTTAAATATGTATTATTGAAAAATGGTAGAAAAATTATGTAATTGAGACTGTAAAAACATGCCGATTTCGAATTTTGAGTTTAAAAGTACCCCCCTTCTAGCTGCGACTTTTAAACGATTCAAGGTACCAATCCTTTTGGTACCATGAATCGTTTAAAAGTTAAAATTTATAATCAAACTTTTAAACTCAAAATCCTATTTTAATAGCTTTTAAATGTGATTTTTACATTAATTTTGTATAAGTTGTATAGTTTTTCTAATCAGTTTTTTCATCTTTCAATAGCAAAACATAACATTTACAGACTCGAAAATGGAAATGTTTTGCGTTTTCCCCATTTTCCAAATTTCCAAATTTTCCTTTGAAAAATCAAACATTTGCATGCTCAAGTACTTTTTCGTTCTGAGAAGTGCTTATATATTTTTGCAGTTTTCTGCTATACCCAGTTTCAAGTTGACGGTCTTCGAATATGGAATTACCATATGGACAAAAGTCGAAAAAATACTCGAGCAGAAAAAAATATATAAGCGCCGTCAATTTAAACCGTTTGTCTAAACATCGCCATTTGGCTTGTCCCATGAAAAAACGTTACATAATAAAGGCGCTTTTTTAAAACATGAAAATTACATTGCTAGGTGCATATTGGGGACTACCCTACTTGAATTACAACGTCAAGATCGGGACGTATGGAAACGTATATTGTAACACAGAATATGGAAGATTTCACATGGTTTGCGACAATCTTCCTCTCCATGAAGCATTTGAAAGCTTCCTGTTGAAGCATGGTGAAAAAAAGGAACATGATTGGATTGACCTTCAACCATAGATCGAGACATGGCCTGTGGAACAAGTGCTTGCAGGGAGTTTCATAAATTGGTTTTAGCAATTTAAAAGAAGTACAACAGATTGGACATTCATCCTCATCCGCATTCATCCTCATCTCCATTCTTAAAGACAATGCAGAAAAAAGAAATGTTTGCTCCAAGAAATCGAGATGAGTTAAGATCGTAAAGCCTCGATACTGGCTCTTTCATACATTATTCCGGAAAAAAAAAAAAAAAAAAAAAAAAAAAATTTTTTTTTTTTTTTTTTTTTTTTTTTTTTTTTTTTAACATTATTCGAAAGGATGAGACATTGTTCAATAAAACTTTTTTTATTAATCTATTCAAAATGATTTACAGCATCAATGATATATTGGTTTAAAGTACATATTCAGGCAAAGTATCCAGAGTAACAGTCTTTATATCGTGGGCTGGATGATATTTCGGCCACGTGCTCAGGATGTCGCTCCATAATTTCTGTGTCGTGTCGTCTGGTAAGACGAGGGTCGTTGCATTCATGTTTGACAGTTTATCAAAGAGCACTTGGTTCGCAATGGATCCATCGCCAGACTTGCAAACATAACCATTGGTGATTGTAAATCCATCAGAGCGCAAGCAGCAGATGGATCGCGTAGACAATTGTGGGATCATTTGTTCAAGCTTGGCACGACCCGTGTTGTAAAAAAATGGGGAAACAGTCTCTAGATCGAGAGCGTTTCCCCATTTTTTTACCCATCCCTTTTTTTGGAAAAAGAGATGGAAAAACCGTGCGTGTTCAAAAAAACGCTTTACATCACGTCACAGTCGTGGGCCAACCAATTTCTGAGAGCACACAGTTTGACGTTGCCACAATTGTTTCTCATGGATCTCGAATGAAATCCACACGACTTTTCAGCATCGAATGGGAGGAGGTCGAATCGTGGGCAACCCCAGGTCCCCAGATTGACGGCAGGTATGTCCAGCTCTTGTAGGAGTTTAGCAGTCGCATCACAACCTTTAAACGCTAGGCGGTTGCCCCCTGGATAGGCTTTCAGGAGTTGTAGGTAGATATTTTGCAGGATGGTTCGGACGTTAGATTGTGGCTGCACAGATTCGTGAGGTCGACTCATCAAGCAAAGTCCATGTACGTTGGCGTAGAGAAATTCAGCCGACAACAGATCGAGGTGGCTTTGCGGTGCAGAGTCGATGGAGAAGCCGACACGGATCGGTGGTTCCTCGTTCCTCACCGAGAGAGCAGAGAGTTCTCGCACGTAAAACTGTTGGTTGATCATGTAGCCGTGGAGATGAACAAATCCACAAATGTGAGATTGCTGGGTCATGATGGCTAGAGTTGAAGCGAGAAGAATATGGTTTGGCTCTGGAGAGCTGCTTCTTATATATACTGTTCAAAGGGGATATGACGCATCACATCCTGTGATTAGGATATCCGGTCCTTCCATAAAGTGTGTAGACCCCGTCGAGTTTTAAGACAGTTTGGGTGTGGCATGACCATTCTTTCAGTGAGCTTTCAAATCAAACGTGAGTCATCCAGAGCGAGTGGTTGAGACCCTCCGTGGAAAATAATAGTTTTTGAAAATTGGATCATGTAAGCAGTTGTTTGAGAAGATGACGACACAGAAGGATGAGACATTGTTCAATACAACTTTTTTTATTCATCTATTCAAAATGATTTACAGCATCAATGATATATTGGTTTAAAGTACATATTCAGGTAGCGTGAAATACCACCCACTACTGCAATCCAACGGTGACACTCTTCTCGACCGCAAGACTCGCACATTCCGATGGGCGGCTCAGGCAAAGTATCCAGAGTCACAATCTTTATATCGTGGGCTGGATGATATTTCGGCCACCTGCTCAGGATGTCGCTCCATAATTTCCGTGTCGTGTCGTCTGGTAAGACGAGGGTCGTTGCGTTTAGGCTCGACAGTTTATCAAAGAGCTCCTGCTTCGGAATGGATCCGTCGCCCGACTTGCACACATAACCATTGGTGATTGTAAATCCATCAGAGCGCAAGCACAGGACTGCAAACGCATTTCTGTGTTGGTAACGGTAGTATTTGGGTGGTGGCTGAGCACGAGGCGTCTCCCTCCATCTCGAAGGATAGCGTTGGAAGGCAGACTGTCTAGAAAAATCCAATCTACGAGGTGTGCATGAGAACTTTGTCGGACGATTACGAGGCGTATAGAAATCTCTGGGACGCTTCCAGCCAGAGGCATCAGAGTTTGAATTTCTTGGACGCTCAGACATTCTTCGCCACGTGCCATGTTGACTGGAATCGTGTATCCTCTCCGTAGACTTTGTCGAAACGGGTGGATCCACAGGAGTAGGAGTCATGGGTGGCGAGAATAGTGAAATAATTTCAGTGTCCTCGTCATTTTGGTCACGAGCATTGGCTTGCACTCGAGCCATTGTGGCTGTAAATTCACTATTGTCCTCATCAGTTGAAATGTATGGATGATTGCTGGCCATGATGCTATTCAGTCGTCCAATTTCCACAGGTCTTTGGGTTGTGATCAAGTCAAGCTAAGAGTTTTTTCAGACTTTATCTCCGGATGCTGGAGCAGCAACGAGTGATTTTCAACTGTGTGTGAGCGCCTTTTATACTCGCTGCTCAAAAATTTGAACCAATCACAAGGCTGGTTCCAAGAAATTGGCAAGGTGTGACAGCTCCAAGAAATTTGCAAGTTTTGACAGCTCCAAAAAATTCTGATGAACTGAGATTCTCAAGACTCTACGCATGGTTTTAAATAGCAGCTTCAAAAAAAAAAAAAAAAAAAAAAAAAAAAAAAAAAAAAAAAATTTTTTTTTTTTTTTTTTTTTTTTTTTTTTTTTTTGAAGTTAAAAAAATTTTTTAAAGTTGAGTTTAGATTTTTCAAAGTCTATTTTCAAGGTCATCCAAGTGGCAAAAAAAATTCACTAGATCCACACTAGTGAGGGGATGATGGGGGGTACCATCATCCAACTTAAAACTAATTGTAAATCTAAAACTAATTCTAAACAACGCAAAATTTTCAAAGTCCATTTTCAAGGTCATCCAAACGGCAAAAAAAATTCACTAGATCCACACTAGTGAGGGGGATGAGGTACCATCATCCAACTTAAAACTAATCTAAAACTAAATCTAAAACTAAATCTAAAACTTAAAACTAAAACTAAATCTAAAACTAAATCTAAATCTAAAACTAAATCTAAAACTAAATCTAAAACTAAATCTAAATCTAAAACTAAATCTAAATCTAATCTAAATCTTAAACATTCTATCCATGGATAGGGTCATGATCAACACATAAGCTCCAAAAAAATATCTCATAGGGGGGTGCAAAACCCCTACGGAAACGCTACCTCGGTATTGCCAAAGCAACTCCGACCTGCAATATGTGCATCATAGCCGCCGTAGCGACTACGGGTTTTCTCGTTGGGCCGAAGCCCCTACGGGAACATGCTCTTCTCGATGACATCGTCGTGATGTCACCATCCTCCCTCTCTCCGCTGGACCGCAGAGTCTCCCTCTCTAATGAAACATTAGAGTTTTTAATTCAGCTATTTCTCTCGATTTTTTTTAATTCAGCTATTTCTCTCGATTTTTTTAATTCAGCTATTTCTCTCGATTATCTCCAATTTCTCTCGAATTCTTTAAGGCAACGCTTCTTCTGTCATCTCATGGCTGGAACATTCCATCGGGTCGTCTCCACCTGAAAAAAAAATACTTACCTGCTGGTCTGGACCTGAAAAAAATAAGCTCTCCTCATAGCTGCCGAAGCCACTACGGAAACGCTACCTCGGTATTGCCAAAGCAACTCCGACCTGCAATATGTGCATCATAGCCGCCGTAGCGACTACGGGTTCTCTCGTTGGGCCGAAACCCCTACGGAAACGCTACCTCGGTATTGCTAATGCAACTCCGACCTGCAATATGTGCATCATAGCCGCCGTAGCGACTACGGGTTTTCTCGTTGGGCCGAAGCCCCTACGGGAACATGCTCTTCTCGATGACATCGTCGTGATGTCACCATCCTCCCTCTCTCCGCTGGACCGCAGAGTCTCCCTCTCTAATGAAACATTAGAGTTTTTAATTCAGCTATTTCTCTCGATTTTTTTTAATTCAGCTATTTCTCTCGATTTTTTTTAATTCAGCTATTTCTCTCGATTTTTTTAATTCAGCTATTTCTCTCGATTTACTCCAATTTCTCTCGAATTCTTTAAGGCAACGCTTCTTCTGTCATCTCATGGCTGGAACCTTCCATCGGGTCCGGACCTGAAAAAAAAGCTAATCTCGTTACGACAGACGTCCACAGCTGAATAGGATTGTTTCATCCGAAAACTCAATTTGCGCAGCAAGCAAAGAGACATGCAAAGAGAAAGACATTATCCGCTTCCAGTTGGCCAGGCTAGTCGCAGATAATGTTGAAAAGGAGCACACACATGCAAAAGGTATAAGATAGAGAGTAGCAGCGGCAGCGGTCCCTGCGCACAATCCTATTCAGCTGTAGATTCATCCATCGTAACGAAATGACTGTAGAGGCTCTCCAGGGCTGGTGACTGCTTGCCAATACAGTGAGGATCCCAGATCTCACCAGCGCTTTTAAAGCCCAATCTCAAAAAAAAAAAAAAAAAAAAAAAAAAAAAAAAAAAAATTTTTTTTTTTTTTTTTTTTTTTTTTTTTTTTTTTTTTTTTTTTGAGATTGGGCTTTAACTAGCCAGCGAGTACCCAGTCTCTTCACTCCTCATTCAGGATTTGAAAGTTCAAGAAGTATTTTGTCATCAATATCATTATTCAAAAGTTCTTCCTCGAGTCAAGACGTGTCTTCAATTGCTCCTGGTCGACGGCAAAGGCTGCAGATCGTTCCGGCAAATATCAGAGAGAGCTTCGGCAAGGCAGACGGCAATCGTCGGCCAGTCGTTCATCTAGTTCAGACTTGTAAATTTTTCAGGCATATCTTCTCAAGGTGGAGTCGCGGCTGCGACTGATTTCCAAAGCTGAAGGAGCTCCTTTTAAACCCAATTTTGAAAAGTTTGAACCAATCAGAAGCGACTTTAGATTATATAAGAGATTGATAGTCAATCTATAATTTGAATGCTCCCGGGTCCATCGGACCCCCATGGGACATTATTTAAAATTCAAGCAAAGTATATCGTGTGGGGTATCAATAGATTTGTCTCGATGAGCTGAAAATTTTGGTGGCCCCCGGGGTCGGATGGACCCCCCATGGTACAATTTGAAAAATTCAAGCAAAGTATATCGAGTGGGGTATCAATAGATTCGTCTCGATGAGAAAAATATTTTGGTAGCACCCGGGGTTGGATGGACCCCCCATGGTACAATTTGAAAAATTCAAGCAAAGCATATCATGTGAGGTATCAATAGATTCGTCTCGACGAGAAAAATATTTTGGTAGCACCCGGGTCCATCAGACCCCCCATGGATAAGAGTTGGAAAAAATTTTCGAAAAGTATATCATGTGGGATATCAATAGATTCGTCTCGACGAAAAAAATATTTTGAGGTCCATGAGACCCCCCATGGAGCAGACTTGGGAAAAAATTTTCACAAAGCATGTCATGTGGGGTATCAATAGATTCGTCTCGACGAGAAAAATATTTTGGTAGCACCCGGGTCCATCAGACCCCCCATGGAGCAGAGTTGGAAAAAACAGTTTCGCAAAGTATATCATGTAGGGTATCATGTAGGGTATCAATAGATTCGTCTCGACGAGAAAAATATTTTGAGGGCCATGAGACCCCCCCTGGAGCAGAGTTGGGAAAAAATTTTCACAAAGCATATCATGTGGGGTATCTATAGATTCGTCTCGACGAGTAAAAAATTTTGGTAGCACCCGGGTCCATCAGACCCCCCATGGATAAGAGTTGGAAAAAATTTTCGAAAAGTATATCATGTGGGGTATCAATAGATTCGTCTCGACGAAAAAAATATTTTGAGGGCCATGAGACCCCCCCTGGAGCACAGTTGGGAAAAAATTTTCGCAAAGCATATCATGTGGGGTATCAATAGATTCGTCTCGACGAGTAAAATATTTTGGTAGCACCCGGGTCCATCAGACCCCCCATGGAGCAGAGTTGGAAAAAACAGTTTCGCAAAGTATATCATGTAGGGTATCATGTGGGGTATCAATAGATTCGTCTCGACGAAAGAAATATTTTGAGGTCCATGAGACCCCCCCTGGAGCAGAGTTGGGAAAAAATTTTCGCAAAGCATATCGTGTGGGGTATCTATAGATTTGTCTCGACGAGTAAAATATTTTGGTAGCACCCGGGTCCATCAGACCCCCCATGGAGCAGAGTTGGAAAAACGTTTTTGTAAAGTATATCATGTAGGGTATCATGTGAGGTATCAAAAAATTTGTCTCGACGAGTAAAATATTTTGGTAGCACCCGGGTTCACGAGACCCCCCATGGAGCAGAGTTGGAAAAACATTTTCGCAAAGTAAATCATGTAGGGTATCATGTGAGGTATCAAACAATTTGTCTCGACGAGTAAAATATTTTGGTAGCACCTGGGTCCACGAGACCCCCCATGGAGCAGAGTTGGATTTTACGCAAATACTTTCCAACGAAATATATCGAGTGAGGTATCAAACAATCGATGAGTCTGCCTAGAATAACCTGGAGGAACCCCCCAGGGATTCACTCTACGATAACCCACTTCCAAAGGTTGCATTGGAAACGTGTCTGCCTCCTCCTGTCACAGGGGGTCCACTGAAAAAAGGTCTTTAACAAGGCGTCAATGGCGGGAGCCGTCAAACCAGACCCCAGATTCGGTTTGACGGCTCTCCACGGCTCTACGCCTACTCGACACGCAGTCACTCGAAAAAATAGCTGAGCACCGTGACCCTTGCAAAATAAAATTGGAAACGCAAAACGACACAATAAATAGTCTCAAGCCTCGATTCTCACTGCTCTTTTGTCGTGACACCATGATTGGAAACGTTCTCACTGCCCTCTCGTGAAGCAGTCCATTGTGTATGTGAAATGGGTGACCCCCCCAGAAAGCCCTGTCCAATGCATTTTCAAGGGGTCTGCACCCAAACGCCCAATGTTGGCGTTGTGTGTATTTTAAAAAAATGGGACGAGTCCCCAATGAGGGGGACTCGTCCCATTTTTTTAAAAAAAAATGGCTTTTGACACAGAGTTAGATTTCGTGTCGGCAAAGGGGACATGTCCTGTGTGGACGCGTGCGCAACCAATTGTCCAGACACTGTGCGTGAAACACGTGCTGGCAACGAGTTGGATGAGGCATTTCCAACATTTCCTCCAAACAAATCGGACAAGGCTCGGGTGGGGCGTAATACCAGCTTTCAAAAGGTAACGAGAACAGACAATTTCGAATTTCGCTGGCTAAGCGAATCCGCAAATCGTCTGTCAAGTTGTAGCCTTTCCTAAACCAGTCACCCACAATATTCGACAACCATCTCATGCCGAAGCTATCAAAGCTCCGGTAAGCTGGGCTCACCTGACTGACATTATTCTCGAAACGCAACTCTAGATCGAGAAATTGCTTAAAAGCACCCCTCACCTGCCTCACATCGGAATAGCCTTCCGGGTCGAGGAATCGAAGCACTGGATGCGCCTCGTCCCCCAATTCCACGACCTCTGGCTCTCCCATCAACAACACCTCCCGAGGAAAAGCATAGCATGGAAACACCTCATCGGGGGATTTGAGAACGAGATTTCTTACAATAAAAAGATTTGCCATTTTGAATCGACTCTATGTCAAAAAATATAACGGCTCCTCGGCGTGCAAGCCCTTTTTATAGACACACAGAGGGCGCTCCAGTCGTCCTGAAATGTTTTAGAAAATGGCCACGTGACCTGAAAAGAATCACACGATGCATTTCCAGAAATCGAGCGACAAAACACTTTCACCGGATGTATTTCCAGGAAGTCGAGTGACACATCACATCCGCCAGATGCACTTTTAGGATATCACCGGATGTATTTCCAAGAAGTCGAGCGACAAAACACTTTCGCCAGATGCACTTTTAGAATATCACCGGATGTAATTCCAAGAAGTCGAGCGACAAAACACTTTCAACAGATGCACTTTTAGGATATCACGTGACAGGACATGGGTTCGAAACCACATGGATCCAGAGGATGGGGCACCAACCCATTTGACATCTTTGAGAGGGTTGCGTCACGTGGATCCTTTGAAGGGGTGAACAGCTTTCTTGGACCTGGCTCAGTTAGTGTGAGAGCAACTCTGTGGCTCTGGGATCTGGGGGGTTGTGAAATGAATTGTGATTGAAAGGTCAATGACCCAAGGTCATTAGAATGTTTGGACAGCTTTCCTGGACCTGGCTCACCAAGTGTGAGACTCGAGACTCGAGGCTCGGGGCTCAACTGAAAAAAAATTTTTAAACCGGAAGTGGGCGTGGCCAAATGACAACTCAAAACTTGCATTTTGAAAATTTCAAATTTTGTCTCGACCCAAATTTTGCTGGACCCAAATCTGTGGCCGAGTGAAAAAAAATTTTATAAACCGGAAGTGATGGAAAGGTAACAACTGCTTAACATTTGGATTTCGAAAATTTCAAATTCAGTCTCGAGAAAATTTTTGCCTCGGCCCAAGTCGTCAGGCGATTGAAAAAAAAAAAAAAAAAAAAAAAAAAATTAACCGGAAGTGGGCGTGGCCAACAACTCAAAACTTGCATTTCGAAAATTTGAAATTTGTCTCGATCCAAATTTTGCTAGACCCCAGTCTGTGGCCTCGAGAAAATTTTTGCTCAACCCAAAATCTCCGGACGAGTGAAAAAAAATTTTTTCAATTTTGTAGTTAAAAAAAATATTCTAATTTTTAATTGAATAAAAAAATTCTTATTTGTAATTAAAAAATGCTCAAATATGTCTTCAACCCTAGTTAACAGTTTGCACATTCAAAAAAAACATCGTTTTTTCATAATACACACCTTCACCAACCCACAAAGCGTCGTTTTAAACGATGAAATATAATAGATGGAAAAAATCCAACCCTGCTCCAGGTTGTCAGATCCAAGTGCCATGCATTCAGTCTCGAGAAAATTTTTGCTCAACCCAAAATCTCCGGACGAGTGAAAAAAATTTTTTTTATAAACTGGAAGTGGTATGTGACGTAACGACAACGCTTGCCCATGACAACTCAAAACTTGCATTTCGAAAATTTCAAATTTCGGCTCGACCCAAATTTGCCTCAGCCCAAATCTCCAGGCGATTGAAAAAAATTTTTTTGCCTCGGCCCAAGTCGTCAGACGATTGAAAAAAAAAAAAAAAAAAAAAAAAAAAAAAAAAAAAAAAAAAAAAAAAAAATCTATTTATAGACTGGATCTATTTATAGAACGGAATCTATTTATAGAACTGGCTCAATTAGTCTTACCCGTTTTTAGACCAAGAATTTAGACCTTTTCATAAAGGGCGTTTTTTACAAGTACAAGACCACGCCCACACCACGCCCACTTCCTGTCAATCAAAAAAAAAAAAAAAAAAAAAAAAAAAAAAAAAAAAAAATTTTTTTTTTTTTTTTTTTTTTTTTTTTTTTTTTTTTTTTACTGAGATTGAACGACGACCGTGGTCGCATGAATGTCACTGACAAAATGGTTGACGGTGGTGGATCTCTGCTCCAACTCTGCAATTTTGCGCTTCAACGTTTCATTTTCTCGCTCCAGTGCGTCGATGATGGCATAGAGCTTATTCATCTCCACGGCTTGTTTCTGTTGCGCACGCTCAAAAATATGCATTTGAAAGACTTGTTCTTTATTGAGCGTGTAGTAGACGTCCTTCATGCGTTGACGCCATGAATTACCCAATTCAATCTGATGTGTCATGGCCTCGACGCGATTCTCGAAGCTTGCCTCCGTGGATCGGACGCGCATAATGTCACTCTCTGTCCAGTACAGTAGGTGTTCTCCATCGGGATGTGGCTCGTAATCCCATCGCAATGGAGCGGGACACTCTCGCAGCTCCGGCAAGACGTCGAGCACGCGAACCCGATATTTTTTCTCGCCAGACGACCAGTAGGTTTCCGTTTTCCAATCGATGACGACTTGATGACGAAGCTTTTGCTGGATGTATTCCATGGAGCCCTTTGGCCACAACAAGACCATGGAAGTGACGGCATGCTTGTGCAGCGGGCGATTGATGTAAAAGTGTCCTTTTGGCGTCCCACCGCCACCCTTCTTCTGAGATCCAGAACATTGAGGTTTTTCGCTCGATACGTAGTAAATAGCATTGGCCAAATGCATGGGCGACTGGATTTCTTTCTGATTTTTGCAATAGCGCTCGGATTCACGCGTCACGCTGATGCGTCTCCAAGCATTAAAGAAGGCGGCTCGATCTCGCACGGCCACAATCATGTGGCGATGAAGTTTATGACACGCCATGGCCTGAGGCAGGTCGGTCGAGCAACCGTCGCACAAACACCAAAAGGTCGAGACGACCATAGCACCGGCCTCCAAGAGTGGAGACATTTGGGTCTTGAAACTAGAAAAGGCATACGATCGAATAAACACGTGATAGAGCGTCCAAGCGTCGGAAAAATACATTCGAAACAGGGCCAAGGGCTCGCGACCCAAATTGCTCTCTTCATCAAACGCGGCATACGATCCCGTGTCGGTCAACTCTGGAAAGTTGCCCGGGTAGTCGTCATAAAATCCAGCTTGTTGCGCATCCTCCTCCATGACTCGGTGGTGGAGTCGACGATAAAGCAATGAGAGATCAAATGGAACGCAGTCACATAAACTGGGAGCGGGCACTGGAGTGTCGTCAGTAGGGAGGGAGCAAACTTTTTTGTTGATTCGATTCTTTTTTTTGAGAAGGATAAAGCACTTTTCGACGTGGCTGTTGTTTGCTTCGAGACTTTCACAAAATGTGTGTTTACCACAAAAAATGCATTTGATTTTTTCATTGAGACCATGTTTGGATATTGAATGAGTCTTTATATAATCTTCCAACGTCACTTTATCAGAGCAAATGGGACATTCGATAGCTCTATGCTTCCAGTACTTGTAAGAAGAACAAAATCTCTTTTTAAAAGCAATCAAGCTCATTCTCGAGGCTTGAGAATCAATTTCAAACTGAATTTAGCAAAGCTCCACGCTCACTTATATACATCATTTACAAAAAAAAAAAAAAAAAAAAAAAAAAAAAAAAAAAAAAATTTTTTTTTTTTTTTTTTTTTTTTTTGATTGACAGGAAGTGGGCGTGGTGTGGGCGTGGTCTTGTACTTGTAAAAACGCCCTTTCTGAAAAGGTCTAAATTCTTGGTCTAAAAACGGGTAAGACTAATTGAGCCAGTTCTATAAATAGATTCCGTTCTATAAATAGATCCAGTCTATAAATAGATTTTTTTTTTTTTTTTTTTTTTTTTTTTTTTTTTTTTTTTCAATCGTCTGACGACTTGGGCCGAGGCAAAAAAATTTTTTTCAATCGCCTGGAGATTTGGGCTGAGGCAAATTTGGGTCGAGCCGAAATTTGAAATTTTCGAAATGCAAGTTTTGAGTTGTCATGGGCAAGCGTTGTCGTTACGTCACATACCACTTCCAGTTTATAAAAAAAATTTTTTTCACTCGTCCGGAGATTTTGGGTTGAGCAAAAATTTTCTCGAGACTGAATGCATGGCACTTGGATCTGACAACCTGGAGCAGGGTTGGATTTTTTCCATCTATTATATTTCATCGTTTAAAACGACGCTTTGTGGGTTGGTGAAGGTGTGTATTATGAAAAAACGATGTTTTTTTTGAATGTGCAAACTGTTAACTAGGGTTGAAGACATATTTGAGCATTTTTTAATTACAAATAAGAATTTTTTTATTCAATTAAAAATTAGAATATTTTTTTTAACTACAAAATTGAAAAATTTTTTTTTCACTCGTCCGGAGATTTTGGGTTGAGCAAAAATTTTCTCGAGGCCACAGACTGGGGTCTAGCAAAATTTGGATCGAGACAAATTTCAAATTTTCGAAATGCAAGTTTTGAGTTGTTGGCCACGCCCACTTCCGGTTAATTTTTTTTTTTTTTTTTTTTTTTTTTTTTTTTTTTTTTTCAATCGCCTGACGACTTGGGCCGAGGCAAAAATTTTCTCGAGACTGAATTTGAAATTTTCGAAATCCAAATGTTAAGCAGTTGTTACCTTTCCATCACTTCCGGTTTATAAAATTTTTTTTCATTCGGCCACAGATTTGGGTCCAGCAAAATTTGGGTCGAGACAAAATTTGAAATTTTCAAAATGCAAGTTTTGAGTTGTCATTTGGCCACGCCCACTTCCGGTTTAAAAATTTTTTTTCAGTTGAGCCCCGAGCCTCGAGTCTCGAGTCTCACACTTGGTGAGCCAGGTCCAGGAAAGCTGTCCAAACATTCTAATGACCTTGGGTCATTGACCTTTCAATCACAATTCATTTCACAACCCCCCAGATCCCAGAGCCACAGAGTTGCTCTCACACTAACTGAGCCAGGTCCAAGAAAGCTGTTCACCCCTTCAAAGGATCCACGTGACGCAACCCTCTCAAAGATGTCAAATGGGTTGGTGCCCCATCCTCTGGATCCATGTGGTTTCGAACCCATGTCCTGTCACGTGATATCCTAAAAGTGCATCTGTTGAAAGTGTTTTGTCGCTCGACTTCTTGGAATTACATCCGGTGATATTCTAAAAGTGCATCTGGCGAAAGTGTTTTGTCGCTCGACTTCTTGGAAATACATCCGGTGATATCCTAAAAGTGCATCTGGCGGATGTGATGTGTCACTCGACTTCCTGGAAATACATCCGGTGAAAGTGTTTTGTCGCTCGATTTCTGGAAATGCATCGTGTGATTCTTTTCAGGTCACGTGGCCATTTTCTAAAACATTTCAGGACGACTGGAGCGCCCTCTGTGTGTCTATAAAAAGGGCTTGCACGCCGAGGAGCCGTTATATTTTTTGACATAGAGTCGATTCAAAATGGCAAATCTTTTTATTGTAAGAAATCTCGTTCTCAAATCCCCCGATGAGGTGTTTCCATGCTATGCTTTTCCTCGGGAGGTGTTGTTGATGGGAGAGCCAGAGGTCGTGGAATTGGGGGACGAGGCGCTTCCAGTGCTTCGATTCCTCGACCCGGAAGGCTATTCCGATGTGAGGCAGGTGAGGGGTGCTTTTAAGCAATTTCTCGATCTAGAGTTGCGTTTCGAGAATAATGTCAGTCAGGTGAGCCCAGCTTACCGGAGCTTTGATAGCTTCGGCATGAGATGGTTGTCGAATATTGTGGGTGACTGGTTTAGGAAAGGCTACAACTTGACAGACGATTTGCGGATTCGCTTAGCCAGCGAAATTCGAAATTGTCTGTTCTCGTTACCTTTTGAAAGCTGGTATTACGCCCCACCCGAGCCTTGTCCGATTTGTTTGGAGGAAATGTTGGAAATGCCTCATCCAACTCGTTGCCAGCACGTGTTTCACGCACAGTGTCTGGACAATTGGTTGCGCACGCGTCCACACAGGACATGTCCCCTTTGCCGACACGAAATCTAACTCTGTGTCAAAAGCCATTTTTTTTTAAAAAAATGGGACGAGTCCCCCTCATTGGGGACTCGTCCCATTTTTTTAAAATACACACAACGCCAACATTGGGCGTTTGGGTGCAGACCCCTTGAAAATGCATTGGACAGGGCTTTCTGGGGGGGTCACCCATTTCACATACACAATGGACTGCTTCACGAGAGGGCAGTGAGAACGTTTCCAATCATGGTGTCACGACAAAAGAGCAGTGAGAATCGAGGCTTGAGACTATTTATTGTGTCGTTTTGCGTTTCCAATTTTATTTTGCAAGGGTCACGGTGCTCAGCTATTTTTTCGAGTGACTGTAATAGACGACGAATACTTGCATCAATGGTTAATAATATTGAAAGGAAAAATAAGAAATGAATTATTCTTAAAGAACCATTTTACTTTTATAAATTGCGATGGAAAGAAAAGAAGAATCGTATGGATCGGGTGCGTATTCATTGAAAACGCATTTTTTTTCACAAAAATTAAAGGAACAGATCACCTTCGGAGAGCGTGTTAAAGTCGAATGGAAGGACAGGCATTTTGCAGTCATGAACCCTATAAATTATTCAAAGATGTTAAAGAAAGCTCAAGTAGCCAAATCTAGTAAACATGAATTGGTGATCAAAATGGGCTACAGGTGGCGAAGAGAAGAACTCTCTACCTATGACAACACTTCGCATGCTTTCACCCCTAGCGTGTGGGGAGTCATGGAAGAAGGAAGTACGTTAGTTTTCGTCTTGATTTTCAAATAGATTGAAATCCTTTAAGTTGGGAAACTACATGGAACTGAAAACTGCATAGAGAGTTCTGCTTTACGCCACCTGCAGCCCATTTCGATCGCCAATAGTGATTAATTGATAACTATTGCTGTTGTTGTTAATTTACGTCGCACTAGAGCTGCACAATGGGCTATTGGCGACGGTCTGGGAAACATCCCGGAGGATGATCCGAAGACATGCCATCCCAATTTTGATCCTCTGCGGAGGGGATGGCACCCCCGCTTCGGTAGCCCGACGACCTTGATAACTATTGCAAAGATATTAAAATCAGCCAATGAAATTTATTTATTTATTACTCATAGCGGCTGCTTAGCACCATTGAAAAATAAATAAATTAAAAAATTTAATAAGTGTGACTTCCACAACATTGAAATGAAAGGAAGTAACACAATATTTGTAATCAAAATTATTGCAGAATAGTAGTTGCGAATTCGATTGAAAATTATCATGAAAAAAGTTTTGTTAGAAAATACTTTGTAGATCATAAAAAACAAACATAAGTTCTTCGACTTCATATTTTTGAAGCATCAATTTTAACTTGCTTATAAAGTTAGTATTGCTTTAAAAGAATTTTTCCAATATGGCATTAATCAGTTCTCTTTAATATATACATTAATGTAGTTTTTTTTTTAAAAAGCTTTTATGTTACATTCTTCAATTTAAAGTTACTGTTCGCAATTTATAACAAAACGTTGAAAAATTTTTAATCTTATTTTTTCCCCTTCCTTAAATGTTATTAATGTTTATGATGGATAAGCTATTATTATTTAATGTAAATCAAATCTGTAAATTAAGTGCAAATATTTAATTGATTTATAATTAATAGATAAAAGTAGTCATTTTATCTAGAAATGAGTTTTTAGAAACAATGTCTATATCTGTGATAATATAGAAACAATGATCTTCACTGTTCTATATTATCTTGGAAATTATATATTATAAATTACCTATTAGAATTAAGGTCAAGATGCAAATGTAGAATAATGTTCAGTTGTTATACTAGGTAGTGGCTTCTTCCACCAAGTTTTTCAGTAAAATATATATATATATATATATATATATATATATATATATACAGCACAGAACCTTTTATCCGGAAATCAGAAAACCGGAAAACCAAAAAACCGGAACGAAATTCGATAAATTTTCCCATCATTAAAAAAAAAAATTTTTTTTTCCTCATAAGATTTCAGGATTTTTCTTTCTTTTTTTAAAGATGTTTACCTTACCATCATTTTGGAAATAATTATTAGCGTATTACTTCATCGTTTTTTCTTCTTTTTAAGATTATTTCCAAATATTTTTTTTTTAGTTGGCAATAGTTGGCAGTTTTTTTTAGTTTAACAATAAAAAAACGGCTTTTTGTAGCGATTCAGAAAACCGGAAAAATCAGTTATCCGGAATAGTGATGGTCCCGATCGTTCCGGATAATCGGTTCCCTACTGTATATATATATATGTATAGATATATATATTTATTGTAGTTGTTCATGTTGTTTCCCATCAAAAATTATCTCAGAATGGTAGTTGTGATTTCAATTGATACTCATTCAGGAAAAGTGTATGCTTCATAAATGTTCTTTTTCTAAACTGTCGAAATTTACTGTGTATTGTTGTCAGGTTTTCTCAGTATTTTTTTTCTTCAAAAAATTGTTAAAGGAGTTTAAATTATGATTTCCCTTATGGTAAAACTTTAGTAGACAAATAATTTCATTGACCTGAAGTGGTTTGTGTTATCACCATAAAGATATATAAAATTTTTGCCTCTGATTAAATTTTTTTGGATATCTAGGTAGGACTATAGATGATATATCTAATCCGATCTAGTCGCCTGGTTTGAGAATCAATCTGGTTAATCATGAGTACAGATTTAACAGTTGGGCTGAAAAGTTCGTAGGGTAACATAGAAAAAAAAATTTTTTTTGATAAAAATTCAATTTTATTATTCAATATATTTTCCTTCAAGGGTTACCTTCCTATTATTCAATATTTTTTCCTTCAAGGGATACCATTTATATCGTACAATTTGCCTTTAGCCTCAAAATAGGCCATTGTTTCGGTGATTACTTCTTCATCGGCGCCAAATTTCTTTCCAGCAAGCATTCTCTTGAGGTCTGAGAACAGGAAAAAGTCACTGGGGACCAGATCTCGAGAATAGGGTGGATGCAGAAGCAATTCGAAGACCAATTCATATAATTTTGCCATTATTTTCATTGACTTGTGACACGGTGCATTGTCTTGATAAAACAGCACTTTCTTCTTCTAATGGGGCCGTTTTTCTGCAATTTTGTAGCTCAAACGCTCCAATGACGCTATGTAATAGCCGCTGTTGATGGTTTTTCCCTTTTCAAGATAGTCAATGAATATTATACCATGAGCATCCCAAAATACTGACGCCATAACTTTGCCAGCTGACTGTTGCGCCTTTCCACGCTTTGGAGTTGGTTCGTCTCGTGCACTTCACGCGGCTGACGGTCGGTTGGACTCCGGTGTGAAATTATGGAGCCATGTTTCACCCATTGTCCTATATTGATGCATAAATTCGGATTTATTACGATTAAACAGCTTCAAAAACAGCTCAGAATCATCAATTCGATGTTGTTTTTGTCCAATTGGGAGCTAGTGCGGCACCCACTTTGCCTAGAACTTTCCCATACCCAAATATTCATTCACGATATGTTCAACACATTCCTTTGATATCTTTAGAGTCTCAGATGTTTTGATCAACTTCACTTACGGTAATCTAAAATTATTTTGTGGACTTTTTTTATGTTGTCGGTAACAGCCTCTTTGGGGCGACTACTGTGTGCATCGTCAGTGCTCATTTTGCCTCGTTTAAACTTAACTCTCAATGGTTGATTTTCCTGGTACAGAGTCCGAATAATGTTTCCCAAGCCAAGCCTTGGCTTCAAGAGTATTTTTTTCGCTAAAAAGCAATGCTTTAAAAACACACAAAATTCCTTTTTGTCCATTGTTCTTAAACTAACAAAAGTTGCTTCACTAAAAATACTATATCTCACAAACTAATAGTCCGACAGCTGTCAAATTCTGGTCTTTCAAAGGTTAGAACTAACTAAAAATCATATGTATTTAATAATAATAGCCTCCTACGAACTTTTCAGCCCAACTGTGAGCTTATTATTATAGAATATTAACATTATTTTCAAAACGACCAGAATGTGATGGATTGGAAATGATTTATTTTATGTTTGATACATTGAACGATGTAAAAGTTAAACTTCCTTTAATTATTTTTTTAACTGAGTTGATAATTAAGGAAAAATAGCATATCTCTTTGAATTAATCATTTTCACTTATGGAATGCAAATTTCACTTCTATTGGGAATGTCAGTGTATTGAATCTCAGACAATGGCCTGTAATCTTTTTTTCTTCTTTTCTTTAAAAGAAAAAAAATATTTGTCCAAAGAATACTCGGTTGTTGTCCTTCACAAAAAAAAAAGAAAAATCGTGTCAGGAATTCCAGATAATGGCCCTACAACTAAAAAAAAATTAGGATATAGTGGTATTTTTTTAAAATTAAGGGTTATTAGATGATATTTCTTGTTTTGAAGTTTTTCATAATCTATCATTAGTGGAGAACTCATAACCATTTCTATTAGAAAAAATATGATTGTTAAGTGTTCATTTTAAATTTTTTTTTTATAAGCTGATTGTTTTTGTATCTTTATATTCAAAAATTAAGCAAATTACTTTGTGGATAAATTGCAATTTTACATATTTTTATTTATAATTATTTAATATTTATTATAATAAATTATGATTTTTTACCCTAAAATTTTGACAGAAATTGTCAAAACAAAATGGGAGTTTAATTGAGCACTGCTAATTTTTATGTACTGTTATTAATCATTACTACTTCATATTTATAATAGCTAATAATTTTTTATATCAAAATTTTAGTTTAATATTGTTTTTGACAATTGTCGAAAACTATGCTAACCTCAAATTGTCTGCTGTATTTGTTTCCTGCTGGTTATTTCCATATTGGGGCCAACTGCAAATGCCAATCTATACTCTTAGAGTTAGTCGTTCTCTATGATGTCTTTTTTTTTTGTTTTTTTTTGAAAGATTTTTATGGCTCATTGCCTGAAAATTTGAAAATTATTTTGGCACAGGTGCTGATAAAGAGATACTCCCATTTTTTCTTTTATTTAAAAGATTTCTCAAACCTAAATGTGATTGGATGCGACTATTACTTAGAGGTGTTGAAAATGTTTTCTACTGGCAAAATGTAAGAAAAGTGAGATATAATGCTAAGTGGCAGAAAATATCAATATTAGGGGTATTCTGAATTTCATAAATTTGGCAGAGGTACACCTTCAAAAATATTCTGGATTTTTTTATTTGTTTGATTAAAATATTGCATTTGTCTTTCAGCTATGGCTGGTCTTCTAGCAACTCTTGGGGGTAATCCACTTAATACTCCAGTTGGACAAAAGATTGGTAAGTTCTCAGCATAAATTAATTTTTCAAGTTTTGTGGGAATTAAGTTTATTAGTTGAAAAGAAACAACAAAAAAACTATTATTAGGTTGATGTAGAGAGGTGATTCCTTTTTTTTAGAGCCACAGAAAATTAACAATTTTAGAAAATTTTAGCTGAGTATAATCACTAAATTAAATAATGTGTGTTGTACAATATTTTAAAAATCACATAACTGACAGTATATTGCAACTATAAATGAATGTTTCAAAGAAATAATACTGATAAAAAAATGAGTTTTATGAGAATGACATTAAAATTTTCAGGGGTGCCCACCTTCCAACAAAATTAATAAGCAAATACATAATTAATAAGCTATTTTAGTAAATTTAAAAATGTAAAATTTTTAATTTTAACAACTGCAATATTTTAGCGATATCATAATATAATCTATATCACTCAATTATACTACTATTAACTGTTAGTAACATTTTGCAAGGCAAGTGTTCATATAAAAAATCACGTAAAAAATACAGTAAAAAAAGTGCAGGGGAAAAAGTTCCACGAAAAAGAAATATAAGCCCCTTTCAGATTGCAATGAGAACTCACTTGTGAAATTGTAGAGTCACTTTAAAAACTGCATTAATTTAACAACCGATTTTCTCTAATGTTTTGCAAATAAATATTTGTTTGAATGTAATTATGTTTAATTCTATGCCAATTGAAACCAGTTGTAGAACCTAATGTAACAGAGGGGAAATCACCTGCAGGTATTTTATCCTAAGAAATGTATTAAATGTATGTGAAAACAAAAAATTGTGCAATAATATACTGCTTTAAGGTGCAATGTTTAATTAAATGGCATGATATTTCCCTGTAACTATTTGTCAAATTTGCAAAATGTCCCCTCTGTTACATTGCATTTTTTGAAGTTAATAAAAATGTGTTAGCAATTTAAAAAGTCTTATAATAATTTATTTTACCTTCAAATGTAATAATTAAAAAAATAAATTACAAATAATGTTTAGGATGTTCTAAATCACAGAATATATTGGAAATAACAGTGCATGCCAAAAATGTGGGATTTTCTTTCTCCCCTCTGTTATGGACCCTTTTAATTACCTGGCAATTAAATTATGAGGCTCTTTTATTATTTTATGCCATTTAATTAAACATTGCACCTTAAAGTAGCATATTATTGCACAATTCTTTGTTTTCACATATAATTAATTAATTTTTTAGGATAAAATACCTGTGTGATTTCCCCTCTGTTACGCTTGGAATTCTACTTAATATTGTAAAAAATATTTATATACGAATAGCCAGAAAATATTTTAAAGAATAACCCACCTCCTGAAAAAATTCCAGTTTTCATTCAATTAAACCACTGGTTATAAAAATTCTTATTACTTATTTTATGTGATTTTAAAGTTGCAAATCTAAGATATGTTTGTTTAGAAAAATGTCTCCTACCAAAAACTCTTTGGGAAATTTCCCCAAATTTCAGAAAACACTCCTTTAAATAATCAAAAATATCTCTTGAATCTTTTTTGCAGTTAAAAAACTACAAAAAAATATCTAAAATAGAAATTATGATGATTTTGAAAATTCAGTAATTTATTATGATATTACGACATGCGAGTTTCAAATCGCACATATAAATAATAAATTTTTGTCATGCTTTGATTTTTGCCAATTTCATCATAAATCCAAGTTACGTTTAGTTTTTTCTAGCATTTATAGCTACCGATTTCAATGTTGTTTTTAAAATACTGATACAGTTATGATATTATGATTCGCGAGTTATAAATCGTTTATTTAATTTATCACTTTTTACCATACTTTTTTTTATGCTGATTTCATTGTAAATCCAAGTTATTTTGCAAATTTTTTTTTTGGCAGTTTCTGCAATGCATCAACATCAAAAATTCCGAATTTAATTATGATGTGTGAATTTTAAATCATGCATTTAAATAATTACATAAAAATTTTTGTTACATTAAAAGTTTTTATACAATTTAATTATTTAATTTCATTCAGACCAACAAAATACATGTGTTATTTATTATAGTTTTGTTGTAAAACATTTCATTCATTTCGTAACATTGATAGATTTTACAGAATTTAAAATGAATTTGTTTCTTCTTACTCTAGAACAAGCCACAGATGCAGCCTTGCCATCAGAAAACTGGGCTTTAAATATGGAGATTTGTGATTTAATTAATGATACAGATGAAGGGTAATTGATAAATTTCTTAACTGAAAATTTAAAAAAAATCAATTTTCTTTTTTTAACAATATCTATATAAAATATTTTTTTGCAGGCCAAAAGATGCTGTGAAAGCTATTAAAAAGAGACTACAACAAAACACAGGAAAAAATTACACTGTAGTTTTATACACTTTAACAGTAAGTATTACAATCGTAGACATTCTTACATGAATAATAAAGAATCATCATTAAAATTTATAAAATGTTTATCATTAAAATTAATTTATCATTTAATTTAACTATTTTTAGTTGCTTAAACTTCGCTTAGTGATTTGTTATTATAGTCAGTATCCGTTTATGAAAAACTATTGTTTTATTAAGTTTTCTATTTATTACAGTAATTAATATATTTTAAAATTTATTTCTTAGAAATAAGTCTAGATTTGTTATTTGATTTTGAATTTAATTTATATTCATATAATGAAATTGCCTAAATAAACTTTTGCTAAATTTTTGTTTGCACTCTCATTGAAATTTACTTTAAATATATTTATATTACTCAAAACTTTTTTTTTTAAAATTTTTTCTTGATTTTTTTATTTCCTATTTTTTTAAAAAATTATTCTTGATTTAAGAAATTAATGAGACTTATGTATCCATTTAATAGGTTTAAATATTTAGAAATCTGGATCTATATAATTGTTTTTAGTAAAAAAAGAGAAAGGTATCTATTCTGTGAAAAATTGTTTTTGCAGTTAGTTTACACTTTACGTGAATAATTTTTTCTTTGTTTTTTCATGATTATAAATGCTATATCTTTAAGTGCTTCAGTGAGGATTAAAATTTCTTTATTTTTTTAACATAGTCATCTTTATCACCTTTTCCTTCACACTAATTAAATCAAATATGACAAGCTAATTGAAATAGTAGTAGTGATTGTAATGTAGTAACGACTGTTGCCAATTGAATTAATTCCTGGTTTTACTCTTATTTTTGTTATTGTATGCATAATTTATTGATTCCAGTTCTTATGTATAAGTTTGAATAGCTTCTTGAGTAACTGGCTTTTTTTTAAACATTTTTATTTGCTACTGTGATATGGTGAAATGTGAAACCAGGAAAATAATTTGCAAAGGTGAAAAAAAAAATTATGTGATTAAAGCATAATTGAAAGTACTGAAATGGGCATACTATAGTTTTGGTTTTATATAGAAGAATTTTTCTCAATGTCTAAACACTGAATAATTATTTGAAACTAAATAATTTTATAAAGTTCTTTGGAATTTTAAAAATTTTTAATATACTTAAATTTTTAAAAAAAGTATTACTGAAATATGATTTCAAACAATTAAAACAAAATTATTTTTAGGTATTAGAAACTTGCGTTAAAAACTGCTCCAAGCGATTCCATCTTCTTGTCAGCCAGAAAGATTTTATTCTAGAATTAGTAAAGCTTATTGGTCCTAAGAATGACCCACCTACTGCTGTCCAAGAAAAAGTTCTTAGTTTGATTCAGGTAATAATTGTTAAAGCATTCACTGTTATATTTGCACTCACTGTTATATATTATATGTATCTCATAACATATTGATTTTATAACTATGTTTATAACATTACATCTTAAAATTGCCAGACAATAAAGGGCTTTCTGCATTTACTTAAAAGTGTTCTTTTTATCACAAGAAAATTTGAGTTTTCTAATATCCGAAATTAGATTGCGATTTATTCTGTTTGTTTTCTCAGTTAGAAACAGATTCTAATACAAAATAAGATTATTATTTTTATTTTAAGTTTGAAATGTTTAAGAATTCATTTTAGCTTTGAGAATTTTTGTCTTTTTCAATCTTTTTTCTTATTTTTTTGGAATTTTTTTTAAAAAATAAAATTAGTATGGATTTCAAGTGTTTCTCTAGATATCATAAAAATAATAAATTATAGTCCTCTTACAGTTTTGTGTATTCTGATTGGGCAGAAAAGTTACATGTTATGATCATTTATGACAATGCTGAATTAGATACTTTTGGCTGTCATCAGCAAAATAATATTAATTACTATATGTTATAAGATTATTTATTATAAAGATTATTTACCCTTAAATAATTAATTTCCCCCTTATTTTAGGATATTTCCCATCAATGTTTATTTGTTATTACATTATTATTTATTATTTACCATTAATGCTTATTTATTATGTAATATACAAAGCTGTCTGATATTCTATATATATAAAAAAAAAAGAAAAACATTATTCCACTAAAGTTGATAATGGTCTAAATAAGCTGTTCCCAATTTTTCTTCTTCTATGAAACCCTAAATGATCAAAATTCTTTCTGTGGAACCTCGACTTTTATAAATAATAAAGTATATAAAAACAGTATAAAATTCAGTATATAAAAACAGTTTTGAGCATTAAATAACAAAAGGCTACTTTATTTTGAAAATATTAAATTAAAAGAATTATTTTTTCATAGAAAATCTTAAATTAGGTTTCATACCCAACGGTTGAATTTGCACTCCTGGAGTTGTATCTAATTTAGTTTTTAGCCTGGTGCGTATATATATATATATATAATGCTAAAAATATGCCAAAATGATTGTTGGTTTCGTATGGATTTTGAAAGCTATAAAGAGCTACTTTAAACATTGAAAATGGTTATTGGTGAAACATTTTTCTATATTAGCAAATTGAATTATTTTATGTTGATTTGAAAAGCGTGAGAGGAAATATTAATTCAATTTCTCTTAAAATCTCGTCAATTTCTTGTTCTGTATACTATTCAGGTTATTTAATAAATAGTGAAGTAAAAATAAAAGGTTTTTGATGAAAAATGTGTGCCCCAGAATTCTTTATTTACCTGAAATACTAAAACTTTACAGCTAATAAAATCGTATAAAAATGAATGTGAAATGAATATAAAATGTGTTCTCATTATAAAATCACTATAATACATTTTATATCTTATATCTGACATTGTTATATCTATTTTCTGTAACTCAGACCTATCCAAAAGCTTACGTGTTTTCTTCTGTAGCATGATGCATAGAAGGTTGGTTTATCTATGAAAGTGCAATGTTATAATTCTTTAATGATAATTAAATCACTGTATCATGTCAATTGTTTCTTTCAAACAAAGTAACAATACAAAGCAAGAATAAAATAATTTGAATTAAATGTAAGTGGATTATTTCATATTTTGTTAAATACAAAACACCTATTAGCAAAAGCTACTTAAATGTTGTTTCGAATGCCCAGAAAGTTAAAGTACAAAATTATCTGATGTATGAATTATTTTCAACTTTTTTTTTTAAAAATGGTTTTAAGCAAAAAAGGAAAAACAAAAAATTATTGTGAGCATTGAACCTGGTGCAGTTTTAGAAGATTGCCAGCATAGAGATCAAATTTTGTTAAAAACAATAGAAAATCTCATCAATTAGTTATATTCAATCGGTTTCTGCTTTTATTAAGGAAATTTTTTTCTGTACTGTATCCAGAAAAACAAGAAGAAAATGCAAAATAAATAAGAAGAAACCCAGAAAAATAAGCAAAATAAGAAGGGAAATGCAATTTAGAATGTTTACAACTAATTTCTATAATTTAGGGTAATTATAGCTTTTTCTTTTTGTAACCAAAACCTTATCCACTTTTGAATTTTATTTTCAGTTTTTCATTTGTTGTAAATTTTATGAGTTTCTTCTTTAAATCTGGTGATTGCGATGTTTACATTTGAGAAAGGATTAATAAACCAATCTGGTATTACCTTGTGTAAGATATCCTGGTGTCTCTCATTAAACAGCGTGCATAGCATTTTTAAAAAGTGCTTAAAGGTGCTTATTTTCGATTTTCGTATTTTAAAAGTCCTTAAAGGTGCTTTTTTCATAGGGTGTTTTTAAAAAGTGCTTAATTTCCCTTTTCCAAAATTAGATTTTCCCTTTACTTTGTTGATTTTTGCTACGAATTATGCAGAAAGACACTGTTCACACTGTTCTATTCAACGTTTTCACAATTAATTCAACCCCAATCTATTTCTGCTTATCGTCAGTCCGTAGCGTATGAAAACGCCATTCGATTTACACGATTAAAAAATGTTGACAATTGTCAAAAACAATGCCAAAAGTTTTAAAATTTTTTTTTTGACTTGACGGTTAAAACCAGATAAAACCATCAATTGTCAAAAACTTTCCAATCCTACGTAATTGTGTTTTTTTTAAGTGCTTAAAAATATTATTTAAGTGCTTGAAAAGTGCTTCAAAGGTGTTTATTTTTTGTTGAATAATTTGGCTATGCACCCTGCTAAAATCTGTATGAAGAGTATCCAAATATTGACAATAATAATTAAATCTTCCTCACCAATAGAGATCGATAATAAATTTAGAAAGTGGATTTTCTATGCATCATTAAGAAATGAAAAATTATTGCAAACTTATTATGACATTTGTGAGCAAAGACCTCTAGTATTAATATAGTTTTATTTATATTTTATTGCTTTTCATTTTAGAGCTGGGCTGATGCTTTTCAGAATAATCCTGATATGCAAGGAGTTGTGCAAGTGTATCACGATTTGAAACAAAAGGGAATAGAATTTCCCATGACTGATTTGGATACAATGGCCCCAATTCACACTCCACAAAGGGTAAAATATTAATTATTTATATTATTCAATTTATCATATTTTTTTTATAAGTTCTTTATATACAGGATACTAGTTGTAATGTTAATTAACTTTTCTGCTATTTTTTAATTAACTTCCTACTGTTTTTAATTGTTTTACATATTCTGTTATCAATTATAAATCCTGCATTGGCAAAAAAAGTTTTTTTTCCCAATCATTATGAAGTTTTATTAAATTTGGAAAATATATGCTATTTATTAAATTGTATTAAAGATAAGTTGTTGCAGTTTCTAAAAGTGTTAACTTTTTATTGTAAATTTTTTGTTATTAAATTAATTATAAGTTATTAACTAAGTAAAAAATAAGCTTACAGTTCTTATTTTTAAGAACTTTGTCTTTATTTCTTTATTGTTGCAATTAAATGATATGGTTTCTTGTTCATAAGCATTAAAAAAAATTTAAATCCCACTTTGTTATTTTGAGATTTTTTTAAAGTAAATATATTTTTCTAAAATCTTAATATATAGAATTTAAAGTTTAAAGACCATTTTGTTAAAAAATCTCAGGGTTATTCTCAAGTATTTTTAAAAGCTTTTTAAACTCCCCAACTTTTGAGTTTTTATTATTGCACTTTATTGTCAGATTTTATGAACATACCTTTTAAAATTCTTTTGTGCCATCTAATTCAGTTTACAAGGACAATCTTATTTTTCATTTTTCATTTTGGTTTCCAAGTTTAATTTCCCTTAATGGTATGTAACTCTTTAAAAGGCCTAACTGGTTTATCTGAAAGCTAATATCTTCATTGCATTCAGAATATGTTAAATTAGTTTTAATTCCTTTTATCAATTATATAACAATATTACATTATTTTTAATTATATATTATATAACTTAAACATTTATCTATGCATCTATCCATTAAATTAAATTTTTTTTATTTATATTTACACTTATAATAAGTTAAGGCTAAGCTTTTAAGGTTGTTTAATATTTTACTCTTTTAGTTAAATTTGAAACATGTAAATAAAAATTATTGTTAAAGCAAGTTGCTAAGTATTAAGTTTCATTTGGAGCAAATGTACAGTGCGCCAAAAAAAGAACAGGCCAACCTGTATTACTTTTGATCTAATGATTGAATTTTCATGTTCTAGCACTCAGTCTTAATGGCCCGAGGGGGTGATCTCAAATATGTACTTATTTGAACTCACCCCCTCGAGCCATTAAAATTGGGTCCTAGAATGTGAAATTCCGATCATTAGATCAAAAGTTATTCAGGATGGTCTGCTTTTCTTTGTGCACTGTACATATCTCTAATGAGATAAATGGAAGTTTTTATCATAATTTTTTTTTAACGAATACTATTACTTCAGAAGATAAGAGAAGAAATTTAAATGTTTGATTTGCTTTAATTTGGCATTATATAATCATTGAAATATCTTTGGATAAATTATGTTTTTCAAATATGTAATTTTTCTTATTCAATGCTTTTTTTAATCAGATTAATTTATCAGGTCTCACTCTCTTTTTAGAATTTTTTTTAGTCTGGATGATAATGTGACATCATTAGACATTTTAGATATTTTTTTTTTAGTTGAATAATTCTTTTTCAAAGAATGCATTATATTTTCTTTTCTTTAAATATAAATTATATTTTCTTTTCTGTTTTAATAATAGTAATGAATCATATCTGAGCTTGAGCAATACAGAATTTGTCTTTAATAATAATAAAAATAAATAGGAATAATACATTTTTCATAATTGAGTTTGAGTTTTTCCTAGTTGATTTCCATAGCATATGAAAGCGCCAATCCACATGTGCGTCTACTGAGCTGGGATCGGTGAGATTCTTGTACTCTCTTGTGCAACTCTTCTGCATTTTGCAAGATATTCTCATTTTCAGGCTTCATTTTCCACTGTCTGAAGTCGAACAGAAAAATCTCTCGATCTTTTCATGGTGGCTAATATTATCTACAAAAAGTTCTTTGTCAGAGACTAGTTATTTTATCATGATCATGTAAAGTCTTTGAAAATTATTTTGCATTTTATTAATGTATATAGTGCTTAAAAATACTTTTTGAGTGCTTAAAAAGTACTTAAAAAGTGCTTATTTTTTGTTGAAAGATTTTGCTACGCACCCTGTAATTAATATAATTTTTTTTTCAGAATTTACATTCAACAAGAATTGTTCTTAATAATAATGATAATAAGTTAACTATAACTTTTTCAGGATTATTGGGGTTTTTATTATAATTTTGAACTAGTCTATTTAGTCTGATTCATACTTATATTACAATTTATTTTAGGATTAGCACTTAGTAAGAAAATTTATTTAGAATCTTTTTTTTTTCATAAATACTGTTATTTCAACTGTAACTTAGAATTTATTATTAAAAAAAATGCTAAATGCCTTTTAATTCAGAATTTGCACTTAATAAAAAATCACTTGCTTCTATTCAAAACTAGCTGTTATTATAAAAAACATTGATTCCAGAGTGTTCCAACGCCTGCAACATCTTCTGCTGTTCGGCCGTCTTCTGACCAAGTAGCTCACCCAACACCAGTTAGTAAAGCTTTTATTTATTTGATTTATTTTTTTAATAGTTAAAGGTAGTTGAAAGTGATATTAATTAAAAATTTTATAATGTTAGAAAAATTATTATTTCTTTATTAATTATAACATATTTTTAATTAATTACTAGGTATTCCAGCCACTACGTTCAAATCCTATGCCAGATGTTTTGCCACCTCAAGCTTTGCCTCTCACTTTGAATCAGGAACAATTAGCCAAACTACGCAGTGAATTAGATATTGTCCAAGGTAACATGAAAGTTTTTGGAGATATGTTAACTGAACTTACTCCTGGTAAAGAACACCCTCAAGATTTGGAACTTTTGCAGGTATAGGATCTTATTTCAGAAGTGTTTTATTCCATACTTAATCAAATATGTTAAACTATTTGTGCTATTAAATAAATTAGAAAAAAAATATATTAAACAATCTATATTTCATTTAAAAAAATCATGACTTCTCTTGCTTTTATCTCAATGCCATTCAATTATAGTTTCCAGCTTAAAGAGTTTATTTTATTACTGAGTTTCTTGGGATGTATATTATTCTCTCTATATATAATAAAATAAAGAAATGAAGCACACTAAATAATGATGATTTTGTAACCACAATCCTCAAAAACTGCAATAAAATTGAAACGTCAAGCAGTGAGTTTGTTTAACCAAATATAAGGAAAGATCCGCAAGCCACATGAGACGTGCATGATTTCAATTCCATTCTTTTCATTTTTTTTTCTAAAATACCATCACAACAATGTTGCCAAATGCAGCAGAATCAATGTAGAGCTGCGTAATGGGAAGACAAAAAACAATGTGGGACGACGAAGCAGTTAGATCAAAAACGCAAACCTGCTGGTTGCTGCGGACTGTTATTTATTAATAAATCTTTGTTTATTTTAGGAATTACAAAAAACATGTTATGCTATGCAAAGTAGAATTGTGGATCTTATTGACAGGATAGGAGTAGAAGAAATTACGAGTATGTTTTAACCTTTTTAATAGTTTTGTTTACATACTCAAAAATTGTATGTTATTTGTTATAAATGTATACTCTTATTTTTAGAGTATCATGTTAATGTTGATTTGTTTATATGTAAAATGAAACATGAGTTAAGCATTTTGTGCTATGAATTAGTTAAAAAAAAAAGAACAAAGTATGAAGCATTTTTCCTAAAGTTTACATTATTACAAATCAAGTTTAGCTTTTCTATTTTTATAAAATTAGTGGAAATAGAGCAATAATTTTAATTAATATTGGGGTACAAAAATTTATTAGTTTTTTTCTGAAAATTTTTGCAATTATTTTATGCTTTAATATTTGGATAATAAATTATTTATATATTGCTAAATAATGTTATTTCAATGTAAAATTTTACTTTCTTATCATTCATGAAATATCTATTTTGAATCAATGTTGAGGCTTAAAATTTCAAATAAAATGTTATGTTTGAATAGCTAATTTGCTCAAATAATATAGGAAAATATTATTTATATCGGAAATTAAAGTTTTAAGTTCTCAACGTACATTAGCACAGACTTTTATATTCTTTTTTACTCTGAATCTGAGCACAGGGCTTCTATCATAGTTTTCTATCTCAATCTATTTGTGGCCAGATATTTTGCCTCTCTACATCTTTCCCTATTGCTTTCAATTCATTTACAATCGTCCTGTGCCGAGTATTTTTAGGTCTTCCTCTTTTTCTAGTGCCCTGAGGCTTCCAGCCAAAACTTGTTTTACTTTAAAGTTTTCAGGTTTATGTAGATCATGACCAATCCATTTACGTTTTTTAATTTCCAGATCAATGTTTCTGTTTTGCTTTTTCAAGGATTTTTGTATTACAAAATTTTTGGAACCACTTGATACACAAGATTCTTCTTAAACAGTTGTTAATAAATACTTGAAGATTTTTCATGTTATTTTTATTGCAGTGCCATGTCTCAGATCCATTTAGTAGGACAGATAGGAATTAATATTGAAAATTCTAATTTTTGTTGAATTTATGTTTTTGTTTTTCACATACATTAAGTAGTTCATTTAATTTAGAGATGTATCTATTCCTAACCTCTTATGGTTTTAAAACTATTTAGGCTTATTCTATGTACGTCAATTTGTTTTGAAATATAATGATGGTAATTACTTTCAGTTTATTTTTTATACAAAAAAAAAATGTTTTACTTTTACTCACTTTTATTATTATTGATGCAATGATCCAAACTAAAACAAGGGAGTTATTTTAAATATAATATTTTAACTTAATTTTTTTTTTTTTTTTACAAGCCAAGTCTTTGGTTCATTGATATAGTTGAATAGTTATATAACTTTTCTCCCTTTTTTAAAGTTGGGTTGAAGTTAATTTTAAACCATTTTTTTATTTTTGGTGACAAAATGACAAAATATATTTAGTGCAAGACTTTTTAAAGTTCTTATTATTAAAAAAATTATTTTTGTTGCAAAATTATATACTATAATAGATTTTTTAAAAACTAAGCTTGTTTTCCCTTTTTTTTTAAATGCTTGTTAGAGGTAAGCTATTAATCTTCCATTTATATTAAACATGTAATGTATCTTTTATAATTCACTTTTTTAAATTTTTGACTACTTATATTTCAGTAAATAATTTTAACAGTAAAATTCAATTTAATCCTTAATCATAAAATTACCTTTTTGCTTATATGCTCACTGTTTTATATTTATGAACATATAATTCTTAACACATTTAAGTATCCTGCTTGCAAATGAAAAAGAAAAGTATTGATACTGCCTTTACAGGGCATGAAAGGATTATTAGGTTCAAAAATAACAAAACAACCTTTTATGATTGAGTAATATATATTTTATTATTTGAAATTGTTCAGGATAATACATTTTTATATGTCAAGTACTTTATGATCAAAAAATCTTTTTTAATTAAACATTTAAAAAAAAAATTGTTTTTTTAAATTTGTCACTTCGAAATTTTGAACATAAAACAGTGGGATATGTTTAATTTTTATGTAATCTTATAAAAGTATTTTCCATAACTTTTCCGAGCAAAAAAATATTTTTTCGGGTTAAAGTAAAGTTTTAAAAATTCTATATTTTTTTAATATCATTTAATTTTTCAGTATATTTAGTATGTTTTGTTTTTATTGAAATTTATTGTTGAACATTCTGAGTATTATTGAAATTATGAGCAGATGTTTTTAATGTTATAGTTTTATTTGTATTGTTGTTTTATAACAGAAACTCATTCTATTTTTTTCTGTAAAGTTAACATAATTTCTGTTTCTTTTAGGTGACTTACTTAGAATTAATGATGAACTTAACAATTTATTTCTTCGTTATGATCGTTATGACAAGAAACGCACAGCCATGACATCAAATGTTGAGCACAAGTTACCTCCACCCCCGAGTGCTGAGGTAAAATTAAAATGTTCAATAAAAAAATTAATTTTATTTAGTGATGTAATGTAATTTGTTATCTTATCATTAGCTTAATACTTATACATTGGATGGTTACCATGCAAAGCCTTGAGAAAATTTCCAAGCTTCTTCATCCATGCATTAGCTTGGTTATTTATTTGATCCTAATTGACTTGTATTTTTCTGCCATTCAGTTGACACAAATGATGGAAAATATGGGTAAAGAAACATGTGAATGCAGCAAAAATTACTCAAACAGAATGGATTTATAAATTTCTCTTGCAATTGCTGAAAATAAATTTGTCTTAAGAACTGAATGCAGCAAAAATTACTCAAACAGAATGGATTTATAAATTTCTCTTGCAATTGCTGAAAATAAATTTGTCTTAAGAACTTGTTAGAATTTCTGCCTGGTACTTAGCTGACGAATAGACCGTAAATTTTTTTTATTTAATATAAATGGGATCTTTGAATCATCCAATCAGTTTGTTTTTAGTGTATAATATTTTGTTGCAGGATAAAAAATATTTTTATTTATGATTATGAAAAAAAAAAAAAAACTAAAAAATTTTAAGGAAATTATTCTTTTAGATTGTTTTCAAAAAGTAAAGCAATTTTGGATAACTTATATTTAGATTTGAATTTTAGATATTAGATCTACTATATTTCATAAAATTAATTTGGTACAGTAGAAAACCATTTATTCGGCATCGAGAAAACAGGGAAAAATTTTGCTCAGTTTTCCGCCATTTTGAACTAGAACGATTGTGGAATAAAATGAAAATTTGACTCATCAAAGGAAACAATATTTTCCAATTGAACAAATTTTGATTCTTTAGAATTACGAAAACATTTGCAGGTTTTTCTTGGTGTGGAATCACATCTGCTTTCATGAAAAATTGTCTGCTTTTATTAAAAAAATAAATGGAGAAGTTTGTTTATTATTCTAAGTATGCAATTATTTATTACTGATAACAGACATTATTTCATGAATAGATTGCAGTTTTTTTTAAAAGTATAAAGTATAAAGATACATTTCTGATTCCACAAAGTTTTGAGTGTTTCTCCCCCTCCCCCCATTTACAAAAAAATTTGTGCTCAATAAATTTTAAGATTAAGTTTTTAAAAAAAATTCAGGTCTTATAATGTCCTGCCTTTCCGAGGTTTTAATATTTATATTAGTGCCTTTTTTAACTATCGTTTCCGTTTGATAATTTTCAAGTGTTGTTTTTATTTAGTTTAATAAGTTTTCCTTTTATTGTATCATTTTCTTTTTTCCTTGTAATTTGGTATGAATTATAATGCGTTTTCTAATCATTGGTTTTGTTTATATAAATTAATTTTGGTGATTTTAATCAATCTTCAAGAAATAAATATGTGAATTTTGCATTTTTTAAATTTATTTTTCTTGTCTAAACTTGTAAATGTTTTTATTCTTTTGAATGTTATTTTTCTACCATTTTTTTTTTGAATTTAGGAGAGCTTTTCTTATTTTTTCTTATTTTAAAATGTGTTACTCTTTTTCATTGAATTTTGGGTTCAATAAAACATGGATTAATGGCACCTTTTTACCTGATCCGGAAAACCGGTAAATTCAGGCATCCGGGATAGTGATGGTCCCGAGCATCCTAGATAATTTGTTCTTTACTGCATTTCATTATGTGAATAATATATCCTGTTTTATTTTTATTCATTAGAATCCTATAGATAAGCCACTAATAGATTTTGGTGAAGCTTTCGAAGATGGGGATACAGCTGCAAAACTTTCAAATTTGAGTAAGAGAATAATTATTATGTAATTTGTACTTGAAAACTATTTTTTAGTCTATTTCAGTCAAACTTGCTTATAAAGAGCCCTGAGTTACTCTGAATCTGGATTTAATAAAGAATTAGGAAATACTTATTTGGTACTAATTGAAGCATTGCTCTTATTAAATGAGCAAAACCTTGTTTTAGAGAGCAATATTTTTGTGATTTATAAAATTTCTATGTATTTCCATCAGTTCAGATAATTCCTTTTTCGTAAAATTCCTTTAAGATTTCAAAGACATCGAACTGAAAGTGATAAATCATTAGGCTAGCCAACACATTAACTTTTTTTCTAAAGCAGGGGTGTAAAATGACAATGTTTTTTGGGCCGTGAATCTTATCCGAAGAACAATAACTCCACAAAGCGATATTAAGACAGCTCAAAGCAAACTAACTTCTGTTGTACTGTGCAGAAATAAGAAACGAAGAAAGTATAACATTTTTAATTTAATATGTAATTATGCACTGTAATAATTTTTGCACAAACTCATTCTTTCCAAGCATTTGAATATAACGAATAAATATTGTTGACTTTTTGCACTCTTCATAAGCGAGTTCGACCGTATATTAATTTTAGTATGTATAAGTTATATTATTAGTTCACAATTTAATTCTTGTATTAAAAAATTTATTTAGCAGAATTTGCAAATGTATGGTCGTTTAAAATTATACATTGGTTAAATTTGAATTTTAAACAATGACACTAAAAAAATGGAATGTATCCCTATACAGTTAAACTTGCAATTAACAGACAAATTCTTAATTTTTTGATCTTTGTGGTGTTTTCTCAATTCTGCCTTTTTTTAAAATTTTGACGAGGAAAAAGTTTAGAGATATTTTAAAAAGGAATCTCAGCAATTTTCCTAAAAAATAATCTGCTGTGCCATACCCACTTCCATGCTAAAGGGTTTCTGCTACTTGGAATACTATTTACATTTGTTTAACTCTATGTAGTAGCTCATTAATTCCTATAAAAGAAACATTTTATTAACAAGTAATGACTTTCTATTGATTTTTTTTCTAAAGGTAAAATAGAAAAAGTACAGATAAACTCAGGAGTCAGATTATTAAAACATTTGTTTGGAAAAAATATCAAAACAATTATAAGATATTTAAAAAAAAATACTAAGTCCTGCATTAGTGAATGAAATATGAAGTTGCCTGCAATGTGATAAGCGTTTCACACCAGCCATTTTTACTCTACTCTATAATCATTGAAGATGACACTTTCAGATTTAAATTTAAAAAAAAAAAAAAAAATTCTGAAGAAATATTTGGAGGACTATTTTAGAGATGCTTAGGCCATGGCATTTCTCATATTTATCAATGAAGTTTAAAACTTTCAGAGGTGAAAGAGACTAGCAATAAATGACGAACGAAAAAAGTGTTTAAGAAACACCCTCTGTCAGAAAATATAGCAATAAATTTGTAACTTGTATTGCTTACTTTGGTTATTGCAATAATGCAATACATGTAATAATTCCATAAAATTTAATGAGCCGAACTTAAATATTTATGAAAATGTAGATATTTGTATAACGAACTATTTATTAAAAAAAATATTTTGTTTTACATTTTTTTTGCTATACTTTTAGAAATATTCAATAAATGTAAACAAAATTTTTGGAGCAATTTTTGATTAATTATAAAATTATTATTTTAAAAAGAACAATATGTTAAAAATTAGGCAAGGCATGAGCATTTAAAGTAATTCTTTCATGTTTTGCATTAAAAAAAAAACATTAAATTTTTTTCCCTTCATAATTTTGTAGTGAATTGTATTTAGTAACTAATGAAAAAAGTCCAATTTGAAATTTTGAACATTTAAGAAATTTCTTGCAATTTTCTTAGTAGTTTTTGTACATTTTTAAAGAAAGCTCTTAATGATGATATATTTTCTACAAATGTCAATTTGTACTAAGTTTGTTTAACAAAATTTCTTAAAAAACAGGATTCTTGCTGTCCTAAAATGTCCTAAAAAAGTGCTAAAATTTTCCCCAAACTTTTTTAGGGCCTAAAAAGTGCTAAAATTTCTTCTGAGTGCTAAAAAAGTGCGGATTCCTTAAATCGGTTTCCTTAAATTCTGTTGCCTTCAGCTCTCCTGCTGCCTCCATCTTTTTAGAAGATTCTTGGGCTTTGGGGAAAGAAATTCTTTCTTCTGAGATTTTATGGGCTTTAAAAGTTGTAGAAAGCTACTACTCCTACAATTCTTCCAAAGACACTGGAAAATTATTTAGTACAATGTTTCCAGACAGTTCAATAGCACGTCATTTCGCCTGCAGTGAATCTAAGTGTGCATATCTCTGTCATTTTGGACTTGCACCTCATTTTAGCATGCTACTTCTGAAGTGCATTGATAATGCCAAGTTTTATACATTGCTTTTTGATGAGTCTTTGAACAAAGCGACCCAGCAGAAGCAGTTGGATTTACATATCCACTTTTGGAACCCAGATAAGAACATTGTAGAGACGCTATACTTAACATCAGCTTTTCTGGGCCATTCAGCAGCAGATGACCTTTTATCCTGTTTTTATGCATCAGTCAAAAATGTAGACCTGAAGAAATTATTGCAGATTTCTATGGATAGTCCTGCTGTCAATTGGAAAATTTATAATAATCAAGAAGATTTGTTAAAAGAACATGGTGTTCAATGCAATGCAATAGGAAGTTGTGGGCTTCATATTTTAAATAATGCATTCTACAAAGGTGAATCTGAAACAGAATGGCTCATTGGTTCCATCCTGAGCTTTATCTTCTATCTTTTTAAAGATTCACCCACAAGAAAAGATTTTATTAATCAATCAAACGAGAACAAATTACCACTAAAATTTTGTAACCACGGTTGGCTGGAAAATGCACCTGCAGCTGAAAGAGCAATATTGCTTTGGAATGATCTGAAATCTTATGTGAAAAATGTTGGCAAGTTTAGAAAAAAGAAATGTAAATCTTTTTCAACTTTACAAGAAGCAATAAAAGACAAATTAATTCTTATTAAGCTGAACTTTTTCTTAAATGTGTCGGAGATAGTTTCACCATTTTTGAAACTGTATCAAGCAGATCGGCCACTTTTACCATTTTTTGCTGCAGATATACAGGATTTGGTATTACATAGTGTGCAATTATATAACATTCTGAAGCCAGAATCTATAGAAAACTTAAATTCTCTGGAGAAACTGTGCCATTTTAATTTTTGTGATGAAAAGAATTATGTCTCTCTGACAAAAATCAGTGTAGGTTTTAAAGGTGACCAAATTTTAAAGCAGCTGTTGCCCTCAAAAGTTATTTCTGACCGGGATCATATGAATATAAAGAAAGATTGCCGAAAGTTTATCACCAAAATGTTAGAAACTTTACTGGAGAAATGTCCAATAAACTATTCTGTTGTCAGATATGTTAATGTTGCTTGCATCAATCCAAAATTAATGTCAGAAAACAAAAGCAAGTGTGTTTTAAAAATGAGAAACATATTAAATTACTTAAGTCAAAAAAAAGAAAATCGAGGAAAAAGATTGTGACAAAATTAAGCTGCAATTTGCATCATGTATAGATTAATTATGTAATTTTTACTTCATGAATCGTGAAACACTTTATTTGTATATTTTTAATATCATGTATAGATTAAGTATGTTATTTTTACTTTACATCAAGTGCTAATTTTTTTTCCATAGTCCTAAAAAAGTCCTAATTTTTTTTTGAAATAATTGAGCAAGAACCCTGAAAAAGACTCCATTATGGGGAATCATCCCCCATAAAAGTATGTTTTCTTTTTTTATACCATTATGTTTTAATGTATAGATGATTTTTCTAAGGTATCATTTGCTATTGAATTTCATCTTCTTATTATACAAAATGAAATTTGCAGAAAATCCCTTACCATTCTGAGCTTTTTTTTCTTCAAAATTTACCAAAACTACTTAGAAAATGACTTTAAATTTTTAAGATAGTCAAATCACACTTTTACCAAATACGATTCACTGCAAAATTTATAAAAAAACCTTTTAAAATGTTTTCAACACATGCTCAGTATGAAAAAACTACTTTAAATGATATCTTGCTTAATTTGTAAAAAAACTTTTTCGAATATTTTTAAAGTTATAGCAAAAAACATTAAACAAAAAAATTAGTCTTTTATGAAAATGTCTGTATCCTCATAAATATTTAAGCTAGGCCTTCGATAGTCACAGATACAAGTTACAAATTTATTGCTATATTTTCTGACAGAGTGTTCAAAAGCACTTATTTTCTTTCGTAATTTATTACCGATCCCTTAAAACTCCTGAAAGCAAAAAGTTTTATTCATAAGTATGAGAAATCACATGAGCTATACACCTATAAAGTTATAAAATAATCCTTTAAGTATTTCTTGAGAAATTTAAAATAATGCTAAAAACTAAAAGTGTTTCTTCATTTATTGTTGGGTAGAATATATCCCGAGCAAGGTAATACCCACCCATTTGAAATTAGGTTGGGTACCAGCTTCAAGCCATCCCAGGCGATCAAACCTTGATCCTTAACAGTTAATAATCAGTGCCTTAACCACTGTGCAATGTGTTTGGTATATTTTGATTTATTATTGTATGTGATTGAATGTATATTTAAACTCATTCATGTATATTTAGTTTAAAATTAATCATTAGTTATCACTTTAAGACCTTTATAAATCAAAAAGTATTTTTAGTTCTGTTAAAAATAAATAAACTAAATGAGAAATATAATGATAATGAATAGAAAATAAATACATTATTGTGATACTGCTTTTAATCTATGACTTTCATCTCCGAATTCTAGACTTGCAAGATTCAGCAGCGTCTGCCTCCAATGAACAAAAAAGTAGCTCTCTAGCTGATGAATTTGACATGTTTGCACAAGCAAGGACTTCATCTTTTGACTCTAGTAAAACAAAGTAAATATTTTTTAAATATTTTTTAAAGTCCTCAGTAGTTTTAAAGTTAACCCTTTGATGGTCCTGTGCGTAGAAAACTATATTGTTTAAAAGTAGAGATTTTTAGTTCATTTCATTTTTAAATTGTATGTCTCTAAATATGAAATATTTAGTAGTTTTACTTAATGTCAATATTTATTAGATGCGTCATAAATAAAAATCGACATTTACTTACTGTTGCCTGCAATGTGGAAATAACAGGTGAGATTCTATCTCATTTAAGAAATTACTGTATAACATGGTGCATAGCATTTTTGAAAAGTGCTTAAAGGTGCTTATTTTCGAATTTTGTTTTTTAAAAGCCCTTAAAGGTGCTTTTTTTATTGGGTGTTTTTAAAAAGTGCTTAATTTTCCATTTTCGAAAATATTTTTTTCTTAACCATGTCTATTTTCGCCCCATATTATGCAAAAGTGTGCTTTTCACATTGTTTTATTCAATGTTTTTACCACATTCAACGACAATCCATTTCGGCTTACCGTTGGTCGGTAGCGTATGAAAGCGCTAATCGTTTTACATGTTTGATTAAATACTTGCGAGTCCGCGTGTGAGCCTACTGAGCTGGATTTGGTGAGATTCTTTGCTCTCTAATGTGCAACTCTGCTGCATTTTGCAAGATATTCTCAATTTCAGGATTCTTTTTCCACCCTCTGATATCGAACTAAAAAATCTCTTGATCATTTTATAATAGCTAATATAATTAAAAAAATATTTCTTTGTCAGAAACTAGTTATTTTATCATAATCATGTAAATTCTTTGAAAATTATTTTGCATATTGTTAATGTATATAGTGCTTAAAAATATTTTTGAGTGCTTAAAAAGTGCTTAAAAGGTACTTATTTTTTGTTGAAAGATTTGGCTACGTACCCTGTATAAATATAAAAATCAATAGCTTAAGTATGTAATTTATGATATTCTGATATAGTGTTCGAAATTATATTCTTAATGTAAGTTAATATATGTAAGTGTAATATATCTTCTTAACGTAAGTTATATGTTTACTCTTATATTAAAGTTATTTTACATTCTTTCACTATCTTCCAACATTCTCAATATAGAGTTGCTTAACAACATGCTCAGTATATATATTTTTTTCTTTCTTTCTTCATAATGCTGAAATTCATATAATGATTGTTCTAATTTATATTGCTTGCTATTTAATGAACATGTATATGATTGTTTTTTTTCTATTTTTTTTTTACCCTTCTTTTTTTTTTTAACCCTTTACCCTTCTGTTAACAAATAATATGCTTTATACTTATTTCATTTGATGTTGATTAGCAATAAATTTTTAAACGAGCCCTCTAAATGATTACCTCCTAAATTTTTATTGTTGATTTTGTAACTTTTGTGAATTATTTCAACTTCTTAATATTTTTGGTGTATTCTGAAAATAGAAAATTCACGTTAAAATAAGAAAGCTAGAGTGTAAACCATGAATTTGTTTTATTAAATCATTCTTTTTTTTTTAATTGTGCCAAAATGATTAACCTATTACAGTATTTCTCAAACATTGCTAAGAGAGAAAGAAATTTAGATCATTCTTTCTTTATAAGAATTTTTTTTCTTCGAAGGTTCATTGATTATTATATTATTATTGATGATATTGATGATATTCATTGATTATTAATTCGTATATTCATTGATTAATAATTTATACATTCATATATTCATTGATTAATAATTTATACATTCATATATTCATTGATTAATAATTAATTAAATTATAGATATTCATTGATTATTAAGTATCCTATATATTTTTAGGGGTAGTACATATGAAGATAATACTAATCCAAATCAAGTTGAAGGAAGTCTTGCATCTTTTGCAGCAAATAAAGGCAGACCAATGGTATTATTTGTTATAATTTATATTTAGATTAATTTGAAAGTGACAGTTATGCCAAAAAATCACTATTTAACACTTAAGTTTTAATAGTGTTTTTTATGTCCTAATAGCTTTTTAATAGTATTTCTTATGCTCTATGAGGTACTCAATATTTTTTTCAAATTTGAAAGATTTAAAGCCTCAATCCATAACTCGTTCTTTCACTAAAATATTTTCGATGTTTAAAAAATGTACTCAATATCATATAAAAATGTAGTTATATTTCTAATTTATTTATTTACCTGTGAAAACTTAGCATTATCAAGTTTGCTAGATATTTTTTGAAAGCATATGACTATAAAATTTAAAAATTAAATGTCTGTCAAAACTATAAACAATTTAAGGGAGACTATTTTGTATGGAAAGTAACATGTTTTTAAGATTCATATAGGTTTCTTTATCAAATTCTATCAACATATCTCTGTTTGACACTTCTAAGTATTACTTTAAAACATTCCATCATCGTAGTCTGGGAAAGATAGCCTTCAAGTTTGTTTAAGTATTATATGTTATGACCAATATATTTTTATTTTATCATTGAATATTTGGCCAAAATACTTGTTTAAATGTAATTGCGAAGTTTAGTAAAGCTTTAAACATCTTATTTTAGGAGGGTTTTATGCTTCAGGTAAATACAGTTTCCATGACCTTAAGGCATCCATGTGGTCTTTCTTCCTTTTATTTTGTTTTCTTCCATTCCATTATATTAACAGGCTTAGTTTATAAAATTATTTAACACAGTATAGCTGCCTCTGGCTCTTGTGCCACTAATTTCTACTTAAAATCATGTTCATGACCACATTATATACTGTGTGTATTTCAAATAAACATGTAATTATGTCTTATATTGTTTGAAGCTAAAAGCTGTTTAAATTATATTTTTCAGGAAAGTGGGGATTTAGGATCTTCAAATGTTCCTGCAAGCAATGGTAAGTTTGCCTTTATGTTATGAGTTATTTGTTTGGAAAAACTCAAATCTTAGTTTCACTTTAGGAGTTATTTTTATTCATAATGAGATGAGTTAGAGAATTAGAAAACGTAACGTAATTACTGTAATAATCTTAAATTAAAATAATTTGCTTGTTTTAATATTATTTCTACAAATTTAAAAAGTTATAAGCATTTGAGTTATTTGTTTGAGGCGTAGGCTCCCAACGTGGGTGCTATCGTCTCCAAAGCAGTAAAGACTTTTAGGGGGCCTTAGCAAGATAATAGGTATTTTAGGAGTGTTGTGTATTTCTAGAGTTTTATAAGTAACTGAAGATGAAATTAGTATTGACTATACAGTAAAATTCATAAATGTTTTAGTATGGTATGGTAAAATTATTTATATTTATAACTTAGCTTTCATTAAAGCAGTTAAGTCATTAAAATTGTTTTTTTTAATACTTTTTAATCAGGAGAAGGAATGTAATACCCACATTAAAATTTTACCATTGAAAGGTGTCATGATCTTTATGTGAATTGAAAACTTGCGCCCCTGTGACTTCCCTAAATTTTGCCTGAAAGGCTGAAGGCTATGTGTTTATTAAAATTAATATTTAATTTTTTTTCTTCAAAAAAGAGTATTATACACAAATTTTTAAAGCATGTAAGTTTTTGTTTACTTTTCTCTTATTTTTAACTCCTTTTATAAAGAAACTTGAAATCTATCATTAAGTTAATTTATTTCTATAATTTATTATCTTTTTGTTTTATAATTTAAAGAGATATTATCAGAACATAATTAATATAGGATTTCTGTCATGTATCTTCTATAACTATGTTTTCTATGATTTTAAGTTTTTAAGATATACCTAGTGGCTAGTACATTTATATTGTGTTTCCAATATAAGTGTTCTGATCAATAGGTATATTTTCAATAACTTAATGACATATTGTTTCAGATGTGTAACATAACAAAAATATTAAGATATCTAATAGCACAAACAATTTTATAGATTAATTATTTATTAATGCTTCTTTTCTTTCTAATTTTTTTGATAATGGGCAGTAATTTAAAATTGTTTAGGAACCTATGATTTAGGAACATTGAAATTCGACTATTTTTTCTGATATATTTCATGTTGAAGAAGGAATTGCATAAGCAATCCCTTGAAATGTTTCTGTTATGATGTTTTTATAGCGTAAAGTAAAAACAATTATAGTCAACTATTGGCATAATGCTATGTAATTGGTTAAAAAGTCAAAATTCTTATCAAAGAACACTGTCAAACTTTTTAAAAATTGACAAAAAGTTGCTTTCTTTAAACCAGGGGTGTCAAACTCAAAAGCTAACTTGGGCCAAATAAACAATGCTTAACTTTAGGTGGGCCGCAAAAAAAAAAAAAAAAAAAAAAAATCAATGTTCATGGAATCTAATATTTTTATTTTGAATTGTAATAAACATATAGTTAAATTATTGTTTACGTCGTGATACTTGACATTTCTTCTCTGCTATTATCTTTTCTATTTCGGGAGAAATTTTATTGGCCGAGACTACTTTCAAAATTGACCCAACGTGAGCGTTATTAATACGGTTTTGGACAGGAGATTTATTTCCATTCATAACAGAAAATAATTGCTCTCACTGATAAGTACTTCCAAATATGGAAATAATTTCATACGCGAATTTTCGAGTATTTTCATACCTTACAGGTAAATATGCGTGAAATTCACCCACACCCACTTCAATGAATTGTGCCTTCAAATTTGAGTCGCACTGAATCTGAAGAAAACAAACAAAATTTGTCTTCCAAAGAATTAAAATTTTTAAACCTTGTTTCAAATTCTGTTCTAAGATTTGAAATTTTTTTCTGCGTATTTTTGGATACGATGCAGTATCATCTAAACTACATTGGTTCTTGTTGCACGTTGGGAAGTGCGTTAAATCTTCATTTTTCAGTTGCCTTTCCCAAAGAAATAGTTTACATTTGAATGCTTTTTTAATTATGTCAAACATGTTCAAAATGATCTGATCCTTGCCTTATAACAATAAATTTAAATCGGATAAGTGTTTGGTTATATCAACCATAAAAGATAAATCTTGCAACCATATTTGATCGGAGAACAAGCTTGTATCTCGGTTTATAGTTTGTAAACTTACATATTTTTTCTTTCAAATCCCAGAATTGATTGAGACCTTGGAGCAAAATAAGCAACTACCTCCCTATAATAGGATAAACCTGATTATGTACTATCTAATTGATAGCTTAGTGTGAAACGGACTCCATTTCAGCCAATTAGAATTTTACATTTTCGCTTGGACAATTTAAAATGATCCGTATAGTTTATAAATTAAGTATATTATAATTTTATATGCTGGTTTCGTTTCTAATTCACATTTCTATTTTATTTTTACTTTGCATCGGATATATTGACTGGGCCACAAAAATGTTCAACTCGGGCCGCGAGTTTGAAACCCCTGCTTTAAGCCAATGCCATTGGTTAAGTATAAAATTACTTAAGGGATGTCCTTAAACAGGGCGCGTAGCGTTTGTAAAAAGTACTTAAAGGTGCTTTTTTGGGGATTTCGTTTTTAAAAGCTTTTAAAGGTGCTTTTTTTAGCTGGTGTTTTTAAAAAGTGCTTTATTTCCACAATTAATTTTTTTCTTCTTCAGTGATATCTGATGGATCCCATGCATTTCACGAAAAATGGGGTGTTTGCTACATAATCATTCACGTGGACTTCATGTCGTACCCACGTTATGACTTGCGCATGCGCGCACACTTAAACCGAAACCCGAGTGCTCAAATTCGGATAGAGAATATCAGATCCTTATGAAATGTTTTTCTTTTTAATTTAATTTAATTTTATTCTTGTTTATTTTATTTTACTTCTAACACTTTTTTGACGTAGGGGGTAAGGGTACTTTTGTTCTGAGTTCAGGGTCAAGTTGAATTCACTCGGTGATGTGGGAAAGTACTGATTGTTTTGATTTACGTCCGTTTCTTTTTGGGTTTTTTTTAACGTTAAAACTCTTTATAAAAAGTTTTTGTTTTTCAATAATATCATTGATTGAATATGAATTTTTTGAGTGCTTGAAATTTTTTGTAAAGTGCTTGAAAAGTTTTTAAAAAGTGCTTATTTTTGATTCAAAGATTTGGCTACGCACCCTGTTAAATCATATGATTGGATTAAATAGTTGCTGTAAGTGCTCAGTGCTCCCCAACCTTTTTATTGTCACTGCCCAATTAGAATTTTTTAAATTTTCAGTATGGCTTGGTTGCCTTCACTGCATTGGCAATTTATTATATAAATTTAACAATGAATGATAAAAAAATATTTTAAGTGTGACTATATTGAGTACATCAGAATATTTAATCTTCCAAGAACAGGTAAAAGTTTAAAGGCATCGATTGGAGATTAAACCTTTTTGTGAAATGTGTGGCAAACCCTGAATTCATATAAAAGTTCAAAACAATGAATCCTATAGAATATCAGATGCTCTTTAGTAAATAAAAAAAAAAAAAAAATTCTTATTGATAATTTTTGCAAAAAAAAAAAAAAAAAAAAAAAAAAGAAAAGAAAAGAAGACTGGATATAATATAAATTTTAAATTATTGTAATATTAATGTTAACATAATATGGTGTTCTTACCATATTTTTTCATTCTGCCTACTTGATTTCTAAAATATCTTAAAGCAAAAATTTTTTTTTAACAAAAAAGTATTTTTTGAACATTAACAAAATTAGAATATTAACAAAAAGCTTATTTTGTGAGAAGTGTATTTAAATTTCCACATAAAAGTCTGATTTTTTTTAGTGCATGGTTAATTTTTCAAAGGGTGTAATAGATCCAATGACTTTAACCATGTCAACTTAGATAAAGAAATAGCAATGCCATGTAAGACATATGAATGTACTCATTTGGATTTTCAAGGATGAAATAGTTCATTAAAATAAAGCCGTTTATTGCATTATTTTAAGTTGCATACTTAAAAACTATGTTGAAAGTTTTAATATTAGTTCTTTCATAATATCTTTAGTTTTTAATACCTTTAGTTGGCTTAGTAGGAACTGATATTAACTTATAAAAGTTTTAATCTAATTAACTCATGTAATTTTATGTGTAATTTTAATCTAAATGTAATTTATTCTGAATTAACTCACTATTTTTATTTTTTAAATTTCTCATATAAACCTTTGAAATATTAAATAAATAGAACCATTTAATTTATAATTATTCAAAATGAGTTAATAGATTTTCAACCCATTTTTCTATCTTTTTTTTTTACTGAACACAATTTGAACTGAAAAGTTGCAAGCTTAACATTTTAACTTTTTGCTTTTTACTTATGTTCTTGTTCTAGGATTTTAATGAGAGAACTAAAACAAAATTTTTACCTTTAGATTTTGCCAACTTTCACAACTCACGTACAACTGGGCTTTCCGCAGGAGCAACTGGAGCTTCATCCCAATCAAATGCTGTAAACAATCGACGTCAGATGGATAAAGATGACAATGATGGCGCTCTTTTTGCTTTATAGAACAATTTCTAATCATTAGAAATTGACAACTTATGTACAGCACTGGTTTATATATATTTGAAGCTTTCAACTTTATATTGAGCATATTTAAACTTGTCTTTGTCAAAAATACTTGTAAAATATATTTTCAAAATCTGTTCTTTCTTTATCCAAGTTAGCATTATTGTATAAATCTTTATATTTTTCTTGTTTTAGTGTGCAAGTTAAAATATAAATGTAGTTAATTTTTTTAAAGTATTACTTAATTTTATATTTATGCAAATAATATGAGTTCCTGGAATAAATATGTATTTAGATATTTTTAACAGTTGTTATTTTGAACTCTATACATAATATATATTTATATATTTTTCTTACATTGACTTCATGTTTTTATTGTTGAATTTGGTGTGTAAATTTCCTTATTTGTAATTTTTCATTTTCATAACTACAAATTATATCTAGTCTGAGTAAAATTTTTATTGCCCCTTATTCTGGGAGAAATGCGACAAATTTTCAGGTAAAAAAAAATAGATTGCCATATTTCTGTTATTGCCAATATTCTGTATTATTTCCTAGTCAATATATTCTAAGTTCTTAAATTAACCTTAACAATAAAGTCAATTTTTGATGCTGATTTTGACTTATATTGTATGCGACAAAATACTACAAATTGAATTTATACCTATTTATTTTTAAGAAAGTATATTATTATGTTTAGTTTCAGTCGTTGCTTTTTTGCCGCATTGTTGATTGCTTGTTTCGTTCAGTTAGAAACTAAGAAATTGTTTGTTACTTTTTATTATTTCAGTGAATTTTCATTTTTATTAATTTTTTGCCTAAGTGCCATGTGACGTATTGTCTATGGACAATACTTAATACAATACAGCTTGGTGACATGTTTACTTGAGTTTTGTAACTATTTAGCTTAATAAGTTGCATTACATAAGTAAATTTTCATTGTTTTTATTTTTCGGCTTAAATGCTTATCTATGACATAAAGATTATGATATTGACCTAATTGTGTAATATGTTTTAATGAATCCATTGCGTACATATCAAGCACAATTTTATTTTCTTGCAACTTCCAATGTTGCTGTGCTACTTCTTGAAAATTTCTAGAATTTTTTTGATGTATAATATAAATATGATATTCAATATACAATATAAGCGAGTCAAAGCTATGTGGATTTTAATTTGAAAGTTTACAAATGATTTTGGTTGTGGGATAGTTTACAAATATGAAGTTTATATTGATACTTATATCATTTAATTAAGAATATATTTAAAACATTTCCTTCATTGTATTGTTGTAGTTTCAAAATTAGAATCATACGAACAAATTTGAGAGTTCATAAATGAAAATTATTTGGAAGGTAACATCTGATTTTTTGTAAAATAATATGAACCATAAGTTTTTTTTCTCAAATCTTTTTTTTATTTATTTATTCCTTACAAGTTTCTTTGTATTCATACATAGTTTCCTTTCAGTGTTAATGGGACATTCAATTAGTTATGGCCATCAGACCTTAGTTTCTGAATAACCCGCATATAAAATACAAATTTTGAAATAGTAAACTCACTTAAAATATGACAAGCTTATCCTAATATTATTTCAATTCGTTCTATATTATGTCTAAAACTTTTTTATTAAACTCATTGTTGTATTATGTTTGAAGCATTTAGTTTTTTTTTTTACTTTAAGAGGGAAATGCTTTTATTTTGTTAGAACTTTCAATTTTCTAGTACTTCAGCTTAATAGAAAATTTAGATCATTGCTCAAGTTTGTTTTATTTTTTTTACTGTTAATTATTGGGATTGCTTTTAAATGATAAAATATATAGCTTTGTATGTCATAACTATTCCAGTTGTAGAATAAAAATAAACAAATTACAGTATTAATATAATTATTACTTGACTTGGCAAGTATTTTTTCTAACTTTTGTCCCAAGTGAACAAATATAAACATTCCAAAATGGAAAATTTAATTTTTTAAAATTTTATTATTATTTTTCCTGTAAAAAATATATAAAGTAAATAAACTGTGCTTGCTGAAACTCCTGTTACTCTTTATAAGCAGTATTGACTTTATTTTTTGCATAATCCAATTTATTTACACTCTGAGTTAACTAATTATTTTGGCTTGAGTTATTCCTTTGTGATGTATTCTAGCATTGTATATTCCTTTAATATATCTACGAATCATTCTAAAATAGTATTGTTCATATATATGCAATTTTACTGAAAAATTTAAGATGCCTTTAATATTTAATTCAGCATTTGCAGAATTGTAACACAATGAAAATTAAAAAAAAATTAATTTTTAAGTATAATTCTGTTTATATAAATGTAATTCTCTTATAAAGGTTTGAAATGTGTGTTGAACCCAGCTCTTTTCTAATGTAATTGAAAATATTCACATCTTTGCCTTTTTAAAAAAAATTAACCATGACTTTTATTCTTAAAAAATGCTTATAAAACTAAGTATAAAGTACTTTTTATTACAAGATATTATTTTTAAAGATGAATTTTTTAATTAACACAGGCTGCATGTCTCTGTAAAATGCAATTCCTTAGTTTTTTTCTTTTTAGGGAAAGCAAATCTTTGAGTGTTTACAGGGGTGCCAATTATTATGATTTCACGGTTAAGATTACGCTCTTTGCGGTTTAGTTATAAAATTTGCAGTTTTTGAGAATTTCCCTAATAATCTGTTTAAAATAAGTTTTTTCCCCATAATTTCCCAGAGTTATGAAATTATATTGTTTGCAACTTGTCTGCAATAGTTTTTTTCTATTTCTTATACAATTCTTAAAATAACAAACAAAAATGGTTTAATAGAAACCATAAATACATAAAAGGAAAACAACATAGAAATCTCACATTTTCACCCATTTAACAAGCTATTCAGAAACTTAAACTTAACTCTTTATAGAAAAAGCAGAACATATAATCAAATTTGAAATGCTGTGAGCAAGAATTTCTAGTGGTTCAAATGCAGAAAGGTAAAAAGGGCTATCTCCTATACCAAGCCAAATAATAAAAAACTATAACATTTAAAAGTAATCAATTTAATTTCATAATTTTATAGCTAAGTATAAAATTTCAGCGTTGTATAATTTTTAGTTAAGAACCTTTATCCAGGTGTTATTTTTTTTATTTAATAGTAAATTCATGCATAATTTTATTGATATTATATACCTTTATAGAATTATGTAGTATGTACACTTTAAAATTGTGCTGATTTAAATTTTGTAAACTTTAAATATTTGTGTTTTTGTACAATGGCACACATACTGATAGCTAGTTCGGAAAGTTGGCACCTCTGAGATTAATTGCTTTTTGACGCTCAATCAATGTCAGATTTTGTATGTTGCATAATGTGGAGGATAACAATTGAATTGCTGTTCTGTAAGAATTTTCACAATTTCTTTATACTAATTGTGGGATTGCAGAAGTAAGATATCAATTTTATGAAAAAAAATTTTGTAATATTTTTTTTTAAAACGAGTTTCTAAAAAATAACTCATGTATGAAATTTTTTCTTTCTCCAACTTGTTTGAAATAAGAATTGAAGTATGGAAATAGGATTTATCTCAGAATTATTTCTGATTTTTCACTGTTATCTGGCAGAGGAAAGCAAGCTTTTAATATCAACAAAATAAAATATAAGCAACTTTCAAACTTACTAATTCGTATTAAATACTGTTTTTAGTTTGTGTGGAAATTGTGAACAAATTGTACTTGCAAATGAACAATCTATGTTGACTCATTATTTGGTGTAATTATGTTAATAGCTTTCAAAAATATTGTTTACTTATCTTGGCTATTTAATGGAAACTATTGAATTTAATAACATTTAAAAAAAATGTTAAAGCCTATCATTCTTGTAAAGTTCCTTTTGTTATATTTTTAAATATTTTATAAATTGTTAGTTCCTCAACAAGCGAAAAAGAAAATATTTTGTTACACTGATAGTTTTATTATCTATCATTAACATTTCTTTAGATTCTTTCTTTACTTTAATTCCCAATATATGTTATGCTTCAACTGTCTGTCGATTTTGAATTAAGCTTAGGGTGGAGACTTGCTCAAAGAACCAGTTTACTCAATAAAGAGCATGGTGATAAAACTTTTTCAGTTAAAATGTATTACACAACGGATAAAAACATTGATAAATATATAATAAAAATTGTGGATTAAATGTTTTAAACAAGTACGAATTTACTGATCTCTACTGAGATTACTGTATTGCTGATAAGGAAAAATCTAGATGGTTAAAGCAGAGCTGACCAAACTCTTCCCTCAATTACATTTAGATTAATATTTCAAGGGGGTGACGGCACTATTAAAAAGTCATTTTAAAACTAAGGAATTGTTCTAATTATAAAAGCAACTGGTTTTTAGGGAATTGTTTTTTTTTCCTGAATATTTATGCAATCAAATAAAATTCTGATGTGTCATTTAATATAAGAAATAAATTAAGGTTAATTCTCTTTTAATGTTAAGAGTGAAAAATCATGGGGTGTACAAGCTATTTAGAGAAGGAATAGCCCTGGAATTCTTGGTACTCTATACCTCTGCACTTGAAGCATTGAATCAGCAATCTAGATATGTACTAGTAGAGATCAGTGAATTTTAAGCAAAGTTCATAAATTATATTTGATTAAGTTGTATGCGACATCTAATGTTAAGGTTTAATATTTTAATTTATTTATTAACCTTAATTAAAAATTCTAAATAGTTAGATTTTTTTAAAATAAATTTAAGACTAAATTTCTGTTAGTAAAATTGTGTTAGGTTTAAATGTATTTGGAAATAAAAGTTTTTTTTTTGTTGAAGATTTGAATTGTAAAAATGTACAAAATTGTAGTACATGTACCACTCTTTATTTCACAAAATTTATTTATTAGTTAGTGCTGTGCCATGTTTTATATATGTAAATAAAGTTTATTAAAATGTTTTTTAATAATCATAGAAAAGAAATGCCTGAATTGCTCGATCTGTAATTAAATATGAAGTATAATATACTAATTATGTATACAAATGCTGTCAAAGATTTAAATATCTTTTTAAAAAATTAAATGCTTTAAAACTAAATAGCAGTTCTGTACAAATCTTATTTTATGCTGTTTTTTTTTATTTATTTGAAAAACTTGTTTTAATGTTTTCTTTTTTATAGTTTATTTAAAATGGTCTCTCATTAACAACATTTATGGTTGCTTGTTATAACAGATTGTAAATTTTTGTGACTTATTGTTTTTTTATTTCAATCAAAAGCTATCTCACAGTACAAATTTATTTTAATTGTAATATTTGTATTTTCTTTGTTTTGATTTAAAAAGCTTTGTTGGACATTATGGAATTGTATTAATATACCCAATAAGTTTAGCGTGGTGTAAATTTTGTGAAATATATATAACTATTATTATAAAGTTGGTATATTCTTTAAATATTATAATGCTTAACAGTAACAACCTATGCAACGTCATACCTTTAATGTTCTTAGAGAATATTTTCTTAAAATGCTTCAAAAAAAGTGTTGGGTTATTTTAAAGAACAATTAAATCACGAAAATATACCACATAATATATTTTGTGATATGTCAAGGTTAGTGCTTGGTTAATATTACAAATAATTTAATTATTTACTATAATAAAATTATTAAATTTATTATTCTTTTATGAAAAATTTGTAAAACTCAATTGGTGTATTGATTCTCTTAATTTCCTCTCTATTCATTGATTTCTCTTACACGAAAAATAAACTTCACTTATGCGTCATTTTAAATTCTATTACTTCATCAAAATATTTGGTAATTTCTAAAACTTATAACTATGTTATTGATTTGATTTAAGAGATAATTTGTTGTAATTTACAATGAATGTAAAACAAATATACTTTTCGTTTAAAGGGTGTGATATATATTTAGCTTTTTATGAATATTTTTATTCAATGAATACTGATTAAGTTTTTATTGAAACTTCTACTGCATATCAATATGTCTTAAATTCTGGTCTAGAAATATTTTCTAGTAAACTAATGTGCTTCCTTTAGTTTGGGCTCAGATTATCACCTCAGTGATTGTGTATATATTTCTTGTTAATCTATATGTTGAATAAAAATTAATATATGTTATTTTATAACGTTAATTTACAGTGGTTGAATCACTTTTAACACGCACACCAGGGATGAAAAAATAAAGATGGCCTGACCCAAAAAATAAAACCACAAACAGGGTATCTGCTACATTTTAGATTTTCAAATTCATTACTAATTGCAAGAATTTTTCATGACTTAACGAAGTTACTATTTTCTCCAACAAAAACACAACAATAAATTTAAAAAAGCATTATAATAACATTCATTTGTCATACTCTGCATCTTCATATTTATAGATTTTAAATCTAAAAAACAGAGTAAAGAAAGAGTTGAAGTTGAAAAAAGTACGAAAGCAAATAATTTTTCTTTCTTTCTGCAGAATTATATTCTAAAGATACTTTTCTAGTTCATCGGAAAGGAAAGAAATACGCCTGATTTTTCTGTTCTCATTTCGGAATAATTTTTAAAGAACACGATAAAAACATTTTATAAATTAATCAAATATGACTGTGAGTGGGGATTTTGTTACAAATTTAGATATTCGGAACACCATGAAATTCCATTTTAAAAATTAGATTTTTCGGCAATCTAAATCCATGACTTTTCATGATTTTCTTTAAAAAAATAGTTAAAATCATGACATTTCATGGCAAATTTTGTTCTATTCCAAAATCCATGACTTTCCAGGTGCGTGGATAACCTGCTCAAATTTATTGCTAATGTAGATTCATCACCCAAAAACACAGGGTGCAACTGTGGAAAATTAAGATATTCATTTAATGATTATATCTTAGTAAAATAACAGTTAACAAATTATTGATTTTCCAGAAAATTAATTGAAAGGGCTGCAAGAAAACTTTGGCTTACATATATGATTTCCTTTAAAAAAGAAATATTTTAAGCAAATTTTAGAAAAAAAAAAGGTACAAAATTTCAATTTTTACCCACATGTAATTTTCCCCATGGATAAACATAGTAAAATTACTCAATTTCAATATTTTTTTAAATAAAAATGCACCATTTTTGAATTTGTTAAATAATATTGTCTGCAGAAGAATTTTAAGGTATCGGTTCATTTATAGAACTTTACATATAGCTAGAAGTTAGTTATATTTTTCTCACATAAGTTCAGGTTAAAAAAAAATTATAAGTATCAGCAAAATGTCAAATGGTAACTAACTAATTATTTTTTTAAACTAAATGGAGTTAAACCTTTTATGTCTTCCATGAGTGAACAGAACACATTCCATACTGCCCCTGAATCGTTAAAACCACTCTAAACAAATAGATTTGCTTTAAATTTTTATTTCAAAATATAATGATTGAGAGATTCAGAGTAGAAAATAAACATTTTATCTAATTTATAACTATGGACAAAAGCTTTAAATAAAGAAAAAAAATCAACATTGCAATAATTGATGACTTATCTCACATTTCAGGTATATAATGATGTATTTAACACTTGAAAATGGGAGGATAAAATTAAATGCTTTAATTATTTTGCAAAAGACACATTTCTTGAACATGGAAAACAGAAACAGATGTTTATTGACTTTTGTCTACAAAATGTTAAAAAATTTTCCAGTCCTAAAAGTTCACTTGTTCATATAGTTTATTCTTCGTCTAGTACAATAACTTCTTCCTTTACAAGAAATTCTACAACCTCCTCTTCAAGATTTTCAGATTCTGCATCAAGTTCATCTGTATCAATACCTGCAACATAAGAAATTAAAAATAAGTGTATTTTATAATATAGGATATACCCAACACTAAGCATATCATAAGCAACTGATATTTTTTGTCAACAGAAAATAGCTATTCATGTAAAATTGATACCAGTAATTAAACAGGGTTCCCACTCAATTTCAGAAAAAATTCCCTGACTCTCCTAGGTATATCGGGTAAATTTCAATGAAAACTAATACCACCTTTTATCTATACTACGAAATTTTTCATCCGAAAATTTCGATTCTTTTATTTGTAATGCCAAGTATTAGATTTTCCATGTAAAATAAATATCATTATATGTGGAAAGAAGCATTGCAGTTTGTCTAAAATGTGAAATTTTTACAATAAATAATTGTAATAGATGCTAGAATTATTTAACTCGAATCTCAACAACTAAGTACTGTTACTGACAATTTTAAGACTGGTTTTTTTCCAGGGTATAATAAAGGAATTTTCCAGGTTTTTGCAAAAAAATTTAACTTTCCGTAACCATTCCCTGATTTTTGGAGTTGAAATAAAATTCCCTGACATTCCCCCCCTTTAATAAAAAAAAATATAAGATTTCACTAAATTGCTCTAAAATTCAATTGACATACAAAAAATACCAATTTAAATAATCACTTACCATTACGCAATTCAAGCCTAAGCTTTTTTCTGCTATTAAATTCATCTAACCTCTTTTGCCTAATACTCTTGAAGTCTTCTATCAGTTTCCTTCGTTTTTCCACAATTTCCTAAAAAATAATTGGATGTCAAATTTGGCAAATACACTACAAGAGGTCATGCATTAAATCATGACAAGCAACTGGGAAATTTTTAAACTAGGGATAATTATTGACACATAAAATTATAAATATGGCATGATAATACATTCCACCCTAAACTTAAGATATTTGTAGGGTAATAATACACAAAATCAGTTATTGATTCATATATAAAGAAAGCCATGTAAGAATGACATGTAGCCCATATTTGTTAGTATGCCATTAATGAATTAAAAATATTCATTAATACCAGTGATTACCCTAAGTATTCAATGTGTATAGCCAAATTTTTCAACAAAAAATAACCATCTTTTAATCATTTAAAAAATACCTCAATTAGGACATGTGCACTAATTATTGAAAGTATTGTTGAAAGTACAAATTCTTTTCTAGATTATATAAGTCACCATAAAATCAATTTATACATAATTTTAAATATATTCAATATTGAGTGGCTCATTCTATTTCTTAAATTAATATTTACTTTATTTAATTAAATAAAAATTTTGATTTAAATTAATAGTTTAACTATTTAAAAATGTTATCGAGTGTATTTTTTAGATTTAAATAAAAGTTACTTATAAAAGCACATTCAACCGAACAAAAAAAGATTATTATTGATCATACCGAATATATAAAGATATGTAAAGGATTACACAAACTTTGATAAATTTTTATTAACTTTGTTACTGGGTTCAGCATTCCATTAGAGAAATAATTAAAAAAAATTTAAAGAATTTTGAAATTTAAATACAATGAGCATTAAAGCTAAGCATTTTTGTCAGGAGTAAATTATCTCAGAGCCATTATCTTTTTTACATTGTTTTTCAATCATTAAGAGTTGAAAGTTTTTTGGAATGACAAATCTGAATAGCAAAATCATTTCAGAACAAAAATCTAAGTCTAAAAATCTAATTTATCACCTAATTACTGATTAACTTTAATATCATATACCAAATTTTTATCACCAAGAAAAATCATTATTACAAGTAATAAGTTGGTCCACTTACATTTAAAAAACTTAATGAAAATATTATGAAACTTAAATAAAAATATAAAGATTTTTTCCCTTCCCACTTTCATCTTAGTTCCTAAGCTTACACTTTTTCAAAGGGAAACTAACATTACACTACAATTAATTACAATAAACTATGCGTACTTTCCCTGGTAGCATACCTCACACCATTTTTTCATAAACCTTAGAAATAAAAATTCTATTAAAAATCTTACTTTTGATGCTTTGGACAAAGTCATTCTATCCTTGATGTCGAACTGTGCACTGTACTTCTTAAGGTTTTTCTTTATTTCCTAAACAAGACATAAGAATATTAAAAACCAAACAAGTTCATAAAATCAAGGTTTTTACTCAAATAGAAGAATAAAATTACTTGAGTTTTCCAGATACATTAAAAAAATAAATTCCAATCTAATATTGTAATATGCACTGGCAGTGCAACTGACAAAACATAGTGAACCACAAAAATTAAAATTTGCTATTTTTACATTATATTATATATTTTTATTTAAATTAATGCCAAAGGGGAAAGAAGAAGCAATGTGTTCTTTGAGAAATAATGGTGCCAATATCACATACTTGGCGTTCGCCAAATCAAACTTGGCGACTTTTTGGACTATTATCAGGTTTTCTCAATTTTTCAAGGAGCATAGCAGTCCAGTAAAATGTATTTATAATTTAATTCATAGCTGAACTTATTATGTGACAAAGCATTCAATAGTAAAAATAATGATACAAATAAACAACATTTCATATTTCAAATTAATAAAAATTTTAAAACATCCATATGCACGATCATTACCCTGATTTTTTCTTCAGACAATAGTGTTGGTGGCCTGGGCCTCCACAGTAATTGACAGAACCTTTCTAAATCGTGCTTCCTAAGTAACCGTCCTTGGAAAGACCACATCCAGAAGGCATTGTCCACCTAAACATAAAACGTAATAAATAAAAAAAAAGAAGAAAAATAACTAGATAAAGAATAAATAGAACTTCTAATCAAATTTGCAACCCTAAATACTAGAACTTCTAGAACACTAGAACAGAATCCCAGCATAATAAAAAAAAGTTCATCAGCAGCTGTGGTTATACTACCAAAAACAGAAGAAAAAAAAAAACTAATTATTTTTAAAATATTAAAAATAAAATACTTAATAATTATGCAGAAAATGAATAATATAGGCTGAATTATGGTTTTCAAGAAAGAACTGTTATGAAAAGCTATCAGAAAAAAAAAAACACAATTTGTTCACAATTGTACTCTATTAGCTGCATGTCGTATTTTTAGTGCCGACAATACACTTGCTATCCAGTGTGCAGACACACACACAAATTCTTTATTTTATTACAGGAATAGATGTTATCTAGATTAATAATGTGTTAGTAATAAATTTAATAAAATAGATATTTTGTTTAAAGTTTAGGGTTTGAGTAAATTTTTGAGAAATTTAAGATTATTATATCAATGACTGTTTAAAATTACTTTGGATTTATGAAATTGCCATAAATATTAAAAATGTCAAATAAATCTTAATTGGAAGAAATAATTTGAGTAAAATATATGAAAGAAAAAATGCAAATATCATACATGCAAAATATACCTTGAGTGATATATATACTTTGAATATACCTTGAAAATATATCTATATAGAGTAAAATATACCTTGTGCATCCACCAACTGATACCAGAAACTACATATCGCCCAGTAGGGTCCCATTCAATATCAGTAGCCATAAAATGCTCATTTCCAGACATTATAGTGAAATCAGACGTATCAACAAATTCTAGCCTCCCGCTCATTCTATTAAAAAAAAAAAAAAAAAATAGTTTTGCATAGCTGCAAATTTACATACCTAAAAAATCTATACCTTAATGGCAAATTAGGTTATCTTACTTAAAAAAATGTTTATTTTCATATAAATGAGCTTTTACATAAATGCAAATTTACATACCTTAATCTATACTTTAATGGCAAATTAAGTTAAAAAAAATATTTCATACCTTAATTTTATTAAGGGTTAAAATATATTCAAATATGAACTACTTTTAGAAGAAAACATTGAAAGAAAACACAGAAAAAGAATATTGATTAATTATTGGCAGAAACATTTTTAACTCCAAGGAACCTTTTGATAGTTCAAACACATTCATAAGCCAGTACGTTGTGAAGTTCTTTGGCAATGGTATGAATAGAGAATAGAATTTCATCCTACATATAACATGCAGGCTTTTAAATTAAGAACAAAATTTAGGGTATCTTTTTGTACTCTGAGGGTAGTGATAAAGCTTTGCTCTTATTAGATAATGCCATGCATTTCATTTAATTTTGTCATTTTACTGATAAACAAAGTTAGCAGCTATTAATTATGAACAAAGTTAACAATTAAACTTTTATAATCAGATTTGAACAACTGACCTTTGCTGTTATTTCTATCAATGTTGAACTCTGCAGTTCTTTAATTTTAAACCCAACCCAAAAGATTAGAAAGATACTGAATCAAGCACCAGGATAAACTATCCTTTCTTGGCCTGCATTTGAATTAAAGGGAGAGGAAAACTTCATACAGTTAACTCAACGGCAAGGAGTAGGACCCCTATTAACCAAAGGGGATATTTTGCGTCAGACTGTGGTCAGTGCAAGCTCGATGCAGAATATGAAGAGATCAGTCATCGCTGGAAGAAGAGAGCTCTATCCCGAGACATCAAGGATATCAATAATCGAAAATTCACTATATTGAAGTTAAATAAAGAATTCAGTATATTGTAGATAAGTGCAAATCCTGTGATTGCCAAATACTATGCATTTTGCGGTAACTTTAAAGAGTGGTAGACAGGTAAAAATAAAATGTTTTCAGAATTTTTGATAATTTTGCCAACATTTTTAAGGTCTCATCATGCGAGAGTTGGAACAAACTGGCCTTTCATTTGAAAAATTTACATGAGTGTATAAAATAATTTTAAGTAAAATTTTAAGACAAGAATCATGGATAAAAAAACATAAACTAGCCGCTACTAAAATAAATTTTCCCCCAAAGCGAAGAAAGTTGGCAGCTCTGGCAACCTTTTCAGAAGGGGGTTGCAGAACATTTTTTCTGCTTTTAAAGCACTCACAAATCCATGTTTTAACCATATGCACTTTTGCCCACTTAGTTTCCTTAAATAAAATCAAACTATTAGAGGTTTGCAATTTTCACTGTGGAAAAATTAGTTATGTTATTTTCTGTACTGGACATAAATCACTTGCATCATTAATTCATAAATAAAACCTTGAACTTCATAAAATAGAAAGAAAAATCGAATAGTCAAGAAAATTAAATCTTTTGACATTAAAAATTAGTGCATTTTTTAAGTTATAATTTTAACGGTTATTAATAAATTCCACAGATGATTCACATTGCTTATGAATATATTTACATATTATCTTATTTATATTAAGCTTAAAAAATCATCAACTTTCTTATGCGTCACAAGACTCGTATAAATTAACCAAGGGGTTAAAAGATAATACATACGATCGTAATCCAGCAAGCACTACGAATTGTCCATTAGGTGACCAGAAGATTCGGTTACATTGCTTCCTCTCAAATTTTTCTAAAAAATAAAACCAATAAAGTCTTAGTCTAATGCATTATATTACAGAGCTTGCTTTTTTTTAAAATTTTAAATTCCTAGAATATACTTACTAAGTAAGCTAACTGTTCCACCAGGTTTAATACCATAGAAACTTACAGTAATGTGAGGACTGTCTCCATGAATAACTGCAAATTTATTACCAACAGGCTCCCAGGCAAAAGCTGTTATATTTTCTGAAAAATAAATGTTTGAAACAAAATTTTAGAGCAGAAAATCATAAGCTGTTCATAGTCCAATGTAAATAACATATCCTCAACATCTAATCCTTAATTTTAAAATAGACTTTTTTAAAATTATTAATAACCTAATAATATTTTAATAATGTGAGGAATGAAGAGAACTTACCTTTTATTTCTGCACTGTCAACAGGTATATTCTTTTCTCGCATGTGGAAAATTTCAAAATTGTAATACATTCCCTACAAAATGGAAAAAAAAATAAATTGTAGGTAAATCATTTATTGCTTAAGTTAAATTTCTTTTTTTAAAACACATTGCAATCCAAACTTTCTCTAAGCTGAGGCAAACAGTTATCGAGTAATTAAAGTTCATGTAACTAAAACAATCCACACTAAATAAGCAAAGCTACAGAATATTTAGAAAAATTTAAAATAAATTCTGCATTCTTTGTATCACATTGTATGAAGGCAATAAAAGAAGTAAGATATCATATTTGGATGATAAAATAATGTAACATTTAGTATTCTTACACCCAAAAGTTTTTAAATATCAGATATTTTTCTGCAAATATTTTATTATTATGTAGCCCATTTATTTTCATTATAACTTGATATCACATTGGTAATCAATTAGACCAAGTTTGAAAATATTTTATATGCAGTTTGCATTGAGTAGTCAGTTGATTGCATACAGAAGTGAGAGCAGACTTAAAATCTCTCTTAAGGTACCTCAGAGGAATAAGCGTGTAAAACAAGGAAATAGTTACTCAGTATGTATTTTTCAGTCACTTTGCATAAATGTGGCTTAATGGGAAGAACAAGTAATTTTAAAACCAAAAATTTGTAACATTAAGAGTTTGCTTTAAAAAAGTATTGCAATAAATAACCTCAGAAATAAAAGTCGGAATTTTTTATATTTTATTACATAACCCAGGTGTGATTGTGAGCCTAACTCAAAAATCCTGAACATTTCTTGAGTAAAATCATTAATGTCTTCATAAATTTAAATCATTGATAGTTTAAAAACACGAAATTCTAAATAAATCATATGCAGCCTAATTTAAATGAATAATTATGTATAAGTTTACATTTATGTCTAATCACATTTATTATTCTACCAGAATATATATTTACAAATGAAAGAGATGCCATGTATAAATTCTAGTTCTAATATTTCCAAATAAAATATATAAGAATTTTTAGACATAAATGTGATTTCGTGAAAATTCTAGACCTTGGATTTCCAGAAACTTCCGGATTGCGGTTAGCAAAAATACAGATTTTTTTAGGAACACAACCATCTCTGATAACCTATGACATTAGTTTCATATGTCCATCTTAACCCAGAAGCAGAAAGTGCCTAAAACTGTGACGTACGTCGCAGAACAAACGAAATTCTGCAGAACAATTTGTATCTTGAATAGAATTCTCTTTAGCTTTGACCACTTGCTGTTTTCCTGGAGTGATGTTGCTTTAAAAGAGGAACATTTGACACCATGCACAAATTTCAGCACATTTATCAGTATTCTCCCTCTCCCGTATCTTTGCCATTCTGAGGAGGAAATTAAAGAATAAGCTTTTGGCTATAACATTTTTATAAAATGGGTGTATCAGTGTTTAGCAGACAGCAGGAGAAATCGATCACCTATTTTATCAAGGAAGCTTCTAAATCAAGCCGTTAAAGAATTAAATTCCGAGATTTCCAATTTCATAAAGTTTATGACTTTTATATTTTCCATTCCCATTTCAAAAGCAATTTGTGAATCGTGGGGATCCACGATTGACAGAATTGTTTCTGAAAGACCAAATGCTTTCGATGGAGATGAAGAAGTTGTTGGAACAACAGCCAGCGAATGTTTGTGTTTGCAAATGGTGCACCATTTGGGCACTTGTCCCTTCGAAAGATTTTTAAGGCAGCCCTTATTTTAATGTTCGGATCTTCATATCATAGGTATTTTATTTATAATTTATCATCATCATCGTCGTCATTAACAAAAGTTGTACTTCAAAAGTGATTGAAAAAGTAACAAATCAAGAATGTTTGCCTGGGTTTAAAAAATAATGCAGTGTATCTGTGTATAATCCTGTATTTTAATAAGTGAAAATATAGTATTTTAACGTAAAGTTGACTTTTTTTCGCAATGAAATGCATGCAGAACATTTGTATAAATTAATAAGTCCTGTTGCAGAACATTTGAAAATATTCTGCTTATGGGCATCTTAATATGATTAGTCTAGCCATGCTTGCTTAGACCAAATGATTTTAGTATGCATAACAAGGGTGCAGAGTCAAATTATTCAACAAAAAATAAGCACCTTTTAAGCACTAAAAAAATATTTTTAAGCACTTTTGGAAAGTTTTTGACAATTGACGGTTTTATCTTATTTTAACCATCATGTCAAAAAAAAAAAAAAAAAAAAAAAAGCTTTTGCATTGTTTTTGACAATTGTCAAAAATCATGAAATTTTGAATCATGTAAAACATATGGCGTTTTCATACGCTACGGACTGACAATACGCCGAAATAGATTGGGATGGAATTAATTATGAAACTGTTGAATAGAACAATGTGAACTGTGTCTTTTTGCATAATTCACAAGCATAAAAAAAAATTAACATAGTAAAGGAAAAATCTCATTTTGAAAAAGGGAAAATTAAGCACTTTTAAAAAACACCTAATGAAAAAAAGCACATCTAAGGGTTTTTAAAAAACAAAAATGAGCACCTTTAAGTACTTTTTAAAAACGCTACACACCCTGACTATTTACTATACATATAAGCTGCTCAGGTGCAATATTTGCTAAAATGAACTTTCTGAGGGGAACAAAATAAAAAAAATTCTGAGAATGGGTGGTTAAATGTATTAGTTTTTCTAGTGAAAATAAAATAGTAAATTGGGTTAAATAAAATAATGGCTTGTGTAGACATACTCACACTGTACTTCCATTCATTCTTTTCCTTTTTAGCTTTTGTGTACCTATCAACTTTTACACATAGATATCCTCCACATCTTTGCCAATGCATTGTGCAATCTGCTACACTAAAAAGATTTTTTGATCTAAGTTCTACTCTGCTTGGAATTTCTAACAAAGTTACTCTTGCAGGTACATCTTTTTCTTCAGCTACCCAGTAAGCTACAATATTGCTTGTGGGGGACCAAGTGAAATTTCTAGGAAATAAATAATATGCAAGAAGTTAATTAAAAAAATCTTTTGTAGATATATTTAAGAATTTAATAGTAATCACATTTATAAAATAATGAAATTACACTCACTTAATACCAGTGATTTTAATACTTTTCTTTCCTAAGAGACCAAAAGACTGGAAAAAGAAATGGGGGAAAAAATTTGAAATCAAAATGCAACAATGTATAAATTCAAACATGAAAAAGTTTTCAAGTTATAGGGTGAAAAAATCTTAGTCAAGCTATAGGGTGAAAAAATCAAAAGTCATAGGGTAAAAAAAAAATCTTAGACTTAAGAACAGAAACATATTAGTTTCAAACATAAATGATGTCATTTTTATTAAGATTGTTAGTTGATGTAATAAAAGTCTTAACTTATTTTCGTTTGATTGATAGTGATTTTTCTGTATAAAAGAAGTTAATAGTTTGTTCCACCTCAACTTTTCAGCGCTGCATAAGGTACACTGTTATATAAGGTCACTTTCACCAAAAAAAAGTTATTTTTAAGTTTCAAAATGTTTTCTTTAATTTATTAATATTTTTGAAGCTTTTACTAGGATTTAGAGATTGATCATAAATGAGAATATAATTTTACATTTCACAATAATTCAAGTTCTTAACATTTATATTAAAATCTTTTAACGCTTATTTTTTCTCCTAATACTATGAAAAAAAAAATAATCTAGGAATAAGATAGAATCTACGCAACTTCTTCATCATCATCATAGTTGGCCAGCCAGCCCAATGTGGGCCAAATTCTTCCCATGAATAATTATTCACAATGACTTTCGATTTATTGTTGATCTCCAATTTTTTTTTCACTAATTGCAAGAAAATTAAGACTACACCAAAAGCACCCTCCCTCGCTTTCTTGTTTCAGTGGGTCGAAAAAGGAATTTCTTTTTTATTGTATAGTCATTACTTATTTGAATCACATGGGAAACCTAATTCATTCTATTTAATCTTATGCATTTAATAACACCAGGTTGTTTAGAAATCTTGTACAGTTTAAAGTTAAATCTCCAGTTATTGATTTCATTTGCACCACCAAGTATAGTCTGCAAAATCTTTCTCTCAAATATTGCAACACAATTTTTCTCCAGTTTTTTCATTGTCAAAGCTTCCGAAGCACATGTCAAGACCGGCCCGATAAAGAGTTTTGTAAATTAAGATTTAATAAATCTAATAACTTGATAAAGAATAAATAAACTACTAATGCAAGGTTCCCACTCTTTTAACAGAGCGAAAGTTAAGCACTTTTAAGGACTTTTTTTCGAAAAAATTAAGTACTTTCTTGAAAAATTATGGACTTGATTGTTTATCATCGAAAATACTTATGCCACCAGTGACAGTGCCAATTATTCACCTTTCTAAAAAAATCAATAAGCAAAAGAAATAATAAAAACAATTTAATTATAATGTAAGCACTGATATAATTTTATTAATTAACATGGACCGCCAAAGAAGTATTAGGTAATTTTTGCAAAATTGAGTAACTTTTTTAAAATTGTTTATTTATTTTTTTTTTTTTTTATCACATTGTTAAAAGTTAACGTCATTCAGATTGTAAAAATTAACGTATGAAACTAATCTGTATTCCATTTTTAATGATTTCATTGTAAAATTAAGTGCAGAAATTAAGATTTGCAATTTTTTATATTTTGCTACTAGACCAGCAAATGTGTTATGTTTACTTCTATGATAAACTTTAACAAAATTATCTCCAGCTAAACCTGTTATTAGAAATTAACTTTACATAATGTTACTAAACATTCAGACGAAATGCATGAACCAATATTAAAGCAACAAAAACAACGACATTTTGTTTTAAAAAATTGAACTGAAAAACTGTTCCTATCAACTATAGCTATGCTAAAAAATTAAAAACTTTGTACCAAAATTAAATACCTTAAAGCAGCGGTTCTTAACCTATGGGTCGCGACCCAAAATTGGGTCGCGAAGCATATTTCTTGGGTCGCGCTGAGTCGAACCAGAAAAGTTAGTAATACACCAAGTAATAAGTAATACCAACACCTCCTAGAAGAAGTCATTGTGGCTCACTCAGCCTAATTTCGACTTTTTTTTGGGTCGCGACATGAACATATTTCTCAAATTTGGGTCGCGGCTTAAAAAGGTTAAGAACCACTGCCTTAAAGGGCCCTTATTTTCCAAAAAAATAAAATAAATTAAGCAGTGTTTAAGGACCGTGAGAACCCTGCAATGACAAACTTAAAATAAGTGGTTTATTATAAAAAAGTTTGAGAACAGCTTAAATGAAAGAAACAGGTTTGGAAAAGCAACCCTGTAAAAGCAGTAATCACAAAAGTACTATTTTTAACAGGAATCAGTGCAACAAGTAAGCAACAAGGGTCAGTTATGATGTGTAATTCAGAGAAAAAACAACAGATAAAAATAAATCATAAAGACACACACACACAAAAATACTTACTGGAGTTTCATATATGCTTAAAACATCTTTTCCAATTTTGGCGAAGTATTTGTCGTCATGACTCCACCTATAAGAATAGAATAGGAAAGTCAGAATATTATATGCTGGAAGCATGTAGAGGAAAAAAACAAAATCACATTCGTAAAAAATTAAATTTGATATTGAGTAGATCTCCTTTAACTTTATAATTCAAAAAATTTTATAAACAAAGTGGTTCAATATTTGAAACAAATTGATAACACATTGCTTTTTGAATTAAAAATTAATAAATAAAACGAAGTAAAAGAATACGAAATATTTAATTCATAATAACAGAATCATATGGCCATATTTTTATTTCCATTGTATTTTTCTTTATTGCTTCAATAAATAAAACGATGTTATACATTAAAATTGTGGAAATAGGGACAAATTGTTGAATATTTCTTTAGCCTCACTTTCATGTACAATTGATAATAAGCAAAATAGCATAAAAGTAATTAAATTTTTTCTTCATATTGTCAAAAATAAGACTATTTCATGACCATATACACTTAGACCATTCTAAAGGAAACTAGATATTCTTTATTTCTAAATAAATCTTTATTAGTAATAATATCTGAAGACTGAATACATATATATTATAATATGGAGTATACAATTCACGAAATTTCAAAGCAGAAACGCCGAACTCTGTGGAACGATATATGTTGAGAAATTAATTTTGGAGACCATTATATCAGTCCTTAGCTGGGAACAAAAATAAGAAAGATAAATGAGCAAAAATAAACAGCAATATTCCAATAATTACTAAAACAACAACTAGAAATGTCAGAATAAAATTTAAACATGAAATGAAATATTTATCTGAACAATTACTTGAACATAGGCCACGTGGATAATGGATGGGACTCAGAATGGAAACTTCTCTTTTTGATACCAGTTCTAATTTCCCAAATCATTATACAATGAGGGTCATCTCTGGATTCTGGGATATTACTGAATGTCACTAAATACCTAGAATGAAATAACCCCAAGAATATTTAACATTTGTATAAAAAAAGCTATTAATAAAAATAGAATGTTAAATTTTAATAAAATACATTTTTATAAAATTTGAAAACATACTAAAAAAATCAAAAAGAATAGTAACATAAACACAGGCAAACTAACATGCTATGAGGATATAGAAATCAAACTGTCTTGCCAACGAAATATGAAATTTTTTACTGATAGACTAAATGTTAAGCAGTAAATAATAAAATAATGACTTTTTACATTATTACTATTAAACAATAAATCAATCATTCTGTGTATATCTTTAAACAATATATAAATTAGACAAACATAGCTTAATAACATTAAGAATAATTTGATAATGGACCACATGGATAATGTAACGGCAAGAGTTGGAATTTACATATATTGTGCTAAACATGAGGAAAGTAAAAAAATTAAATGGTGGTATAAAATATTCCTGATGCAAAATCAAAATTATGTTTTCTCTCTTAAAAAATGACCCGCGGCCCATTTGGGTTTTATTTTATCTGCTTTAAATGCACTGAAGAAATTAATTCTTTTCGTTTGCATTAAGCTTTTTCATTACAATTTTTACATTTTTAGTTTCCTCGATTGCAAATTCTTTAGTAATGTCATAGATTATAGCTGAAAATGGAATGTTTAACACACATACATTTAACATGTTTTTCAATTTACTACTTTATATAACATTTATGGGTGACTTCCAGATGAAAGTTAACAAGTTGATCGTATAGTGTTTTAAAAATATTTTAACATAAAAGCAGCAATTTAGATTGAATTACTAAACAATACTCACTTTACATGACATAAATACTAATAATGTCATATATTCTAAGATTATATGGACAATACAACTTACTTTTCATTTGGGGAAAAGCTGATGCATTGAACATTGTTATGGCTGAAACGTTGGAATTGTTCATATTTTTCACCGACCCAAAGAGCCACTCCCCTAGGATGAAATGTTGCTAAATATGTTCCTAAAGGTGACCATTCAACATAGGTTTCAGTCCATGACTATAGAAAAAATAAAAGTTTAAAATCTATTATAAGTTCAATAAAAAATTAAGATGCTTGTCACAACAATAATAAAATTAAAAAATTATCTCAGAAATGATTTTAAACTGTAGGTTAAAAATCTTGAAAGTTGTTTAAGTCTACTGTATCATAAAATAATGAATCACGCTATCATTCAATTAAAGCTAATTACAAAATAACTAAATTTTGGTAAGTTATATGATTTTTCATTATTTACAGGGATGAGAGCAGTCAGAAAGTAAAAAAGAGGAAATCCAAGAATATATATATATTTGTGTGTGTATGATTTTTAATTTTTAAAGTTGTAAACCATGTGATTATAAATCCCGATGATTAATTTTAAAATTATATGAATATGAATCACATGCATGATTTTAAACTGAGAGAATATGAATCCCGATATGAGGCTTTTAAATAACGTGAATATGAAACTCTATATCCAATTTAAAAAATGCAAAAAAAAAAAAAAAAAATCATGATGCGTAATTTTTAGATCACGTAAATACGAAATCGAGCAAATCCGAATCCAAATGTCTAATTTTTAAAGCACGTATAAATACGAAATTGATGTTTGATATTACAACCGCAAAAATTAATCACAACATTGGATTTTAAGCTCGGGTGAATATGAATCGCTACATAGGGTTTTAAAAGCGTGTAAATACAAATCGCAATATTGGATTCTTACATCTCGTAAATAAGAATCGCAATGGTCAATTTTTAAATTAGGTAAATACAAAAATCGATGTTTGATAATAAAATGGGGATTTTAAAAATGCATAAATACAAAACGCGATATTGGATTTTTAAACCTCGTAAATAAGAATCGTAATGTACGATATTTAAATAGCGCAAATAAGAATCGTAATGCGCAACTTTTAAATCAGGTAAATATGAAAATCGATGATTGATATTAAAATCGCGTGAATGAGAATCGAGGTATTTGCCGAGTCTAGACTTGGGATTTCAAAAAGTCTTGTTTGTATTGTTTTTGTTTAGACATAATAAATAAATATTTAAAAGATTAATTGAATGAGCAAATAAATATTTTCACCCCAAATCCACCTCTATTCTTTTTTTTTGTTTTGTTGGCTTCCACGCCAGAAAACAGGAAGCAGTGACGCCTGAATTACGAAAATACGAGCTATTCGGCGGACGGACAAAAATACGGAAGAGTTAGCAGATAGGACGCAGTTTGAATTTTCTGTTTATCGTTGAAAATCGCAAATAAATATAATTTCATTTCAACGACTGAACTTAAAAAAAAAAAAGCGGGATATTTTTATATATATATATATAAAAAAAAACTACCCCGAAACATTTAGAGAATCAGAGTTTTTGATAAAAAGGTTGAAATTCGAGAGACAAAAGTGAAAATCTGCTAAAAAATCTCATCCCTGTATAAAGGTCAACCAGTTTTATCCCAAGGAAATGATTTTTGGAGAAACTTCAGAGGGAGGAATGAGGACTTCAATACTTTCGCTCCGTGGAAGATTAAATTCCTCATAAAATATTTTAACTTGTGCAAAATTTATTTTTCGCGGAAATTAGCGGAAAAAATGGAAAAAAAAAAAGCGGAAATCCGCGAAAGATTCACATCCCTGTATTTATAAATATATGTACTGTGTACAGAAGAAGCACCCTGAATAACTTTTGAACTAAGTAGTCGGATTTTCACGTATGAAGATTCAATCTTAATTGCTTGAGGTGGCGTCTTAAATATGCTAATTAGTTAGTGTAGACGATATTTTAAGAAACGAAATTGGACACAAAATTTACTTTCTCTGAAAAAGAAAAGAAGAAAATCATGGCTCCAAAAATATAAGGGATAGTATTGAAAATATGGCCCCGAAAGTTTAGGACAATAAAACTTACTTAATACAAAAAAATATGTTCTTTTTGTTAAATTATAAAGCGTTTTAGATAAATATTTAAAAAAAAAAAAAAACAAACAAACATGTTTAACAAGTAGAAATCTATGACATTGAAAATACTGACTACCCCAACTTTTTTAAATTGATAAAAATTTGATTCATGAATTTTAAAGAACAGAATTTGCATGATAACTTGATTGACAAAGAAAATAATAAAGTTACAAAAGTTAAAGACTTAGTAAAAATTAAAATCACTCACAAACATATACAAAGCACATTTATTAATAAGAAACAAACAAATTAGCTTACTTCTCGCTCTTGCAGAAGAGATGGTTCAGGGTTTGTATTCAAATAAATGGCTGTTTTAGCACCTCCATCATACATAACACTAAATTGATCACAAGCATCTGATTCCAACAAAAAGTAGTTCAAATTTCCCTTAAGGATTATAAAAATTAAATTAATTAAAAAAATAATGAACCTATTACAATTAGTGTCATATAAACTTTTAGCAATTAGCCTAAAAAACATTTATCAAGTACAAAAGTAAAAATTCATACCAAGTTGGAAAAAAAAGGAATTGAAACACACTATAAAAAAATTAAAGAATAAAACTTTATTGAAGAGAAGCATAAAACATATCTGCAACAATTTATGGTAAGCAAAAGAGGGAGATACTCTAAATGTTTCAGGGGTAAGTAGGACAAATTTTAAATATTTTTGAACATATGAAGTACACCAACAGCTGCTGTAACTAATTCTTCCTGCTCAACATATATTACTAACATTTATAAGCAGTGATTCTTAACTTTGAAAAATCTACAGACTAATAGCTGATTTACCAAATCAATGACAGACCTCATAGATTAAAATGAATGAAAGGTCTACTACATACTCGTTAAATTGAATGAATATAGTTACGTTGGCGTGTTCACATATTTAAGAAAGTAATAAAAGTATAATATAATTTTGCAAAGTGAAAAATCACTGTCACACTTTCCTTATCATATAATAGAGGAAAAAAATAATCTTATCGTAATTCACATGTGTTACACATATATATCACAAAATGTGCTTAGATGTGCTATTTAACTAAGATAAATTCTAATATCTTTTTTTAATTATCAACATGTTGAAAAAGCTAATATTTTGCAGACCACATGAAAGATGAGAATTATTAATTATATTATCTCATAGAATGAAGAATGCCAATTCGAAAAAGTAAGTTGCAATAAAGCTAGCATATAAAAGCTTTTCCCCCTTCATAAATGCAGGTCTTTTTGAAAAAATAATGTAAGACTGACATTAAGAAGGAAGCTTAGTACATAAGTTATCAGCAACAAATTATAAGGTACAACATTCTATAGCATATCTGGGTATTTTATAGAAAGTCTGGGAAATTTGCAAAATGTTTTTAACTATTTAATATTTTTCTGGCCAGCTTTTAATATTCTATAAATTTCTGATTCCAAACCTACTGATTTGATTGTTGCATTATATAACAAGCATATTTGTTGTAAGCGAAAAGATTCAACAAGAGTAAGGAGTTAATTTTAAAATTAAATGTATATATTATTGCTGCGCTGATGATGTGCTAAAATGATAATAAACTCAATAAAAAGTTGGCATAATTGTCAGCAATTTTGAAGGACAAAAATTAGATACATGTTTTATATGCAAGTTTTATGTGAGTGTTTAAACATATTGTGGTATTTCTTTTTTATGAAACTTGTAGCAGAAAATATAAAATAACTATAGAAACAATTCACGTACTAATTTTAAATCATAATTGGCCAAAGCAAAATATTTTTAAAATTTAAACTGAGAATCAATAAACTATATATTTATTACACAGGGTTGCGACACAAATCTGGAAAAAAAATTCCCTGTGCTTTCCCGGCACATATTATACACAATATAGTAATAGGAAACAACAATTGCTGTGCTCTTGTGTAAGCTACATTACGCTAACTATATTTATTAGTTTTAATTGTTGGAAAAACGGCTGAACATACTTAAATAATGCTACAGTAAATGAAATAGTTTAGTATAGTTGAAATATCATGGTTAAATAACCCATAGATAATGCTTTGAGGTCACCATTTTTTAAAAGACAAAAATAAGAAACAGAATTCCCTGTATTTTTCCAGTTTGTAAAGAAAAAAAATCAATATTCCCTGCATTTCCCAGGTTTTCCCTGTGGAGTGGCAACCCTGATAAAATATTTAATGAAAAAAATAAAGCTATTAAAAACATAACAATAAATATAATATAAAGAAATTGCCATATATAAATAATTGCCAAATATTAATAATGTTCTATACTGTACACATGAAACCAAGGTTAAACAATACTTCATATATCAACAAAACTCAAATAGGAAGATAACAAAGTATCTCGTAGTATGGTAAAACTTGCCTTCTTTCTTACATATATAAAAAAATAATAATTAATTTTAATAATAATAATTATTTTTGGAAAAAATATTTGCTTACATGATCTACATATGGTTGTGGAGAAGGTGGTTCCCATTCATCTGGAATATTTTCATACCTAAAAATACAAATAAAAAAGAATTAGAGAGACAAGTGTAGATTCATGGATACCATTTAAAAAAAAAACTTTAGTTTAATTAAGAGAACCTGAGGTACATGAGATATTTTTTTAAACTAATAATACTTTTTGTTTATTTCTCTATCAAAAATGATAATACAAATAACAAGAGCAAGGTACAATGATCCAGTTGTGAGTCAAGAGCAATTTTTAGAATTTTCTTTTACCTTTGAAATTTTGCTCAAAAGAACAGTAGACAGTATACAGTAGAGTCCCGATTATCCGAGTTTCCGCTTTAACCGAGCTATCAAATATTTCAAGGATTTTTTTTGTTCTAGTTTATTTTTAAAAAAACCGCTGAAAAATAAATCTGAATTTTATCTTCCTAACACTCAGAAAAACAAAATCCAACAACTTGGTCTGATGACATTATCGTAAATATCGTCAATAATGATAATGAATCTAGCGAAGATGATGAAGACAGTGATTATTAAAATCAACATATAAAAATCTCTCGTACAGATGGTTGTTGTTGATTTACGTCGCACTAGAGTTGCACAATGGGCTGTTGGCGATGGTCTGGGAAACATTCCGGAGGATGATCCGAAGACATGCCATCACAATTTTGATCCTCTGCGGAGGGGATGGCACCTCCGCTTCGGTAGCCCGACGACCTCATTCGGGCTACCGAAATGGACTAAAAGCTATCGAATGTACTATTGAATATATAGAACAACAAAAAGAGGCGACACCAGCCTTCCTGTTATCCCTAAAAAAGGCGAAACATTACTACAGAAAAGCGCCAAAGTTACGTAGAACGAAAAACGAGTAAGGCCTTTTTTAAAGTAAAAACTATTCAATTCTCGTAAAGTATGCTTTTTAAATGTTTTTAAGTAAGCTTTTTAATTATAATATGAATTGTATGTGGTACACTCATATACATTTTGTATTTCTTAAATATATTACATTTATACCTTTTCTTTCCGTTTTCATACTCTTTAACCGAGTTTTTAAGTTATCCGAGTTTGTTGCGGACCCCATTAACTCGGATAATCGGGACTCTACTGTACATACATATTTTATAGATTGCAGTTCTTTCTAATATTAATCAAAATATCAGTTTTAAGAACTTATTCTTCATTTTAAACACAAAAGAAAATGTTTTAGTTACACATTTATTCAATACCAATCATCTAATATTGTAACGGAGCAATGATAAAATATGGCCTTGCCTCATATGAAGAAACTTTTTAAGGTGCTTGTATAAATCTATTAGAAAAAGAACATTTTGAGCAAAAAAAGGGAATTTGCAATCAATCTTTTAAGAAAATATAATAGGTTGACTTTTTTGATGATAAAAACTAAATGAAGTGAAATGACTAAGATGAAGAATCCTGATAGACTGCATTAACAAAAAGCTTAGCTAATATTTTGAGGCATACACAATAATCCAGGTCACATATTGTGGCACAACATATGTACTAATGGCCAAATTGAAATTAAAACTATATTTTTAAAAAACAGTTTAAAGCAATTTGATTTATAAAATAAAATATCAAGCAATACTTACTTTGCATAGTCAGTGAATAAGTTGACATCAAAGCTGTGGTGCTTATCTAATTTGTAACCATTTGTGGCTTTTACTGCCTCAATTGCATGCTCAGGTGAAACAAACTCAAAGAATACATACCTAAAACAATAATATTGGTAATGAAAAAAAAAAAAACATTCATTGCAGTTTTTAAAAAAAAATAAAAATAAAGTTTCTATGCGTAATTATTAATTTTTCAGGGTTGCCACTCAAATCTGGAAAAAAATTTCCCTGTACATATTATACACAATATATTAAGAGGAAACAATTACTGCGTTCTTGTGTGAGCTATATTGGGCTAACTATATTTATTAGTTTTAATTGCTGGAAAAACAGCTGAACATATTTAAATAATGCTATAGTAAATCAAATAGTTTAGTATAGCTGAAATATCATGGTTAAATATTCCATAGATTACGCTTTGAGTGGTCACCATTTTTTAAAAGAAAAAAATAAGTAACAAAATTCCCTGTATTTTCCCAGTTTGTAAAGAAACAATCAAAATTCCCTGCTATTCTAGGCGATTTTTAAATGTCCCGCATTTTCCAGGTTTTCCCTGTGGAGTGGCAACCCTGTTTTTTAATTATTAATTAAAAAATTTCAATGCACACTTTGTTATAATTACAGCAGACCCTACTAATTTATTGTTGGCATAACAAATCAGCAATCTAGCTATTGAAAAAATAAAAAGGAATCTTTTCTAACGTAGAGTGCACAGTCTAGAATCACTTATTACAGCTGTCGTTACACAGACAATATTGTGAAGATACAGCAATATGGCTATTAGAATACTTAATACCACAATCAATCCTTCCTGATGCAATGTGCTTAGTCTGGGACCACATAATACAGCTGTCGTTAAACAATGATTGTTGGGAGGACAAGTCAGCAATCTGGATATTAGAAAACAATAATTAATCCTTTCTGAAACAAGAGTGTCCAATTTTGGACTACTTATTCCACAAGAAATGTAAAGCTTTTTACTTTTAAGCCACCAGTATCATTAAATCAATATAGAGCCAAAATATATCACTCATAACAGCAAGGAATGAAATTTTAGGCTCTGAACTTCCCGTTTTTTTGCCTCGAAAGATGCCAGAGCTGTTGCTCATTTAATGTCACCCGGAGGGCACTTGTGAACCTATGTCCCGGAGGTGAGCAACATTACCCACGCCACAGACCTGTCCATAGCGTGGGTCACATTTATATACCACACAACAAAGAACAACATACAGAGAGAACCATCCATGCCCTGAGCAGGATTTAAACCGTAACCATTGGCTACGCAGTCAGACACCCTGATTGCTTGGATATCTGGTCAGCATAAAAAAAAATGTAGAAAGCAACATATTAAATCATACGTGGTTTGTCTTACAGTTTTAATGTTTTCAAAAGTAATAGTTTCATAAGCGTAAATTTTTGTTCTAAATACAAAAAAAAAAAAAAAAAAAACAAACTAGATATAAAAATACAACAGGGTTCCCACTCTATGATGAAATTGAAATTCAAGGACTTTCCAGGACTTTTCAAGGACCTCAACAAAATTTTCAAGGACCTTAATCTAAGACCAATTTTAAAAATTATTCTCTTCTATTTTACTAGAAGCAACAGTGCTTGTTGTGGCAATAATTAATTTAAAATATAATACCTAAATGCTTTGCCTATATAGAGAGAAGAGAGTATATGTATTATGGACTACCATTTATATTTTCTTAAAAACAGCCCTACTGGTTTTACATATTAATTCACAAAATCATTTTCAGCACAATCTATAACTAATGGTAATGAGGTGTCAATGGTGAAGAGGGGATTTCTTTAATCCCGGGTATTTCCATGTGATGGCTGCATGAAAGACAGAGCTAAATTTTAGGTATTCCATATTCCATGACTATTCCATAATCCCCTCCTCTCCTCTATTAAACATCATTTCTGAAATTATAAAATTAATTCATTTATAATTTACACAACCTTCTCTAAATGTTATGCAGCAACAATTCTTTCTGAAAATAAAAATTAGAAGGAACATATCCCATTTTCACCATGTTTAAAAGCATTATTCGTTATGTGTAATCCACAACTGCCAATGAATATGACCTGGTGGGAATATTTCTCTTTTAATTCACACTGAAGCTTCTCATAGAATTTCCAATTGACATAGGGTCCATCCATGGATAATTGAAGTATTTTAGAGAGCTTTTAACCATCATCCATGCATTTGTAAAAAGAGGACAAAATATTTTCTGCAGTTCCATGACCCATAAATTGGGAGGTAAGATACTTAGTGCAAACTTTATTATTAATTCCTTGCCATAATGTCCATCTGCTTAGATTGTAGAGACTGATTTAACGTCTCATCAAAGAGTACAGTGTAGCAATCAACATTCTTCAGTTCATTTATAAGAATCCCCTTGAAGTATAGGGCCAATCCAAAGGAGCCCAAATAGGCTCACTTTGTGGCACTACAAGAAAATTGTCTCTATACAGCTATCAGCAAACATTTTGGAGAACAATTTACTAATCCCTTCACAGGAGTTATATGATTAATTACTAGTGATGCACTTTAGACTCCAGAGAATTTCAGCATCAAGCACATTCCTTTTGACCAGATAAGAAGACAATGTTACCTCGGACACTAAAGTTTCTGTTTCACTTGGGGCACACGATGTTGAAGGAGTATTTACACCAGATGAATTAGATGTTGATGTCTTTGGAAAAAGAGAACTCAGGGCATGAGACTGCTTTTTTGTTTTACCTTTCTTTCATGTGTGATTTCAGAGCAGATTCTTTCATTTTTGCGATATCAATCTCCTTCATGCATAATCAGCACTTGGCTCTGAACTTCTTTTCGGGCCTCGATAAAACTCATTTTTTATAAGCTGGATTATCCATCAATTGGGGATTAAAATAGCACTTCCCAGGCATAAGTAGTCTAAACTACATAACATAAATACGAAGCCATGCCTTTGCGAATACGCTTTACAATAAAGTTTTGAAATGACGCAAACGTAAGGACAAGTGTGGATGGTAAAACGGCAAATTTATTGAAAACTACAAGGTACATATTGTTACGAAATTCGAGAGTATTCCAGTTTCAATTAGAAAAAAGAAGATCTAAGCATATGCGACAGAAGATGAAGTGGAGTCTCGCCCTGGGCGCATTGATTGTCTGCTGTGCTCCACGCGCTTGGCAGACACCAAAACGCTAGGCCCAGTTAGAAACGGTGGCGCTAAAAACCACGTGAGAGAGCTCGGGAACAAAACAGAAATATCCGCGGGTGTTTTATAAAAAGGGCAGCCGGCTGTATTGGACAAATTCAAGGACGTATCAAGTTTTTCAAGGACCTAAGACATTTTTCAAGCACTTTCAAGGAGCTAAATTTAGCAACAAAAAAATTCAAGGACTTTCAAGGACTCTCAAGGACCGTGGGAACCCTGTACAATAATCTAAGCATACATAGTTAAAAGCAAATCTCAATTCTTTTTTTAGAGGATAAAGCTTGTTTGCAAGCCTAAAATATTTGATTGCCAATGCTGAGCTGGTGATTGGACATTTCATAACTTCCATTACGATTACTAACATGTTATCTGATGAGAATCCTTATCTACATTTAGAATAATCATAACTTACTTTAATAATTTTATATAATTCATTATTAGTAATCATTCACAGTTGTAACAATCATTTATGGATCAGATAGATAAGATAATAATAATGACAAAGAGTAATTTAAAAATTACTATTATATAGAAAACAAGAAATCTACCCTTTTGTGACACCATTTTCATCTAAAGGATAATCCACTGTAACAATTTTTCCAAAATTTGAGTACAATTTATGCAGGACATTCTTTAGCTTTTCGACTCTCTCCGGGCCAACTTTCGGGACTCCATCAACAATGATAACAGATTCAACACCATCGGTTTCCTTAGGCTTATTTTTAAGTAAGTCACCCAGCAACTCTAAAAACAAAAGGAAAAGTCTTAATAAAATAACATGTTGCATGAACACAACAAGTAAACAGGCAATATTCAAAAATAGTAAAATTTCTCCAGCAATAAAAAACACCTTTCACAGTTACCCTACACCTGATTAAGAAATTCAAATAACGGAATTAATACTTAAAAATTCTATATCTTGAGTAAAATTAATTTTAAATAACCACTGAAAATTTAGTAATTTATATTATGTTAAAGTTAGTGTATTATTCATAAAGTTTATTATTGAAGAGTCGTATGAAGAAAAATTTGGCTCCGACCCTTTGCTAAATATTTAATCATTAAAATAGATCCTTCATAAAATATTTTACTGCAAAAACTGACTCTTTAAAAATCTTTTCCGAAGGAAAATAGAGTCAATAATGTCTTAAATTTGTGGCTTCTTTGAAAGGGAAACACTACTAGAAAGACATTGTTTATGTGTTTTTCCATCATAACAGTGTTTTACTTTTCCATAATAATAAAATTATTGAAACAGCGTTTTACTTTTCCAAAATAATAAAATTATGATATTTTTAACAATCTCCCAAAAAACAGGTAAGTATTGAAAGTTTGAACAGACTACAGATTAATGTGATTTTTTACAAAAAAATGACGTTTTTAGAAAGTCTGGAATAACCCCAGAATCACATCAAGGATAGCTAATCATAGCCTTTTTTACAACAATTGGTTTGCATTAAAGAAGAAAAAAAACAGACATTAGGTATTTATGTTTCAAGTATAAGAAATGCTTCATAGGTAAGAAGCTATTTACCTATGAAAAGCCAAGTTTACATAGGTAGGAAGCCATTTAAATTCTAACAAGTACTCTTGATTATTAGCACATCAACAGAAAACTGATGGTAAGCAACAACACAGCACAAACAATTCTGCATTCTTTGAACGTAAATTTTAAAGCTTGTGTTCAAAGAAACATTGCAAAATTTGTTTGCTATCAGGCTATAAAAAGCATATTTTTAAGATATTAGGTTGAACTTATGTCAGTTATTGTTTGGTAAACAATGTACTGTTAACTTTCAATGATAGATAAAATGAACAAAACAAATGGGAAATCATTAAAAAAAATACTCACAATTTAAAGAAAATACTAACTAATAAAGCTTTTCGATCGAAAAATTGTTTATGGCCCTGCATTCGACAGGGCATCGGAGTATGCAAGCAAATACTAGTTATTATGACAATAGTTAAACTAATTAAAATAAATAAGTGGAAGTGAAGATTTGTAACATGCCACAACGCAATAGAAACCAGCATACTAAGGGTCAATTGATTCAATATACTAATAACGATTGTATGTTTATAACATGATAGGTCTGGTACACTTGTCAAAATAATAACAAACCGTATGTTACAAAAAAGTAAATACATAAATAAGTTGAATTTAAATAAATTAATGATATGAATAGTTTTCATCAGAATAATAAGAAAACTTAAATAAAATGTTATGGACATATTTTATTAGATAAATAGATCATTTAAAATTGAGATCATAATATTTTCACGGTAGTGTAAACAATGTAGAAGACGAATAACCTTCGTCAGAGATATCATCAACGTAATCCTCGGGATCACTGTAACTTGGTTCCTCTTCATCCAGATTATCAAAATTCATTTTGCTATAAGTATTATGATTTTGGTTAGATTCTGGATTAAGCAAATCGCGGTCGGCTGCCATAACTCTCCATGCGTATATTTTCGTTGTGGTCGTGGTGATAAATGCTGATGCCAACAAAATTCAGAACTTTTAAATTGGATAGCCGAGAGAACAGGAAATGTTTTCAGTGAACCACGCAAGGCTAAGTACAGATGGCGCTAGAAGTTAAAATTATTTTAAGACTTCAAGCTTCCGGCTTACTATTTCTGAATGATTTTTATACCTAAGCTTGCGGGGTCACTCTTTTGGAGTGGTTTCGGCTCGGGTCTGCGAGAGAAAGGAAATCTCCTTTTTCAGTCTATTGTGTTAGTCCTAGAGTAAAGCTACCCTCCCTAAAACGCGCCACCCTTGCTTTCATAACACTAGACGGCTTCAGACTTTGTGATGGGATGAGTTTTTAGCTTGGACAAACTATACACTCTATTGCAGTGTTTCCCAAACTTATGACTTTTGTGTACCGCTTCTAACTTTTTCGTAACGCTGTGTACCAATTATAAAAAAATTATTGTATTTTTTTTAAAAATATGTTTACTTTTCTTTTTTGGCACAAAGTTTTCGTTAAAAAAAAATCTTAAATTTTGGTAAAAAATTCCATGCTAAGGATAAAAATTATATTTTATTAAAATAATCAAAATAAGCAGAATTTATTACAAACCTTTACTACGAAAAAAATTGCACAAAAGCTACAAATCACAACTGACTGTCGACAACTGTAATTATTAACTGACTGTAATTATTAACTATTAACTCTGCAAAAAATAGCAAAAGAAAAATACGTAATCGTACATTTTCATAGCTGGCTTTGTTTTTAAATAAATTTCAAAAATTAATTTTTGAAATTTTCGTTTGTTGCAAGATATTTCGCATAAGAACGCGTACCCCCACTAAACTGTTCCCGTACCCCTGGGGGTAAGCATACCACACTTCAGGGGTACGCAAACCACACTTGTCCCGCAGTGGACTGATCGTTAAGACACGGTTCCCAGCAGATCACCGAAGTCAAGCATCACTGGCTGCGGTCAGTGTGCGGTTGGGTGACCACTTGGATCTGTCTGCGTAGGGACCGAGGGTGTTCGGTATTGGTCCTCGTTAAACTGTTCTACCGTAAAGTGCTCGACTTCGCGTGCAGGTCGTCGGGCTACCGAAGCGGGGGTGCCATCCCCTCCGCAGAGGATCAGAATTGTGATGGCTAGTGTATTAGTTTTTTTGCAAGAGTAATAATATTGAATGTAGTTGCGCGGTGCGCACTCTTTCTAATACTGAATGTATTGTTGTAGTAGTTGCGCATTCTTTCAATTTAACTTTTAATGAAACAAATAAGAAGAGAGTTCGGAAGACCTCGCAAGCATGCTATGATTCTACCCAAAAAATAACAACCGTCGTCGGAGATATTTCACACAATTACATCCAACTAATAACAATAACACTCAAAATACGGCAAACCGTATACTTTATTTATGTTGAGAAATTAATTTAACTTTAATTAAATTTGCTTTCGGCTCACGATCTGTTAGAATTTATAAATTACCGGAAACTCTTAAAAATGGTAAAATGTCAATATTATAAGAAAAGCACAATAATAAAACTTTCTAGAATATTAAGCTTGTTCACACATCTCCTCGTAAACATAACAAAAGCGGATGGATACACTGGAAGTATGACGACTTTTACAGTTCCTTGCTCATAATATAGGAAAATAATGGTAAATATCATTCGCTTATGGGTCGCTCTTAAAAGAAATATTTTAATTAGGAACCAAAATCTTTCATAGAATTGCAAATTTTTTCATTTTTTTCCTTTAAATCGAAAAATAAAATCAGATTTTTCTTAGAATTAAAGTTTTTGGATAAAAAATTGAGACAAATAAACAATATTTGTAACAGATAAAAAGAAATATGTTGCTGAATGAAGTGCAATACTTCCCTTTGTAACCCTTTCACCTTTTTTTGTTTTCAGACATTCTTTCTGCAATTTTGAATAGAGTGTCTTATCTGTTACATCACACACATAGGCAAGTTGAAAAAACCTTGCTGTTTCAAAAACTAGCCCATCAATGAGATCTGCCGAATTTTACTCATATAAAAGTAACTTTTTTTTCTAGCAGTCTGTTTATTATAGTCTGTCGCTTAAAAGTGGACTTCAGGAAAACTTTGATTCGTCGATATTTTGCATAACTAGAGACTGGTAAATCAGCTGCAGCCAAAGTAAAAATTTATATTTTAGATGCAAAGAATATGTCAAGCGTTGTATGGAAAAATATTGGAGATTCTAGCATAAGTAACTGCTTCAATAAAGCAGCATTTATATTTTCTGATGAAAATGAATATAGAGATGAAGTCTACGATGTTGAGGATTGCCGATCTTAGTGATGACAACATCGCGGATGAAATGGCTAAGGATCACGTGGTGATGATCCTAATGATAAAGATGATGAAAAATTTCCATTAATTCATACTATAGGTTAAAAATTGTAGGCACTATTCAAGATTATTTGTTGTTTTATTCAGCCATTAAAACTCTATTATCATATTTGTATGAATTTGAATAAAAAAAACCCTTTTACAAATTCGTCAATAAAAACAAAAACATCCGATAAGGATTATTTTATTAGAAATAGTTTTATTTGGTATTCTACAATTAGATTGTCATTTTTTTAGATTTTTATGCGAGATAGAGTTTGCTTGGGTCTGTATGAACCCTTAGAAATTTAATAACGGAATTCCTACAAAGCCAATGACCTTAAAATTTCTTTAATTTCAGTAATCAAGCTCTAAACGCCTGAAACTTCTACCAAGTATCAGAATTTTTTAAGGTTAATATTTTTCACATAAAAAAAAAGTTCTCATGTTCAGCAACAACATCAACTGTATCCCCACGTCTGTTAAAAACTGCACTTTTTTATACATGTAAATGAAAGGAAAATACTTATATTTCTTTTGTAAATGCACATTATGATTAGATTGATCTTACGTTTGATGAGAATGAAAAGAAACCAGAAATCATACTCTTCTATAACTATTGAGAATAAGGCAAAAATAATTTAAATGGCCGATTGCTTTTTGCAGGATTTCGTAGCATTTTGAAGTATTCAAGTCAATAAAGAAACTGGGATGATGTATCCCGTGCGTTCTTCCGGATAAACAAAGTATAATAAATGTAAAACAAAAGTTCAAAAAATAGCTTTTGTGATTACAGATCCTGTTTCATAGTTCATCAACTCAAATAAATTTGTGGAAAATACAAAATGCTCACGTACTTGCAGACCGCTTTTTACACTATCCATAATTCGTTACTTTAAAACTTAAATTTTTTGTCTATTCTCTAAAAATAATGATTCCTTCTACAGAAGATCAGAACTATGATGGTATGTCTTCGGATCATCCTCAGGGATGTTTCCTGGACTGTCGCCGATAGCCCATTGTGCAGCTCTAGTGCGACTTAAATATTGTACCTAGCTACTTAAAAATGATGATGCCGGTTTAGTGGAGAGCATATTTAGAGGTGGTAGGAGCAAAAGCTTAAGATATCCATCCTATTATGGGACACCCGATCGACGATTCAAGGCATATAATCTAAACTCAATAGAAATAATTTTATTATGAAGTTAATTTTTTTTTTGAAGGAATGAGGGTAACTAAAACATATAATTTTTGGACGGATAAAATGTATATTCAAATGTAGAATAAAGTTTTAGGTCATTAAAATTCCATTTTTTTTTCACTTTTAGTAAAAAAAAGGAATATATTCTGTTGAAAATAATACAATTCACACCACAGAACTATTTTCTTTTAATTTATTCTTAAAAATTAATTAAAAAAAAAGGTTTCCATCCTATTATGGGACACCCGATTGACGATTCAAGGCATATAATCTAAACTCAATAGTAATAATTTTATTATGAAGTCAATTTTTTTTGAAGGAATGAGGTTATCTAAAACAAATAATTTTTGGACGGATAACATGAGTATTCAAATGTAGAATAAAGTTTTAGGTCTTTAAAATTCTATTTTTTTTCACTTTTAGTAAAAAAAAAAGGAATATATTCTGTTGAAAATAATACAATTCACACCACAGAGTTATTTTCTTTTAATTTACGCTCGAGTACGCCGTCTAGCGGGAGCCTGTAAATATCGGACATTAATTTATCACGTTTTCATTTAGTTCCATCAAAGTCATTGACTGAATCAGATGCCATTTTTTAGCAGCAAATAAGAAACAAAATTTCCCTAAGGAAAAGGCCGAAGAACTTGAAAAAAATCTCCAGAATATTAGTAAATCTTTCAGGAACAGAACACGCCAAACATTTGAAGAAAAATTCCTGAATAATTTTTAATTTCTATTATCAACAAACTTGCAACTGATGACTTCCGATTTCGGATACTGTTACAGATGTGTGTATTAAGGTAAAATGCATTTCTTCTGTCTTCAATTCATTACGAATTAAAGTGAAGTCAACATTGCTTTCGTCATTCCAGTGAATAAATATGAATTCAGAACATACAGAATTGTAATAGTTATAGCATATTCTTCTTCGTTATAGAATAGTATATATTTCTGTATCCATATAATTCGGAAAACAACAATAAAAAATTATCCAAGTTACTTGAAATAGTGCCATTTGTGCTGATTCTTAATTAATTTAAATCGTTTTCTTGGTTAGTTTTTTTTAATTTTGAAAGAATAAGTTCAAATAGAATTCAGCTATTCTGTTTTTAGCTACATATTCAAATTCATATCAATTATAAAATTTTGCTGTGTAGTATGTTATCTAAAAGTAATGAAGGTATAAACTATGTATCTATTATTTGAGAATAAAGTTTTCAAACAAGGAACTTATCATTTTGGAATTCTCCGGGAATCATAAATCAGGTAAGTGCAATGATTTTTACAATAAAAAATTTGCTTGTAAATATTTTTTTTTTCATTTGATGATGGTTCTCTACAGAATGGTTTTTTACGTCTGATTAAGAACTATAAGAATAATAAAAAAAGAAACAATATGAAAGTTTTTATTTCAATGTTAAGAATTCTTGAAATCGTTTTTTTTATCCTAAGAATTCTTTATTTTCCGTTTTTTAGTTTATAATTTTTTGATAAAAATTGTTCTCAAAATACTTTTGAAAAATTAAATGGTATAACATTATGTGTTTATGTATACTTCTTGTATATTCCAATGTTTGAAATAATATGATTCAGAAAAGTATGGAATAAAAATTCAGTACTTACCTATTAACGCCACCGCCGCTACAGATTTGGCGGTTTTTAAGTGCCACCAATCTACACTTAAAATGTTTGCGACAATTCATAAAATAAAACACTTTATTTAAAATCAAAATAGTTAATCGGATTTCGGTGGAAAATGAGCCGATATAGAGTTTAGCATAGATTCAAAACAATCATATCGCCATATGAACTCTGATGAATAAGATTCCAAATGAAATAACATTTCCAAAACGTACGTTTACCAAGATAAAGTTTTATGTTGTGGGAATAGGTACATTTTCGTTTTTTCGGTAAAATATTTCCCTCCTGAAAAAATAAAATTGCATCTTGTTTTGTTTTTGGCAAATCCCAAAGACGAATATTCGTAGGCACTAAAAATGGCGACAAAAAAGAATTGTTTTTTGTTTTTGTTTCGTCAGCATTCTTTATTTTACGTTTCTTAGTTTCTAAATAATGATTTTTATTGAAACTTGAAATTTTTTGATAAAAATTGTTGTCAAAAAACGTTGTTTACAAAATTAAATTTCATAAAATTATGAGGCTTACGTATACTTTTTGTTCATTTTAATTTTTGAACTAATATGATTCTTAAAACTATAGAATGTAAAGTTTAAATGGGCCTTTCATGTTATATCATTAAATTTAGTAATACTATTTCTCGGGCATTAGGTTTTAACTCTTATAAGAATATACATATTTTTTTCTGTTAATGTACAAATATTTTTCCGATGTGTTTTGGATGTTCCTTCTCTAATAAAAAGAGATACCATTTTGTTTTCGGTTGTACGAGAAAGAAGATCAAGCATTTTTCTTTTTTAAATTTAATAAGCCACATTAAAGAAGGAACGTTGCAATGCTACACGCTGCATTAACGACGTCTCCAGAGTAACTGAATGACGGTTCATATAGAAATCGCAGGTATGCGTCTCATACAAGAACGCCCCCTATAGTTCGTTGCGATCGCGAATTGACGATTCAAGGCATATAATCTAAGCTCAATAGTAATAATTTTATTATGAAGTCAATTTTTTTTTGAAGGAATGAGGTTAACTAAAACAAATAATTTTTGGACGGTTAACATGAGTATTCAAATGTAGAATAAAGTTTTAGGTCTTTAAAATTCTATTTTTTTTTCATTTTTAGTAAAAAAATAGGAATATATTCTGTTGAAAAGAATACATTTCACATCACAGAATTATTTTCTTTTAATTTATGCTTAAAAATTAATTTAAAAAAAGGCTTGGATTCCTGTTTTCATGCTCCAATTTTTATTATATTTTTTTACCCCTTACAATGGTTTTAATCTACTTTTCAAGGGCAACCTAATCAAGGAATTTGCCTCGGACATCAACATGTTCTTTACGTCACTGTGCGCGGCGAGGTGAAAACGGTGAGGGCTGGGCATGTATGCACCCATAGAACGATATCAGTTTATTATTGTTATTATTTCGAGCACAATATAATGAAATAAACAAAGTAGATTGCAGGAGCTTCTCTAAATATTAAACAGGGAAAATCCCGAGTTATGTACCCAGAGACAGGTAGAATCAGGTACAACATACTGATTTCAGATTTGTGTGCAAACCTTGCCCAGTGACCACACACGTCCCTTCAACGTTAATTTACCGATGAAATTCGTCATTTATGGCTTTCGTTGAAATGATGGCCAAAAAGAACCGTTAAAATTTGAACTAAAAGTAAAAGATATTTGTTAATCCCGCATTTTGTAAGCGTTGAGAATGGGTTTAAACGTGTTTTGCATCTTTATGGTTAATTTTGGTTTAATTCCTTTCTATTTTTAATTTGAAAGAGTAATTAAGTGAAATTTGAGAGTTCCACGGTAAAAGGGAATAATAGTTGCAACATTTTGAACGTTTTTCTTTCTTTTATTTCATTTTTTTCAATTTTGAAGTTTTTAATTTATTGTTATAAAAGAAAATAACCGTTACAAAAATATTTGTGCTCTGATTTTAAACGTCAATTATTTTATGTAAATTAAACATGTGTTTTAAAAATATTTATTAATAAATAATTAGCCTTTGCAAAAAGCATAATAGTAATTTAGTATTTTAAAAATTAAAATTTAATTTTTTAAATGGAATTATTACTGTTTAGAACAGTTAAAAAGATCTTGTAAAAAAAAAAAAAAAAGGATGAATCGTTATTCAAATTAAAAAAAAAGTAATTAAGCTCAACTGAAAATATAGCTTAAATTATAATAATTTATGTATTTAAATACTTGTTTTATTTTAATTTAATTGGTTTCTTTTTTCAAATAAAATAAGTTAATAATTATACGTAGAAATACGAAACAAATTCTAGCTTACTTTAAATTAGAAGAATAAATTTTACAAAATACATTTTATCTAATTATAAACTTCTTTCTTTTGAGATACTTTCTAGCAGCACTTTTATTCGCTAAAAATAGTACTCTATAAGTGAACGAAAAACGGTATTTTTTAAAAATTAAGAATGATAAGTGCAATTGACAAGTATAAATTTAAATATTGCAAAAGGAAATAATAGGCAATGCGCATATTGCCTCTCTGAACCGCAGCAAACTCATCACCTTTGAGAAAGGGCTTGGTAGTATAATACTTCATTATTATTAATAATCATTATAAAAACTATACGAAAATTAAATGTAACCTGTTATATTAAAAAGAAATTTATTAAAAATATTAATTTAATAATATTTTTTAAATATTATATTGCAGTTAAGTGTAAATGTATGTATGCATACAATTCAATAGTAATTTATTTTTTAATGTATCGTTATTATTTCATATCAAAATTAATTCACGAAATAATGATTATCATTATCAAATTTTGTTTAAAATATGAATTAAAAATTTTAAAACTGAAAAACAGGAAAAATATTTTAAAACTAATGTTGTCTTTCTTTCACGTCAAGTGCTGACTCAGTAGTTTAGTCGCAAGATTCAACGAACTAGCATCAGAAGTGCTCAGTAACTGAGAGGGTAACAGCCAAGGTGTGGTATGAGTGGGTAACAGTAACATGTGGGTAACAGTAACACGTAGTTCGATTCCCGCCGAAACCCATGTATGCCTCAGCGCCTTTCACGTTTTTTTAAAAATCCCAATTCCTTTTATTAAAAATCAACTTACCGTTAAGGAAATCATTGGAATTTTTGTTTGGAAACATTGCTGTATTCGCACATCGACGGTTAGTAGGTAACGCTGAAGTTTAGTATATGCGACATACTTATTTGTCATAATAACGAAACAGAAGTTCAATCAAATAATAATAAATTAACTAATGGAAACTCTCAGAAATGTGCTTGTGTCTTTTTTCGGCTGCTGAGGTTATTACCTGTTATATCAGATTCAATGGAATTAAAACAGTTTGGTTCAAATATCCGCTAACTGGTACCGCCCATATGGGGTATTTCTACAACGCCATTTCTTTTGTTCTATATGATTATTTTGCTAACCTCATAATTTCTTTTGAAGATCATTTCGATCAAAGGACATTTCTCCCAATTCATCAGTAAGAGTCACGGTAAGAACTATCGACAAAATGACTACTATCTTACGACAATGTAATTCTTTAATTTTCAAATCCATTCCCTTAGTTTTACCAAAAAATATTCGACAGTTTTCTTTTTCTTTTACCATATCAATCTATAATAGTTATCTATAATGGAAATTAACGATAACTTTATCGATTAGTTAACTTTCTTTCTGATTTAGACGACCAAGCAAAATTTGTAAATGATTAATACCTTTCTCTCACCTATACTGGAGAAATAAATTATATAGATACGTATTTTTTTGAAAAGGAAATTCACTGATAAGAAAGTGAAAAACGCCAGAGAGATTACTAGAATAAAAACCATATCTAAAATCTCCAAGTTGGTTGAAGCATGGTTTACACAGCCGATGGAATCATACTACCATGTATCATCTAGCTTAGGCACCAAGTCACGAAGTACAAGTACTTTCTGGAACGCAAGGGAAGATACTAAAGGATTTTGTTAGAACTATCGTGTTTGAATTCTTATATTCAACGCCGTCAATAGCAAGATCGATTTTTAATATTATCAAAGGTGATTTGTACAGAATAAATTGCAAAATTACCAAGTAACGCACATTCCACTGTGAATAATACTAGTAAAATGATTATTATTTTAATTGATCTGTTTCAAATTTCTTTTCAAGGTGTATTGGAAATTAATTGAAAAAATAGTATTTTGCAAGTTTCTCAAATCTTTTAAAACAAAAAGAGGCTCCTTCCCGGCTGGCACTAGCTTTCCAATCCCCGTGGTGGTCTCTCATTCATTTTTGTTTTTTTATTTCTCCTTAAAAATTCAATACTTTTTAAAATACTTTTTAAAATAAATTTTATAAAATATAAAATTATTATAATTTAATGTAAGAACATTTTTTAATCTGTTAATAGTTAACGGAATGAATGACTGTATGGATTTGAAAAATGAATTGCTGTACTTGAACAAAAAATTTAAACCTAAGAATAAAAAAAGTGCATGACACAGTATAAAATGATAAATGAGAAGTAATTTTACCTGTTAAAAATCTATAATGATAACCTTATATTATATAACAGTTCAAATTGCAAATGTTTTTTTAAAATCTCTTTTGAGACATTGGTATTTTTAAAAAAAATCTATATAAATTTTATATCTGGCCACATTTGATCTGTTTTAATTTTTTAATTTTTATTTACTTTTGAAATCAAGTAAAACTAATAAAATAATAATCTCGAGAGAGATAAATTTTTTGACTAAATAATTCATTATTTAAAGCAAAAAGAGAGTGAAATAAATCCACGAAATAATCACTTTAACTTGAAATAACCTACAAACAAATTGGCATTTCGAAAAACAAACTCGCGCTAAGTTTATATATGAAAATGGCATTTTCATTATGTTAAATTAAAACTCTAGTTTCCTCTTAGCAGGTAATAATGAAACCAACATGTTTTTCCTAAATTTCTTTAATTTTATTTTAAGTTCAACAGTTGATAATTCTTAAACTAATTGTTGAATCTTAAATTTTGTTAATCCATCGAATTTCTTGATCCATTTTCCTATACAAATTCATAATTTCAGTAATTCAAGTTTTTCAGTCTTGTATATTTTGCACAGTAAAACAAAATATAAAGTAGAGTGAAAAAAAGCTATTTCTATAATTTTTTTTTTTAATAAAAAAAGCCTTAAGTTTAAACAAGCATGGTCCTTTCAGCATGTCGAATTTTAACTCTGTAGTCGCATTCCTGCGGCTAGCCTGATGTTTATTTTTTTCTACAAGTGTGACAGTTAATAATTTTGAGCTAACAATTGAATATTCTTTTTTTTTATTCCATTGTGCTTCCTATGCATTTTTCTACACATTTCCGTAATTTCAAACTTCTATGTCTTATAGTTTTTGCGCAGCAAAACAAAATGTGATGCTAAGTTAGATACCTAAAACAGTGAAGGACTCATGATTTTTAAATATATAGAGATAATGAATGATAGAAAAAATTTTATGAGTCGCAAACAAAAATTCAGAACTAAGGGCATTTTTAAAATGTATTTAGTAAAAATAATTAAAGTTTTAAAATTTCCATTTATTTAGAATTATTTAATGAATTTCTTTTTATTCTTGGATTTTGTTATTTAAATTTCGTAGCATAAGGGAATGGGAATTTTTTACCGTAATGTTTTTATCATTAATGATCAAACAATAAAAAAAAATACAAATAATATTTAAACATTATTTTGAAATGAAACTTTTTTTGGGCGTCTGGAAAGAGTCTTTTTAACGAGTGTAAAGGCAAAAATGTTTTGAGTCTTGAAATTAATTTTGGGGATAAAAGGGAAAACGCAGGAAGTAAAAAGTCAAAATAACTTTCAAGGTGTAAACTTATACTGGTCTCATAATGAATTGCATTTCGAAATAATTTAATAATCCTGATTTATGGAATCATATTTTATTTTTCAGGCCATGGATAGACATAAATGTTTTGTTTTTTCCGGTGTGTCAAAAATTAAATTCTTCGTTAAAGGAGGTAAAAAATCCTCGATTCAAAGAAAGTTTATTTTTGTGCAAGTTCATTTTGCAACTTTTAAACTAATAGTCAGCTATAGTTTGTTGTTATACTTAAGATGCGTTATTTTGCATTTTATTAGTGAACATCCGATTACGAGAACTGAAGTTATTCAGGATGATTAGGTTTTTTGACTAGCTATGAATAGCACAAATGTTGTATATTTTTTGTGTGTTTGATGTTAGCTGAACTTTTTGTAAGGAGAAAGAAGTCTGGTTTCGAAAACAATTAAATGATTTAAATAACTTTAATAATTAAAGTACTTGCTTATGGAAATTTTTTTTAAAAATTATATGTATTACACTTTATTTTGAGATATTTTAGAGAATATTTAACGTTAAGATTTGAGAGAGGGGGGGGGGGATGAGAATAGCATGTCCTAAGTAGTTCAAAAAATAAAGATATATACGACAGCAATCATACGTGCTCTGGATTTCCCAGAAAATTTTTCATTTCATTTAATTTCAATAAAAACCTGCTACAGAATCTGCTACTTTGATTTTACAGAAGAATAGATGTTAATTACAAAAAGACCTATTATAATGGCAGAATGGGCTGTAGTAGTAGATAAGTTGATATGTTTCGTCGTACCACATGGTGCAAAGGATTATAAACAAGGTACTTACCGGAAAAAAAAGCAAAAATTTAAATTGAAACTTGTTCTGAAAGCAAGATAACCTTATACTTGGAATCTAGCAGGTAAAAAGCATTTTTAAAAAATAAGATGAACAGAAAAGTTTTTAATGTAATAACTTTAGAAGTGTATTAAAAATTATTTGTTGCAATTACCCCAAGATATTTAAAAATTTTTTTCAAGTTTAATTTCGGAAGGAATACGATAAAACAGATTAAAATTCCTCTGGAGGTTTCAAATAATTGCTATAAACAATTATAATTCTTAGAATTAAATTTCTTCTTCTTCAGCACGACAGCCCCTTGGCTGCCTTAACCACACGTAGCCTCCAACGCCTCCTGTCCATCGCAACTTTTTTCCAGTTGCTTATCTTTAATACTTTTAGATCATTAGCAGTGTCATCCAGCCATCTAGTTGGAGGTCTTCCTCTAGCCAGAGATCCCGAAGGATTTTTAAAGGTGGCGATTCGGACTGCATTATTTTCTGGACCCCTCCAGATATGGCCGAGCCATCTTAATCTATTGCTTCGGGTGACCTACACTATCTGTGGCTGCCCATAAAGTCCATATAATTCAAAGTTGTATCTGATTCGCCAACAGCCTCTTCTGGACCAAAATATTTCTAAGGATTTTCCTTTCAAAAACACAAAGAGTACGCTGAGTGTTTGCGTTTAGTGTCCATGTTGCACTTGCATAGAGCAATACAGGTAGAATAAGAGTCTCATAAATTTTAATTTTAGTTTTTCGACTGATTAGGCTTGACCTAGAAATAAAAACGCTATTTTTCTTTGTTAGAGTTTTGCCTTCTAATAAGTGCCCTGGTTAAAGATAAATTTCGTTCCATAATTTTCATCTTGATTACGGTGCTGCTGATCCCCTGTCTCCTTATCATACACTTTCAGTAACAGTCTGAACTTTGATGCTTCTCAAAATTCATATATTTGGTACACTCTGAACACACTTTCTCTGATTGCAACTTTGCAAGGATAGTCGACCGGCCTGTTTAGGGGTCAGGAAACTGGTAGTTCGTGAGAAAGGTTTTGGGTTCGAATCTTGGACAAGATATGAATGTTCTTTCATTCTCTGTACTATCTGACCTTACTGTGATAGTGAAGTTGGTCTACCAAATATGGTGCCCCTGAAAGAGTGGCCAACAAATCTGCCCTTCAGATGCCTATATGACTTAGGTCATTAGTGGGCATTGAAAAAAAAATTTTAAACTTTGCAAGGATAAAATCATGTAACTAATTACTTCTTTGCTATAGATAACTTTCAATCAAGTATTTTACTTCGGTATTACTTATTGTCTTTGATATTGTAAACATCAAGCAAAATTTCTGTAGGATTTTTTTTATTTTGAAATCATCTCAGTAAATCTTTGGTCATTACTGCTGTGGCTTCTTTTACAGTTAAAAAAAAAATGTTTTGATTAATTGTAAGCATGAAACGTAAATTAATTACAATATAATTTTAATATTTGCGCTTTTAAAATTCATTTTTTATAACAGCGTATTTACGAAATATGCTGGTATGAAAGCATGCCTGTTGGAAGACTAATCGAGAGTTGTTGCACTTTCAGGTAACATCACGTACATATGTTCTGTGCTAGAGAATTGTACTGTCGTAACTGCACTGTGCATGAAATACGTACGTAAATATACGGGATGCTACGTGAGAGCGTTTCATTTTCCAATAATATAATTCATGCAAATATACTTATGTATACTCTGTAATTAATATCCAATTTTTTAGATCTTCGTTTGTCTGCAGTAAAATAGTATTGGGTTCGGTGAACTATTAAAGTGGCTAAAAGGATGAAGCTTAATAAAAGGTCTTAAGTTAGGAGAGGGTGGCTGGGTGGCGCAGTTGGTTTGTCGTCGGCCTTCTGAGCCCAAGTCTGCGGGTTCGATCTCCGGCCCAGACACCGGATTTTTGGGATGCAGAAAATCCTCAGCGACCATGTCGTATGATTATGCGGCATGTAAAAGATCCCTTTAGTGCCTTATTGGCTCTTGGCATTTCCGGCAAAATTAAATTCCTAGTGCACTTTAGCATCCAAATAGAGTCTCGATGCTGCCATCTAGTGTGGCAGTAACTTGACGTCTAAATTAACATGACCAACGGTATCTCACCCATTGTGGTGGTCCTGAAAGAGTGGATACCACCTCTGGAGAACGCACTAGGTCTGCTCATCGACAAGACCGATTGTGCAGCTTATTGGAAAAAAAAAGTTAGGAGAGGTATATCAAATGTGATATAAAACATTGAAAAAAAAGTAAAAATAAGTATTACTGCTTGGCAAGAAATCAATTTTGTAAAGATGAACGATCTTATGTGTTTTAATATGTATTTATAATTTTTTAATATTGAATAGGGCGGTTTTATTAGTGCCTAAAATAAGAGAGTTATATGGGTTGGGTGACCACTTTTATCAATATGCATAGGGACCAAGAGTGCGTGGTATCGGTCTTCCCTAAACTGTTCTACCTTAAAATGCTTGACTTCGCTCAGGTTGTCAGGCTACCAATGCGGGGGAGCGATCCCCTCAGCAGAGGATCAAAATTGGGATGGGATGTTTTTAAATTATCTTCAGGGCTGTTTCGCAGACCTTCACCAACAACCCATTGTGGGCCGTGGGGGTTGAGATGACAGAGCTCTCACCTTTCAATGAGGTGCCCTGGGTATGAATCCCAGCTGTGGCTGGTAGATATGTATTCCGCACCCGGCTCGCACCGATCACACAGTGCTGACGTAAAATATTCTCAGTGGTAGACGGATCATGGGTTAGAGTCCCCTTGACAACAGGCTAACCGTGGGAGGTTTTTGCGGTTTTCCTCTCCATATAACGCAAATGCGGATGAGTTTAATCAAAAGTCCTCCACGAATGCTCCCAATATTTCCTCCAGGAGTTCCCTTGTCTTCTGGATTGGGTTCAAAATTACAAGGCTACGGAGTTGAATATCGGTACTCATGAACTTAGGTCGGCTGTTCAATGATGGTTATAAGAAATAAAATATAAAATAGCCCATTGTGCAGTTCTAGAGCTACGAAAATAAAGTACCTATCTTGAAATTTAAGAAAATCATTTCATTTTTTTATTTGAAAATTTAACAGTGGATGTCTTATATCAAAATTTTAAATCAATCAAAATTTGATTTAATTAAATCTGATTGATTAAAAAATTTTAAATCAATCAGAATTTTTTTTTAATGAGAGATAGACCCGGAAACTTCTTTCATTAGACTTGAATGGCCGGGAGGTAAGATTGCATAACAAAAAGCGTGCTGCATTAGTTTCTCCATGCCAAGCTCCCTCCTAATAGGCCGTTTAATATTCTTTGCAGTTGGAAAAAGGTAGGAGATGAAGCCGGCATTTTTACTGAAACAGCAATAGTAGATAGAATTAATTTCCTGTTTCAGAATTTAAAAATGGAAAATAAAATATTGCATTTCTACTATATAGCATTTAAGAGCATGGCGTCGCTTGGACACATTTTGTATAAAATTTTGTTTCATATTACTATCGTCTTTCATTTTTTCTTAGTAATTGAATTTTTTTTTCTTCGGGGGTTACGAATTTCACATAATTTAAAAAAGGAAAAATTCCGTTATAGGAAATGACGGATACAATTAAAAACATCAGTGTAATGAAATCCAGGCAATGGCATTATACATTTAAAACATTAATGTATGGAATACTGAGATTACTCAGGTGATAGAGTGTTCGCCTTCCAATGAGGTAAACCCGGTTCGAATTCTATCGATGACTGGTCGATACGAATTCCGCATCCGGCCTGCACCGACCTCAGCGCTGACGTGAGATACAGTGGTAGAAGGATCATAGGTTAGAGTCCCCTTGCCATCAGGCCAACCATGGGAGGTTTTCGTGGTTTTTCTCTCCATGTAAAGCAAATGTGGGTTATGTTAGCTTAAGTCTTCCTGTAAGAAATTAAAGTTCTAGAGAAAATTATAAAAATTGAAGATTAGTTAAATATGAACTATGCTAACAGTGTTTTGCAAAAAATTGTGCCATGAAACAGTGTTAATAACTTTTTTGCGGAGGATCATTTCTCGAAGTTGATGTAGTTCAAGAGATATGTCAAAAAGTGTCCTTTTTAAGAAACGTTTTCTTAAAATTCTCGACACACACAAGTTTTATTTTTTTTTGAAAATAAATATATACTTTTCTTTTCATTTGAGAGATTTTTAAAAATTCAGCGAGAATTTGTTTTTTAGATTATATTTTTAATGGTATCATAATAAGTTTATGAAAAAAAACAAAAAAAAAACGAAACAACAACAACATGAAAACTCATTACACACTGGAAGAAATTCCGGATCAAATTACGGTTAAACATACCGGTACTCAGGGTGCGCATTTTTAAAAGCAAAATTCATTTTTTCAAAAAATGTTAGAGAGCAAAAAATCTGAAAAACCGTAATTCTTACAGTTAGAATTTCAGTAAAATTATTGAATCACTCTAATTAACCAAATATTACTGCAAAAATTACGGACTGGAAGAAATTCAGGATCAAATTACAGTAAAACATACCGGCACTCAGGGTGCCGGCATTTTTAAAATCAAAATTCAATTTTTCCGTAAAATGTTAGGGAGCAAGAAATCTGAAAAACCGTAATTCTTACAGTTATAATTTCAGTAAAATTATTGAATCACTCTAATTAACTAAATATTACTGCAAAAATTACGGACTGGAAGAAATTCAGGATCAAATTACAGTAAAACATACCGGCACTCAGGGTGCCGGCATTTTTAAAATCAAAATTCATTTTTTCCGTAAAATGTTAGGGAGCAAGAAATCTGAAAAACCGTAATTCTTACAGTTATAATTTCAGTAAAATTATTGAATCACTCTAATTAACTAAATATTACTGCAAAAATTACGGAATTATATCTTTACGGTAAAGATGGATTTTACGGCAAAATGGGCTTTACGGATGATGTACCCAAAGTACTGGTACTTTATGCTGTAATTTGATCTGATTTTTTTACAGTGCAGTTGTATTGATAAAATTTTTTAAATGAATATTTGTGCAAAAGCTCTCCGTAAATTAATAGAAATAACGTATGAAAGGGGCATGTAATTCGCAGTAAAGTGGGAAATGTTGGCATCGTATACAACAGTGTTTCCCAAACTTATGAATTTTGTGTACCCTTTCTAAATTTTTCGTAACGCTGTGTACCCCTAATAAAAAAATGAATGCATTTTTTACTACAAAAAATGCGCAAAAGTTAAAAATCACAGCTGGCTGTACACACACCACTAATTATTAACTGTTAACTCTGCGAAAAATAGCCATTAGAAAAATACGTAATCGTAAATTTTCATGGTAAGTTTTGATTTTAAATAAAAAATTTTGAAATTTTCATATGTTGCAAGATATTTCGCATAAGAACGCGTACCCCCGCTAAACTGTTCCCGTACCCCTGGGGGTACGCGTACCACACTTTGGGAAACACTGGTATACAATGATGTTTGTTTCTAGGCAAAGTATGAAAAAAGAGAAATAATGCATATTTTATCTAAGCATTTAATACAATGCCTAGTCATTGTCTTTGCTATGGCAAGTCTAACAAACTGCTGGTGATTATGTATAATTATAGTTGATTATTCATAATCACCACTAAATTTAGCAAACGCGATGAATTATTAATTCATGAAATCTGAATTATTGAAACATGATTAATTACCAAATACACCGGTTTATTTACATAATTTCCGGAGTAAAGAAACGTGGATAAACATTTTTGAGTAAAAATGAATATTTTTAAATGCATTGAAAATATTCGTTTTTAGGAATTAGAAGAACGTTAGAAGGTCTATTAATGGGTAATTTTCAAAATGGAGAATCATTTAGAATTTTTTTTTAAAAAACTTAAATATTTAAATTACTACTTTTAAAAAATTTAGCTGCCTTTGGAATGTTCCTTATACATAAAGCTTAAAACAGCAGGGCACTTTTTTATTTGGAAAATAAAATAAAATATTGTTTATTAATGTTTCCCTCTCTATTATTTCCCTCTTTTTCACTAATGTTCAAAAATATTAATTAAAAAAAATAAAATAATAAACTTGAAACAGTAAACATTGTATTTTTTACAATTTACATCATGTTACCAACATACAGCATTATTTATTTTTCTATATTATTATTTTTATTATTATAAATGTAAAAATATCCCCCCCTGTTACTTTTTGCGAAAACATTGTAAGTAAATCTTCTATCTAACATTTCAAGTTAATTCCTAAAAAAAAAAAAAATGTTCCATAACCTTTTTTAAGAAAGGAGTATACTAAGCAATGGATCTTTTCATGGAGAAAGATAATGATTTTACTGTATACTGAGGAAGTGTATATTGGAAAATGGCTCACACATTCCTGCAAGATTGTTATCCCTCTTATTCAGATTATAATTTATAATACATGACTGTTATAAAGAATTTATGCTTTTATATTAAAAAAAGAAATGCCGACCGGCCTGAGCAGGGGTCAGGGAGATGGTCTTGCATCAGAAAGGTTCTGGGTTCGAATACCGGGAAAAGCATAGATGTTCTTTCATTCTCTGTACTATCTGTCCTTTCGGTGGGAGCAACGTTGGCCCACCTAATATGGTGCCTCTGAAAGAGTGGCCAACAAATCTGCCCATCAAATGGCTGTATTGACGAAAGGTCATTCCCCTGGTGGGCATTGGAAGAAAAAAACATTAATCTAATTGAACCAAGAAGTAACTTTAACTAATACTAATAAATCATACTTATACAAAATAAGAATATGAAATATTAATATTTCCTATTTTACCAATTTGTCATTTGGCATTGTACTCAATGCATAGGTATTGGGAAAAATATTTGATCGTTTCTAATTTTGTTGATTTTCGACATTAAATACAATGATGTACTTCCCGTTTTGTCTGTAACATAAGCAATAAAATTACTGTAAGGGACAATGTTCTTATTGTGTTGAAATTTCAAGTTTTGAGGAAAAGCCAACTAAAGGAACAGGTAGTCTAGACAGGTTTTTAAAAAGCTTAAAAATGCTTCCAATACAGTTTTTTTAAAATCTCTTTCAGAGTCATTAGAGTTGGAATTTTATTAGGAAGTAGAAATTGAAATATGTGATTTTGGTTTCAAAAACCGTTTAGTGAAAGTAATCAAATTTTCTCTCAAAGAAAACAACAGCAACAACAATAACAACAACAACTTAAAAACTTAACGAGATTATTATTAAAACTAAAGAATAATTACATAATCAAACGTGAACTTGGAGATCAAAATTCGACCATGACCTATATGGAAACATTTACATATTGATTAAAGTTTCCGATTTGAATATTACTACGTTACTTTCAATGGAAATATTGATAGCTCTCCCCACTTTCTTTTTCAGTACCCAGATTTTGATTATTCAGATTTCGATTTTTTTTTAAGATCAATCAAATCCTCATAAAGCCTACGTATCTATAGCCTCCAAGGTTATTATAAAGACAATTGGTTACAGTTCAGCAATGTAAAATTTTAAATCCTTTACTGCTCAACAATGAATTTTAATATTTATTCATCTTTGAATGAACAGTTACTTATGTTCAAAAATGATTCCTATCTTCTCTGTTCGATTGGCGATTTATCTTCGATTCACGCTGCAGGAAGATATTTGAGATATGTCAACAGAGGTTTATAAGTCGCCAGTTAAGAGCCTTAACTTTTTCTTCCTTAATAATTTTGGTATAAAAAGGGTGGAATTTTAGTCACTTGATAGTTATAACAACCAAATTATTTAAAAATGTTTCCTCCATTGCGGCATAGTAGGTTTTTATTGCTTCTTTCAGTAGTAGTACTCTTAGTAAAAAATGGTAAGTTTATAATTTGTGTTTTATCAGTATTGTGTTTTATCAAGATTTCTTTTTATTTTATACCTTGAAATATGCTGAAATACGAACCAATCTGAGTTTGAATTATTAATAAAAGGAAATGTTTTTCCTAATTTTTTTAAAAATTTAATTGATGCTGATTCTATTAACTTATATTATTAGTATGTAAGTTAATTGAAGTAAAAAAATTGTAAGTTCATATTCAGAACTTTATTATTAAAAAGTTTTGGTTTTTACAGCTGAAGGCATTTTTAAAAAATGAAATTATTTCATCTTGATCCATTTTGGTATTATCATTTATATGCAAGTTCTTTTTTAAATTGTCTTTAATTTAGCTTAAATTTATTATATTTACTTATATTGTAATTTAACTTAAGTAAATAATATTAATTTCAAAATATGGATATCTATAATTTAAGATGTTTCCTTTTTAGTAGGTTAAAATAGTTTAAAGACGAAATTACGTCTAATTCTGATTCAAAATTATTAAACATGCAAATTTTTCTTCAACTTGTTGACAATTTAACATACACTCAATTAAAATTTAAAACTCTTAACTCTTACTCATTTATTAACACCAAATTTATAGACTTCTCTAAATGCGATTTGTATTAGGTTATTTCGTAACTAATAGAGATTAAAATTTTTACAGCGATAAGAAGAATTAGTGTACGCTTCAAAACACTGTAGAAAAGTACTAAAAGTTTAACAATAGTTGAATTTTCGGTATGAGCAACAGACAAAATCAAGATTTGAAAAGCTCACTGTCTCCCCTATGTACAGAAAAAAAAAAAAAAAAAAAAAATAATAATTTAAAAATTCGAAGCAGTGATTCGCAATGATTTTTTTACGTATCATCTACAAGCTCTGAAATAATTTTTATTCTACTTGAGCTGAGTTTTCATCAAAAAGTGATAAATAAACTGCTAATTAATATTTTTAATATTCATAATTATAGTTGTCACATAAATATCAATGGAATTTTTATGAAACGATAATTGAAAAAAAAATGAAGTAAATGCTTAGAAAGCTGAATAGTTATATAGTGAATAGGTACATAAAAAAGGAATATTTCAATACAATAAGAAGAAAAAGCAAAATAAATAGTTTTTTAAGCTCAATTTCATTCTAAATAAATATTGTAGGTTTTATATATGATTGATAAATGTTCAAAAAATAATTGAAAAACCAAATGACTAAATATTAATTGGAAAGTAAAAAGGGAAATATTAATAAGTTCAAATTCCAGTTGAAGTAGATTTTGTACAGTAAAAAGATACAGTTATTTTAAGTATCGGTTAGAAACCTTTCCAGTGAAAAATTTCGCTTAAAATATTCATAATTACAGAATGTTCATAAAAATTCATAGAAAAATATTTCAGAAAAGTAATAAAACTAAAGTTCCCGAAGAAATTCATAAAAAGATGAACGACAAAAGCTGAATGATGGAGTTTAAAAATTAAGTTTATATAACAAAGAAAAAAAGGAAATAAAATTATTCTTGTAATTTTAATTCTTTTTGAAACAGCTGTTGCTAAATATATTTTGGAGTGGTTTTCAACATCTATTTAAGATGCAAATGAAAAAAAAAATAATTTCACAGTTAGAAGGAATAAGATACTTGCAAACAATGCAGAAAATATTTAGTTATTCTTTTTTTTTTTTAACTTTTGTCTAAAATATTTATAAAAATACGTTATTGAATTGTTGTTAACTGTTGAATTGTGAGGATTTAGGTTCAAAAGCTAATTTTCAACTAAGATTTTTTTAAATCAGTTTAAAAACAGAAAATTTTATAGTCATTTTGTACATCGTCTGTACCCCAAATGGTACGCTATTCACCAGGAGAACTTTTTGGTAACTGCATAAAAATATTAGAATTGCATTATTAACTAACACTTTCGTATTCGGTAAAAATTATAAGAAATATGTTACAATAAATTTTTATTTTCACATTAAAATTGTTTTATGCGAAAGAAAGTAATAATACTTGAGAGTTATATAATTTTAGCTGTAGTCTTATGATTGTAAAAAATTTAATTTCAGCATTGCTTACGTTAATTTTTAACAGTTAATTTATAAGCATCTATATACTTACACTGTAAAACTTTCCAGATCAATTACGATGTAAAGTAACGGCACTTTTGGTGCATCATCTGTAAAATCCTTTTTCACCGCAAATATTATACAGATATTTTTTCACTGACATTTATTTAATGGGAGGGATTCGGTAATTTTAAGGTAATTATTTTTGTAAAAATCACAGTATATTAGATTCATATTCTTATGAAGTTTTTATAGACAGTTCAAATAAGACCAATATATGTTTTCTTAAAAAAACAAGCAAAAACAATTATTGTAAATTAACAATGTAATTTTATGGGTTCGGGATAAATACTTTTGATGATAATTTTATCCATGCATTGATGTTACTGTTTTACTATTAAATGCAACTAAATTTAACTAAAATTTTTGATGATAATTTTATCTATATATTGATATTACTGCTCTACTATTAAATTTAACTAAACTGATTTTTAATCGACGTTTCAGGTGATCTTTTTTTACTTTTTTTAAAGCAATAAATAAAAATTAGAAATTTATTAAAAATGTCAGAGGATAAATAATAATAATAATAAGAAGAAAAACATTTTTACGTTGTATACTTCATTATTAAAAAACTTTTTTAGTTATATTTTTATGCAATTAAAAATTTTCCTCTTTTTTAATTGTTTAATATAAAAATTCATTAATTAGACATTTTTTTTTACAAGAATGTGAATTAGAAATGCAGAATTTTTTACGGTTTTAAAAGGAACAGAGGGAGAATTTAGCTTAATACGTAAAGCAAGAATTAATTCAAAATTGTAATTCAGAGAATGTAAGATATAACAATTTCATTTTAAAATGTTCACGAAAATTTACTTCAATATAAATTCTAATTTTACGTTTTGTTGTGGAATAGATCAAATTATTTTTAACTGTGATTTTATTTTATTTTGCTACCAACATTAAAACAAACAATCTATATTGGTTTTGCGACTATTAAATGTTGAATTTGGAAGCCGCGTAACTTTGAACGCAACCCTAAAAACTAGGAAACTTCTTAAAGAATTGGAACAAACTCGGAGGACTAGCATTTGCGTAGCATGAAGAGGAAAAATCACAAAAATTTACCACAGTTAGTCTGATGGTAAAAGATTTTAATCCACGATGATTGTTTGCGTTTTGCATTGCAATCAGGGAGAACCGGGGTACACGAATCAATCAACCATATCGTCCGGACTCTAACCTGTGTCCTCTCACTGAAAGCGAATACTTTATGCCCTGAGCCAGTCCGGTTCCATTAATGCAAACAATTTGATTTATGGAAACAATTTAAATCTTATAACGTAATACTAAGATGTATTTTTATTGTTGATGCATTTACGGAGCAAATAATTTTAGTATGATCAAGCGAAAATACTATTTTTATACGAACTTTCGTACTTTGAAGATAAATATAATATTTTGAAGAGGAATTTTCTGCATTTGACACTTCCAAAAAAAATATTTGAATTATTGAAATAAAATATTGAGCAAATTTACTTGTATTTCAATTTAAAAATAAGTTATATTTACTTTTAAATTATCCTAATACTTGGTTCTTTTTTTTATAATGTAGAAGTAAATGCTCAAGCAGTAGCAAGTGCAGGTGCAGGTAGTGCAAGTGCTGGTGCTGTTAGTAGTAGTAGTAGTGGCGGTAAGTTTTATTTATTTATTTGTTTTACAGAAAATAAGCTAAACATTTTAAAGTAAAGAAATAATTAAAGCTATCAAGTTCAATAATACATTGATGTTAATTTTTTGAACTTTTTATTCATTTATTAGATTACATTATATTTGTAATTAATTATTTGAAAAAAATTATTTAAATTCATGAAACATTTAAAAACGGAGTTTTAAAAATTCATTTACATTTCTTCGTTTGGGATTGATTTATTAATATCTTACTAAGATTAATAATTTTTTTTTAACTGGAGGATTCTCAGGAGGTAAGCATTATACTCATTGCTATAAAATGCTAAATAAATACTCAATTAATGTTAAGTTTTTCTTCCTGATGGAATATGCCAACAGCGCATGTAAACTGAGTCTAAGTGATACTTCATATGTTTTTTTTTGGATATGCACATGCACAATTAATGTAACTTAGACGTTTTAGTTATTTTAGGCGTCATACAGTCGCAAAGTTAATAAAATTTATTATTTTATTTATTTTAGTATTATATTATTGTTTTCAAACAATTATGAGATTCAATCAAGACACGCAATAATACCTAAAAAGAATAACTTCTGAGACGACCCGTGCATCCCTCACATCTCTTTTTTCCTGCTGGATGATTTATTCAGTTGAATTGTTTAAAAATTACGCAGGGTGCTCCATAAAGACCACCTTTAATATATAGATATAGTATCCTTGTAGAAAATAGCGTCTAAAAGGGTAAAATCAACCAACACTAAAAGTAACTCAACCCAAAGAGAAGCTTCTGGATTAAGCATTGGGACAAACTAGGCTTTGTGGAGGACTTTTTGAGGGGTTTTGACGGCTGGGAGCAGAATTCGTTCAGACCAGCCAACTCTGCGATTCGAACCTGAGACACCTCATTGGGAGGCGAGCCGTCTGTATTCTGAGCTACCGCAGCTCGACACACTTCAATTAAGAAAAAATGGCATACAGAGCACCAAAACATGTGAGATTCTCGGTGAAATCTCGAAATTATTTCTTTTGGTGTCTCTACAGAGACCTTCTTCAACAGTGATAGCATTCTTGACAGCATTTTGATAGCAAATTTGGATAGCATTTTTGTTTTTTTCCTTACTTAAATATTAATTTACGATCCTCAATACGTAAGCTTTGTATTCATTTTGAAAAAGATTAAGATATATACATTGAGGGTGGTATTTAAGGAACACTCTGTGTTGAAGAAACACAAAGAAATATTGCTAAAACAGTTCAATAATTATAGATACGAATTGTCAGTGGTATTTACGGAGCACTCTAAGCTTAAAAAACCCCAAAGAAAATATTGATAAAACAGCTCAATAATTATAGATAAGTATTCCCAGCTACCTCTCGTCAGCGAATAAGGAAAACAGAATTCCAAAAGAAACATTATTCCTTCAAACATTTATTATACCTACTACTAGATTTTTTTTTTCTTAGAAAATACTATTATTTGTACAGCTGTTGACCCTTAGAATAAAAACATTTATTGCGTAATAAAAATTTAATTTGTAAATATATTTGAGATGCATCTTATTTGGATAAAATAAAAATTATATTCAGTGTTTTTTTGTTTATTATGGAAAGTCAAAATTATGATGCATTTAAAGTAGATGTAGTAGTTAAAGTAGATGCAGATGTAACAAAAAAAGGTTTCATTGAAGTCTATATGAGCATGAAATAATAAAAGATTCTCTCTTAATAGGTCTAGTAGAACTCTGCTCTCATATTTTCTTTAAGAGTGACATAAAATGAGCTTTTAAATTTTGTACAAACAACTGTCTATTTTTATCGAAAAATTGAGAAACCAAAAAATTTCTTCGACATGCCTTATTTTATTCAAAAATATCTTCTCCTGCGCTGTCTAATATATTTTATTCCAATAAAAAATTGGTTCAATTTTGAATTATAATATTGGTTAATTTGCCAATTTGTTACAACTTGAAATGTGCTATTAAGTTTTCGTTGGATTTGACCTATAGCATGGATTATTCAAATTTAGAACGGTATACTTTGCACTGTAATTTTTGTTTAAATTGGAAACATATTAATTTTACAGCGAATTTAAACGGCTTATGGTTCAACACGCACCAAAAGTTTGCACAATTTTCCTTAAAGTTAGTGAAAACGATTCGATTGCTGGAAACCTTTAAAAATAAATGAAAATCTAAATGAAAATTCGATGAAAATCTAAATGTAATGATTTAGCAAGAAATATTTTATAATATGGAGAGGAATATTTATAAAATTTAAATTTATAAATAATAAATATTTTTCTGAATGGTTTTTTAGAATCTAATTGAAACTTTGATTACAGATTAAAATAAAACAAACTTAGACCCGTTTTAAACATTTAAATATTCTACACTGTTTGAAATTTTACAGCATATAGAGGCATAATATCGGTTAAGTTTATTGAAATTTTTATACATGGCAAGTGTTGAATCATATTATCGAGCAAGTTACTTCTTCTGGAACATTGACATTGAAGCCGAGTCGCTATTTAGTTCCTGGTGCCTCATGACTTTCTTAGATGTCCGCCTGCCTCTAGTTTCAGACTTGTGGATTAATAATCAAACTATGAATGACTCTAAAATCCGTGCAATTTTTTTCTTTTGAAAATCGTACGTATACACAGACGGTTGAATGTTTCAGAAACGTATTGGAATCGGTGCTTTTTTTTCGTTTCTTTTCTTTCTACAACAAGGCCGTTGGTAGAGAACTACTAGTTTCTACGAAAAATTGGAATTTATTTTTATTGACTCGTTACAAATTATGGAGTTGAAGCGAAAATTTATTAATGCAGTTATACTATTTGATTCCCAGTCTGATTTACAGGCCTTAACAAAGCATTCAGTTCTTCGAATGTAGGTCTATTTTAAAATTACTAGTTGATTTTTCTTCCCTCACTGCAAAGAAAGGTAATAATGAAAGAGCTGATTATCTCGCCAAGAAAAGTACTATTGTTTTGCTGAGCCCTTATCATCCTTTCGATTCTGATAAACTTCTCACCAAAATGGAATTTGAGAAAAATAATTAATTTAGAGTTAAGCGTATTAACAAAAGAGTCTAGGAACATCTCTGTGCTTGAGGATCGTCTTTCCCTAACCCTTCACGAAATTCTACTGTTGCCACTTTCTCTCGTATGACAGGACAAATTCAAAAGCTTATTTGAAAATATTTATTAAAGATATAAATCCAGCTTATACTTTTATTCTAAGAGACAGCGGCTTTAATAAGTAAAGGAGACATTCACTTATTTAAGCAAAATCTTTTTTAAATATTACTTGTCAAATTAAAATTATTTTACCAAAGTTACTTTAATGTTGCTTAGGGCAAACTCTACTATTTAATAAGTGCTCACAACATATGCAAATATAAATTAAATCAAGATTGCTAATATGCAATGGTTTAAGAAAAAACTTAAATATATATTTTTATATGAAGAAGAGTGTTTTTTAAATTTATAAGTAATTACTTTTTTTTCAAATCATTTGCTTTTATTTTTAATGTTCACAAAACGTAATACGTGTTCACAATGTATAATTAGTAAATAATACCCTTAGTAATTAATTCCTTTTATTTTACAGGTCGATGGCGTAAGTATTATTTAGACATTTAATATATTTATTATATTTGACTGATTTTTTCTACCTTAATAATATCTAAGAACTAACACGGGATTGTTAAGAGAATTCAAAATTTTGTTTTGTTAACTTATGTTTTATTCAGAATTTTATTGAATAAATTTCACTATTAATTTACTGAAAGTGCTATTATCAATAAAATAAATAATTGAATGATTTTTTATTGCAGCATTCTTTGGTAAGATTCAAAAGTTTGATTAATAAAATATCATTTTTAACTGACTACATTAATTAAAGAAAAGTAATATTTGATTAATAATTATTAATTAATTAATCTACAATTAATTAATCAATCGAACAATTAATAAATGAACGATTACTTAATATTTAATTAATTAATTAATTAAAGTAAATTTTTCCTAAAAATATAATGCTACTAAGGCAATAATAATTTATGTATGGTCTAAAGCAGTGTTCCCAACCTTTTTATCACCGCGGACCTGTCAACGTTTGATAATTTTCCCGCGGCCTGCTGGGGAGGGGGGGGGCGTTGATTGTTCAGATTTTAGATAATTTTGATTTATTAATTTTAATTGAATTTTATTTAAACATGACTTAAAAATAAAATACAGTTACCCCAAAAAATAAATATAAAGTGATTTAAGATTTTAACTTACTAGAATGTTAAATCAATGAGAACCCCGAGATTGTTTCTTTGCAATGAGACGATTCCATCTGGGGGTAATCATTTTAAAACATTAAAAAAATTATGTCACTACCTTCAGGACCCCTTTCTTTTAAACAAATAAAATCTTAATGGAACACAGATATTTTTAATTTGGGGTATAAACCTAGGAATTTAAATTCAGTTTCAATGAAGTGGGCGATCCGGTACCACTTGATCCACGGACCGGTACCGGTCCGTGGACCGGGGGTTGGGGAACACTGGTCTAAAGGACTATAATACCACGCATTTGTTTATATAATCATAGGTTCATGAGATAAAAAGAGATTATATACTTTCCGAAATAAAAATTGAAAAATTTGCTTTAAAAATAAGCGTGATACAAGCAATGATAATTTCTTCTTATTTCACAGTATAAGTCAAATAAAGTTCAACATGTTTTGAGCGACCAAAACAGAACGCTCTTCGTCAAGAAGACAATGATTGATGAAGAAAACGACGTCAGGAAGTCTGCTCCGCTACCGTGGTTTCTCTTATTTTTTCGCCTTAATTTTTTCACTTGCATTTTCTTTTCGTTGGCAACTATTACAGAAATTTTTTAAGGATCGGTTGGCAACGGTGACAAGAACGATACAGTTTTAAGAGAGAATCAAATTTTACAGTTTTAACGATCCGGACACCATTAATACAAATCCAAGTAAATTGCGGATTCTGCACTTTATCGGATTACCCTAGTCGGTCTGCAGATCAGCAAGAAAATGTACATATTAACATCGTTTGAGCTTTAGTGGTAACATATAATGACACCAGACATTTTACAGATGTTTCTCGAATATTATCTAAACAGTCTTGCAAAAATTTAGAACATATTCCGTTTGTAAATGAGAAGCGTGTGTGTAAAGTCAGTTAAATAAAATCAAGACAGATGATTTCTACTTGTTGTCTAGTACGTATAATATTTGCAACACAGTATAGCGGCTCCTAATAACATTTGCGACTCCATTTTTCCATGTCCTTTTGTAAATTTTCAGCAGAAGCAGAAATACAGAATAAGTAAAATTATTTAGAATAATTTTAATATAATTTTTGGTATAATTGGAATAATTTTTTTTTTAAAATCATGTACTGTCATTTTTTAAAATCATGTTATCAAGCAGACCTATTAAATATTTACCGACAATGCCTGCATTCCATAGAATACCTACTTCTACTTTGCTGCAGTATAAATGCCATAATTTAAACCTTTTATATCTAAGAGGTATTTCAAGCTATAATATTCTTGCTATTTCAAACTGTTCTATTTTTTCTAATATTTAAGTTAAAGGACTTTCTAATATCTCACCGTTTCCCAAGATTTGGAAGCCTATTTAATTTAATCTGTTGGACACGTCAAATCCTCTTACACTTGTTTCTCATCTCTCTCTTTGTTTTGTTGTTCAAACTTGTTCCTCTGTCCCTATTGGTTAAACTAGATTGCACGTGTTAATCTCTTTACTCTCTCTACCGTCATTTGGTGCTTAGATACTGAGAATTTTAGAACTGAAACTTTAGAATGCCATTAATGTACTTTCATTTGTGCTTGTTTTTTGCTTATGGCTTATTATAATCTTATTATTTTAAACTATTCTATTCTTACTATTATAAACTTTGTCGGTTATATTTGTACGATATTCGAATTATTTTTTCTTCTTTACCATTTAGTTTCTTACTTAATTATTTCTCTATAGGAGGAGGTAATGGCGGAGGAGGAGGTGGAGCGTCTGCGGTTTCTTCTGCTGTAGGTGAGTAGCATACAGTTTTCAAAATCACATTTTAAAAATAACAGACATTGCTAATGAATACATTGCAATTATAGTTGAATTTTAAACATAATGCTGTTTACAGACATTATTTTAGTTTCTTCATTAATGGAAAATTTTATTAGTTGCAACAGTGAATAAAAGTTCAATAGCTCCTGATTTTATATACAAAATTACATGTCAAAAAGCTGGGTAGGTAAAATAAGAATTTTGTTAAATAATATTAGAAACTAATTTGTAACGTTTTTTATCTAACGTTTTTTATTTTTACCTTTTTTAGCTATATGCATACTGTCAAAAATAATTGTAAATTCCACACAAATACACATTTGTTTATAGAAAAAAACTATTTAAAAATAAATACAGATCTTTGCTTGTTTTTTTATCGTTATCGACGCTCTGCAAGAAATTGCAGTTTATCTTTACATACTTTCACCGTATGTTTGACGCCTTAAAACTGTTTTTTTTTTTTCACGTTGTTCACGTTGCAATTTGCAACGTTTTTATCTTAGCTTGTATATGCATACTGTAAAATATAATTGTAAATTCTTCAAAAATACATATTTGTTTACAGAAAGAACTATTTAAAAATAAATAAATAAATATTTTTTTATTGTTATCCACGCTCTGCAAGATATTGCAGTTTAACTTTACATACTCAAAAATACATATTTGTTTACAGAAAGAACTTTTTAAAAATAAATAAATAAATATTTTTTTATTGTTATCCACGCTCTGCAAGATATTGCAGTTTAACTTTACATACTTTTACCGTATGTTTGACGGTTTAAAACTGTATTTTTTTTCACGTTGCTCACGTTTCAATTTGTAACGTTTTTATCTTAGCTGGTATATACATACTGTAAAAATAATTGTAAATTCTACAAAAATACATATTTTTTTTCAATGGAGAAAACTATTTAAAAATAAATACAGAATTTTGCCTATTTTTAATCGCGATATCACGCGCTGCAAGATATTGCCGTTTATCTTTACATATTTTTACCGTATGTTTGACGGTTTAAAACTGCTTTTTTTTTCTTCACAAAACAACTTTATTCTTATCATAAACGGATTAAAGCTGTCAAATTAAATTCTAGTTTTTGCCATATTTTGTATACCGTTAGGTAACTTCAACCTTTTTCAAATAATTTTAAGATTACTTTCTATACTTGCTCTTACTTTTCAGTAACTTTTTTATGGTTTTAAACATCGTATAAGTAAAATTATGACTCGACTTCATTGTCGAACTGATAATCTCTCTGATTATTATCTGTTTTGAGATATAATTTTTCGGTAAGTTAAATTGCCGGACATTTTCATAAGGACTGGCCAATATATTTTTAAACATTTTTACATTTACATATAATTTTAATAAGTAAGACTTTTAAGATAAAGATAGTTTCTGATTTTTCTTCATGACCAGCCCTGTGAGCTGTCGTGGCTCAGAGAACAGAGCTCACAACAAGGTAAACCGGGTTCGAATACCGTCGATGGCTGGTCGATACGACTCCGTATCCGGTTCGCACACTGACCACAGTGATGACGTGAAATATCCTCAGTGGTAGACGGATGAAGAGTTAGAGTCCCTTTGACATCAGGTTAACCGTGGCAGGTTCTCGTGGTCTACTTCTCCATGCAACGAAAATGTGAGTTAGTTCCAGAAAAAATTCCTCCACGAAGGCAAATATCTCTCAATACTTGATCCAAAAGTTCCCTTGTCTTCTGGATCGGGTTCCAAAATTACAAGGCTACGGAGTTGAACATAGGAAGTCATAAACCCAAAAATAGGGTCTGCTGTTCAATGACGGTTAACAAAATGTAGTCATATCTGTTTTATAAAGTTTGGTTTCATAAAGTTTGGTTTTATAAAGTTTGGTTTTTTAAAGTTTGGTTTTGTTAAAGTATCAGATTTCCTTGCAAAAATGACAAAGTGTTTTTGTTAAAATAACAGAATTTATTTGCTAAAATAGCAGAGTTTGTTAAAATAACAGTACTTACCTGCTTTAAAAACAGGCGTCTGTTTTTAAATATCAGTAATTTTTGGTGTAATAAACGGTTCGATAATGGCACATCAGCTAACAGTTTTTTACTGTTAATTTAACATATTTTTTTTGCAATGTAAGAATTTAGTTTATTATTTTGTCACATAAGTTTTAACACAAAAGTGTTTTAAAAGAAATTTATATTAAAGCATTCTTACGAAAACTTAATACTTTTGCAGCTCGAGGCGGTGGAAATAACTATAACAATGGTCCAGCTTATGGTGAGTGAACTAATTTATGACATTTCCAAATATTTTTTCTTCAGAGAAACAGAAATCAATTGTTTCGGACAAAAAAATTAACTCAAGTTAGAACTATTTAATAGAAAGATATTACCTAGCTAAATGTTTGAAATATATGATGGCAAGTCTCATTTTAAGGCTTATTTCACAGATTTAAAGCAGTATGCAGTCCAAATTATTAGACGCACTATAAGATATTATGTAAAATTTTAACTATCAGGTGATACCCTGCAGCTTTATTGTTTTTACTTGGCGGAAACCGGTTTGCACCTATTTATTGTCGAATATCAATTGGTTAACATTGTAATGCAATACGTTAAAAAAATACAAATAGGAAGTACATTAAAAAATCTCCTGAATATAAACCTATTACACTTATGTTTAAATATAAAAGTATTGCAAATAAACTCGTGTAAAACATATAATTATTGTAATCATGTATGTGTAAACATGTAATATATATTGAAGGATGTATCTCGAAGATGCATCTCGAATATTCGCAGGATGTTTCTCGAATATTATTTAAACCATCTTGCAAGAACTTAGATTATCTTCTGTTTGTAAATGTGAAGCGTGTGTGTAAATTCAGTTAAATAAAAACTTGAAAGGTGATTTACGCTTGCTGTCTAGTTCGTATGATTTGCAACACTGTGTTCTGGATAACATTTGCGTCTCCATTTTCCATGTCTTTTTGTAAATGTTCAGCAGAAGCAGAAATACAGAATCAGTAAAATTATTTAGAATAATTTTGGTATAATTGGAATAATATTTTTTAAAATGATGTACTGCTATCAAGGAGACCTATTAAATATTTACCGACAATGCATGAAACGCCTGTATTCTAAAGAATACTTACTTCTACTTTGCTACAGTATAAATGCCATAATTTAAACCTTTCATCTCTAAGAGATATTTCAAACTATTATATTCTTGTTATTTCAAACTATTCTATTTTTTCTAATAATTTAGTTAAAGGACTTTCTAATATCTCAACGTTTCCAAAGATTTGGAAGTCCATTTAATTTAATCACACGTCAAATCATCTCACCCTTGCTTCTCATATCTCTCTTTGTTTTGTTGTTCAAGCTTGTTCCTCTGTCCCTATTGGTTAAACTACTTTTCACATGTTAATCTATCTACTTTCTCTACCGTCATTTCGTATTTAGGCACTAAGGAAGGCTTTTAGAACTGAAACTACAGTATGCCATTTAAGTACTTTCATTTGTGCTTGTTTTTTGCTTATGGTTTTATTATAATCTTATTGTTTTAAACTATTCTATTCTTACTATTATAAGCTTTACTTTTAGTTTCTTACTTAATTATTTCTCTATAGGAGGAAGAAATGGCGGAGGTGGAGGTGGAAGGTCGGCGGCAGCTGCTTCTGCTATAGGTGAGTAGTATACAGTTTTCAAAATCGCATTTTAAAAATAACAGACATTGCCAATAAATACTTTGCAATTATGGTTACATTTTAAACATAATGCTGTTTACAAACATTATTTTAGTTTCTTCATTAATGGAAAATTTTGTTAGTTGCAACAGTGAATAAAAGTTCAATAGCTCCTGATTTTATATACATAAAAATATGTCAAAAAGCTGGATATAATAAGAATTTTGTTAAATAATATTAGAAACCAATTTGTAACGTTTTTTTTATCTTATCCAGTATATGCATACTGTAAAAATAATTGCAAATTCCACACAAATATATATTTGTTTACAGAAAAAAACTATTTAAAAATAAATACAGATTTTGTCTGTTTTTTTTTATCGTTATCGACGCGCTGCAAGATATTACAGATTATCTTTACCTTCACTGTATGTTTGACAATTCAAAACTGTATTTTTTTCACGCTGTTCATTTTCAATTTGTTACGTTTTTATTCTAGCTAGTATATGCATGCAGTAAAAAATAATCGTAAATTCTACAAAAATATATATATTTTTTAATAGAAAAAACAATTAAAAAATAAATACAGATTTTTGTCTGTTTTTTTATCGTTTTCCACGCTCTGCAAGATATTGCGGTTTATCTTTACATACTTTTACTGTATGTTTAACGGTTTAAAACTGTATTTTTTTTCCACGTTGTTCACGTTTCAATTTGCAACGTTCTTATCTTAGCTATTATATGCATACTGTAAAAAATAATCGTAAATTCTACAAAAATATATATATTTTTTTTAACAGAAAAAACTATTTAAAAATAAATACAGAATTTTGTCAATTTCTAATCGTTATCCACGTGCTGCAAGATATTGTTGTTTATCTTTACATATTTTTATCGTATGTTTGACGGTTTAAAACAGTTTTTTTTTCACAAAATTTTTTTTCTCTAATCATAAACGTATTAAAGCTGTTAAATCAAATTCTAGTTTTTGCCATATTTTGTATACCGTTAGGTAACTTAATCCTTTTTCAAATAATTTTAAGATTACTTTCTATACTTGCTCTTACTTTTCAGAATATTTGTTTTAAGGTTTTGAACATCGTATAAGTAAAATTACGACTCGACTTCATTGTCGAACTGATAATCTCTCTGATTATTATCTGTTTTGAGGTATAATTTTTCGGTAAGTTAAATTGCCGGACATTTTCATAAGGACTGGCCAATATATTTTTAAACATTTTTACATTTAAATATAATTTCAATAAGTAAGACTTTTAAGATATAGATAGTTTCTGATTTTCCTTCATGACCAGCCCTGTGAGTTGTCGTGGCTCAGAGAACAGAGTTCACAACGAGGTAAACCGGGTTCGAATACCGTCGATGGCTGGTCGATACGACTCCGTATCCGGTTCGCGCACTGACCACAGTGATGACGTGAAATATCCTCAGTGGTAGACGGATCAAGAGTTAGAGTCCCTTTGCCATCAGGCTAACCGTGGCAGGTTATCGTGGTCTACCTTTCCATGTAACGAAAATGCGGGTTAGCTCCATGAAAAAGTCCTCCACGAAGACAATGCTTCCAATACTTGATCCAAAAGTTCCCTTTTCTTCTGGATTGGGTTCTAAAATTATAAGGCTACGGAGTTGAGCATTAGAAATCGTGAACCCAAAGATAGGGTCGGCTGTTCAACGACGGTTATGAAAATGTAGTCATATATGTTTTATAAAGTTTTGTTTTGTTAAAGTATCAGATTTCCTTGTTAAAATGACAGAGTGTTTTTGTTAAAATAACAAAATTTATTTGCTAAAATAACAGAGTTTGTTTAAATAACAGTACTTACCTGCTTTAAAAACAAGCGTCTGTTTTTAAATAACAGTAATTTTTGGTGTGATAAACGGTTCTATAATGGCGCATCAGCTTACAGCTTTTTACTGTTAATTTAACATATTTTTTTGCAATGCAAGAATTTAGTTCATAATTTTGTTATATAAGTTTTATTACAAAAGTGCTTTAAAAGAAATTTATATTAAAGCATTCTTACGAAAACTTAATACTTTTGCAGCTCAAGGCGGTGGAAATAACTATAACAATGGTCCAGCTTATGGTGAGTGAACTAATTTATGACATTTCCAAATATTTTTTCTTCAGAGAAACAGAAATCAATTGTTTCGGACAGAAAAATTAACTCAAGTTAGAACTATTTAATAGAGAGATATTACCTAGCTAAATGTTTGAAATATATGATGGCAAGTCTCATTTTAAGGCTTATTTCACAGATTTAAAGCAATATGCAGTCCAAATTATTAGACGCACTATAAGATTCTATGTAAAATTTTAATTATCAGGTGATAGTATACAGCTTTATTGCTTTTACTCAGCTGAGACTGGATTGCACCTATTTATTTTCGTGTATCAATTAGTTAACATTGTAATGCAATACGCTAAAAAAATACAATTAGGAAGTACAAAAAGAATCTCCTGAATATAAACCCATTACATGTATGTTTAAATATAAAAGTATAGCAAACAAACTCGTGTAAAACATGTAATTATTAAAAAACTACAGCGCGTCTAATAATTTGGTCTAATTATGATAATATACTAACATACTAAGTGATATGATAAATATTCTATATTTATATAATATATCGTAAAATTTATCCAATCTTCGAATTTGTATTATATATCGTCTAATTTCACCAATTGATACACGAACGTAAACAAGTACAAACCGGTATCAGTCGCGTAAAATGTTGAAAATCGACAAAATGTATCAGTTGAAAATCGACATGCCACGTCTTTCGGTCTGATGGGCTGATTTGATTTTCTTTTAAAGTTCACAATAATAATTTGTATTTATTGTTCATCAATCCTAAAAGAAACGTGAGTTCCAGAAAGCGCTCGTGAGTACCTCATCCGCAAATAACCGAGATTTTGCCTTGAATAGAGCAAATTCAGTTGCACATTGGAAGGCTTTGTTTCAGAGGTGTAGTGATGCACACTAGATTCATTACAAAGTTATGGTTCGAGTCAAAAATGAATATTCTTTAAATAAATCTAATGAATGTAGGAGAAAACTTCAAAATTTATCTATTTCTGCTTCATAGCAACTAAATAATCTTTGACAAATGTCTTTTATCGCGTCATTTTGATTTGTGATCAAAATTTTAGAAACTCACCTCTCTGAGATTTTTCGATACTTCAAATCAACATGAATTATAATTTGCCATCTTCTATAACTCATTTCTGTTATAGCACTATTTTTTCAAACTTTACTTTGTTAGTCATTATGAATAAGGTCACGATTTTGGTCAATTTTCACTGTCATAAGACTCATTCTTGATTGAAGAGCGCGGTTGCAATTTTCAATTTCTTCGCAGACCTATTTAGACCTACTTGTGCCATTTTCATACTTGAGCCCACGACAGGGTATCATTGCAGAACTGTGTTTGTAATCTGAGCAAAATTTCAGTAAGTTCGACATTTTCTCTCTTTAAAACTTTAATGGGATACCTGCAAGTGACGTAGTGTGGGTATCTCGATCCTGATTGGTTGTTGAAGCGTGGCATGTGTTTACGTTAGCAACTGCTCTTTCCATTCAATTTCGAGTAAGCCAAGCCTCTCAAGTATCAACTCTCTTAAGTGGCACATTCTAAATTCCTTCACAAAGAATTTATCTCAAAGATTTCAATTATTTCACTATATATTTACACAGTGACTTAACTCAAAGACAGGCATGAAGCTAAGTGGAATATAAACAAACTAATTATGCATCGAAGTTGTCAGATACCCAAGACAAAAATATAACCCGGTTACAATAAAATACATACACAAATAATAAATCTAAGTCAAGTAAAAGAATGAATTTTAACACGCCATTTTCCTGATAAAGATCAGCTGGAGCTGACGTCATAGGTCACGTGTGTGAGTATGGAACATTACTCTCACTCATGATTCAAGTTAATAAAAAAAAAGAAATTAGAAGGAACTGAACTCTGTTCGACAATTTATTTCGAATCTTCAGATAAAGTTTTATTATTGTCACAACAATGATATTAAAAATGGTCTGCTGCTATTGAAAAGTCTCATCTATATTTGATACAACTACGTAATAAACAGAATTTATAATTTTGTTGTACGAGTATTAACCTAAAAATATTTTGAAAGAAAGTTAAATTAAAGCATTCTTGCGAAATCTTCTAATTAAATGCTTTTTCAGAAAATAGAGGTCCTCCGCCGCAACAATGGTCCAACAATGGTAAGTTAAATAATATATGTTAAATAATACAGTTAATAAGCTTATGGTAAGTTAACTTATTTATTGCATTTACAGTTTTTTCCAGAAAGATTGATACCGACTTTTTGGAGCAAAAAATTGAAGCATATTGAAATGCATTTATAGAATGATATTTTTTTAGTTAAATGTCTTAAGTATATGACATCAAGCTTCATTTTATGGTTTAATTCCCATATTTAAATTTATTTAAAATTTATGCTTCATCTTAAATGTTGAAATGATTGCAATATTTAAAATTCTAAAAAAGCAACCACGACTTCTTCTTAAATATTTTATTTTAATATGGTTTTATTTCATAGATTGGTTATATAAATGTCATGAGGAATATTGATCCTTGTATATTTAACAAAATCGTATTTTTCAGTTGAGCAATATATGAACTCCATTAAGTGACACATTCCAAATTCTTCCACAAAGAATCTTTCTCAAATATTTCAATTATTTCACTATATATTTATACAGAGACCTAACATAAGGACAGTCACGAAGTCACGTGGAACGTAAACAAACTAAGTATGCATCGAAGTTGCTAGATACACAAAACAAAAATATATCACGGTTACTATAAAATACATAATCAAATAATAAATCTAAGTTAAGTAAAAGAGGTACTTGAGAAAAAATTATATTTTAATTAATTCCATGCGCAATACGCAATGTATTTATCTTTAATTAACTTTCTAACTTATGTAGAGAAACTTTGCTCAATTCTAATGCGCCATTTTGCTGATAAAGATCAGTTGGCGTTGACGTCATAGACCACAAGTGTGAGTATATATAGACCGAAGAGCCATTACATTATGACCACCCTCCATCTATAACAATGGACTCGCCCAGGTTTTCATGGTTTCTCGCCCAGGAACAATGTTTTCATGTGGCACATTAGGACCCATAATCCTCATAGAACAATACCTGACGTCTGTAAGCTTCTTGAACATAGTTGCAGACCAGGTTCACCCATTCATGGCAACAGTTTCTCCTGCGGGGGATGGTGTTTACCAACAGGATAGTGCACCATGTCATAAGGGTCGAATATGGATTGGTTCGAGGAACATTCCAGTGACTATCAAGTCATGTCTTGGCTCCCAAATTCATCTGACCTTAATCCAATAGAGCATTTGTGGTCCTACTTGGAAAACCAAATTTGTGCTGCCACGCTACCCCCTCACAATGTGAGGGAATTGCAGGACCAGTTGGTGAGCGCTTGGTACCAGATACCTCAGACTGTCTATCAGCACCTTGCGGAATCAATGCCACGGCGGGTGCTAGCAGTTTTGAGGGGTAAAGGTGATCCTACATGTTATTAGCAGGGTGGTCATCATGTAATGGCTCTTCGGTGTAGTTTATAATTTTATCGCATGGGTATTTGCACAAAAATATTTTAAAAGAAATTTAAATTAAAGCATTCTTACGAAATCTTTTAATTAAATGCTTTTTCAGGAAACAGAGGTCCGCCGCAGCAATGGTCCAACAATGGTGGTAAGTTATGTAATTTATTACATTTACAGTTTTTTTTTCTAGAAAGACTGATATCGACTTTTTGGAACAAAAAATTAAAGAATATTGAAATGTATTTATGGAAAGATATTTTCTAGTAAAATGTCTTAAATATATGACATCAAACTTCATTTTATGGTTTATTTCCTATATTTGAATAGATTTAAAATTCAAAGCAATCTGTTTAAAACCTATGTTTCATCTTGAGTCTTAAATGGATTGCAATATTTAAGATTCTAAAAAAGTAACCTCGAATTCTTCTAAAATATTTTATTTTAACATAGTTTTATTTCATAGATTAGTTTATATGTCATGTCATGAAGAATATTCATCTTTGTATACTTCACAAAATCATATTTTTTAGTTGAGCAGTAAAAAAACACGCAACGCAAGATATAAGATACAGTTTTTTTAATATAGGTGTTTTAATTAGCAAAAATAAGCGAATTTTTAAACATATAGCTGTTTTTAGAATATTTAACAAATCATGAAGTGGAAAATTTACCATATTTTCTTTCACCATATTTTATGAAAACTGAAAAAAAATTAACTGAAGAAAAATTAAACTCAAGTTACACGAATGAATATTAACATCAACATTTTCAATAATTTCAAAATTACAGATATGAAAGATGCTATATTTATGTTTTGAGTTTCCAAAGATATCGGTTTTCTACGATGTATTTTATTTTTCACGAGTAAAAATATACATGCCATAAACTTTTAATTTTTTTTTCTTTCAGGGCGTAAAATGACAATCATAAGGAAGTGGGGTAAGTACATGTATTTTAAAATTATTTTAACTTTGCAGAATGTCCCTTGCAATGTGTCCTTAATATATCTTTCAATGCTGCATGTTCAGAACTGAAATAAATTTTTTTATAAATAAGTAATCTCGAGTTTCTCAAATTAACACGTAAATGAAGAAAGCGCTTTAGAAATTCAACGAATCACTAGTAATGAAGGCGAGGCTTAAAAGCTTTTATACCGCCTTTATTGCTAGCAAAACATCAGATTTAGATTCAGGAATGAGGTTGTAGAACATCTTTACTAATAATTCTAAATTTTTCTACATATATCGTTGTTAAGACATGGTTACTTACCTCTACACTGTAAAAATTTTTTAACGTATCTTTACACGAAAAATGGTGCATAACATTTTTACACCAACGAGGTTTATTGATGTGCCACAGACATTTTGTACAACTCTGTGGAGTTAAAAGTATTAAAATATTAGAAATGTGTCTTTTCATAGCTTTTAATGTAAAGTATTTGGTCCCACTTTTGGTATTTCGTAGTGCTAAAATTTATAATAACAAGAAGATATGATACACGTAAAAGTCTGCAATGCTATTAAGATGCAATTTAGAGTAAAGAGTAAAAACAATTAGTTTAGGTTGCATACCCACACTAATAATACTTAATACCACACTAATAACACCCACTTAAAATAAAATGAGTTCGTAAATCAAACATACTCATAACACAGAGAGAATAGACGAATTCGAATTCGGCTTAAAAAAACAGAAGCAGAATTTAAATTCGAAAATTTTATAAATTCAGACATGTAATAAACAAGTTTGTACCATATACCACCAAAAACTTTTTTTATGCGGTTGATAGGGACAGAATAAAAAAAGTCGGACTCAGAAAATACATCAATGATTTATGAAATAGATAAGAGAATGCTTTCAATAGAATTAAATAATTAAATTAGACCTAAAGAAATTTTAAAAATATTTAATTCTTCACTGTACATATACATGTAGAAGTTTTCAAATTATACATTAAATAGTTTGTTGCTACTCGTCGTAATCCAAAACGCGCATCTTCTTGGAATGAATTGGTTGAAAATCGCTTGAAGATAGGATTTCAATTGATTTATTTTTTGGTACCATAAAGTCAGCGATCAGATAAAATAAAATAAAAATCATAAAAACTACATATAAATAGAAACAAAAGTAATTATTTTTTTTACCTTTAATCTCACTATAAAATGAATCCTTAATCAAATGAATCGTGTATAAAACTCTGAATACGAAGCGTATAGTATTTGAGATACACGCAGACGAGAATTTAAACGGTTTAATTTTAAAATACTAAATATTTTAACACAGCAAACGATTTTTTACTGATTTACTTCAACTTGTTTAGCGCAGAATAAATTTTAAACAGAAGAGAAAATGGAGTTGACGATAATAAATGAACTAATGAAAGTAAATAAACAGAGCATCGCGAAGTTCAGATACATCGTTGTCAAGGAGACCACGTAATCAGAGTTCGTCCACAACATGCACACATTGATAGGAAACTTTAAACTGGTGCTAACACCGTTAAGATTCATATACCGCATAAAAATAATTCGCACAAAAAAAATCGCATAAAAAAGGACCGCACAAAAACAGGTCTCACTGTATTATTAAAAACTAATGCAACAACTGACAGATGTTTAAGCATTAAAGCATAATTATCCATATTCATATTATAAAGCATATTTATAAATTTTTTATTGATTGAATTTATATAATTTATATTATGCATAGATTGTACTACATAAAAAAATATTTTTATGTATTTAAGTTTATATTTTTGATAAAAAAATATTATTAAAAACCATTATACTAATTATTTTTAGTGCCAGCAGGAGGTAAGTAGTTTCAATATTAAAATTTAAAAAATTAATTTTTGTAATCTTAGAATGTTTATAAACTAATATTTAGAGAAACTCTTTGAAGGTCGTAGTGACAAACAATGATAAAAAAATAAATAAAAAAAAGAAGTGGCAAATTTTTGTTTGGGTGCTAAGAATATTTCTTCTCTTAAATTTAGGTCACAAGTCGGAACTGTCCTAAAATTAGAACAAAGCTTTCTTTAAATTAAAAGTGGTGACAAAATTGCTTCATAATTTTTCAACGTTTCAGAGAATATATTGGCCCGTATTACCGTAAACTATAAAAATTTAACGGATAAATACTATAAAAATCCATTACAGCGATAATTCAGAATATCGAATGGAATTTTCGTTATAGCCAACTTGTTTTTATAAGCGAATCTGCATATTTAATATTAAAATAACAATGCGAGTGAATGGTGTCTTACATTTTACTTTCTTTAAATTAAAAGTGGTGACAAAATTGCTTCATAATTTTTCAACGTTTCAGAGAATATATAGGTCTGTATTACCGTAAACTATAAAAATTTAACGGATAAATACTTTAAAAATCCATTACAGCGATAATTCAGAATATCGAATGGAATTTTCGTTATAGTCAGCTTGTTTTTATAAGCAAATATACATATTTAATATTAAAATAGCAATGCGAGTGAACGGTGTTTCACATTTTTCAAATATTTTCAATTTTAATATATCGCAAACAAGGATGAAATATGGAAATTACTGCGTACTTAAAATGTTGCTATTCCCGCTTTGTAGGTCATCCCCGGCATGAGATCAATTCCTAGCTGTGGAATGTTTTCGTGGTTTTCGTCTCCATGCAACACAAATGAGGATTAGTTTTAGCAAAAAAATCTTCCACGAACGGGAAATTGTCCCTATGTTTGATCCAGGAGTTCTCTTGTCTTCCGGATGCGCTCAAAATTACAAGGCTACTGAGTTGCAGATTGGTAGCCGTAAAGTCAAATTTGGGTAAAATAAATAAAATGAGTAGAACCATGAATAGAGAATTGATCGATACTTTACTCTATCGATACTTTACTGTATCGATATTGATCGATATTTTATTCTATCCTGAAGGGGTTAAACTTGTCTTAGAAAATCAACACTATAAAAAAAAAAAAAAAAAAAAAAAAAAATACAAAATCAGGGACTAAGAGAATTTTTCGTATTGTCATTTCAGTAAAATTATTATACAAATTAAGTGTCTTCGGACACTAAAATAATTTTTCGGAGCTCAAAATTTTTAAAAATATCAACTTGTTTCAAGGGGACTAATTATTTATGTTGAAATAATGCTAATTATTCTTTAAGGTTCAGGTCCAGGTAGTGTGGATAGTGCAGCTGCTGCCTCAGCTGCTGCGGCAGGAGGTAATGACAACATACAATTATTATACCTAATATCATATAACTATTAATAAAAAGCAATTCAATTTTTTTTTTATCTTCATTACTCATTTCTACGCTTAAAATTGTTCAAAATCTTACACAATATTTTATTACTAAACCCTTTTTGCAACTATTACTAATTTATCTTTTATGGAAATTTTTGGTGACGGAGATTATCGAAGAAAATAATTGCGTTGGATTATTGGTTATTGGCTTGTGATAAATACCCAGTACACTGTTAGAAATCTCTCGGCAAAAATGGTTAAAAACAATTTATTGAATGGTTATTTTACCATCTTTAATCAACGCAGTCAAATAACCATAAATAAAATGGTAATCAAACTGTTAAGATTGATAAAAACTGTTTATTAACTGCTTTCACCGGATACTGTTAAACAATCGGAATTTTATCACACCCACTAGAACAACCTAATGAAGCTCAGCTCTTTGCAACTGCGTTCATATTATAGCCGAGCGGGCTTGTCTGCCAATCTCATGAACGGCAGAACTGGAGTTCGAGTCCTAGTGTGGACACCACACTATTTCATCCATTCTCTTCAACACATGAAGAATTTCAGTGTCCGGCATTCTCTAATGCCCTTTACCTTACGAAAAGCCGAGTTCCTATGTCCAGTTAAATATTTTTTTTCTTCACATTTTTGAAAAATGCTAGTTGGAAATGGTTAAAAAACCGTATAGTTTTATATTCATGGTCTTATAACCATACCTTTTGTAAATGGTTTTAAAACCATAAAGGAAAAAAAATGTTCTTTACCGTAAACTTTACGGTTAATCGGATGGACAGACAGCTGCCAGTTATTTTACCATAATTTTAGAATGAAAATTTTAGCAGTGTAGAGAAGTAGACACATTATTTACTCTTCAATTTTGCTTTTTAATAGATACCTCTTTTTCCTAGTTAAATTAGGACTTATTATTAAAATTAATTAAGAATAATTATTACTAATAATGGCTTGATGATTTTTTATGCTCCCCTTAAACAAGTCAGTATTATATCTCCATCAATTTTGCTTTTTTGTGCATACCCTATTTTTTCTATTTCAATTAGGAACTATTATTTAAATTAATTAAGAATCATTAGTGATAATAATAATTTTATGTTCCTCTTAAATGAATCAGTATTATTTCTTCCAAAATTTTGCTTTTTATTTGAAATTTACTTATTTTTTTTGTGTTATTTATCGTTGATGTTAAATTATTTAGTTTTACAGAAACACATTTTAAGCGCATAACTATAAACAAAATAAACATGTGGTTTCATGTAACTTAAAAAATACTAACTTGGATGCTTGGTCCACTTTAGTTTACCTAACGTAGAGAATAAAATGCAATTAAATATATGAAAACGCGCACGAAACTTCTTTTTCGATTAATCTGAAGTTATAAACTAGCAGGCAACTATGACGGTATCTTCAAAATTTCTGATAAAACAGAATATTTTGTAGTTTTATTCTTATCACTATTTGCATGGAAGTAATGACAACCAATAATAAAATTACATTTTTCAAACGTATCTTTTCATCCGGGGATAAAAGTGCCTACATTACCCTCAGACCAAATTTCAGAAATTTTATAAGATTTAAATTTTATACAGACACACAAATTTTCATTTTATTGTTACAAATTCGTCGTTTTTAGACACAAATTTGTAATTTTTTTTTTATAAATTTATATTTCGCAGTTTTAATTTTATTTATATTATTACAGGCGGAGGCGGAGGAGGAGGCGGAGGTGAAAGTTATGAACATTACGATGGTAAATATAGTTTTATAATTTCATAAACTTCGATCTTCAAAATTTATTTTAGTGAGACAGTGATATTAACTAATTTTGATTTATAAATAATATATAGTTTATCAGATGAGCGTTTCCTGTCTGATATATTTCAGATATATTAAACATAAAATTAAAAAGAAAACATTACATTAAATTGAAGCAAAATAAAATATTACATTTTATATTATAATTATATATAGATATTTTGCACTGAAAATAAATAATTTCTTTAAATACTAATTTTTTTACAGGGAGAGAAAAAGAAAAAAAATATTGTTTTGTTTTTGTCAGAATTAATATAAAAACGTAGATAGCATCACCTTTCGCATTACCATTGAAAATCGCTTCCTAATCTTTTGAAAGACATGCATTTTACGTTTTAGATTTCAGGCTAAACAAAATAAAATCATTTTCTATTTTTTAGACTTTTTAGACTTTAACCTTTTTTTTTATAACTTAATTAATTTCTTAGCATTGACGTATTAGCACACCACTTTCGTCTATACAACCGGAAATTCTCACCCCCTGAAGCGTCCTTTTTATTTTAGGTTTGACTAAAATATAATTATTTTCCCTTTTCTGGATTGCTAAAAAAATGCAGTACTTAATATTTTTATTTTATTTTATCATTTTCTTAATTTTAGTTTGGTTAGTTTTATTTTAATTATGTGAAATTGATGGAGAGTGCTTGCTCAGCAAGTAGAGTAACCACTTAATAGCAACGAACGCAGAGGCAAATAGCATCATTGGTATCTTAGAAATAATAAATTCAATTTGACGATAAAATGACAATAAATTTTACTAGTAAAAAGATGATTGATCTTCTTATTGTCCCCAAACATAGCCTTGCAGTTGAAATTTGAGCACTCTAGATTCTTGGCTGTTAAAAGTTATTAATTTACAGTAAGCATGAATAAAATATACAGGAATTAATGGTAGATTAAAAATATAACTTGTTTAAAGAAAAGGAATTTATATTGAGAAAAAATGTGTTGTCAAAACTACTAGAATGGGCTAAAATTTACAGCGTTTCTTGGGAATACCAGAAAAAAACCCAACACGTTTTGGAATGATTTTGGTAAAATTAACAATAAAAATATGGTTTTACAGTGTATAACAAATTTTGGCAAATGTGGTTAAATTTAGTAATTTCATCAGGATGCCTTAGAGTTTGGTATAAAAACCATTTATTTGGTTAAATTTTCTTTTCAGTGTTGTATTTTTTACTAAATATGTGGTAGTAAGAAATATAACTTTTAAAACCAGAATTTCCGGTAAGCCGTTAACATATGAATCGAAAAATTACTAAATGAATGATTTAAATACCGCATATTTTGAGTTAATAAGCCAAAATTGTTTTCTTTTTTTACCAGAAATGTCTTTACCGTATAGTACGGTAATTTTACTAGGATTTTTTTTTATCTGCACAGTGAAATTAAAAAGGAATCCACCACAAATTTTGTTGCAGAACAACATCCGGCAAATTTTCTGCAATCGTAACTAAAATGTTAACTCATTTTGAGTCATAGTATCATTAAATTTATTTATTGAAGGGTTAGTTTGCAGAGTAATATAATTCCAATCTATGTAAAAGTTGTAGCAAAAATATGCACTATAATTTGGTTCAAAGTACATCAATATTTTTACCAGTGTAGTGCTAACGATGCTTGTTAGGCTTTGATGCATTTCTTCACACGGGTCATAGATAGCAGTGCATGATTGATTTAAATGTCAGCAATAGCATCTATCATTAAATCCAACAAGGAGTATAAATGATTAGAAAAATAAACTACGCCAGCTTGAAAGAATGTTAAATTTAATTAATAGTTTACGCTCTACGAATTTCGCATTAAGCTTACATAAACAACCTTTTTATAACGATATTGAATCTGCCCATAACAACACAGGGTGCCAGTACTTTATAATGAAAAATCCATTTTCGCCGTAAAATTTTACGAAAAAAATAACAAAATCTGATACACAGTAATTTTTACAGTAATATTTACAGCAAAATTATTCAAGCTCTGCAATTAAATGAATATAACTGCAAAAATTGCGGCACTAAAATTTACGGATGCTTCACTTAGGGTGCCAGTAATTTTTACCGTACTTTGATCCAGATTTTTTTACAATATGCAATGTAAAAAATTTAAGACTGTATTGAACCATAATATTGTGACAATTTTCTACAACTATACTATGGAGTATCATTTCAATTCATTTCGTAGACTTGATTCTACGGCTCAGCTTGAACTGAAATATATAGTTCAATTTAATAATTTTTTACAACATGCACTGTTAAAGATTTAAGACCGTATTGAACCATAATATTGTTACAATTTTCTACAACTTTACTATGGGGTATCATTTCAATTCATTTCGTAAACTTGATCCTACGGCTCAGCTAGAACGGAAATATTGTAAATTTTAGTAATTTTTTACAATATGCACTGTTAAAAATTTAAAACCGTATTGAACCATAATATTGTTACAATTTTCTGCAACTATACTATGGAGTATCATTTCAATTCATTTCGTAAACTTGATCCTACGGCTCAGCTAGAACGGAAATATTGTAAATTTTAGTAATTTTTTACAATATGCACTGTTAAAAATTTAAAACCGTATTGAACCATAATATTGTTACAATTTTCTACAACTTTACTATGGGGTATCATTTTAATTCATTTCGTAAACTTGATTCTACGGCTCAGCTTGAACTGAAATTTTAATAATTAAGTAAATTTTTTTAGAGTTGAATCAAATTGGCATCATTTGATTGTACAAATATTAACATCATTTTTATTCAACTTGAATGAAAACATCTTTCAATTTAACAATTTATTAAAAATGCACCGTGTTATGATACAAATATAAACGACATTTTGATTCAACTTGAATGGAAACATCCTTCAATTTGACAATTTATTAAAAATACATCTACTTTGCATCGTGTTATGGTACAAATATTAAATATATAATTATTCATCTTGAACAAAAACAAGGTTCAATATAACACCTTGTTAACGCTTTATCAAATTTTAATCGCATTATGGTTCAGATTAGCGATATTATGATTCAACTTTGAACCAGTATATAAAATTTTACGTTTAACTCATACTTTAGCTTTAAATGTATTCTGTAAGATTTCGGTTTTAGTTGTGTTGTCTTAAAATGGATCTTAAAATTGTCAAATTATTACTTAGTTGTCACAAATTTCATTTTCAAAAATTCGAGAATAAATTACTGTAAAAAGTATCGGCACTCAGGGTACCTGTATATTTTTTTAACGGTAAAATCAATTTTTACAGGGACATATTACGGAACAAAAAATCTGATTTACTGTAACTTTTACAGGAATACTTAAAGTAAAATCACTGAATTATTCCAATTAAGTAAATATTTAAAAATTATGGTATATTTTACGGTTAAAATGGATTTTTTAGATGATGTGTCCTGAGTGCCAAAACTGTAATTTGATCCCGAATTTTTTACAGTGAACTTGAATATCCTTTTTTGAAGTCCTTGGTGTGGTGGAAAGTTAATAATTTATACAGGGAATTAAAACAATCTTTCAATTGGTTTTAAAATAGAATAATTTTGTATAACTCTGAAATGGTTTGTTAAAAAAATAATGATTCTTGTTGGATCATAGAAATCTGCACCAACCTTACATGAAGTTAAATGTAGTTGGGAAATAAGGCAAGTTTAGATTTCTGTTCAATGGTTTATTTTAAATTAAAATCCATATTAACGACTCATAAAAGTTGGAGCAAACTTGAACGATATTATAGTTCAAAATGCCAAGGCAAAATTTTGAACTAAATTTTCTGTGACTACGCTCTATAACAAAAAAATCGACGCACCAAGAAGCAATTATCCGACTGCTTTGAAATTTCGTATGCATGAATGTTTTGAACAGATATGGCTGGAATGATGCCGACTGGGGACGTATAGTCTTTAGCGACGAATTCCGCTTCCAACTGTGTCCTGACGATCATCGAAGACGTGTTTGGTGACACACAGGGCACAGGGCAGAGGGGGATCCTGCCTTCACTATTGCACGCCACACCGGCCCTCAACAAGGCATTATCGTCTGGGGTGCCATTTCTTTTGACAGCCGGACCCCTTTGGTCGTCATTAGAGGTACACTTACTGCACAGCTGTACGTCGACGACATTCTAAGACCTGTTTTGCTACCGTTCCTTTTGCAGCGTCCCAGTCTGGTTTTTCAGCAGGACAATGCCAGACCACATACGGCACGTGCTGCTATGAACTGTCTGCAAGCTTGTCAAACTCTTCCTTGGCCTGCCAGATCACCAGATCTCTCTCCCATTGTGCATGTCTGGGATATGATGGGAAGGCGATTGCATCTGGCACGGAATGTTGATGACCTCGTTCGACAATTGGATCGAATTTGGCAGGAAATACAGCAAGAGACCATCCGGGAGCCAGGCTAGAGCCAGGCTTGTATCCAGGCTAGAGGCGGGTCAACACCTTATTGAACTTGCTACTGTAACTCTGCAATAAATTATTCAATTGTTCTGAAATTTTAATCATTTTCGTTTCAATCAGACAACTTCTTCTTGGTGCGTCGATTTTTTTGTTATAAAGTGTATTATTTACAAATGTGACATTTTAAAAAAATTTTAAATTTCAGGACCTTACCAAGGCGGACCCGGACCAGGTATTATTGTCTTTAGTATCATAAATAAATCCTATAAATCGTCTGTATATTACCTCAAGTGACTCATTAAACTCATTATATGAAACTAGTTATATTAAACTCATTATATGAAACTCATTATATGAAAGTGACTCATTAAACTCATTATATGAAAAAAATCAAATTGCTATTAAAAAGTTTCTAAAAAATTATTTTATGGGATAAAGGCATTAATAAATAACTTAAATAACAAAACTAATTAATTAATCTTATTTTGTTTTCGTTAAATTTTTTTTCTACAAATAAAAATTACTTAACTTTGGCTTTTGGCGAATTGTTCACTTTAGGTTGTATACTAATGATATGTGGGTAGAAATGAATAAAAATACATAGATCAAATTTTATTTTTTCTTAAAAGAAAAGGGTTTGGGATTTTAATTTTAATGACAATATATTTTTCAATTGACATAAAACATTGATTTTAAATTTACCATGAACTGCTCGAAATATTAGGAGAGCAAGCTGAAAAGTGTTAAAACTTTTGCGCGATAGCCATGCACGAGCATAAAATGGAGAACACAGGTGTAACAAAACGCAATACAGAAAAAAAAAACAAAAAACAATTGTATGAGAATTTTAATTATTCGGAATGGTATAAAGAGCATGACATGATGCTTCAATTCAACAATTTGTATGTAAACATGTGAATAACATGTAAATGACAAAAAAATTGATTGTATGGAAATGATACAGAATGTTTAATATGGTGTGTAGTCCTCACGAACTGCCAAGACTTCTGCATATCTATTTTGCAACCTATTTTGAGATTAAGTTATCGACGAGACTTTGGAGGAACATTGTTCCACTCTTGATAAGTTGCGATTTCCAAATCTTGGACAGAAACAGGAGGCCATGTCATTACCGCAACGCGTCGCGCATCCTAAGCATGCTTGATCGGATTAAGATCAGGAAAACATGCCATCTTCTCTGTACGCTGCATTGTTTTAGCTTCAAGAAAGTTCTCCCCTAGACGAGCTGTATGAGGTTCGGCTTTATCCTGTTTAAAAAAAGAGAATCACCGATAACTGCAGTGTGAGATACGACAGAGGGTCTCAGGATCTCTTCTGTATACCTGTTGAGTTGCCAAAGTCCACTTATGTAGATTCCAACTAGTACCATCAAACCTCCTCGTTTGTAATGTGTTCTTTCCTGAATGAATATAGAGTTTTTCCGAGTTCTCCTTTCTCGCCATATGAAAACATGTCTGTTGTCACACTCTAAACTGAAGCGGTTCCCGTTTATAGACAGCACTAGAAAGCAATAACTTTGCATTTAGTTTCGATATTCAGCAGGCGACTTTTCATTGGGCCTCATGGTGTCCGGCTGCTAATGGAATAGACAACATTGACCTACCAGTATACAGACCATCCTCTCGTAGTACCCGATTGTTTGGCTTGAAATCCTTCGTCTGATTGTTCAAAGAAACTGTTTTTGAATTAGTGTGACATTGGTTGTTCTGTCTCAACTATCTGTTAACTGGATATATTAGTCTTTATTTGCTAAGGTAGCACGTGGACGACCTTGTCCTGGACTACGTCGATCATGTTTCTCGGAATCGATTTCACAGTCTAATAATGACCCCTCTCGTCACTCCAACAGCGTATTCCAGTCTCCTGATAACATGATAACATCTCCCGATAACATGATAACATCTCCCGATAACATTTTCAAATAACTTTTTCTCAAAATAAAAGCCGAAAGGTTGAATTTCCCCACTAAGAGAGCGAAATACAGCAGATTCTGCAAAATCAAGACTTTTGCACTCATATCCTGTTTCTGACTTTTGACGTCATGAAGGTTAATTTGCATGAGAAATTTTTCTTCTTCTGTTTTCTACTATACTTAAAACTATGTTTTGCCTTAGTTATCAAAAGAAACATTTGAGTCATGGTTATCAAAAGAAACATTTCATTAAATCCACGTGATCCGCAATTTTATTTTGGTAATGCATTTTAGGAACTTAGATAAGCTAAAAAAATTAGTCCCTTCTTTTATTTAGCTATTGGTTAGAGTTATCAAATATATTTCTCAATATTTGTTGCTGTTTACTTTCATATATTTATTATATATACCATTGCTGTATATCCCATGTTGCTATATACCATTGTATCATATTTACCACTTTGATACAGCAACTGATTTCTCAAAATGGTACAAATACTAAAACAATTTTTTAAAATATTTGTTGTTTATATCGTGAAGATTTATATAATCATAAAGCAATATTGCAGCACTTTTTCACACATCTTTATGTTGCTGTGCTAAAGTTAGATTAAATACATACGTAACAGATATGAGCCAAAGAACTTTAGGAATGGCGTGACTTTAAGTTTAATATTAAAACGCATAAGCATGTTTCAATAGTACTTTTGCAAGTATGGGACAATGCACAAATAGAATAATGAAACAAACAAAGATTTGCAAAAATGGAACAATGCATTGAAAAATGAAACGAAATCTTTCGCAAAGAGTAAACATTTTCTTTCATCCTTTCAGTTTTACAAGGACCATCAGGACCCGCTGAAGGATCAAATGATTACGAACAGTGTAGGTGTTTTATAAATTCTTAATTTTATTTACCAACTTAATACGATGGGTGAATAAATTTTTAGAGACATTATTCGCCTTTTTGTTTTTTGCACTTTTTGTTTTATACTTTTCACACATGGCACCACTTACTGTGACAGTTTTAAGTCGATAGGAGGATTTTGGTTCGGGACGCCGCTGATTTTTCATTCATAAAAAACACACAATTAAGCTAGACCCTAATTGAAAATATATTCAAAAGAACATAAATGTGTTAAAAATTCTGACGGGCATATACTTGTTCAGCAGGTCCTGATTTCTTTCGGTTGTGAAACCATAAATGATCGATTTGCTTTTGGCGGAATCTCGACATGAGTTTTTAAAATATATTGGCCAAAAATCGCCAATTTCACAAGCCATCATTAACTACATCTACAGTTTTAACGCATCTACATCTACAGTTCAACATGATTAACGTATCTGTAAACTGGTTGTTTAATAATTTAGGAATAACTTTCTTCCCCATATCTTCTCCGGGTATACAACAAACTGTTTCCGTCATACATAGTTTTATTTAATTTTCTGTAATGGTGCGTGGATTTCCATTTCGACTAATACTGTAACTTAACAGGAAAGATGATCTTGTTGCGGTTTTATTATAGGCTTTTGTCTAATACAGCAAGTTCTGATTATTTGAAGCCTTATGCCTCTTTTGCAGAAACTTAGGTTTCTGTGGAACAAATTTTGGGAATGCTGCCATAGATATACATATTTACGCAACGATTAATAATTTTTTTCCCCACAGTATACATGACTTCACGGTTGTTTTTATTTCGATCAAAGCTCCAAGCACGTAATGTCGATTTACAATCTTTTCAAAGGGTCTTATCGATTGCTGACGATGCTTCGAATATATTTCAATAGAGGTTGAACTATAAATATTTAATTAAACAAGAAATTGCAAAAAACTGAGCATTATACCTAATATTTTCGTCACCTACTGTGTTTGATTACTTCAAAACTAAATGCTTAAAATTCATATTTATTGAAAAGAAAATGACAATTTGTTTGTCAAGAATTAAAGTTCCATTCAAGAATAGAATGATTTATTAACATTCTACTCGAATAGGTGGTCATAAATCCATTTTTTTCCTTTAAATACTCGCACACTTTCTTTTCTTAGTAGAGTTCATTCTAATAATCTAATAATATTTTATAGTATTATCTTATAATATTTTAAAAAGCAAATAAGTTAATTAACATTTACTTAAAAATTATTGTTTTTTGAATTAAAATAAATTACAATATTCAATTACATATCATGATAAAGTTATGTTTGAAGTGATATTTATAATGCGAGTATTTAGAGGTGATTCTAAAAACCCTATTCTTATAGAAACTTAAAGCAAAATAAAAAGATAAAATTTGGTGAATTATGTTTCGTGTTTTATGAATTATTATGATCCTTTGTAATTATTTTTTTAATTTTTAGTTTACCATGATGTATTTGGACCTTCTCGTAAGTAGTATTTTTACGTATAAGTCATATAGTAGGAATATATGAATCAAATCTTAGCTCAAAATTATTAAAAAAAACTTAATAAATAGTAGCATTTAAAGCATTTAGAATTTAAGCATACACATTTTTCTAAAAATGAGAAGCATATAAATCATAAGTAATTGATTCGGAATGATTGTTAATTTTTCGTTGCAAATATACTTGATTGTATACATTTTAAAAATTAAAAAAGAATTATTTTAAGTTTCTTTTTCTAGACCAATTTCAGAAAGTAATAATTCAGAGAAAAACAGAAGAACTCAGAAAATAATAATTTTTTTATTATTTGAACAGAATAATGAAAAGAGCATTTATTTATTTTACATAAAAAATTCTGTTTGCTTTATAAAATTGGTAAAATCTAAACAGAGAATGTAAAAATCTGTATCCAAGGCGTTTTGAAAAATAATGAAGTATGTAAAATTTTCAAGTTTTTGTGAAAATTAAGTTGAAAATTTAAAATTCCATTCTTCTGCTTGTGTTGCTAATTGTTTCATATCCCGTAGGTTCCAAACTATTTGTTATCAACGACTGTTAGTTCACTAACTTCTATCTCGCTTTTGTAAAAACAAGGATTTATGGACTAAATTCCTTCTAATAAGATTGTAAAGTAGCTTTTAGCTTCTAAACTAACCAATATAAATGACTGTCAGTTTGTCGATTTCTTAAAAGAAAATTTCGATTCGATCGATTGATTTCTTAAAAGAAATGTATAAATCTGTATCCAAGGCGTTTTGAAAAATAATGAAGTATGTAAAATTTTCAAGTTTTTGAGAAAATTAAGTTGAAAATTTAAAATCCCATTCTTTTGCTTGTGTTGCTAATTGTTTCATATCCCGTAGGTTCCAAACTATTTGTTATTAACGACTGTTAGTTCACTAACTTCTATCTCGCTTTTGTAAAAACAAGGATTTATGGACTAAATTCCTTCTAATAAGATTGTAAAGTAGCTTTTAGCTTCTAAATTAATCAATATAAATGACTGTCAGTTTGTCGATTTCTTAAAAGAAAATGTTAATTTTATGTTTATAAGAATCACAGATTTATGAATTAATTTTTTTCTAAATAAGTTCATAAAGTATGCTGCAACTTCTAAACTAATCGATAAGAATAACTGTCTCAGTTTGCCAAGCTTAAGAAAAAAGGAAAGAAAAAAAAATTATTATATATTTTTTTATAGGAACCACAGATTTATAGATTAAATTCTTTCTTATGGGATTCAAAAGCAGCTTTTATCTTCTAAGCAAATCGATGCAAATGAATGTTAATTTGTCATTTTCTAGAAAAAGGTTCTTTGTCCTATTTTGCAAACGTATCATATTAAAAGTCAAACTGGTTCTTACTAAACTTTAAGTTTTTTTATTCTTGTTTTCAAAAACAAAAAGCTCATATAGATAAGGTCAAAACTTCAAAACAATTACTCTAATTACATATTTTTTCTTATCTTAAAATAATGGAGGCCTGGATAGCCTGGTTGGTAGGGCGTTGGACCCAAGCCCAATTAGGACGTGGGTTCGATCCCCTCCGGCTGAAAACTCCCCGTGTAGTAAATGGTGACTGGTTCATGTTAAATCTGTCAGGTTACAAAATCCTTCATGTTTCCTTAACAAATTATGTCTCTAGGGTTACTGAATTGGAAATGATAGTTTTCCGGTTCAGGTTAAAATTACGATCTGCGGTTGGATGGCGTGTGAATGTGTCCTCCCTGTGAAACGGGATTGACGTATGTATGTTGCCTCCGGATCATCCTCAATGATGTTTCCCAGACTGTCACCAATAGCCCATTGGGCTGCTTTGGTGCGATGTAAATGAAAGTATAAACCAACCCTTAAATAATGGTGTTATTTTTTTTTAACATCCAAAATAAGGACCATTACCAAGAGTTATATTTTTGTTGTTGAAATATACTTTTCTTTTGAAGTATACAAAAGTAAACAAATACTTTACTTTATATTTTGATAAATTATCTTTATTGCAGAAGGTTGGAATGAAGGTGGAGGTGGAGGTAACGGAGGTGGAGGTAACGGAGGTGGAGGTAATGGAGGTGGAGGTAATGGAGGTGGAGGTAATGGAGGTCGAGGCAATGGAGGTGGAGGCAATGGAGGTGGAGGCAATGGAGGTGGAGGTTCAAGTAAGTTATTTCAAAGATAAAATTTAAAAAAAAAATCTATGAATTTAGATGACATTTAAAAATTGAGTCAGGAAGAAATTTGGAAAGTCTTATTTTAAAACAATGACGAGCCTCATGAAAATTAAAACACAAAACTCAGAAAACTGATAAATTAGTGTAGCAGATAGCTTAATGTATTAGCCAGCAATTTAGTTTTACGTAAAGAAAGTTTCAAAAATGAATTCCACATACGAAGAACGTTAGAGTAAAAAGTGATAACCCACATTTTCCTTGTTAAGAGAGAACAGCTTTTCCTGTCCTATATAATGTAGAAGTGAGTATATCATTATATATATATATATATATATATATATATATATATATATATATATATATATATATATATATATATATAATTTATCTTAATAATAATAATAATGGTAATAATGTAACCTATCTACACGAAAGAAAGGCTACTACAGAAAGGTTAGAAACTGTAATTTTTATAAAGGTAGACCCAAATACTCTTAAAAAACATTCGCTCGATGTATTTAGTAATTATTGTAATAAAAATGTTTCAAATATTTAGGTTCTTCTGCTGCTGCTGCATCTGGCGGTGGAGGTGGTGGAGGAGGTATTTTTTTTAATACATTAAAATAATATTTATTTTTATTTATCTATTTACTTAACGAAAAATGAAAATCTAATTTTAACGCATAAATTAAAAGTTCTTCATTTGCTTGCTTCACAAAAGTTTTGATCTGAACTTTAAGTAAAAGAATATATTGGAGGTGAATGTAGAAATTTCTTTTACTAGGGATCTAATTAACAAATGCATTACACGAAAGAAAATGACTCGGAATGTATTTTCTGACTATGAGGTCTCAGGTTCGAAACCCACATTTGTCAAAAATTTATTTCTCTCCATTTTAATCCTTTTTTTAATCAGTTCACATATCGGATATGAGAGTGGAAACTTCAGCAGTTTTTCAAAACGTAGTTGCTTTATTTTCATTTCAATAGAAATGTTTGTTATGCATATTGCTATTCTTATTATTCGTATAATAATATTCACTTAAAATATTCAGCAGTTAATGTAATGTAAATAATCTAACTTATCTACGAGAAAGAGAGTCTACTACAGAAAGGTTAGAAACTGTAATTTTTTTTAAGATAGATCCTAAATACATTTATGAAAACATTCGCTTAAAGCATTCAGTGATTATTTCAATAATGAAAATATACCTCAGCTGCACTAAAGGATATCATCTGCAAAATATTAGAAACTGTAATTTTTATAAAAGTATACACAAAATATTCTTATAATAACATTGACTTAAAATTTTCAGCAGTTAATGTAATAATAATAATCTAACTTATCTACAAGAAAGAGAGTCTACTACAGAAAGGTTAGAAACTGTAATTTTCTTAAAGACAGATCCTAAATACATTTATGAAAACATTCGCTTAAAGCATTCAGTGATTATTGAAATAATGAAAATGTACCTCAGCTGCACAAAAGGATATCATCTGCAAAATATTAGAAACTGTAATTCTTCTAAAAGTATACACAAAATATTCGTATAATAATATTCACTTAAAATATTCTGCAGTTAATGTAATGATAATAATCTAACTTATCTACGCGAAAGAGAGTCTACTACAGAAAGGTTAGAAACTGTAATTTTCTTAAAGATAGATCCTAAATACATTTATGAAAACATTCGCTTAAAGCAGTCAGTGATTATTGCAATAATCAAAATGTACCTCAGCTGCACTAAAGGATATCATCTGCAAAATATTAGAAACTGTAATTCTTATAAAAGTATACCCAAAATATTCTTATAATAATATTCACTTAAAATATTCAGCAATTAATGAAATGATAATAATCTAACTTATCTACGCGAAAGAGAGTCTACTACAGAAAGTTTAGAAACTGTAATTTTTTTAAAGATAGATCCTAAATACATTTATGAAAACATTCGCTTAAAGCATTCAGTGATTATTGCAATAATGAAAATGTACCTCAGCTGCACTAAAGGATATCATCTGTAAAATATTAGAAACTGTAATTCTTATAAAAGTATACACAAAATATTCTTATAATAATATTCACTTAAAATATTCAGCAATTAATGAAATGATAACAATCTAACTTATCTACGCGAAAGAAAGTCTACTACAGTAAGGTTAGAAACTGTAATTTTTGTAAATGTAGACTTAAATACTCTTAAAAAACATTCGCTCGATGTATTTAGCAATTATTGTAATAAAAATGTTTCAAATATTTAGGTTCTTCTTCTGCTGCTTCTTCTGCTGCATCTGGTGGTGGTGGTGGAGGTAATTTTTTTAATGCATTAAAATAATTTTTATTTTTATTTATCTATCTACTTAACGAAAAATGAAAATCTAATTTTAACGCATAAATTAAAAGTTTTTCATTTGACTCTTTAACAGAATTTTTGATCTGAACTTTAAGTAAAAGAATATATAGGGGTGAATGTAGAAATTTTTTTTACTTGGGATCTAATTAACAAATGCATTACACGAAATAAAATGACTTGGAATGTATTTTCTGATTATGAGATCTCAGATTCGAAACTCACATTTGTCAAAAATTTATTTCTATTCGCTTAATTAATTGTCTTAATCATTTCACATGCCAGATATGAGAGTGCAAACTTCAGCAGCATTTCAAAACGCAGTTGTTTTATTTTCATTTCAATAGAGATATTTGCTATGCATATTGCTTCATTGAGAATTTTCCAGATTTGCTGTTTTTCCTAATTTTTTTCACCTACTCTTGTATAGATTAAACAGAAGAAGACTTCCATCGCCTCTAACAAGTAAAAATTAAATTAAGAAGTAGATAATTAAGAAATAATTAAATAGAAACTACAAAATAACAGCAATAGAGAAGCTAATTTGAAAATAATAGATGTAAAGTTTAAAATTTCGCAAAATGGTAAAATATCCGACTTGTTAAGTCTACGCATATTATGTCTACGCAATTTTTAAAAAACTAATGGAAATATAAATTTTTTTTAAAAATATTTATTATTTGATTTGTTTCTTGAATTTCATGCATGCAAAAAAATTTATATAGAAAATATTTAACTTTATATCCCATTATTTTTATTGTAAGCAGCGTCGGTAGAGGACGAGGAAATTTTAAAAGTCATTTATGTCCTAAAAAATTAATGATTTCTGTGTGAAGCGGTTAAGTTCTATTATAAAACAGCGACAAGTCATGTGACAAAGTTATAAACAAAAGGAATGAATAGTTTATTGTTTTAGCTACCATTTTATTTTAAAAATATAACTTAATAAGAATTTCAAAAATTAAATTACTTATGCCTTCTCTAAAAATAATTTTTTAATTATCTAAATTGTGTTTTATGTGTACGTTTAAGTGTTTAAAAATGAGAAACTTTTGCTTCCATTTTTCTATTTTTCAAGAATTCTAAAAAAAAAAGAAGAGATATTTTCTTTCGTGACCTAAAAACTCTGCAGCTGCGTGAAAAAAACTTCTGAATAAGGAATAGAAATAGTAAATTTTATAAAGATGTACCCAAAATATTCTTATAATAACATTCACTTAAAATATTCAGCAATTAATGTTATAGTAATAATGTAACCTATCTACTCGAAAAAAAGTCTACTACAGAAAGGTTAGACACTATAATTTTTATACAGATAGATCCAAAATATTTTTATAAAAACATTCGCTTAAAGCATTCAGCAATTATTGCAATAATAAAAATGTACCTCAGCTGCACAAAAGGATATCTTCTACAAAATATTACAAACTGTAATTCTTAGAAAGATGTACACAAAATACTCTTATAATAATATTCACTTAAAATATCAAGCAATTAATGTGATGATAATAACCTAACTTATCTACTTGAAAGAAAGTCTTCTACAGTAAGGTTAGAAACTGTAATTTTTATAAAGGTAGAATCAAATACTCTTAAGAAAAACATTCGCTCGATGTGTTTAGCAATTATTGTAATAAAAATGTTTCAAATATTTAGGTTCTTCTTCTTCTTCTTCTGCTGCTGCTGCATCTGGAGGTGGAGGTGGTGGTGGAGGAGGTAATATTTTTAATTCATTAAAATAATTTTTACTTATCTATTTACTTAACAAGTAATGAAAATCTAATTTCAACGCATAAATTAAAAGTTTTTCGTTTGCCTGCTTAACAGTATTTTTGATCTGAACTTTGAATAAAAGAACAGAAAGGAGGTGAATGTAGAAAAGATTTTTACTTGTGATCTTATTAACAAATGCATTACACGAAAGAAAAGCAATCGAAGTATTTCTGATTATGGAGTCTTAGGTTACGGATACGATTGAGAAAGATTCCTCAGCATTTCAAAATGCAGGTGTAGTTTTATTTTCACTTCAATAGAGATATTCGTTATGCATACTGCTTCAGTAAGAATTTTCCAGATTTACTTTTCTTAATTTTCCTACCTAGTCTTGCCTAGATTAAGCAGAGGAAGATTTCCATTGCCCTTAACAATTATTTTATTCACTTTAAAAATTAAACAAAGTTTTTTTAAAATAATTTGATTTTGATTTTTTTTGAATAATTTGATTTTTTTAAAATAAAGACTAAACAATAGCGGCATTTACGAAGCTAATTTAAAAATAATCGACGCAAAGTTTGCAAAATGGTCTGACTTGTTGAACCGGTATATAGTATAGATGGCACACATTTTTTACTGCTTTATTATGACTTTACGGATATAATCTTCCATTCCTATATTGCATACCTGCCAATTTTCACTTTTTCCGAGAATGGATTTTCAGAGTGGTTGTAAAACAATAAACGGAAAACAATCTGACTCAAAAATATATTTATATTTCGATCCTGTTGAAATTCGCTTGTACAAGGATTATTATGCTTTTATATATTTATTGTAATTATTTATATGTAGTGGTGGTCAAACTCATTTATAATTATCATTATAATTCAAAAAGTTAATTGGAATAACATGAGTATTGCTACCACTTTAAATATGAAAATAAAATCTTCCGGAAAATCAGGAAGAGTTGGCAGGTATGATATTGTATTCAAATGCCCAAAAGAAACTTCTTTGATAAAACTATCAGAATTTATTTTAGTGTATATCAGGCATTGTTGCATTTTTGTTATTTCTTGTTACTGTCTTGACTTTAAAGTATTTATTCAAGAAATGCGAGGAAAAATAAGCATCTACAAATGTTTCTATGCTTGAAATTAATATTTTTTGTACAGGTCCTGGTCCAGGATCAGGTGGTGGACCAGGCCCAGGATCAGGTGGACCAGGCCCAGGTGGATCAGGTCCAGGACATGGCCCAGGACATGCCCCAGGTGGACCAGGCCCAGGATCAGGAGGTGGACCAGGCCCAGGATCAGGTGGTGGACCAGGCCCAGGATCAGGAGGTGGACCAGGCCCAGGATCAGGTGGTGGACCAGGCCCAGGATCAGGAGGTGGGCCAGGCCCAGGATCAGGTGGTGGACCAGGCCCAGGATCAGGAGGTGGACCAGGTGGATCAGGCCCAGGACATGCCCCAGGCGGACCAGGCCCAGGATCAGGTGGTGGACCAAGCGCTGGACCTGTCCCAGGGGGTGGCGGCCTTGGTGGATTAGGAGGATTAGGAGGAGGACACGGACACAGTAAAGACCATTTTTTTATTACTTCACATTACTTTGTTGGAGAGGGTACTTAATGGAAAGGGTTAGTCCTATGTCACATCGCGACGTCACCATCGACACCTCTCCCAAAGCGTTCCAATATCAAAATGGAAACAAAGTTTAACATTTCGTTTCCTACTGAAACTGATGTGACATATGTTTTTAGTTTAATTTTAATAGCAAAATAGTTTGTTTAAAAATATTATTATTTGGATAGAAAATAATCAGTTTGATATAACGGAATAATTCATTTTCAGTTTAAGTCTTATTAAATTGTAAAGAAATGAAAGATTAATTATGAATTTTGCTTAATCATGTGCTTGGTCTCAAAAAATGGTTATGATTCTTATGGCACTCTTCAACATCTTATGAAATTTAATTTCTAACTCGCTTTTCGTCAAACTTATTACTGCTTTAATTTTTGTTTGTTAAGTTGAGGTTGAAGTTCATTTACGTCACACTAGAGCTGTACAATGGGTTATTGGCGACTGTCTGGGAAACATTCTTGAGGATGATCCGAAAACATGTCATTACAATTTTGATCGTCTGCAGAGGGGATGGCTCAGCTGCTTTGGTGGCTGGACGACTTACACGCGAAGTCGAGCACTTTACGGTAGAACAGTTTAACGAGGACCAATACCGCCCATCCTATATCCCTATGCAGACTGATCCAAGTGGTCACTCACCCGCACACTGACCGCAGCCAGCGATGCTTAACTTCAGCGATCTGGTGCGAACGTGTCTTGACAATCAGTCCACCGTGGGACTTTTTTTTTTTTTTTGGGAAAGGAACCAAAACTAATTGCGTGAGACGGAATGACTGTTGAAGCTATTCATGTGGGCTTGTAGCACAGAAAATAATTAAAAATGCAAACACAAATGATTTAAAAAATGAAGATGATTTAAAAAAAAGTTCTTTAACAGTTAAAGTTCGTGATTATCCGCTCCTTTTCTTGCAGGATAAATGTTTGCAAAATAACATATATTTTTCAAACCTTTAAAAAAAAAGAAGTGGAAATATTAATTACCAATATTTATGTGAAAAAATGACTAATTCTACTGACTCATTATAGAGTACACAAAAACACGTTTTTATAAATTCTCTGTAAAAATTACAAACTATGATATTTCTTATGCATGAAAATGTTGGTAATTCCATCAGAACAGGTTCGAGTTTATGAATTTACAAGCGGTTTTCATTATTAATAACAAGTAGATGCTATTAAAATTTTTCCATGAAAGGAATATATAAATATATAATTGAGTGAGTTTTATATAAGTATTAAAAAGTGATACTGAGTAGTATAATAGAAAATAGTTCTCTGATTATGTATGTATATATTGATTACTTAATAACTCACAATATATTTTAATGTTGGGCTGTATGAGGCATACTTATTTCTGGGAATTCATATTAACCCAAGAAGAACTCTAAGGAAATATCCAATCATTTATATAAATAAAATAAAATTCTTATATATTGTATATGAAGATAAACTAAAATAAAACAATTGCTGCTTGTCTGCCCGTCTGACTATATTGCGTTGAGGGTAAAATTATTGAAATAGGTAATAGTTCAAGTGCAAATAATATGAAATAAATAATAGTCCGTTAAAAAGTTATCTGTTCTCATTCTATTATTGTATTTCAGTTAATGTGTTCTGATACTGCAAGTGAGAATCCAGTTAAAATTAGATTCTTTTAAAGTACGATAAGTTATAGAACACATTTTTTTAAAAAAAACAATTACACTCTAATTAAACTGTTATAGACCAAATACACACCGATCGCACTGTTACATACTATTTTTAATTAATGAATAGTTATGATTAATTTCCTTTCGTTCGAGTTTTATACCTTATAAATTAATTTTTTTTAATAGATATTAACCTTCAAAGAACCGCATTTAGACCAGCTGAATAGCAATTATCTAGTTCCAGCTTAAAGATTATTAAAATAACCAACATTTTAAGATTGTGTCTCTTGAAATATAAGTAACTTTTTTTTATTTTCTTCAGGATCATGGACAATTCAAACATAAATACATTTCAAAAGAATTAATTAATTTTTTCTTTTCCATTTTTAACTAAAAAACTACCTCTTAATTGTTAATTTCAAAGTTCTTCAATGCAGGTTGATTTGTATTTAGCACCATTAATGTATATTTTAAGAATTCATATCAAAACTCAGGTAATAAAAACCTTCACACTAGGTTATGAGTAACTGGAGATAAAAAAAGTAAACATCTGACTATAAATATGAACATATGACTAATCAGCATTGAGGTTAACCAATTAATCAGACCAAGCTCGGTGCGTGTTATTTCGGTAATGTAGAGTGCTTGCTCTTTAAGTAGGAGTCCAATTGTGGTCCAATTATTTTAAGGAATTTTTTTAAATTTTTTTATGGTTCTTTATGATTTCATTTAATAAATTCGTATAAGTATAAAACTTTTGGCATGAAGTGTTTTTATTTTTTTGCATTATAATCAATATTATAATTATTATCTTTGTGTATAAATTTTGCCTTTGTGTTTCAGCTAATGCTCTGATGGCTAAGCTATGCAATATGTTAGGTAAATATTTCTTCATATTTTCTTTATTTTTCTAAAGCTGCGCTTTTAAGATGAACGCAAAATGTTTCATTCAGTAACCCTTTACTTCATGTAAACAAACAGTAAAGTAACTAACTTTTTTGATATAAGTTACGATAACCTTTAACTTCATGTAAACAAGCAACAAAATAATTTTTAAAAAAAAATATAAGTCATGCAGAAATTAATTTTTCTGTAAAGTGGTTGTGATGATAAAAAGCAATTTCAAAATGTTTTTTTATTTTTTTAAATTTTTTTAACGGCAGGCCCCTGGGACATTGACCCATTGGCCTTAGGAATGCCAGAAGTGCTATTCTCTTCTCGTTACCCAGTGGGCACCTGTGGCTAAGCCACGGCGGTGGAGCAGCGTCGCCCACGTCACACAACCACAAACCCGTTTATAGGGCGGGTCACATTCGCACAATCACACACACAAAGGAGAAAGGACATAGAACACAGAGAGAGAGAGAGAAAGAAACATCCATGCTCTGACATGAAACATGAAAGAAATGACATGATGCTCTGACATGAAACATGACATGAAAGAAACACCCGCAACCATCGGCTCCGCAGTCAGGCACGCTTACCACTCGGCCACCTGCTGGGCAATTTGAAAATGTAAAAAAAGAAAATATACCCTTTAGAATGGAAGTAAAATTTTTTAACTTATTCTGAGATTTTTAAATTTTTTTTTTTAAATTTATTATTGTGATACATATTACTTAGAGGGATTGTGATGCCATAAGTTTAATTAGAAAAAAAAATACTCTTAGAATGGAAATAAAATTTCTTAGCTACTTTTGAATGATTTTTTTGGAAATTTCATTATTATTCTCAATTCATAAAATGTCATTTTTCGATTTGAAAGAACAATAGCTAACGATACCACAGTTTCAACATGTGACAGTTTACATGTGATGACATGTGACAGTTAGTACTGTTAGTATTTTTTTGATTGAGGAGAATAAATAACTATTTTTATTGAGAATAATTGGAACCATGGTAAATTCACCTGCAGCCCAAATTTAAGAATGAAATATAAAAAGTGGAAAAATGCAGATATTAAAAATACGATTTCTAAATGAAAGGAAAGTCGTCAATAATTACAACGAAATTCAACGGGTGAAACTCTAACCTCATTTTTCTTAGTTATTTTTTTTATTGATAATCAAGGTAACTTTACCCGCAACTCTAATTTCCGAACGAAAAAAAATGTACATTAAAAAAATGTATTCATATACGAAATGAAAAGCGTCAATAATTTCTACTGACAGTTCAATCGCCAGCTTTTACATTGATTTCGTTAAATTTATTTTTAATTTAAGAACCAAAGAAACTTTGTTTGGAAATCTAATTTTAGAACGAAGTAAAGGAAAAAGGATACAAATTTTAAAAATGTTACGAAAGAAATGGAATCAGTGGCTAACTACAAAATATTGAATTGGCAAAAAACTTTTTATCTGATTTCCTGATTTCAGTAAAAATATTTTTAATGAAATTCTCTAGTTGTTTAAATTTGAGAAAGAAGTAAAAAGAAAAGGATAAAAGTCTTACAAATTATATTTGTGTTTGAAAGGAAAGGCAGGACTAGGATAGCCTGGTCTGCAGGGAGCTGGACTCACGTTCGTAAGAACGGGAGCCGGCCGGAGACTTCCCGTGTAGTAAATGGTGACTGGTGCGCGTTAAATCTGTCGAGTCACAAAGTCCTTCATGTTCATATAGCAAATTATGCTTCTCGGGGTACTGGATTGGAGATTGATCATTCTCTGGTTCAGATCAAAATTACGATCTGTGGATGAATGAATGGGTTCGCTCTATAAGCAGGTGTGATGTATGGGTGTGGCAAAAGTCAAATGATTGGGCATAGATGGCGCCACTTGAAAACAAAAGCAATCTCACTCCTTCTCTTAATGGCCTCAGATAACAGCAACAAAGGAAAGGTGTCAGGGGCTTACGGCATAAATATTCTATCAGCAGAGAATCTTTAACCTCATTTCAGTATTAAAAGAGCGAAAGCAATATTCCTGCAACTGAAATTTAAAAACAAAATAAAAAGGGAATGCATAAAAATTTCAAAATTGTAATTCACAAATGAAATCATAGGCGTCAAAATTTACAGCCCTTACTTACACATAGGGAAAAAAAGCGATTTCTTTAAATCTTATTAGCGTTTATTATAGTCTTTAAAGAGTTTCAAATATATTGAAAGCGTAATAAATGAATTAAATATAATTTTTAATTGAAAAAAATATTTTTTCTTTCAGAGGGTTACTTGACCAGGTAGAAAAATAAAGGCAAAGGTTGAAGTTGAATTTGTCTCAATCCCCTTGATGAAACCAATGAACTGTACTTTAAATAATTGTAAAATGTTGTCAAATATTTAAAAATATCCAATATGTATTTTTAAATGTAATAAAAATGTATGAAACTATTTTTAGAAATGATATATGTCTTCTGTTTCAGTGATTTATTTTTCTTACAAAACAGTGGAATATAACTTTTAGACGTTTTTCCCGATGCTTTTTTCGACGACAACTGGCGTGAGATAGATGTCTTCCAAAAATGAGGACAACTTACGAAATACTTTTTCAAAAATAGATTAACCCTCAACCGACCAATACTGCATATAAGTGGCATAGAACTTTAACTTACTGGGTCAAATTAAGCCGCGCGTACAGCCGCAAATTTTATTGCTAACGTTCTAACTCTATAATTAATATATTAATAATATTTAATTATTATTTTAATTAATATTATAATTAATTGTTAAAAATGAACCTGATGGGAAATAGACTTAAAATACTTTCGGATCGTTAAGGGTAAAACATGCAAATCTTAATTTAAGCGGCAACCCCGAGTGTGTTTGGCGTGGTCATTAGCGCTACGTGATAGAAAGCAAAAAAATTAGTAGACCTAGGGGTCGGGGTTAGAACCCGGTCAAGGGTCAATTTTTAATTTTCTTTTTTATTTATTTTTCAATATTGTAACGTTAATAAGGTATTATCCGTAAATTGTTTATTTTTCTTTTTTATAAGAGCGAGTGATAGCTTAAAAATGGATAAATTTTGGCTCATATACTATGCATATAAACGACCATATACATATATTACCTATAACTTTAAAACTCGGTAAAATAATATAGTTTTAAATATTTTACAATCGTATCAAAAGAAATAATTATAGAAAAATTAGGGGGCCCAATTAAATGGCGTAAAATACGGTTCTATGTAATAAGTGCCTGAAAGCATTTTATAAGTGGCAACTCCGTGTGTGTGTGGTCTGGCTATATAACTCGGTTAAAGGTCTATTTTTAATTTCCTTTTAAATTAATTTATTTTTTAATATTGTAGCTTAAAAAAAGTATTATTTTTCCATAAATTATTATTTTTCTTTCTTATAAGAGCGAATAATAGCTTAAATATGGATAAATTTCGGCTCATATACTGTGCATATAAATGATCCCATATCTCCCCTTAATATTTACCTATAACTTTAAAACTCGGTAAAATATTATACTTTTAAATATTTTACAATCGTATCAAAAGAAATAATTATAGAAAAATTAGGGGGCCCAATTAAATGGCGTAAAATATGGTTCTATGAAATAAGTGCCTGAAAGCACTTTATAAGTGGCAACTCCGTGTGTGTGTGGTCTGGCTATATAACTCGGTTAAAGGTCTATTTTTAATTTCCTTTGAAATTAATTTATTTTTTAATATTGCAGCTTAAAAAAGTATTATTTTTCCATAAATTATTATTTTTCTTTCTTATAAGAGCGAATAATAGTTTAAAAATGGATAAATTTCGGCTCATATACTGTGCATATAAATGATCCCATATCTCCCCTTAATATTTACCTATAACTTTAAAACTCGGTAAAGTATTATACTTTTAAATATTTTACAATCGTATCAAAAGGAATAAAGATAGAAAAATTAGGGGGCCCAATTAAATGGCGTAAAATACGGTTCCATGTAATAAGCGCCTGAACGCACTTGAAGCACTTTATAAGTGGCAACTCCGTGTGTGTGTGGTCTGGCTATCAAACTCGGTCAAAAGTCAATTTTCAATTTTTTTTAAAAATTAATTTATTTTTTAATATCGTAACGTAAAACAAGTATTATTTTTCCATAAATTATTATTTTTCTTTCTTATAAGAGCGAATAATAGCTTAAAAATGGAGAAATTTTGGCTCATATACTATGTATATAAATGATCCCATATCTCCCCTTAATATTAACCTATAATTTGCAAACTCGGGCAGCCAATATTACATTTTGAAAAATCGGGACATGTCCTTTCTTATTCCTTCCTTAAGCTTTGTCCTTTCGTATAGTTTCTTATCAATTACCATAATTATTATACAATATTATAAAATTTTTAAATTTTTTATAAAATAACTTATTGGACAATGGATTACTTGCATCGTTTTATATAACAATGAAATAAGTGTAATTACTAAAATTTAGAACAATTTTAGAAATGCTGAAATGGGGAAGCTTTTTTTTTGTAATATGTAAATAACTTCCTGTATATCAATTATTTTTTGTCTCCGAAAAGTTATTGAATTCTATTAAATTCGTATTCAAAAGCGCGAATCAAATCAGTCGTTTTTTTTAACGTAATAATTGACGGGGTGCTTTTTTCCGTTCTCTGTTCTCCTATTCTCTTTTCAATGGTGCTTTTCCTTCCTATCCTTTTTACGCCCATTGGTTCTTCACTTTCTAAGGGGCAGTCCACAAATGTTTGGAGGGAAAGGAGGTATTTTTTGAAATAGTGACAGTTTGGGAAATGGGGGAGCAAGAAATACGACGTAAAACATTTTGTTTGAAACAAAAACATATAATATCAGGGAATAAAATATTTCATATTATTTATTTTTATATATTATTTTTTATATTGCATAAAAATTAATTCACATATAATCATTGATGAAGCTATTTTTCAAAATAAAATTGAAAATGAAACTTAAAGTGTAACATAATGCTGTCTCAGAACAAAAAGTGTATGTTTTTGTAATATACTGAGACATCAAGTAAAAAAAAAAAAAAAATGAAACACAATAATTTAACTTTATTTTTCGTTTTTACGAGGTTCTGTTTCATATATACTAAGGATATTTTTTCCAATCTAACAAGAGAGTTTTAAGCAATGAATTTTAGATGGCAGCACCAGACTTTAAATTAAAGGACGGCGAAATATGCTTTAATATTAGAGATTAGAAAGTTATAGTTTTCATGAAAAGAGGGTCGAAATTTTCTGTCGGTTCGAGATGGTATAATTGGACATTACATATTAATTTTGTGACCTTTTTTAGTGCAAAATGCACATTAATGTTTTCAACATTTTTATGAAAATAGGATCGAAACGAACTTTCTAGTCGATGTGTAATTATTCTTAAACATTTTATGTTTGTGTTGTTGTTTTTTAGTGCAATAATACTCAATTTTTAGCCCACGTAACCCGAAAGATCCTTTTTGCCCTCTTTCTGACACCACATTTTAATTTCATACAAAAAAATCACATCTTGGCATAGAAACTGTTTTTTTATAAATATTTTTATTAATTTATACGATTTCTTGAAATCAGTAACTCAATTTTTGCGGACGAACTGGCTAAATTTCTCCGTCAATTAGATTGTTCCTAACAGAAAATTATTTAAAAATACAGGGAGAAAAAAGTTCTGTTATAATTGGTAATAACATTTAAACACTGCATGGTAATGACATTCCTGGTAAAAAAAACAAAACCAAAAAGAACCATAGTTCTCGTAATAAAACCAAAATATATGATATTTAAATCATTCATTTGGGCACTTCTCTATTTATATTGTAACGATTTACCGAAATATCTCGATAAATTTAAAATTAACAGTTCTTATACAACACAGTTCTTATGTTACTGTTACAGTTCTTATGTAACTTACACTTCTTACAGTTTACAGTGCTTATTAAAATTACAGTTCTTATGAGCACATTTCGTAAAAAATACAAAATTGAAAAGTAAATTAAACCAAATAAATGGCTTTTATGTCATGCTCTAAGATAATAAGACCATTCTCTAAGAAACAAACTATAATATTTTGATAAATGTAAAGAGAGTATTCGAATTTCAGAAATAAATGAATTTATACATATATTTTTTTTACTGATAAATTTAACTTTTACAAGAGAGTTAAATTTAACTTTTACAAGAGAGTTAAATTTAATTTTTACAAGAGAGTTAAATTTATCTGTTAATTCATGAAAAGCTTTCTGGAGCATTAAATGAGGTGCGATAATTACATTTGTATTGAATATATAAACAATTCAAACTGTTTTTTGGAGAATTTACATACTTTATAAATAATATTTTTCTTTACTTGTCAAATTCCGAAAGAATAAATTGGATTACGGTGAAAAATTTTGTCCACTTCAATTGAATGACTTATAATTGTTTTTATTACTATTGTGAAAAAAAATATGCTGCACCTATTATTACAGTAGAAATTCTGTAAATATTAATGAAATATGTTAGAGAAATATGTATGTAGAGCATTTTTTGCGCGACCAAAAAAGTCGACCAATTACCATGGATAGTTGACGGAGGTTAAAATTTTTTTTCACTTCAATTGAATGACTTATAATTGTTTTTATTATTATTGTGAAAAAAACTATGCTGCACCTATTATTACAGTAGAAATTCTGTAAATATTAATGAAATATGTTAGAGAAATATGTATGTAGAGCATTTTTTGCGCGACCAAAAAAGTCGACGAATTACCATCGATAGTTGATGGAGGTTAAAACTTTTTTCCACTTCAATTGAATGACTTATAATTGTTTTCATAACTATTGTGAAAAAAATATACAGCACTTATTATTACAGTAGAAATTCTGTAAATATTAATGAAATATGTTAGAGAAATATGTATGTAGAGCATTTTTTGCGCGACCAAAAAAGTTGACCAATTACCATGGAAAGCTGACGGAGGTTAAAAATTTTGTCCACTTCAATTGAATGACTTATAATTGTTTTTATTACTATTGTGAAAAAAATATGCAGCACTTATTATTGCAGTAGAAATTCTGTAAATATTAATGAAATATGTTATAGAAATATGTATGTAGAGCATTTTTTGCGCGACCAAAAAAGTCGTCCAATTACCATGGATAGTTGACGGAGGTTAAATTTTTTTTCCACTTCAATTGAATGACTTATAATTGTTTTTATTACTATTGTGAAAAAAAATATGCTGCACCTATTATTACAGTAGAAATTCTGTAAATATTAATGAAATATGTTAGAGAAATATGTATGTAGAGCATTTTTTGCGCGACCAAAAAAGTCGACCAATTACCATGGATAGTTGACGGAGGTTAAAAATTTTTTCCACTTCAATTGAATGACTTATAATTGTTTTTATTACTATTGTGAAAAAAATATGCAGCACTTAATATTACAGTAGAAATTCTGTAAATATTAATGAAATATGTTAGAGAAACATGTATGTAGAGCATTTTTTGCGCGACTAAAAAAGTCGACCAATTACCATGGATAGTTGACGGAGGTTAAAAATTTTTTCCACTTCAATTGAATGACTTATAATTGTTTTTATTACTATTGTGAAAAAAATATGCTGCACCTATTATTACAGTAGAAATTCTGTAAATATTAATGAAATATGTTAGAGAAATATGTATGTAGAGCATTTTTTGCGCGACTAAAAAAGTCGACCAATTACCATGGATAGCTGATGGAGGTTAAAAATTTTGTCCACTTCAATTGAATGACTTATAATTGTTTTTATTACTATTCTGAAAAAAAATATGCTGCACCTATTATTACAGTAGAAATTCTGTAAATATTAATGAAATATGTTAGAGAAATATGTATGTAGAGCATTTTTTGCGCGACCAAAAAAGTCGACCAATTACCATGGATAGTTGACGGAGGTTAAAAATTTTTTCCACTTCAATTGAATGGCATATAATTGTTTTTATTACTATTGTGAAAAAAAAATATGCTGCACCTATTATTACAGTAGAAATTCTGTAAATATTAATGAAATATGCTAGAGAAATATGTATGTAAAGCATTTTTTGCGCGACCAAAAAAGTCGACGAATTACCATCGATAGTTGATGGAGGTTAAAAATTTTTTCCACTTCAATTGAATGACTTATAATTGTTTTCATAACTTTTGTGAAAAAAATATGCAGCACTTATTATTACAGTAGAAATTCTGTAAATATTAATGAAATATGTTAGAGAAATATGTATGTAGAGCATTTTTTGTGCGACCGAAAAAGTCGACCAATTACCATGGAAAGCTGACGGAGGTTAAGAATTTTGTCCACTTCAATTGAATGACTCATAATTGTTTTTATTACTATTCTGAAAAAAAAAATATGTTGCACCTATTATTACAGTAGAAATTCTGTAAATATTAATGAAATATGTTAGAGTAATATGCATGTAGAGCATTTTTTGCGCGACCGAAAAAGTCGACCAATTACCATGGAAAGCTGACGGAGGTTAAGAATTTTGTCCACTTCAATTGAATGACTCATAATTGTTTTTATTACTATTCTGAAAAAAAAATATGTTGCACCTATTATTACAGTAGAAATTCTGTAAATATTAATGAAATATGTTAGAGAAATATGCATGTAGAGCATTTTTTGCGCGACCAAAAAAGTCGACCAATTACCATGGAAAGCTGACGGAGGTTAAGAATTTTGTCCACTTCAATTGAATGACTCATAATTGTTTTTATTACTATTCTGAAAAAAAAATATGTTGCACCTATTATTACAGTAGAAATTCTGTAAATATTAATGAAATATGTTAGAGAAATATGTATGTAGAGCATTTTTTGTGCGACCGAAAAAGTCGACCAATTACCATGGATAGTTGACGGAGGTTTTCTTCAACCGAATGGAATTGCTTTAATAATGCTTCACGTGTTAAGGTCCCAAAGTTTGTCTATACGGAATTTCCTGAATTTTTTTTTAAAGGTTTGGTATGTTTAGTAATTGTTTATAAATCCCGTCAAGTTTAAACAAAAGCTATTATATATTATTATGAAGAGCAATTAAGGAACAAATAAATTGCGATCATTAAAAATAATTTAAAAAACAAAAAAGGTTAAATGTGTTTGATTTATTAAAGAGTATTATTTCAAATCGCATTTTAATATATTAAAAAAACAGTTGGACTATCGGTCTGTTTATTTTAAATTTCCAAGTAATATAATAATAGAAAAAAACTGTATTTCAATAATTTAAATTTTTTTAAACGACAAATTTAAAAACATTTCAGGAAACAATTTAAAAACAATTAAGGAACAAATAAATTACGATCATTAGAAATAATTTAAAAAACAAAAAAGTTAAATGTGTTTGATTTATTAAATAGTATTATTTCAAATCACATTTTAATATATTAAAAAATCAGTTAGCCTATTGGTCTATCCTAATAAAAATATTTGTGCAGGTCCATGTCTATTTTAAATTTCCAAGTAATATAATAATAGGAAAAAACTATATTTCAATAATTTAATTTTTTCAAGAGACAAATTTAAAAACATTTTAATTTTATTTACAATATTACTAATTAATTGTTTTTTAAAAAATAATTTTTAACTAAATTAAAAGGGTAAAGATATCTTAATTTTTAAAAGAAATTTTTTTAATGACTAAGTTTAATTCTATTGATAAAATTTTTTTTAATAGTATGATAATTAGTATTATAATAGTATGAACATTTTATAATGCATTTTTGTAGTTTTCTTAATAATTAAAATATAAAAAATTTTAATAAAATAATGCAGCCCTTGATGTAGTTTAGCTAATATTTTTTTAGTAGAGGATCGGCTATGAGTTATGTCCAAATGAATTATATTGAATAATACTTTTATATTTAATTGATAAAACTCTTTATTTCGATACTAAATTTTTAATGCCTCGAGGAAGATTTCACATTTCCTAGTAGTAAATTATACAAAGTACATTCATTCTAAATTAGTATTGTAAGCTAGTATTTTCCTTCTAAACTTATGATAAAAAAACCACCACATAGATTTTATCGCTTAATAATTGTAGAATTAAGTGTGAAATAAAATTATTAACTACAATGAAGCAATCACCTAACATTTGCTCTTATTTTTTTTCAGTTTTCCATTTGTTACATAACTATAAAGTCAGTGAGAAATAGCATATGCATTCAATTAAGTTCAATAATCTCATTGATTTAAATATTTATTTTGATACGCATAGTTAGCCATATTTAATATTTTGACTTGAATCTGCTTATTAGAATTATTAGTTAACATTAGTTCACTCAAATAACGGCCACCATTTTGACAGAATCTTGAAATTGCATAATTATTCTCCTTTAACTTCTAATAATGGTTTTATAAGCATTTATTATACGTTTAAAACACACTCTTTCATCATTTTATACAATAAATTTTAAAAATTTTAAATATACAATAATGATTCGTCAAATTTACGGAGCTCTGAAAAAGATAACCTTCTTCACCAACGAGTTTCAGTTTAAGATTGATGTAAACTTTATCAATTATTGTTGTTCATGTTTCATATCTGTTCATACTTTCGAAAAAGACAAACCTCTTCACCAACGAGCTTCAGTTCAGATTGATGTAAGCTTTATCAATTATTGTTGTTCATGTTTCATATCTGTTCATACTTTCGAAAAAGACAAGCTTCTTCACCAACGAGCTTCAGTTCAGATTGATGTAAGCTTTATCAGTTATTGTTGTTCATGTTTCATATCTGTTCATACTTTAGAAAAAGACAAGCTTCTTCACAAACGAGCTTCAGATTGATGCAAGCTTTATGAATTATTGGTGTTCATATTTAATTACATCATTTGAAGTCTGTAATAATATTCGATTTACTATTAACTTAAAATCATTCACTCAATTTTTGGTGTTCGAATTCGGATAGGTATAACACCACAGTTTTTATGGTATACGATATGTATAAATTTTTTTTCTGAAAGCAAATTTCTATCAAAGCGTTTTTTAAAAAGTTTGGGTACTCTAAAGTTTCCAATTACAGTAAATTATTTAAGCAGACGCTACAAATTCTATTAATATTCCATTCTGCTTCATAATTTCATTGTTTTTTTTATCACAGTTATTTATTAAAGACAAAAACGACTTAATAAAAGAAACTGTTATTATTTTTTAAGTTCAATTCAGAAAGCATAATTTAATTTCGGTTAACAATTCAATCGAAATTATGCTTTGTGTTATATGAATTATACCTTTTATGATTGAATAATAAATGAAATTATACACGCTTTATAGCAATCTGTATTTTCTCCTATATATGTGATTATGGAATAAAGTATAAATTGAATTAATTTATTATTGGGATATATTTTAACAATTATATTATGATAATTTTCTAACTATTACTACTTAAATATGCAAGAAAAATTTATTATGGATTTTCCTCGACCTGCTACCAGATATTAAAGCGATTTACGTGAAAGTTAGTGTCAAAGTAAGTCGCATTCGATTAAAAATGCAATTTTGCATCTCGCACATTAATAGTTATAATGGTCGTAGTTAAGTGATAAGTCAATTCAAAACTAAACTTTGGTTAAGTAATTGATTTATCAGATCTATAGAATAATGTGTCTTAAGGGAGCGTGGGTTTTTATAGAGTGGTTTTGTGTTTAAAATAATAAAAAAAGTATTGATTTTTCATTATTAAATGCGTTAATAAATTGAAACTTCTACCAGAGGGTAAGTTCTCTTCAATATAAATTCATCAAATTAGTTAAAGAAAGAACTTTTATTCTAAATTTTTATAAAATAAATTTAAAAAAAATTTCTCACTTTTTCGGAAAATTTCAAAAATGCACCAAATATTAGATCAAATGTAAAAATATTATGACATAAAAGTATTCCAAAGATATATTAAGAAACTGTTTAATATAATTGCTTATTGAGTTTTATTTTACAATTGTTTGAAAAGCATGTTTAAAACATGCTCAAAAATATTTAAAATAAAAAATTCCTTATTGAAAACATAAAACATTTCATATAACATTAACTATTGAGACATAGTATAGATTTTATGGAGTAGATAAAATTTAAGCAATAAAGATAAGGAATGAATCATTGACTTAGGAAATACAAATTTTAAATCAAATGGGAAAACTAATGTCATAAATAAAACTAATGATTATTAAATTTAGTTTATTCCGACATAATCTGATAGTAAAACTTATAGATAGAAATTTTAAAGAAATCTTGAATAAGCCTAAATAATTCGTCCAGATTCCAAGGAGTGTTTGTGTAAAGTGTGCAAAAAAAAGTAATATATATATATATATATATATATATAAACAACAACCGAACTACTCTGAATAACTTTTGATCTAAGGATCGGATCTTTACGTTCGAAGACTCAATCTTCACGGTTTGAGAAGGTGACCTCAAATATGCTAATCAATTAGCTCCGATATTTTAAGTTACGAAATTAGACACAAAAACGCTCTTTCTCTTAATACGAGGGTTGCTATTTATATTTCTGGCCTAATAATGAAAACACAAGCATGTAGGATTGAAATTGGTTTTATTGTTTTTCAAAATATTCTCCATGATGATCAATACACTTTTGCATGCTTTTGAGCCAATTTTCAAAGCACTTTTTTCAGTCCGATTGAGGTAACTCCAAAACATGCGTTTTGAATGCATCAATCGCTTCTTCGGGGGTCGAAAATCGTTGTCCACGTAATTTATTTTTGATGTGTGGGAATAAGAAGAAGTCATTTGGATGCCAAATCAGGGCTGTACGGCGGATGACCCATCAGTTCGATCTTTCGCTCCGTCAGAAATGCCTTTGTTTGAGACTATGTGTGAGAGTTCGCATTGCCATGATGAAGAATGATTCGCCTGTTCTTCTGCTTTTTTCGAATTTCTCCGATGACTTCTGGCAAGCAAATGGTCGTGTACCATTCAGAATTGACCGTCCTGCGTTGCTCTAACGCCACTGTTGCCACATGACCGTTAATGCCGAAGAAACAGGCAATCATTTGTTTCGATGTGCTTCTTCCTCGAACAACTTTTCTTGGTTTTGCCTCGTCTGTGAAGACCCATACAGTTGATTCCTGTTTTGTTTCCGGCTCATATGCATAGATCCATGATTCGTCACCTGTGTAGATGTTATACACAGCCTTTGATGTACCTTGAACGTATTTTTCCAACATTTCCTTGCACCAATCGACACGAGTCTTTTTTCGAGCGTTTGTCAGATTATGCGGGATCCAACGCGAACAAATTTTTTTTACGCTCAAATGTTCATGCAATATTTTATTGATGCTAGTCATACTAATGTCCAAAGACGCTTCTATCTCACGGTATGTCACATGACGATCTTGCTTTATCAGTTCACGCACAGCATCGATCTCTTCTGGCACAACAACGGATTTCTGACGACCAGCACGGGATTCGTCCTGGATCGAACATCGACCACGATTAAATTCGTTATACCAATTTTTTACAGTGCTGTAGGATGGCGCTTTATCGCTGAATAAAGAATTAAGTTCATCGAAACACTCTTGTCTTGACAATTCACGTCGAAAGTTATGAAAAATAATGACACGAAAATGTTCACGATTCAATTCCATTTTTTGAAAGAGAAGAACTTTTCAATTTACTGTCAACAACACAAATGAAGCTATAATGGTAAATCGTCTGCTGAATTTATGTTTAAAAATATCAAACTTTCGATTAAAATCGTCGGCGATCGCCTAGCAACACTTACTGTTGCCAAGGCCAGAAATATAAATAGCAACCCTCGTAAATACACCATTTTTTTTAACGGTTTCGAATTTATGTAGGGGGGTAGCCGCAATTTGGTCCCTATAGTTTGGTCAGGAGTGCAATCCACAGTTTGGACCCCTTGATGTTCATTTTACTTCTTGCGTATTTCGTCATATCTCAAGAACTCTTTAGGCGATTTGAAAAATTTTTGCACATAATTGTAAAATTTTTTCATTTAAAGATAATTCCATTTAAAAAATAAGCTTCAGTAAATATTTATTATTTTATGTAATAATAGTCGAAAATTTTTTGAATTGTAAGGTACACAATTGTTTACCACCATTTTTTTTAATATTTTTTTTTAATTTAAACGACTTAAAACTCCTCATGCACCACAAAGTATAGCATGAGGCTTACAGTTTGTGGTGCATGAGGAGTTTTAAGTCGTTTAAATTAAAAAAAAATAAAAAAAAAATGGTGGTAAACAATTGTGTATAATTGTTTACCACCATTAATAGGCAATTTTTTACCACCATTAATAGGCATAGTAATTAGGCAATTTTTCACATGACAGAAAACAAAATTAGAGTGCAATTGATTGAATAGCTCCTGAGAAATCAAATTTTAAAAATGGAATGGATTAAAAAGGGCATATATTTAAAATTCGATTTTTTAGGAACTAGGAAACCGATTTTTCTCAAACAAAGTTTGGTGTCCAAACTTTGGAATCTCTCCCTGATCCAACTATAGGCACCATATTTTGCAGATTGCACCTACCCCCTATATTTTCAGGGTCAGAAATCCGAATTTGCTGAAAAAAAAATCAATGCTTATTCCGAGAAAGTAAGTTTTTGTGATTTGATTTTGTTACTTAAAATATCGTTTGCACTAAGTAATTCGGATATTTGAGATCACCTCCTCAAAACATTTAGATTGACTCCTAAAACGTGAAGATCCGATCATCAAATCAAAAGTTATTCGGGGTGGTTCGTTTTTTTCTTGGCGCACTGTACAAGTATTGCATGTACAAAGACGGATGGCACAAGGAAGGAGACATATTCTCACCAAGTAACAGGTACATACTACGAATGTTCCATTTATGGAACCTTGATTAACCGGTACACATGTAATGCTTAAACAGTCAAACCATGCCCTCAAAGATAAGTTTTGTACTGTTGGTATTGGGAGTATATAATTTTGTACAATACTAGTTGGCAGTAGTGGTACATAAACTTTGTCTGTCTCAAGTTTATGTATTTATATGCCTTAAGCTTATGTAGTCCAACACTGGAATAAAAAATTAAAAGAGTCACATTTTTAAATTTTAATTTTTCAAGTACTCTTTGACTCCAATACCAACAACACGGCGAATTTTATTAAATTTTAATTTTAATTATTAATAAAATTTTAATATTTGCGATTTATCCCTTTGGCGTAGATGGGATACCGCTGACCCTTTTTTTAAAATTATTTTTTAATTATAAAAGAAAGTTTTTACTAAAAAATCTGTTTTGATTTAATTTTGTTTGTAAAAAATATAAAATCCGAAAAAATTTGACTAGTTTTATTATTCATATTCAGTGATACCAGACTCAAACTTCCAGCCCACCCCTGGATTTTGGGTGGGGGAAAATTTTGAAACCTTAAATATGAACCCCTATTTTCTATTACAGATTCGAATTTTCTAGAAAGTAGGACACTTTTTTTCTGGAGAATCCAAATCTGTAATAAAAAAATAGGGATTCATGTTTAAGGTTTCAATGTTGCCCCCACCCCACTTCAAGTAAGTGGGATGACATCGATTTTGGTATCATTAGATAACTTTAAAAAAATATTGAATATGAATAATTTTTAAAAAAAACAACTTAATATTGTATAGATGTTTGTTTGATGTAATGGCCTCCCTGTGACTTTCTAACACTTCATTTATTTACACACCTTTACCTGAAGAAGCTACTTTCTTAAGTAATTTTAGTTTATTTATGCTAGAATTTTTTTGGTGCAAAATATTTCTCTGAAGGCAGGTTGAAATTGATTGAATATATATTTACACTACGCTTTTTCTATCACTTAAAAACTACTTTCTTAAGAATAATAAAACAGCAAACAAACTTGTAAAATAAATTTTTCTACATTTAATAGTTGCAATAACATTTTTTACTACATCTTAGTATGTCTGATGCATTTTAATGCTTGTTAATAATCAAAGTAGATAAAATGCTTCATTTTTTAGAAATTTAATATAACTTCATAACTGTGTTTACGTTAGGCTATAAGGAAGTGAAACTAAAATGCACTTCTTCAAACATAAAGTTACGCAATAACTTCATTAATACAAAATTCCGCAATAAAACTTACAACTTATAGTTAAGTTTGATTTTAAATTTTAATCAATTTTTAATATCAAATTTATTTTGGTAATAAATTTGTAGTGAATATACTTTTACGTAGTATGTCTGTGTTGTTTAATGCTTTATTTTGTGTTGACTAAACAGTACATAAGGTAAAAGGATCAGAGCTGTGTTACCATTCAAGTTATAGCAAAAGAAGATGTCGACTTTATCAGCTTGTTATAAGCTTATCGCAGCCATTGCAATTGCAGTAGCTTTTATTAGTAGTGGTAAGATCATTTTTTGAATTAATTTTCTCACGTTCTTATTGTGGATTGATTAATTTAAACATGAGATTGATTAATGATTTTCATTATTTTTGGTTGAAATTTAAAACTTGGTGGTAGCACCACTACATTTATAGCTATTATCTCTTAGTTTTAATAGTTACAATAGTTAGAGGGACTATTGAAAAAAATTGTAAAAAAATGATTTAAATTGCTTATTTTAGTTAAGCAATGATATTATTTACATATGGTAGTTAAAATTTTTAAAAGTCACTTTTAATACATGTTCAGATAAGGAAGCAATAATAGTAAAGAAATTCAAAATATGAATATGATCATCACGGCAAATGATTTTAAATTATATAACTTTAATAATTTTTTTAACCTTCGTCAGCGCTAAATTTTAGCCTTACTTTAAAACTAAAAATTCGAGAACAACTCAGAAAACCTGCCTTATTAGAATTCTGTTTTTTCGTACGATAAATGATTTAGTGTATTATTTTCCTTAATAAAAATGTATGAATCACGTACTGTCTGATAGCAATATTTTGAAAGTTGTGAAAAATTCAAAACCAAAATTTAACATTTTCACAGACTTCTTTTTAATATTAGGATATTTGTTACGTTACATTAAAAATAAAAAAAGTAAAATGAGATTATAATATACTAATTAGAGAAAACTATTTCAAATAGTACTAGTGATGTAAACGTTTTTTTCATTTATAATCAGTATAACATTTAAATGACATAAAATAATAATGCATTATATCAATTTAAAAATGTTAAAATACTCTCAAAACATGCTTATTACCATTTTTCATTATTAATGCTAAATGCATCATTAATGCTTTCATTATTAATGCTAAAGCTAATGCTCATTATTAATGGCATTTACCATTATTAATGCTAAAATATAAAGGAATTTTGTGTTGTAAGACACTTTAATAATTTACTCTAGTCATTTAAATACTTTAAGAAAGCTCTAGATAAATAGATTTCGTTACAATTTTATTTTCTGTTGTTGAATTTAAATCGGATAAAATTCTTGTTTCATTGTAAAACACATTAATAATTTACACTAGTTAATTAACTATTTTAAAAAAGCTCTAGATCGATAGGTTTTGCTACAATTTTATTTTGTATTGTTGAATTTAAATCAGATAAAATTCTTGTTTCATTGTAAAACATTAAAGTTCGATCATACCTTTTTCTGAAAATTGCAAACCTTCATTTATTGAAACTGGGAAACAGAAATATGTTTTATAGTCTTTTCAATCAAATCATACCTTATCAAAAAGCTGAAAAGCACTCAAGTTTGAGATCTTTATTGTTAAATGTTAAAATCTAAGTCTTCGTTATGATATGCTTACACAATTATGCTACGCTAAATATATTTAAAGTTATGTATATTCAAATTGGATATAGATATATTCATTTCTCACATTTTTTTCAGCAATGGCAGCTCCAGTTGCAGAGCCAGATCCACAAAGAAGTATGTATAGCGATGAAAAAAAAACTTTAACTTCATTTTGTAAAAAGGTTTTTACCAGTTAAAAAATGCGCTTTATAATGTATTTCGTTCGAGTTTTTAAACTTCATACTAAGTACGGATAATAAAATAGTGAATGAAAAGCAGTATGAAGTATTCTGAAAGTTTTCTGATTGTCATAGTACACAATTTTAATTGCGCTATAATTTTTAATTACGTTTATTAGAAAAAAAATTAGAAAACTCTTTGGAGAATACAAAATAAGATATTAGCTGATATTATATGAAATATATTTAAATTTTTATTCAAGCATTTATTCTATCATGAACGCATGTCCTTCAAGTTGGCTTTAGATATAACTCATGGAATGGTCTGACATGCAGCAAAAAATATCCTTTAAAGTTTTTTCTTTCTCTATAAAGCAGTGCATTTTTTGATGAGCTTGATAACTAATTGTGAAACTAGGTGAGAATAAAAACTGATTTCCTGAGCAGAAACAATACATAACAGCATGTCGCTAGAATTTTTAATTGCGTAACCACTAGAATTTTTAATTATGTTTATTAGAAAAAAAATTAGAAAACTCTTTGGAGAATACAAAATAAGATATTAGCTGATATTATATGAAATATATCTGAATTTTTATTCAATTATTTATTCTATCATGAACGCATGGCCTTCAAGTTGGCTTTAGATATAACTCTGACATGCAGCAAAAAATATTTCTTAAAGTTTCTTTTTCTCTTTAAAGCAGTGCATTTTTTGACGAGCTTGATAACTAATTGTGAAACTTTGTGAGAATAAAAACTGATTTCCTGAGTAGAAACAATGCATAACCATAAATTTTTGTCTGTTGAGACGGAGTGTTCAGGTGTGGTTGGAAGTATGGTGTAGTAGACTAGCTGAAGAATGTGATGAAAACAGGATAATGAAAATGACATTTGAAGATGAAAAATGGATCATAATTAATAAAACTTTTATTTAGTAGTATTTGCAGAGCTCGAGATACAAAAATTATATTTTATCCATGATAATGTTCAAAGTTAAATAAATTTTGCATAGTAATATTAATATGGACAGGCCACGGGAGACAAATTCCCCATGACCTGCCTAATCAAAAGCCAAATTAAAAGTACGTGTATTTGTTCCCAACGGACACAGGAGAAGCAATAATAGTAGATCCAAAGTTGGCGATTTATTAAAATATAACATAGCCAAAACAAAGCCAACCCTCCATATTAATATTGGGTTCAAAAATACATTGGCGATCACGAGTCGTCAACAAATTTCAGCGAATTACTGCAAGCATGCAACTGAAATATTTTTGCTGTTGGAAATTTAGAATTAAAAAGTTATTAATAGATTTTTGTTTTCGATTTGGTACACGACAGTCAATCAATGAGTCTGCATTAGTATTGAAATAGAGAGTTAGCCGTTGCATTGATCGATAAAAAAAATAAATATTTTATGTTCCCTCTAAAAGATTAAGTCTTTGATTTATTTTAAATATATTTCGATTAATAAAAAATAAGCTTAAGTAATTAAAGATACTAGTGGGCTGTACCCCTGTTCGCTCGCCAATCCCCGAAAATTGCTACGCAATCTTATATGGTTTGCCTCGCAAACCAAACTTGCTTCGCTCGCTACTAACTTAGGTACATAGCAAATTCACAAAATTCTAAGAATTCAAAACAATTATTCAAATCCATGAAAAAAACTTTTTTTTAAAAAAAAATTACATTTTTTTAGTAAATACTAAGTCATTAAAATAAATTTGAATTCAAATAGATGACATGTAATTCGTTAAACCTATTAGAAATGTGCTATAGTATAAAATCTTAAGATAAAATTTCTAAAACTGATATCTCTTTAAAAAGGTTAAAATTTTGGCTATAATTTAGTCTATTAAAAATTGAAGTGAATTGCAATGGAAAAACCTGCATAAACAAATAAATTCTAGTAAAACAAATAAATTCGTGATATAAATAAAAAATTGTTAAATAAATTCGTAATATATAAATTCGTGAAAAAAAGCGCTTTCGACAAAATACTAAAATAGAGATCTATCGACAAAGACTACTCACTTCTGCCTTGCTTATGCGCTCTCTGGTTATTTCAGTTTCCGTTTTTGAAAGCGCTATATGTTGAGCCATCTCAGTTAGATTTGGCATGTGACATTTTTAGCGGCAATCATGGGTCGATTTTCTAGCGTTGCCATTCGGGGAGTTGTTATGAGGCTTTTTTTTGTCGCCGTGTAAGAGAAATATATATATAGATTTTAAAGGTTAGGAAATAAATATGTAAAGCCAATTGTGGCATCATATTATCCTATCTCCTTTCCATTATTTTTTTATTAGTTCTTTAAATCATTGGTCATTCTTGGAAAAACTGATATCGGGGACACATTATTCCTTTTTACAAGTTAATTTTTTTAAAAAGTAAAATGATCATGATTTATGTCTCTTAAAGTTTATTAGCGATTTTTGATAAGCAAATGATGCTAGGGATTTTGTTTCAGTTCATTCTTAAAGTTTGTCTAAAAGGATTTAGTATTTATTTCTATACCTCCTTATCTATAAAAGTTTTATGATGAACTGGAACAAAATTTGTTGCGTCTTACATAAAAAAGAAGTTGCGTCTAACTTTTGAAATATTGATTGTTTACTGTGCTGCATCCAATAACACCAAAAGAAGCTATTTCTGAAAATTTCTAGCAGATCTACAGTACACAGAAAAAAAACTCGAACACCTTAGTAACTTTTGATCGAATGATTTTATCCCGTACTAGGACTCAATCCTAATGATTCGAAAGCTTCATCTGAAATATGCTAATTAATAAGGGCTAATGAGTTAGATAAGGTGAGCTGTTGAAACTTTGAACACTTTAAAGGAAATTTCGCTTTTAAATGTGTACTATAGCTAATCACAATTACTTTTATTTCCAGTTTTTTTTGTATCTCTTACTCGTTTTATTTTATAAGATTTTATTTTGCTCCTTTATTCTTGTTTCTTATAGTCTCCTTATTTTTTGAACTCACTTTGTATTTATTAAATTTAGAGTATAACTACATAAATGTTTTATTACACTATAACCGTACAATTAATTTAGATTGTGGATTTCTCAAAAAGATACATTTAAAATATGAAAACATTTAAAGAGGTTCATAGGGAAGAATGAAACGAAAAAGCAGATTTTAAATTCAACTTAATAGGAATGCTCTAGTGCATTTAAACATAATTAATAGATATTACGAATTTAAAAATAAGAAAAACGAACTATTAAGGAAGGAATTGGACAAAATAATTGTGCATACTTTTGTTTATTATATAATTAATCTAAACATAAATCTTTTTTCACTTTCAGACTGTGGTTTCTGTGGTAGTTATATTTTAATTTAATTCACATAATTAATTTTACAGAATTTTTTAACTGAATATGTTTATTTTCAGTTAACGAAATTTGAAAAGTATTTTTTTCATTAAAATAAGATTTCTTTAACATTATGTAAACATAAGAATTCAAAATTTTTAACTTAAAATTTATCATATAAGCTGAAAAACTCATTACTTTTTAAAACAATACAGAGTTTAAGAAAACAATATATTTTTCCAAGCATGAGAGGTTTTCCAAATCAGAATTCGCGCAAAAAAAAGTTCATGAATTTACTTAAAAATGTCTTTTGCAGTAAAATACACCTTAAAATGATGTCTTTTCTAAAAGCAGGAAAGAAAACATTTAAAAACATAATGCTTTGGTGAGAGATATTTTTTCTATGTTGGAAAATGTCTAAAAAAAATGACAAAGTTTTTTAAAAATTAAATTTTATTTTAAACCTGAAATATTTTAAAAAACACTAGCACTGAAACACAGGGTGGTAAAATTAACACTTAATTGAACTTATTGAGCTAGATGAAATAAAAATAAAATTTTCAGTGCAATGGGCTTGTCATCATTGGCAATATGGCGCAGACGTATAACCAAATTATGAAAAATTAAAAGAAAGTACCGAATCACAAATGCTTTCAATGATTTCTATGGAAGTTTTAAACTCAGAGATCGTTTAGGAGTAATATTCATAAACTTCGTTTTAAATATTCATCCGTAAAAACGAATCACCAATGATAGGTCGCGATTGAACTGTTTAGGTTAGAATAATGTTTGTTAAGGACAAGGAATAATAAAGGAATTAATCTTCTAAGGCTAAAATTTTGTACAAAACGATATTAAGAAGCGTGCATGATTTTCGATAATAAAAAAATACTAATTATTTTTTGTATGAAGTATTTCGATTTCTATTTATTGAGAATTATTATGGGTAAAGTATAAGATGGAATTCATATGATTTCGAGTTATCTTTTGATAATGTAAGTTAAATTGAAGCGAACCAAACTGAATATTGTAGAAAATATTTATAATGTAAGACAAATAATTCTTTTGTGGGAAATTTACGTAGCTCATATAATAATTAAAATAATTAAAAATATTGAATAGGAAAATTATTAAATAATATATTTTATTTTGTACTGCATTATACTATATATTGTACCATACTATATACTGTACTGTATAAAAATTATACTATGTTTCTTTTCTGAGAAATATAGTCATGCATTTTTGAAATACTATTTTAGCTGTAAGAGGTAAGTATAACCTTGATGCCATATTTATAATTCGTTATTAATTTATAACAGTTTTCAAAAAGTTATTACAATTTAACACTAATTTAACACATTTTTAAGATCATTAAAGTATTAATAAAAATATTAGTTACACTGCTAAAAAGCAAATCTGGATAGTAATCTTAAAATAGTTTTAGACTCTACAAGTTCTTACATAAGTTACTTTTAAAAACAAAAAACTTCATTAATTATTTAATAACTTCGTGACTCGACCCAGAGATCCAATTTTCGATAACCACAATCGAGTTTACATCTGTCAATTATGGTCATCTAATTAAATTTAATGATTTAATTTTTCTTATTAATTGAGTAGTAAGCAAAAAACTTATATTACAATATATATTATGCATCCAGTTACAAGATCAAGGCAACATCAAGGATCAAGGATCCAGTTACAAGATCATAACGCAAAATTTGATAGGAAGTATCGGCACGTCAAAGAAGGAGCACAAAAAAATTACCTGACAGAATTTAAAATAGTATAAAGCCACGAGTCATGTGTTAATTTAGAAAATTGAGTTTTGTAGAGTCCTGCTCATCTCATCAGCAGGTCGTTTTATTAACAGCAATTTCATGATAAATAGTTTTGTTGGTACGTCATTTAGTCGAGAGGGTTATCTCGTCAACATTTCGTCGACATGGTCATTTCGTTGACAAGATGATTAGGCCTTCAATGTCGTTTCGTCAACGCGGTTATTTTGTTGATAGGTTGATTTCGTCGACAAGTTGATTTTGTAGACAGTTCGATTTTGTCGACAGGTCGATTTTGTCAACAGGTTGATTTCATCGAAGTTATTGTCAGCGAAATAAATAACCTCTTTTTCCCTCGAAGAAATATATTATTATGTAACATTCCAATTTCGAACTTACAAGCAGCTCCGGAGTTGACTTATTGGGAAGAAAAAACTAAACATTTCTCATTTACCCTTTGTTGATGCAGATGGGCCAACAGTGTCACTCATATATATATATATATATATATATATATATATATATATATATATATATATATATATATATATATATATATATATATATATATATATATATATATATATATATATATATATATATATATATATATATATATATAGTTTAACGCAGAAACAGACATCGGGGTTTCATGCTGTATTTCATAACCTTAAATTATGAAAATGCTAAATATAACATTTTTCACTTATTTTATTTTATTAATTAATACGAAATAATTAAAAAAATTGGAAATATGTATAATATAAGTTTTGCGTCAAAGGGTTAAAGTCAATACATCTGTTGTATTTACATTATGTTTCGATAAAATATCCATATATCGAAATTTTTATGATTGGTTTGTTTTCGTTTGATCATTAATAATTATTTGCAATATTTTTTTTGCAGGTTAAAGGTAAGCGAAGTTTTGATAATTATGTCTAATTTTGAAACTAAAACGATTTATAATGAAAAACTAAATACGACAAATAAAAAAATAAGAAATAAAAAAAAGGAGATAAGAAGAGAAAGAAGTTCTTTTATTTTCTTTTAAAATAAGTGATTGAAACCCATATGAATGAAATTCGATATTTTGTAACGGAAGACAGAAAGTCATAAAAAATTTATTACATATTCTGTTCTTATTTTCTTTCTTTTTTTATCGATTTTCAATACTGCTCTTATTAATTCAATTTCTTAACCGAGTGTGCCTTAACCCACGGTATACTTTGTGGAGTAAGGTGCATAGACTCGTTTTCCTTTAATAAGATGTTCATAATAATAATTGAAAATAAAATAATCTTTCGAAAAGGACTTAAGGTTGTTTTTCTTTTAAAATGGCAAAAGTTGGATTGCTAAGTGGCTTATCTAAGCATTACCACTCACAAAATACAGTTTAATATATTGAGATCTGTTATAAATATCATTTTCGAGAGAACATTTTAAAAATGACACTGTTTATAACTGTTTAAACAAATAATAATAAAATTTCAATAAAATCTTGTACACTATAAAAAATTCCTGATCAAATTACGGTATAAATTACCGGCACTTTTTGTGCATAACCCGTAAAATCTATTTTAGCGGAAAATCCATTTTTACTGTAAAATATTATACTTTAACTATTACAGTAATATTTATTCAACTGAAGTGATTAAGTTTTCACGATAAAAAATTATTACTGTAAAAATTCAGTATGTAAAATTTTTTGCTACGTAAAATATTCTGATAAAAATGTATTTGACAATAAAAGGTATCGACAACCTGAGTATATTTTCATCGTAATTTGTTCCGGAATTTTTTACAGGGTTACAAACCATTTCTCAAGGAAAGTAATTACCTCTCAAAATTCGTTTTTTGAAAAGTTCTCCTTAAAGTTTCACTTAAAGCTTTAGTTTAACTTTAAAGTTTCTGCATTTCGATATTTTCAATCCGATGTAACTATTATCGTATAATCCTATAATAAAATATTAAAACCCTATTAGCTTAAAAAGGCTCAATTACTTAATTAAAAGTAAACTTAACTTAAAATAAAATTCACTTATCAATAATTTCTATTAAAATAAAAACTGCTTCTCTATTTTTTAAATCTTTTCCATTTTATCATTTCATTTATAATAGAATTCAATCAGTTACTGAACTACAGTAGTTAGTTACTATTTCTGCATATGCAATTTAATTTTGGATCGAAATGTAAATACAAGTTATTTTTGCAGGTGAGACTTTCGTGCATGTCAGAAATATGGAAACAGACCTGGAATATGAGGGAAGGAAGAAAAAAAAATTTGGATTATAATAATAAGAAAATTTTATGTAATTAATACATATACTTATAATTTTTATTAATATAATTAAATGCAATCTAAATAAAAGCAATTTTTTCAGGAATATAATTTTCAATTTTATTTTTGTCATAAATGTACTCACATTTCTATATGGAAAGAAACATTCCGGTAAAATTGCCTGTTTGGTAATGAATTTTCTCGTAAAAAAATATAAATAGGGTATTAATAAAAATTGTTCAATAAATTCTTTATTTAAGTAATTTATTTGGCAATATTTCTGTTCTTATGGTATTTTTACCGGATATTCTGGTTTTCAAAATTGTAGTTCCTATCACCACACATTTAGATTTTACTTCAAACTCTAAGGTTTCACGATAAAATTATCAAATTTTATCACATATTATGAAATTATATTTTATTGTTAATTTCACCAAAATCATTAATACGAATATTACCGAACTTGTAGTGTTCCCATAGAGCCAGAAATACGATAAAGTTTACTATATTCTAGTAGTTTTGGCCATACTTTTTTACTCAGTTTATGAGCAATAATTTAATTATTAACATAGCTTAATTGAAAGAATATCTCTTAATTTTTTATTATAGATAATAAGTTGAAAGAAGAACCATTTTTATTTTAAATTTCCATTTGCTCATTTTTTTGGTATGCTACCTATCTAAAGAAACAAAAGTAAATGTCTGGATATAGCAGCTTAGTTAAAATATTTTTAATCAAACACAAGGCTATTTCTTAATAATAAAAATTTATTTTAATTTATTATTAAACGTGCACAAAATCTTTTGAATTTTTTTAAAAAAATGCCTTTTTATTTAATCATGTAATTTTTAAGTATTAACTCGTTGAATGCCATGGGAGTCAGCGGTGACCCGCGAAGCCAAGATTATTAGAAACACATAATTCTAGTAAATTTTTAGTGCTTTTAATTTTTTTATATTATTATCGTTACTAAAATGGTTTGAAGAAGTTAATGCAAAACATCCTGAGAAAATCATTTTGTCCAGACGGGCACAAGCCTTGTAAAATTAGCGTGGCTTTAAACGTGTTAATAAGTTTATTTATGTTTTCAAATATATGTAACAGCGCATCACTTGCTGTATAAGTTAAACTTAATAAGTAACCAAATACTTTGGTTATTGACATTAAGAAGAGCATAAATTAAAATAATTTACAGTTATCAAGTATCTTGTTCACACAGAGATTTTTATTTAAATTAAAATAAAAGCAGGGTAAAAATACAAACTTTCATTTTGCAACTTAAGTTCATAAACAGAATTACATTCACCAATATTAAAAACAATATTAATTGCTTACGCCAAATTGAAAAAGCCTGATCCTCTTCTTCCGTTTCAGTTCTGCAATAAAGGCTTATTTTCCAAATTCATTCTTGTCTAGTTTTAGGAAAGGCAGTTAATTACCATAAAAGTTGTGCAAAATTTCAGTTTCGTGTTCCTTTTATGTCAATTTTAAGGTCACGCCAAATATGCACACACATGTTTGTTTTCTCAGGTACTACTCAATGATATGTATTCACAGAAATATGTACCTTTGTGGTGGTTCACTGTTGGTACTAGCAGAATTTGACGGTCAAAGTCTAAAAAGTATCTTTTTCGCAAAGATTCCGGAATGCGCTTTGAACTTCGACGTAAAGGTCAACTGAAAATATTTATGTTTTCTGATAATAACTGTCAGTGTTGTGATTCAGTCGTTAAAAGTGTTTTTCCTCAAAAATTCATATAATTTGCATTTCTGACCTTCCAAAACTAAGAAAATGTTTTTTCTTCTCAAAAATAAAATAACACGTGTGTAATAGTTTTACCTAAAGAGCATATCTGGAAAATTTCAACAAAATAAAAAATGCTAAGTATCCAAACCTGCCTGACTTTTAAAAAAACTGGCTCTTAAAACTAGTTTAGGAAAGATTTTGATTGATTTGACTGTTTTTTTTAAGCCTTGTTGCTTCAACCAGTGGCACTCTCTTAAGGTTATTTATATTAGAGTAGTCAAGTATTTCTTCTAAATAAAAGAAGATGGCAGCATCATATACTTTAAATCGAGCAGGAAATATAATAAAATTATGCTTTTGTTCATTTCATTTGTTAAATTTAATCATTTAGAGGCATCAAAATTAATTCTGCTTTTATTAACTATTTGACTAGTTTTTTTGCATCAAATTATAATATTTTAATATCAAATTTAAAATTTTGGTGCATTTTCTCTTGAAATACCCCTGCACTACATTTATTCAATAATGCTAACGTGCATTTGTTATTTAAAGATATAAATATAAACTCAATAATATATATGTCAGTTTATGACATAAAAAAAGGAATTATGCTGATTTAAATATTAAAACTGATCAAAATCGAGAGTCATTTGAAAAATCATAAAAATTAATTTTAGAATTAAAAATAATAATTCTGTAGGTTATTTGTAGGTTATTATTATAAAAAACTATGATTATTAATATATAAAAAAACCTTGTTTTACCAACATATAATATAAAAATTCAAATAATATCAATCTTGAAAAATATTAAAGATTTGCCCACTTCCAAATGAAACAAACATACTGTAATAGTCAAATTATTACTGAAATTTCTTGCACGTTACAACGTTACAATGATATTTTATATGGAATTATATTTTTAGAAATCAAAAGTTATTTGCAAAATTTTAAATATGGGGTAAGAAGCACGGGGCAATATTCATAATATTTATCAGCTGAAATTATTTGCACATTTTGACAATTCACCGAAATTGTTTTGCATTTTTGTGTTCAGTTTTATCATAACACTTTTAATTAACCTTAAAACGTTTTTAGTTCACACAAGAAAATTTTGAATATAATTTTTTATTTATCGATTGATTTTGTTTAAAAAAAGCAATTGCATGGTTTGAATTAATGGCTTAATACATAAATGAATTATCTCAAGAAAGGAAATCCCTCTTTCGTTTTGTTACGCCTAGTTCGAATTCGTCTTGATTCCTTCCGTGCTTCGCTGATGTTTGATTTACAAAGTAATGCATAATTAAATCTAATTATAAGCAAATGTTATGTTAATAATTAATATATATATATATGCATTCTAAATTAATGATTCTAATTTTATATTCTATTCTAAAAATAGCTTTACTAATTCTTATGTGTATCTTCTGTAATTACAAATTTTAATGCTCTTGAATAACAAATATGGTGGAGGTAACTTCAGACCAAATAGTGTAAAATAAATATTGCTATAGTGAAACACTAGTAGAAGCAATAGTTATGTATTGCGTTTCATTAAGCAACTTTGTTAAGCTGTTACCACCGTTTTTTGGCTTGGAGATACACTTTAATTTTTTTTACAGTGAATATATAAAAAATTAATAAAAAAAAATTAATAAAACATTTTGCTGCTTAGTTGATACTTTTGGTGTTGAAGTAAACAGTAAATTTTTAAGTACAGAATAGAAGTTATCGCGCAAAGAACTATATAAAATTGTCAGAATAACAATTGATTGAAAAAAATTACTGTGAATATATTTCTAAAAATACGCTTGTTTTACTCGAATTTTTTTTTACAATGGAGCCATTTAATTTATTCAAATGCGCATGAAAATATGTGTATAAATAAATATAAATGGTATATATATATATATATATATATATATATATATATATATATATATATATATATATATATATATATATATATATATATATATATATATATATATATATATATATATATATATATATATATATATATATATATATATATATATATATATATATATATATATATATACATACATACATACATATATATATATATATATATATATATATATATATATATATATATATATATATATATATATATATATATATATATATATATATATATATATATATATATATACATATATATATACATATATATATATATATATATATATATATATACATATATATATACATATATATATATATATATATATATATATGTATATATATATATATATGATTGCGTTTGTTAAAATCTGGCTTTATTTTATTGAAATTTCAATATAGAAATCTAAATTTATTATATGAATTTAAACTTAACATAATGGAAAATAAACAATTGCAAAATATTTTTTTCAGATTTTTCGAAATTGTAAATGCTGACAAATTATCGAATAACACTTACCAAAACAATAAATTTTGTCCAACAAGGGATATGAAATATTTTGTGCTATGTAGATTAGAGCAAACGACTACTTGAATAAAGCACAAAAAGAACTGAATCTATAGTATATGCATCTATGTACTTTTATTTGTGCTTTTTTCTCGCTTTTTTTTTCATTCTTTAGTCAATAAATTTTGCACATTCGTTAAAAAGTCAAGTTTATATATAAATATGTCTCAGATTGTTATTATGAAGTTGCATCTTTAACGAAAACATCTTTAACGGTATTTTATTTGTTAGATCGGTAATTTAACGGTAATTTATTTGTTTTATTTGTTGTTAAGTATTTTCGTGTTCACTAAAACAGAATTGATAAGTTGATATATCATTTTGTCACTATCATAAATATATATATATATATATATATATATATATATATATATATATATATATATATATATATATATATATATATATATATATATATATATATATATATATATATATATATATATATATATATATATATATATATATATATATATATATATATATATATATATATATATATATATATATATATATATATATATATATATATATATATATATATATATATATATATATATATATATATATATATATATATATGTATATATATATATATATATATATATATATATATATATATATATATATATGTGTGTGTATATATATAACATGGATGATTTTTCTTTCTGATGAACTAAAACTTAATTAATTATTTAGAAAAAGAAGCCCATTTTATTTTACCCTGAAGAGTGCGATAGGAAAATACCGATGCAATACTTTATAAATGCTTATTCATTTCATAATTTGTTCAAAATATTGTTATTAGAAACATTATATTTTCTTTTAAAAAATGCTATATATATATATATATATATATATAATAATAATAATAATAATAATAATTAAATAAATAAAATTACAACAGTGAAAATGTAAACTTTATGTACTGTAAAACATTTTAGTTTAATTTAACACCAAAAGTGATGGTGGCAACTTAATATCAAAAATTTTTACAAGGTACGGGAATTGTAATTGTAAAAAATGTTACTTGATTTGATGTAATCAAAAAGTGTTCTACAAGCAACGCTTTATTTAGTTATTGATAAAATCATAATACATTGTTCAAAGTTACTCGTAAAACATTGAAGCATTAAAGTGTTTTTTTTGAAAATAGATTTCATTCAGTAGTGATTTAGGAGAATATCAATATATTGTTGTGAGGAAATGACGCAGTACGCTAGGGTCAATTTCAAATGTTATATTTTATACCAAAAACTGAATTTAAGATTTATTTTCTGAATTCTATCTTTCAATATTTTAAAATGAAATATACAAATCGGTACACTTCTTCCTTATTTTCTTAGAAACAAATCTTTCTTTTTGTAATTCACAATGAGGGAATAACATATTTTAGTTACATAAAATAAAGGAAAATTGAAAAACTTCAATCTATCTTTCATTATTTATAATGTATTTTAAAAGGCATATTCCAAGCTAAAAAGATGCATAAGTCATGAAACAACCCATTGGAGATATTAAAATGTCTGCTTTTGTAAGGGTGACACTTATTTATCATTCGAAATAAAGAAGTTCAAATTTTAACAAAAAATACTTAGATATTATAAAATTGCACTTTACTCAATTTTTTTTGGATAATTTAATCAAAAAGTCCATACAAGGCCTCTCTGCCTTACATGACTAGATAAAAGTTTTAACTTTATGACAATCCCTGCATTTTTACTAGAATTTTATGAAAATCTTTGTATTTGTAAGTTTTTTTGCAAAATTTCAGTGTGTCAGTAGTGTATTGAATAAAGTTTGCCGAAAAAAAAAGTTTTTTTCCTGAAAAAAATGATAAAATTATCTATAAAATTAATGCACGTCAGTAAATAATAATAGAAGCTCTAATTTTTTGTAATTTCACTTGCATTAATTTTCTGAATAAATATAAAATGGTGACTGTAAAAATGAAAACTTAAAAAAAATTTTTAATCAATGAAACCACGAGTCCTATTCAATTCTGAAATGGCAAGGCGGAACTAGATTCGTAACTAAACTGTTACAGGATAGGCTGTAACAATATCCCAAAATGGATTGTCATGAGAGGATGATTGCTTCTGGATGGTTGACAGCTCCCTCTATGTAAACAGTCGTCGATTGGGGTCTAGTTTCGTTTTATTGAAAAATAAAATTAAACTTGTGAAATTGAAAAGCTTGATTTTTAAGTTATTAAACATTAAATAGGATTCATTATAAAAATGAAGATTTCTGAAGTTAATGTTAAAAGAAAAATAAGAAAATAAAAGATATTGAAACAAAAATAAATAAAATATGGATGATTTTTCCTTCTGATGGATTAAAAACTAAAACTTAAATTATTATTTAGAAAAAAAACCCATTTTACTTTGCCCTGAAAAGTGCGATAGGAAAATACCGATGCAATACTTTATAAATGCTTATTCTTTTCATAATTTATTCAATATATTGTTATTAGAAACATTATATTTTCTTTTAAAAAATGCTGTTTCCATTTCATTGGCATTTTTATTGAAATAATTTCATAAGGGTAATCTAAAGATTAAATAAATTATGAATTATAGGTCGTATTTAAATATAACCAGAGATTCAAAAACTCATTATAGGTTATAAAAAATGCTAACTCATGGAACCCCTTTTACTCTTTCAAGAAACTCTAGGGTTCCGTGGAACACCATTTGGGAACTCCGCTGCTCTAAGGTATCATCATAAAATTACCCAATTATGTCACATTCACCGAACTTTATCACGTTTTATAAAACCATATTTTTCTGTTAATATTATCAAAATCATTACCAAAGAGCTTCAGTAAATATTACCGAGCTTTTTGCTGTTCCCATAAAGTCAGAAAATTGGTAAATTTTACTATATTGTGGTAGTTTTGACCATACCTTTTTTCTCAGTAAGCTTGTTTCAAAAACAGTTTTTTAACAATATCTGACTGGATTTGACTGCATTCAGTTTTATGGTTTTATTTCTTTTAAATTGAGAAGATGAGTGTCTTAGATCCCTTTGTGAAATTATAAAGAATATAATTCACGAAATTTTTTTTGTCACAGAAATCAGCGTTATAACTCTGTAACGTAACTTATAACTTTGGATGTTATATATTGTTTTTTTTTCGCTTTCACTACGACAATCCCAGTGTTTTAAATATATTGGTATTATTCCATATGTCTTGCGCTTTCCTTTCTCTATGGGATTACATTCAGTTTTACAGTAATAATACAAGTATTAATTGTAAGTATACTCTTGTATTAATTGCGTGCAGTTCTTTAAAAACTTGAGATTAAATATAGAATTAAGAAGAAATCCTTTTTATGTCATAAATTTTCTTATGTTATATTTAAGGATTTATTTTACATTTACGATATGATACTAGCAACTTAAAAGTTATGAATTTAATTTAAAGTAATAAAATAGTTTACTTTAAGTTTTTAAACATTTATTTATTCATAATTAATCGGATATTTCAACAATAACTTAATATTTATCTCTAACATTTACACTAGTCATAAAATGGTGATGGAGTTTAAAAGCAATTACGAAACTTTAGAATCTCAAAATAAATTGTTATTGCAAATCACTATGGTACTTGTAAGAGCACGTAAAACTAATATTGTTCTATCCGTTAAGTAATTCTGATAAGAATTTTCCTTTAAATTAACTATTTCTACTTTCGAATTTTAAAGGAATTATACAGTTTTCATCTTTGCTGTTAGTATAATAAACTAGTACTTACTAAATATATCATTCTATAACCATACCTGTATAAATTATGTAACAATGTTTATATGTTATGTTAATTATGCAACAATGTATATGTTATGTAATTTTGTTTTCTTGCGGTGTTTTTCTTTTCTTTTTTTAAAATTAAATGCATGTTATTGAGAAAATATTACTATACACATAAATTACATAATAATGTAACCCGACAATCCTTATTGCTATTACCATTGGTAAATCTTGATAATTAGATTTTTCAGCGATGATTTTTTAAAAAATTATGGTTTTTAACGCGTTTTATGACTGTATTTTAAACTTTAAAAACATTGCATGCATAAATTATGTAACAGCATAACTTGACATTCATTTATGTAACAGCATAATCTTAGCATACATTTTAAACAGCATGAGGTTGCCTTAAAATACGTACGAATTCTCAGAAACTACACAAAAGGCGAATTGTTAGTTCGAATTGTTCGAATCGCATTGGCGTGCAATCGCATATACGAATCGCCTCATGTGAAAATACTACATTAGCTCAGCATCCCCAGAGAGACGGCATTACTACTCATTCATGAGACCACTTCCACACTTTAGACATATATCTGAAGGGGACGATCCCTCTACTCACGTGACGAAAAACAGGGTTTAAGATTTCACAGATTTCTGGAGCATGAATATCGTATTTAAGAATCGACTTCGGTTCCTCTTGACCGAAGTTTGATGCTCTAACCATTGACCTCAACCCACTGTGAAATAAGCATATAGATGCAGACGTGTGTGCTCATTATAAACGGGACTTACAAGCCCTCGTCAATTTCAAGTTAAAACAGTTAATGGAGAAGGACAGCACAAAGATGCAACAAGGGCTACGGTGAGATTTAAACTTGGGGGAGGATTATGGAATTGCGAGACCACACGGCCAGGGAGGTACCTGCACATTAAATCTTGTGTGCTCATTGCAAAAATGGCTTATAAGTTCTTGTCAATTTGAAGAACAGATAGTTATTTTTTTTTAATTGTTTAAAAAAATTATGCAAGGTTGAGTGCTCAATACAGGAGAACAGATAGTACAAGTTCGAGAAGGACAGCACGAAGACACATGCAGGATTACGGCACGAAAATTCAAAGCTTTTGCTGGAATGGTGGCATCATTCGGTTTGGCAAGATACAATATGAACCCAAGAATTTTTTGACAAAGGTTAAGGATGATTTAAATGTTAAGGATCCTAAACTCTAAGGCACCTTGGTTAACCCAACTTTTCAGCTCATAAAAAGAATATTTTGAAGTCAAGATAAATGCAAATTTTAGTGGTAAACATGCAACGAGTTTAACCAATTCCTCCTAGAAAAGAGAAGGTCTGAGCACGCATGACCATAAACAAGAAATTTGATCTTTTACTAGTCTAAACACAATGAAATCTTTTGTATTCCCCCACTGCACAGCTTAGTAGCCCGAGAGTAGTGAGATTTCCTCCACGCAGTTTATGCTCATTATGTCGAACTACTAAATTGATCCGTGATCAAGCCTTTTGTCTTCTAGGAGGTGTTGGTTTAACTTTTAAATGCATAGTGATATAGATCTGCATCATATGCCTAAAGCCTCTTATCTCTTTGCTGTAAATTTGCATAGGGATTCTTAAAGAAATTACCAAAACTAGTTTCCGAACGCAACTAAATTTTGGACTCTGCTCTTGAAAAAGAAAAGAAAAAAAAAGAGAAAGAAAATAAGCACGTAAAATTGCAAGAAGTTTCAAACAAATTGGAATCATGGAAAAAAAAACTGTGTGTTGAGTTTATATACAAATATGCCACATTCAGCATGTAAAATTTCACAAAACTCTGGTTTGTACTCGGTTTGTAGTCGCTTATGTGGTATTTTTTCGATAAGTTTAACAGTTAATAATCATCGAATTTTTTTATTCCACCTTAATTGTAATACATTTTGCTATTCACCTCTAATTTTAAATTTTAAATTTTTTTAGATTTTACGTTACAAACCAAAATGTAATGTTAAATTGAATAATCAGAAACTGGCATTGGTGAGAACTATTATTTTTTTAATATATAAAGATCGATTATTTTTTTAATGTATAAGCAACTAACATGGAAATTCATTTTAGAAAATGCATTTAATTATTGACATAATTGTTTTTATTTAATATTTTTAAAAATTGGTGAAGATATTTGTTTTCAAAAAACATGACATAATTTAAAAAGAGGCATGATATAAAAATTCAGTTCTTCACAATATTAACAATAATTGAAGCGAATAAAAATAAATTAAAATGATTTTATAAAAAAGCAATTTTAAGTTAAAATGTTTTTATTTAGAGCAATGATAGTAGTGAAGGTTGGCTTTGAAGAAAGTAGCTTAATGATACACAGCTTCGCAAAAACATGACATCGACTAACATGGAAATTCATTTTAGCAAATCTTTATAATTATTTACATAATTGTTTTTCTTTAATATTTTTAAAAATTGGTAAGGATATTTGCTTTTAAAAAACATGACACAATTTAAAAAGGGGCATAATATAAAAATTCAGTTCTTCGCAATATTAACAATAATTGAAATGAATAAAAATAAATTAAAATGCTTTTACAAAAATGCAATTTTAAGTTAAAATGTTTTTATTTAGAGCAATAGTAGTAGTGAAGGTTGGCTTGGAAGAAAGTAGCTTAAGGATACACAGCTCGTCAAAAACACGACATCGACGTAATGCGCTTTTGTATGTCATTAAAAATCTATTAGACTTTTAATGTCAGTCAAGAGATCATTAAATTAATCCATTGGTTTTACCTAAAAAAGTTTTTATTATAGCATGCATAAGACAAAGTGAAAGCACCAGAGAAAATGAACAAATAAAAATACTACTAAAAAAAATCTTAATATTGTTCAATCATCTTTGGTAAAAAAGTTAGGAATCGATCAAAGGGTAGATTAAAGGAACGTAACAGATCTTAACTTGTTATCTATTGAAGTTTTTACTTAAGTAACTCCAAACCCGGGTAGTGCTCCGATTAGAGCACTCACTTTGTATTTTTGCATGATATAAAGAGCGTAACAGAACTTAACTCGTTATCTATTGAAGTTAAGTAACTCCAAACCTGAGTAGTGCTCCTATTAGAGCACTCACTTTGTATTTGTAAACTCTCACTTTTGACGATTCAGCAATCCTTGAGCAGAATATCGCTAATTTTAAGAACATTTCGTCACGAAATCAAGTGATTCGTAACGTAAGGCGAACTCTCAAACATAAGACGAAAATTTTTCCTTAACTTGGTAGATTGTTAAGTGGAATGTCTAAAATGGAATGAAGACTAGACGATCGAAACTGAAACGATAACATAATCTGGCAGCTTGTATGGTGGTCTAAGAGCTGACCTGAAGAGGTGGTTGAAGATCCCGAGTTCGAATACCGCTACAGGCATGGATGTAAGTTATTGCTCTGTACCATCAGTCCGTCTTGTACCGTGGGGGTGGCGTTGATCCACATATATGGTGCCCACAAAAAAGTGAAAAACAACGCCTCCCATCAGATACCATTAGGCTCTACGAGGGCCACACGGTATTTTTTTTTTGAAAAATTATATAGAATGACGAAATATTTTTTTATTTTTGACGAAGTGCATTTCCTCTAAAAAGTCGCGATAGTTATTTCGTCATTTAGAGAAAATATTAACCCGGAGCATATACCAGGAAATGGTTTCGTCAACAACGGAGAGAGTTCAGTTAAATTTGAGTATTCATTTTTTACGGTTTGAGTGTTCATTTTTTCATGCGTATTTGAAACGGTACTTTATTTATCAAAACTATCTTAAAATTGTAAGTATTGTATACATTTATAATTATTAAAATTGTGAATATTGTATACATATGTATAAAATTGTGTACATTTTAAGCTTTATATAAATAAGTTCATTGAAATAGGCCCAGGAATAGCAATTTAATACTTCACGACAAACTTGGTGAGCTGGTCAAATTAATCACCAAATCTATAAATTACGTAAAATAGTTATTTTTAGGCCTATTTAAATGCCTATTTTTAAAGTTAACATAAATTTAAGATAATTTAGGTAATAAAAAAAACCCATTTGAAATGCGCGTGAACAATCAGTTCATTATAGAGAAGCTCATCTAAAGACGTGCGATGACAATTTCAACCAGGGATTGCTATGCAACTCTTATTATATTCCCTAATTTCTCTCCAACTTTGTAACCGTTGTTCTGAATGTAGTATTAAACTTCAGTAGAACACACCACCCAGCCATAAACAAGACTAGCATCTGTCTTTGTCTTCAGGTCACCATTTTTTAATGGACAGGCTAAGAACACTAAGCAACTTTGATCCCGGTCAGACGATGTGGACAGCATCTAAACAGGCATCCTCCATCCAAAACACATGTCAAGATTTTTAGCCACTAACTGAATCTTCTACTAAGTTCCACTTAGCTTTTTTTATCGTTAAATTTGTAAGCATAAGAGTTAAAGTTCATTACATCTCGATTTTAATGATGTGAAATTAAATATCTCTTTTCAGTAATAACACGCATTTCGATAAAGATTTTTTCGAAAGAATGTTGCACTTAGTATATTAGTTACTTAATATATTTCTGTATCGTAGTTGTTTATAGAGTGATAAGTTTGAAATCTCAAACTTTTCGGGTAAATTTTCGTTTAAATTAAACATTGTATAAATAAAATTTTACGAAGACTAAATATTTGGTTCAGACTCAATTTTAAAATGTCCTTTTTTTAGCAAGATAAATTATAAATTAAAGAACTTCTCACCAGACAAAATTAAGAATGCCTTTTTACAAAATTTAGTTTGATAAAATTTCTGTGTTTACAAAATTTCCAATGGTAAAGCTTACTAGCGTACAAAGCCTCGAATAGGAAAACTAACTGGAGCATAAAGCCTCACCAATACAAATTATTGCATTTTCTTTTCTCAATTCTAGGAATAACGCTAAGTTCTATAGCGGCAACATTTTATTAGACAATATTATAGCAATTAACTATATTTTGTCTACGTAATACTCTCTAAGGGAAATATTCCCCTTAAATTTGTTTTTCATGTGCAATCTGTTGTAAATTGTATTACTCGATATAATCAGTAAATCAGTCCAGCAATGTTTTATTAAAATTTAAAATATCATTTTGTAATGTCATGTTAAGAAAACTGTTATGTTCTAAATGTTGTATGCATTGAATTATATAAATATATATATATCTTAATTTGTAACTCAAGAATGCATTATCCGGTACATAGTGTTATAATACAGTATATAATGTAACCATGGTTTACATACCGTATTAGAATGCTTAAATTTATGTTTAAATACTGTTTAAATAAGGTAAAATTTCACTGACATTGATCTTACGATAAAAACTGAAATACGTGAACTCTTTCAATGAATTCCTTAGCTTTTGCCAACAGATCCAAAATTTATAATTCAATAATACCCCAAAACTCAATTCGATTATTCATGAATATCATTTAAATTCATGAATGTATGGTATTCAATCGAATTTAGCTTTGGAATTCAGTTTTAATGTAGTTTATAAATATGATTTCGGTTGCAATTGGTTTGCAACAAGATTAGTTTATGCAATCTGTGTACTATTAACAGTTTAGATATTTAATATTGAAAAATATTCCATTGTTACTGATATAAGTCAATAAACCTTCAACCTTTAATGGTTCTCATGTAAAACTAACAATCGTTAAATCGTTCAAATTTCAAAATTTCAAATCGTTTTGATATTATTACTGTTCGTGGTATGTTCATTTTTAATCTAAGATTGATTTTTTTCCATCTCATAAGTAAACTAGTTTGCAATATTATCGTAAACTCGGTTATCTAAAATGAAAAATCAAAGGACTTCACAAATGAACTTGAGTCCGTAATATAATAAAAAAAATGGAGATGTAATTGAAGATAGAAATGTGATAAAATTTAGTAATTTTATCATGATACCTTGGAGCTTGGCATAAAACCGATTAAAATTTAATTTTCAATTTTGCATTTCTTACTTAATGTAACGTATATAAAATAGAAGTTATTAGATTATTAGATAATTTTGAAAACCAGAATTTCCGGTAAACTATTACCACATAAGTAGAAAAATTACCAAATGAATGGTTCAGATATCGAGTACTTCGGCTTTTATTACCAAAATTCTGTTTTTTTTCCTCCACAAGAAATATTATTATATAGAATTTATAAATTGTCAAAATTACCACTGTAATTTTGCCAGACTTTTTTCTCAGTGTATGATTGAATGAAAATTTAAAAATTAGAAATGAAAAATTTCTTGTAAGTATGCTAAAGATTTCTTAATACAGATTTTACATTTATACCTGACTAGCTAGGGCCTTGATTATTTAAAATTTGGCTTTTTAATGTTTTAAAAAATTAAGTTTAGATTTTTTATTGTTGCAATTGCCTTTCTTTTTTTCTTATTTAACAATAACGTAATGGGATTTTTTTATTCGTAGTGTGTGTGTTTTATCTGTAGAGTAGTAGTGTGTGTTTCGTTGATAAATAAAAATAATAAATGAATGTTCAGCAATTTTTCTTAATTTCATGACTACTGTATTCAAAATATTTTCAAAACTATTGTTTAACATGTTACAAGCTGAATAAATACTTGAAACATTGAAAATAATCTTTTTTAAATATAACAATTAATGTCCGATGGCCCATTGACTTGAAAAAATATTCTATACATGTAAAATTGACACTCCCCTATGTGAATAAATTAAATCATTTAAGTGTGAAAAACAGTTTAAGGCGTTCCTTAAAATTTTACCAATCATCAAAAATTTTATTTAAAAGCTGTTCATTTAAGGAAAAACTTAGAATTGAGTCTGATCATTTTGCTACACAAATATACGTATTATTAAATTCACATCTTACTTCATATAATCTAAATTTTTAAACATTTTATAAATGTTAGTAACAAAGGTTTACTTAAGTATTATAACTTTGTACAAAAAAAACTAATGTTTAAGAGAGGAAAAACTTTGTACAGAAACTACACAGAAATATTATCTCAGTTAACTTGGAAAAAAAGCAATCTGGCATATCTTCAAAAAAAGAATGAGGAATTATCCTTTGGCAACATAAAGTTTATTAATTGTTAGATTTAAAATTTTAATTTACTAGATTCTATGAATTAAGAAAATGTATGACAAATAGCTTTTGGAAATGTGGTTACCGGTTATTCCGCTCTTCGGAATTTCAAAATAATTAATACATTAGCTTAAAAACATTCTGTAAAGTATATTTACACCTGAAACATCTTTGTATTAAACTTTGCTTGAAAAATAGTTTTATTCATATTTATAAAAATACTCAAGTTAGGCGAGGGATTCAAATTGATCTTAGAATGGAATTGTCCTAGTTCTAAAAATATCTAGCTAACAAAAGTCATTAATAGAGAAACAGTACAACGAGATCAAGAAAAAAAAGAGAATCAGATAATTTTAGATCGTCGGAGCGCTAGTTGATTATTTGTTCAGATTGATGTTTTTTTTTTATTCTAAGGAGTGTACTATTTTGTTAAGAGAACTGGAAATGACGTAAGCCTAGTTGATGCTTTGTTGATGTGTTAAAAATATATTTTATTAAATGTATCAAATTTTCTCAAAAAAATTGTTTTTTTAGAACGATTTGATTTGGTACCTTCCGCAAAAAATAAGAATAGAAACAAATTAAAGAAAGTTAGAAAAGGGATATGTATGAATAAATAAATAAGTATATATATATATATATATATATATATATATATATATATATATATATATATATATATATATATATATATACATATATATATATATATATATATATATATATATATATATATATATATATATATATATATATATATATATATATATATATATATATATATATATATATATATATATATATATATATATATATGAAAATCTCATACCTGTTACAGGTAGTGTGGAATTGCCTATTAACCATTCACAGAAAAAAAAACTGTAAGAAGCAGGATATACATGGATAAATAAATAAGCAAACAAATTATAAATAAGTCACATATCTGTTATTATTTTTAAAAAGAAACCATCATATTGTCTAAATCATGTTACGAAATTTTTTTATTTCGAAATAAAAATCATTTGAATTACATATGAGACAATTTTATTATACAAGATTTCTCTAAATAAAAGTTTAGTCTCAATGTGAAATTGATATTTATGCGTGCTAAACTTTTCCTGTTTGTCTTATACACAAAAAAGGAGACATTCTTGAATGTTCAAACTACCGGGGTATCAGCATGCTCTGCACTGCATATAAAGTCTTTTCAAAAATTCTATTTAACAGACTTAGCCCCTATGTAGAAAACATCATTGGTGAATACCAGTGCGGCTTTAGGAGGGGCAGGTCTACAACTGACCAAATATTTTGCATAAGACAGATTCTGGAAAAGACCAGGGAATTTGGAATTGGTACCCACCACCTATTTGTGGATTTCAAAACTGCTTACGACAGTGTAAACCGGAAGCGACTCATTGAAGCTATGCGAGAATTCAATATCCCGGACAAGCTTGTACGACTCACCACACTTACACTGTGTAAGACCATGCAGAAAGTTAAAATCCAAAATGACTTCTCGGAACCAATGGAGGTAAAAAATGGTGTAAGGCAAGGCGATGCTTTGGCATGCCTACTCTTCAATTTGGCATTAGAAAAAATTATCAGAGATTCAGGAATCAATACCAGAGGACATATCTTTCATAAGTCTGTCCAAATTTTCGCTTTTGCCGATGACATTGACATCATAGCTCGAACACAATCTGACTTAAAGCAAGCCTTTCTATCCATGGAAAAAGAGGCAGAAAAAATGCATCTCACTATTAACCAGGAGAAAACCAAGTACATGCAATGCACCAAAATAACTGATTCTACAACTCACTTGCAAATTGGTGAATACAAGTTTGAAAAAGTAAACAGTTTTGTTTATCTTGGTTCTGAAGTCAACGTTAATGGCAATATCGCACCCGAAATACAAAGAAGAATCAATAGTGCAAGTAAATGTTTCTATGGATTAAAAAAATATTTAAACTCAAACCTACTAAAAAGAGATACTAAACTGTTAATTTATAAATGCTTGATCAGACCTATCCTAACATATGCCTCAGAAACTTGGACAACAACACAGAAAGATGAGAATTCCTTGGGAATCTTCGAACGTCGGATCCTAAGATCCATTTTTGGGGGCAAACAAGTTGATGGTACTTGGTACAGACGTTCAAACTCACAACTCTATCGGGCCCTTAGAGAGCCTGAAGTTGTCAAGTACGTAAAAATTCAAAGAATTAAATGGGCTGGTCACATCATTCGGATGAACAGAGAGCGTCTGACAAACATAATCTTTTCGGCTCAGCCCATCGGATCAAGGCCCAGAGGTCGACCAAAGCTGAGATGGGCCGACTGCGTGGAAAGAGACTTTTCAGTCTTAAAAGTCTCAAACTGGAAGACAACTGCCAGGCAGAGACAGGCCTGGAGGAAGTTGATTGAGAAGGCCAGGGCCCACCCGGGGCTGTCGTGCCATTGAGGAAGGAAGGAAACTTTTCCTCCTCATTTATGACAATTACACAAAATGAATATTTTTTTTTACTCAGCAGTATTTAAAAAAATCATTTTTTCAATGTTTATGTAATATAATTACGTTTAATATGACGGCATACCCATTCAGAAATTACTTAGAGAATAAAATTTATTCCTGCATAAACAATATCATTATTAACTAAAAAATTAATTGAAAGCTTTCAGTTGATTTCCAATAGGCTTAGTTATTCCTTCATTATTTAATCAAAACTTGCTGAAAAATTCAGCAAACTTATTCGCAGATTGCAAACTATTTTTAAAACAAACGTGTTGCGATTACAGGAAACAGGAATTTAATTCCTTAAACTAAACATAAAATATCTACATCTAAATACCAATCCAAGGGAACAAGGTTTTTTAACATCACCATGGGTTTTCATGGAATCTCTTCATTAGTTTATAATATTATGCCTCCAAGTCAAACTAATTAGTTTCTTTATCTAATTGAAAATTTATGATATTCAATTTCGTAATATTTGGTAATAAAAATAAGTTAAATTCATCAAAGGACAAAATACTAACAACAAAAACAAGCATTTACTTAATAGCACCTAATTTTGTTTCTACGAAGCATTTCATTCCTGCCTAATGAAAATGTCTGATATATTTTTAGAAACTAAACTGAATTAGAAAAGTTAAAACTTTTTGAAATTTCCAGAAAACGATTAAATTCAAGTGAAATGCTAATTCCCAATGAGTACTTCAAAGAAAATGATATTTACGTTTGCGTATAATTAATTAGGTTCATATGAATTATGTGCATAATACAGAAGTACAAAATATTTCGCTTGATTAAAAGGTAGACATTTTTAAAATATTTTATTGCCAGTTTAAAGATTTCATCAAAGCATGTTTTGAAAAATCAAGATACGTATCTTGAAGGTTTGAATCATAGCCAGTTTAATCTGATTCCTAATCAAAAGAGATTTTGTTCTGATTTGATTCATGTCTGTCTGTCTATCTAATATTTTTTCATAATAAAATTTCTTATTCCCTTTTAAAATTTTTTTTTTCTCTTTTATTTCATTCCTTGCCTTCCCCGTATTTTTATTTTTATCTGGGTTTTATATGGTTGGTTGGTTGGTTCTAATGCCACTTGCCACACGGGCAAGCCTGCTAGGTGAAACCGAGCAAATTTAAGGCAAAGTGTGCGTTTCTTGTTTTTCAGTGGCGCCATCTATGGCCAAGAATACGACTTCTGCCACACCAAACGTCACACCCGTTTTTTTATAGGGCGGACCCATTCATACATCCATTCATTCATCCACAGATCGTAATTTTGACCTGAATCAGAGAACGATCGATCTACAATCCAGTACCCCCAGAGGTGTTAATTTGTTACGGGAACATGGAGGACTTTTGCGACTCGACAGTCTTCTCCAGTCGAGTCTTCGACCGGCGTTTTTCGAACCCACTAACTCTTGGACATGGGCCCAGCTCCTTATCGACCAGGCTATCCGGGCACTGGCTTTATATGCTTGCAGGTTATGCACAGTTGATAAAAACTTAATGAAGATAAAATTCTTATTTTCTGTGTTTGTATAAGAATTATATGGATTTTAATGAAAAACTAACCTTACTGTTAGGAAAAGAAGGCAGAATAAAGAGTCACGCCCATGAACAGTAATGGATTTTCGTGAATTGCTCAAATCGGAATATAAGCGGTTTAAAAAAAACGCGAATAATTTAAAAACGCTAAAAGAAATTAAAATTATTATTACTTTTTTAATCTCGTTATATTAAATAAAAAGAAATTTTTTTAAAAAAGAAATATAGTTTCTAAAATGATGGAGAGGGAGATGTTTGTAACTTATGGCAGAAATCGAACCAAAGCCTTCCGTGTTTGTAGTAAGATCTCTAACCTCCAGTACAGTGTACTCTGTACAAATTGAACTAGGGAGAGTAAAAAGCCTTTTTAAAGTGGCCGCCGCAATGACACATCATGACATGATAATTTCCAATGTTAATGGTAGAAAAGGTTCGGTTGTAATTTTGAAAATATGGTCCTAATAGCTTATACAGGAGATCAGTAATTTTAATTTCATTTTTTGCTTATTTCGATATATTTTGAGACTTTTTAATTAAACGCAATATATAAAGCTTTTTAATTTTGTCAGTACCTGGTTGTATCAATATGGTAGTTAGAGTGCTGGAAGCCCTCGGTTCGAATCCTGCCGCAGCCAACGAACATTTATTTCACGCATTTTCCTTCCACATCACTTTTGAAGCTTTGCAGAAAAATGAGTATATGGTGTTCCAATTTTGAATACACTGGGTTTTCGAATTCAGCTATTATTTGCTTTGGAGAGGTGTTTTAACATATTTCTGATTAATTTTGAGAAATCCTTTCTGTGTCCTATAAATTGTCAATACGTGGTCATCAGTTGTAAGCTAAATATTTGACCAAACGAGTAAAGCTTATCACTCGTGTCATTAACATTCATGTGACACAAAAACAACCCAACGAGTGTATCAAAGCGCAACGGAAAGAACCGTTAAATATAATTAAAATGCTATTTGCTGTAAAATTTTTAAACAAAAAACCAGAACTATGAGGAATAAATTATGATGTGTTACCTGAATTTGCCGTAATTTTTTGTATCTAAACTATTTTATAGTTATAATGTTTTTGAAAATCTAAAATATAATTTGCAGCATCTTGTACGTGGTAAAAAATTCCTGATTAAATTGCTGTACAAAGGATTGGCATAACTGTACAAATTTAATTTTATTGCAAAATCAATTTTTTACCGTAAAATTTAATGCTTAATTTTTACAGTAATATTTATTTAATGACAGTAATTCAGTGATATAATTAATTATTAATAAATTACAAGTAAATATTACCATGAAAATTATGGTAAATCTGACTTTTAGTTCCGAAAACTTTTACTGTAAAATTAGATTTTATGGTAAAAAAATCTGGCCCCCTTATTGCCAGTTCTTTTTACCGTAAATTAATCTGGAATATTTTGGAGTGGTCTTAGTTTAGAAAATTGCCTTAAATATACATATAAAGGTATTTTTGTCCAAAAATAACATCTTATACATATGAAGATTTCATAAAACAGTTAAGACACAAATTTGCAAAAAAATATATATATGTATAAATAAACTAAAAAAAGCATGCATTTTACATGATATCTGCAAAATGATTGATTTATTTTAAAGCTGTTATGTCACATTTCTATTTGGAGATCCCTTGTGAAGTTTATCCTAGCTTTTTATATATTCTATTCACACAGTTTCGAAATGCCGATACTTACGGCTAACTGAAGGAAAAACAATCTTAAGAAGTCAGTTTGTGTCTGGAAACACGTCGCCAAAGACAAATAAAAAATCCAAATTATTATACGCCGGCAATTAGCTAGTTTCTTTGATTCATTTTCTTCTCCAATTAAAAAAAATGGAAAGCAAATCCATCATCTATATCTACATTTAATGCAAAATAAAATGCGTTAATTTATCAAGAAAAATTTTATCTATAAATATTTTATCATCATCAGTTTTTATTCATCAGTTCACATATTTTTCGTTTGTAGTACCACAAACTCGGGTATTGACAACACTATAGTTAGCATTTTTTTGTTAGGTTGTCTTAAGCAATAGTTTAAGTAGTGGCGAATAGTTAATTATATATTATGCATTCATTTTAAATAATTTTGTATTTTATAGAAATAAAAACTTAGGTACTAAGTAATTTTTTGATTTATTTTTGACCCCTTCAGAAATGGCTCTAAGAATTTTAAACATAAACGGTTTTTATGGTGCCTATACTGTATGAGTATATATGTTACGGTGAAACACCGAAATCTGAAGAATGTCGACATTCACCGGTGAATGTCAACATTCACGTAGTCGCTTGGTGTATGTCCGAAATATTTGCTAAATACCCTTATTTCTGACTCTCACCAGTGAATGTCAACAATCACATAGTCGCTTTGGTGAATGTCCAAAACATTTGTTATATCCAATTTTATATTAATTTATTCGTTAATATAATTATATTTATTTTAAATATTTACATTTATTCTATATTTTAATACTTACTGGCGATAGATTAGAAGAAACATCAGTGTTTGGAGTATCGGGCAAATATATACCGGGTAATGGCACTTGACCTTAAATAAACATTAGTGTAGGGCATACCGGGCACATGTATACCGGGCAGAGGCACTTAACCTTAGAAAAACATCAGTGTAGGGTATACCGGGCAGTGGCACTTAACCTTAAAAAAAACATCAGTGTAGGGTTAAAATATCGAATAAATGTAATCATATCCACAAATAAATTCATATCAAATCGAATGTAATAAATATTTCGGACATTCACCAAAGCATATCTGTGATTGTCGACATACACCGGTGAGGGTCCGAATGTACAAGAATGTAATGAAATATTCGATCTTTCACCGACGTATTTGGTGTTTGTCGACATTCACCGGCGAAAATCAACATATATATATATATGTTGATTTGTGATATGTGATATATATATATATATATATATATATATATATATATATATATATATATATATATATATATATATATATATATATATATATATATATATATATATATATATATATATATATATATATATATATATATATATATATATATATATATATATATATATATATATATATATATATATATATATATATATATATATATATATATATATATATATATATTTGTTCTTTCGTTATGATTCGAGAGGTGCGCGAGGAAGTAGTCCAGCAAGTAATGGAGCATTGGGATGAGTTTTCTATGTTATGTAAAGACAGAGATGGAAATAATTTTAATACTTTTGCTGCCTACTACTCTGAACTATCCTAAACTAATTGTATTTCTTCTAATTTAGTAGATGTCAACAGAATTTTAATTATGACTGAAATTCCATAAAGAAAGAACTTTGAGAGAACTTCGTGAATATTTTGTGAAAACGGTTTAATTTGAAATCGAAGTACTTCCGCGTGGGCAACAGCTAGACGGTGGAACAATTGGGTTAATATATTGCTGAAAACTAATTAAGGTATTAGGATTGGAGGAGGTATTGAAGAATCATATTATTTGAATACAGCTGTGAATGACTCGAATACTCGACTTGATTATCGTTGAAGTTTTCATGTCATTAAAGATAATTTTGAAAGATGACCAAGCTGGTCACCGAAGGCTTTTTAGTTATTTTAAGACATAAACAAAGCAGATTTTCTGATTAAGCGAATCTCTAATTTAAAATAGTGATTTATTCTAAACAATTCATCAGCGGTTTAAAGTTTCGCTGTACGTCAGTGAAGGAGAAAGCAGGAGTCTTCCATTAGAATTGTTTTAATAAAGATACCATTGAGTTTTAATCTTAAATGATATAAGACTATGTTTTTTTCAAGAATTCTAAGACGCATAAGAGTTTCGAATTACTTTATTATCAATAATCTCGGATGAATTTACTTTCGGATATTTTAGATAATTAAATTAATAATGCAAATAAATATAGCTATTACGTTGAAAAAGATGACGAACGAAAAAGAAGTTGAGCGCAGTATAATAAGATAATAAAAAGTCTGGTTAAGGTAACTTTTAACATTTAAAACAAAATATTTTTATTTTGTGAATACTTAATGAAAATATTTTTTTGTACAAAAGAACTGATTTTCTGTTTTTTTTTTAAACTCTAAATATTTGGATGTATTAGTTTTGAAAACGCATTGATTTATACAAATCATGTATTTAATCAGTATTTGTACAGCATTTCAAATTTTATCAATTTATTTTGATTAATATAAATATTAAGTGACATATAGTGATGGTTAAAAAAGAACTTCAGTATCACTTGAATGATTATTCAGATTCACTGTAAAAAATTACAGCATAAATTATTGGAACTTTGCATGCATCATCTTTGAAATCCATTTTACAGTAAAATTAATATTTATCGTAAAATTTTATACCATAATTTTTTTTACAGTAACATTTATTATATAAGAGTGATTCAGTAATTTTACGGTAATTATTACATATCATTTTTCGATTTTCAAATTAAATCAGATTTTTTGTTCCGTAACGCGCTCCCGTGCCACAAGTCCTGGGTTTGATCCTCCGGCCGGGCAAGGTTCACTCAGCCTTTCATCCCTTCAGTGGGTCGATAAATGAGTACCAAACATGCTTTGGAGCTAAACACTGAGGGTTCCGCGTTCGGCTGACCACCTAAACTGGAACATCTGCTCTTGCACCCCAGAGCTCTAGGTCAAGAAAACTGAGACTGGCACAGTAGGCCTTGGTCCTCTATGGGCTGTCGTGCCACTGAGTTTAGTTTAGTTTAGTAGTAGTAACATGTTTTGGTGAAAATGAATTTTACGGTTAAAGGTATCGGCACCCTGGGTGCCTGTGCTTTTTACCCGAACTTCATCAGAAATATTTTATAATATTGAAAGAAGAATCTGTCTGATCTCTCATTCTAATTCATACAAAAATATAATTTTTTCAATCCTTTGAAAACAGCTTATGACCTCAATTTATCAGCATTAAGATAAATTTCAATCTTTGAAAGTTCTTTTATTAGACTACACCTTTAATAGAACGTTTAAAAGTTGTATTTCAAAAAAATTCATTTTAATACAGACTAAATTTGCAGGCAGTATTTTTAATAACTCAACTTAAGAAAGTTATATGAAATCTGATAAAGCTATAATATAGTGCAATTAAACCTGAGATAGTTATGTTTGAGTAATTCAAAAGGTATTATTCAGATTCACTGTAAACAATTACAGCATAAATTATTGGCACTTCGAATGCATCATCGTTGAAATCCGTCATACCGTAAATTTCATATTTATCGTAAAATTTTATACCACAATCTTTTTTTACAGTAACATTTATTTTATGAGAGTGATTCAGTAATTTTACGGTAGTTATTAAAGTTTTTTTTGATTTTCAAATTAAATCAGATTTTTTGTTCCGTAACATGTTTTGGTGAAAAATAATTTTACGGTTAAAGGTAGCGGCACCCTGAGTGCCTCTGCTTTTTACCGTAGCTTCAACAGGAATTTTTTATAATATTAAAAGAAGAAACTGTCTGATCTCGGTCCCGCAGTGGACTGATCGTTAAGACACAGTTCTCACCAGATCACCGAAGTCAAGCATCACTGGCTGCGGTCAGTGTGCGGGTGGGTGACCACTTGGATCAGCTAGCGTAGGGACCGAGGGTGTGCGGTATTGGTCCTCGTTAAACTGTTCTACCGTAAAGTGCTCGACTTCGCGTGCAGGTCGTCGGGCTACCGAAGCGGGGTGCCACCCCCTCTGCAGAGGATCAAAATTGTGATGTCATGTCTTCGGATCATCCTCAGGGATGTTTCCCAGACCGTCGCCAATAGCCCATTGTGCAGATCTAGTACGACGTAAATGAACAACAACAACTGTCTGATCTCGCTTTCTAACTGATACAAAAATATAATTTTCTTCAATCTTTTTAAGACAGCTTATGATCTCAATTTTTCAACAATAAGATAAATTTCAATCTTTGAGAGTTCTTTTATTAGATTACAACTTTAATAGAAGGTTTGAAAGTTCTATTTCCAAAACCTTCATTTTAATATAGACTAAATTTGCAGGCAGTATTTTTAATAACTCAAACTACGAAATTTAAATGAAATCTGATAAAGCTATAATATGGAGCAAGTAAGCCTGAGATAGTGATGTTTGAGTAATTCAAAAGGGATTAGAATCTGAGCAGTTGGTGGGAATGTGATTGAAATGAAACGTAGAGATCAAAGTGTATTCAGATGATGTCAGTCAAACTGAGCCCATCTTGTCTATAAACCATTAGCAAGTGATTCAAATTCGCAATTAAAACTCATTTAATACTGAAACTATAATGTGAGGCTAGTAGCTTGCTAAAAGCTATTAAAGGACTTTAACTGGAATATTCGCGAAAATTATTATTTTTTAATGATATCATTAATTATTGCCATTAATAAACATTTTAATGATATACTTTATTATGTTTAGAGATATTTGAATTCAAACCAGCAACATCAAATATACTATAATACAGAGAATTATTAAAAATTTGGAAATCTTTAAGGTGAACTTTTTAAAAACTTACGTAAATTTGTTTGAATTTCTTAAATTATTTGTGGTTTCGTAGAACTTAATTATTCTAGAATTTTGCTTAAGAATAATTAAGTTCGTCATTAAACTTTTATCTTTAAACTTTTATCTGAAAATTATTTGTGATCTCAGAATTGAGCTATATTGTTTTTACCTCACTGTGATATAAAAATATATCAAGGTATTTTATTACAAAAGTTCGACAAAGATTACCAAGTAGATATAGAATGGTTTTAAATACCACTGTGATTAAGAAATCTATTGAGTTATTTTACGACAAAAATCCAATATAATTTTTTAACTAGATATAGAGTGGTTTTAAATGTCACTAAGAAATCTATTAAGGTATTTATTGCAAAAGTTCAATATTGTTTCCTCTCTACTTAAGAAACTCTACAGAAAATCACTGTGATAAAAAAAAACTGTTAAGGTATTTTACTGCAAAAGTTCAATACAGTTTCCTAATTAGACAGAGAATAGTTTGAAATATCATTGTGATGAAGAAATTTATTAAGGTATTTCATTACAAAAGTTCAATGATATATAGAATAGTTTTAAATATCACTGTGACAAAAAAAAATTATTTAGGTATTTTTACAAAAAAGAATTCAATACAGTTTCCTATCTAGATATGGAAAACTACTCTGATAAATAAATATATTGAGGTATTTTATTGCAAAAATTCAATAGAGTTTCTTAACTAGATGAATGCTTCTAAATATCACTCGGATAAAGAAATATACTAAGGTAGTTCATTACATAAGTTCAATATAGTTTTCCAGCTAGATACAGAACAGTTATAAATATCACTGTGTTAAAGAAATCTATTAAGGTATTTTATCAGAAAAGTTCAACATAGTTTCTTAAATAGATATAGAATGGTTTTGAATATCACTAAGAAAATCTATTAAGGAGTTTTATTACAAATTTAAACTTAGAAATTTTCTAACTAGATTACAAATTTTCTAACTAGATGCAGTATGGTTTTATATATCACCGTGATAAGGAAATCTATATAATGTATTCATTACTAAAGTTCAATGTAGTTTTTTTTAACTAGATAAAGAATGGTTTTAAATGTTACTGTGTTAAAGGATCTATTAAGGTATTTTATTATAAAATTTCAATATAGTTTGCTAGCAAGATAAAGGATTTCATAGTGACAAAGAAATTTATTGAGGTATTTTATTACGAAATTTCTAAACAGTTTCCTAACTAATTATAGAATGGTTTTGCTATGTATGATATTTTAAAATCAGCAGCATCATGCTAAATAATGCTGAATACGTTCAAATTTTTTTTTAAAAGAAATGAACTTCTATAGAGTATTTTTAACTTTATTAACTGTGTAGGTACATGTTTTTCATGTATATATATATATATATATATATATATATACTACAGAAAGCACTCTTTTTTGCGGATATAATAGTGTGGGCTGATGAAAAGATTATATCTTTTATTTTCCGGATTCTTTGAAAAAGTTTTATCCCCCACTCCCCCTCCCAGTTGCTTGTTATTTTTATTATTATTATTTTTCTACCCCCCCCCCCATTTTTTCATATGTCTGTAATTTTCCTTTGTTTTATCTTTATTTTGAACTTATCTAATGAGTTCTGTTTACTTGCAGCTTATGCGCAATAAATGAAACTTATCGTTTTTCTTAACTTTCTTCGTGTTTTTTTTGTATTTATTTATTTTGCTGTATATATATACATATATATATATATATATATATATATATATATATATATATATATATATATATATATATATATATATATATATATATATATATATATATATATATATATATATATATATATATATATATATATATATATATATATATATATATATATATATATATATATATATATATATATATATATATATATATATATATATATATATATATATATATATATATATATATATATATATATAGTCCCGCAGTGGACTGATCGTTAAGACACGGTTCCCAGCAGATCACCGAAGTCAAGCATCACTGGCTACGGTCAGTGTGCGGGTGGGTGACCACTTGGATCAGTCTGCGTAGGGACCGAGGGTGTGCGGTATTGGTCCTCGTTAAACTGTGCTACCGTAAAGTGCTCGACTGCAGGTCGTCGGGCTACCGAAGCGGGGGTGCCATCCTTTCCGCAGAGGATCAAAATTGTGATGGCATGTCTTCGGATCATCCTCCGGGATGTTTCCCAGACCGCCGCCAATAGCCCATTGTGCAGCTCTAGTGCGACGCAAAGTAACAACAACAACAATATATATATATATATATATATATATATATATATATATATATATATTTATATATAGAAGGTAAAGAAATATATTTAATTAATTATTTTGCTATTTATTGAGCATTAAATATTCCTTTCTTATTACTTTTTAATCAAATACAAATTTTACAATATATTCGTTTTGAATATAATGATCACATTTTCGAACAAATACTGTTTGAATTTGTTATAATCTCTTTGTAATCCCTTTTGTAATATAATTCTGTATTTGTTTTGAATTCAGCGCTAATATTTCCTGATAAATAATGCTTACTAATATGACTCGCAATTCCATTTTGTTTGAATAAATATTCAATATTATTCTTAACTTTAATCGTAATAATAAGTAGAATTAGAACAAATTGAACATAATTCTAAAAATTGAGATTTCGCAGGAAATATTTTAACCTAAAACTTACTTTTAATTATTGAATTATTTACAGATTTTATTGTAGGTTATAAATAATTACTCCTTTACCCATGAGATTCACTTTAACATGCTCGAATAATTAACTATATTTAACAAATAATAGGAAGGAAAAATTAAATCAATCCAAGCGGAAATAAATTAAACGCATTGTTTTCAAAGTAATTTAATTTTCTGCTAAACAGTGAAGTTGTTTTAATTCTTGTATTTTTAGAGGGATGATATGAATATAATATAAATTTAGTATAGTTTTAATCTAACTTTTTAGTATTAGTTTTCTTTATAAGGCATTTATTTGGTTAAAAAATAAAACAATATATATTTTACTTCTTGAAATAAATTATTTCATGCTCATTCTAAACATTCAGCTTTTTTCTTATATTTTTATTTCGGCTTTTATTAGCAAGTTTTATTTAATTTATATATGAATATATTTTTTTGTAACATTGTAAATTGAATGAAGTTAATTTTAAAATTAAATTGTTATTCACAAGCAAGTACGCTATCAGCCATGTGAAACAAATTATGTTCTTACGTATTCTTACTGAAAAAAGAAACTATTATTCTCAATAAATTAAAATATATGGTAAATTGAAATAAAAGATTTTATTGCTCACTGTAACGTAATTCTAAAAACTGCATAATCTCCTAAAGATAAAACAAACTGGATAATTAAAAACGCTAATTTAAAAGTGTTAGCTATATTTATTAAGAATGAAACTAACAATTTAAAGTTTACACTGATAAATACAGTATGGCCAAAACTACATGAATATGGTTATATTTACCGTGAGAGCCGGGATAGCCTGGTTGGTAGGGCACTGAGTCCATGTCTAAGAGGTCGTGGGTTCGATACCCGCAGGCCGAAGAATCCCAGTGTAGTAAATGGAGAATGATGCACGCTAAATCTGTCGAGTCACAAAGTTCTCCTAGGCTAACAATTCTAATTTATCTTCTTTAATGATTTTTATATTTTCAGGAAAGCTTTATTCTAATAGATGGATAACAATAAGCAAACTAAAACAAAAATGCTTTTTTATGAAATCAAACAAACATTTGTTTCGGGTATACTTGTTAGCGAAAAAGAGTAAATAAAAAAACATTTAAAACTTATTCTTGGTTTACTCTGTTTTACATGGTTTATTCTTGATTTAAATGTACTTTTTTAAAGTAATGTAAGTAACTCTCAAAGGATTTGCTTTTTCACTTAACCATCATACTTAGAAATCTCTTGTAATGTTAAGAAAATTTTTATATATATATATATATATATATATATATATATATATATATATATATATATATATATATATATATATATATATATATATATATATATATATATATATATATATATATATATATATATATATATATATATATATATATATATATATATATATATATATATATATATATATATATATATATATATATATATATATATATATATATATATAAAAGAGAATGAAAAGTTAATTAATAAAATGTTTTAAAAATATTAAAAATCCTTTTTTTTTAAAGATTTATTTAACTGAGTGAATGAAAAGTAAATGAAAGAGTAAATGAAAAGCAATTAAATAAGACTTATCATTATTTTTCCTTACTTTTTTAATTTTCTCAGTCAATCTCGGTTTTCTTTTACTCTTTTTTGTCTCTTTACTGTGCTTAGTTAAAATCTCTTGTTGACGTTACTTAGTGTTATAAGCTTAAAGCCTGGATTATGACAATTTCAGATAATTTAAACAGTGAAGTGAAGAAATTTATCAGAATTAAATCTTAATGAAGCAGAAGTAAAGTGACTTTTTTCTTAATGCACAATAAAGAAAATTACGTTTCTTTATTTCATGGCATTTCATGTTTGGTAAAAAATTTATTTCAGTGATAAAATCGGAAAAAACCAGGTCAAATTCTAAAGGGTTTCGAGAATTCCCAGAATGGTACTTTAGAGAATGCTTAATCGATTGAAGTGATGCCTTAAAAGTTCATTTCACACTGTTGAATTAAAGTAGTTTGAAGTAATTTATTTCATTCGTTCATGCCAGTTTTGCGATGTTAAAAATAGAAGCAAATAATTTCTTAACAAAGATAATTTTTTCTTTATCTATTTGAAGTTGAAAATGCTCAATTTATCACGTATGAGTTCACGTTGGACTACAAGCCAAAATTTTTTTACAAGTGCTGACAAATGAAAGTGCTGAGGAAGTCTTTTTGTAGGCTTTTAATTAATTTTAATTTTAAAGTTTAAATTGTTCTGTTTCAAAATCTAGATAAGGGTTCAGAAATCTCTGCTCCAAAATTTCACTAGCGCACACTTTCCCTTTTGAGACCTCTTAAATTACTGACAGAATAAACTATTTTTAATGCTACACTGAGAAACAAAGTACGTCATAACTACTAGAATATGGTAAAGTTCACCGTATTTCACGCTCTATGGCAACACCAAAAAGTTCAAGTGAATTTTACCGAAGCGCTGTGATAATGATTTTGGTAAATTGAACAATATGTTAACTTACAATTTATGATAAATTCGGTAAATTTGAAGAAATTCGGTAATTTTATAATGATACCTTACTGTATGACATTAAAACCATTTCTTCGGTTGAATTCACTTTTCAGCTTTGTATTTTGTATCGTTCAGTTTTGCATTTTGTATTGTTCAGTTTTGCCTTTTGTATTGTTCAGTTTTGCATTTTGTTTTGTTTTGTATGTGTGGTTATAAGAATTATAATTTTGAAAACTAAAATTTCCAGAACCAAAAAAACCCCCCAAATGAATGGTTTAAATATCTCATATAGTTTTATTAATCAGAATTATGTTGTCTTAGGAAATTTTGTTATAGCCATACAGTATGGTGATTTCACTAGAATTTTTTCCTCCGTTTAAATTTAATTTTTTTATTATCCATGCACTTGAAGAAAAGTTAAGTCTTAAAGGCAATAAAATTATTAGAAAAATTAAATTTTGTAATGTAATCTTAATTGCTTTTGCTAAAATTAATTCAAAATTTTGCATAATGGAAAATTTCTATTTTTAGCACTTTTTACATAGTGTAGAATGTTTTTAGTGAGTGTTTCCTTCATTTTGACTATGAAGAAAAATTCACTGATTTAAATAATGAGATATTTTATGAAGCTACTACTTAAATAAAACTTCTTACTTTTTATGTATTTTTTTAATGCCATTTAAGACAAACTAGGGTAAAATAAATAATAATTTTACATTTACAATCACTATGTAAACGCTCACAGGAAGAAAAAAAAAGATGAAATATTATTTTTTAAGTGTTAAAGTTATGCAAAATGCTGTTCAATATATTATATATATGATGTTGAGTCTCAGAAGGTTAATTTCATATCCCTGTACTAGTGGTCGTCACTCATTATAAGGTTTAAAATTTGAACAAAATTATTCTTGAACCAATTTTAATTCTAAATTCTAAATATGTAATTATGTTACTTGTATGTACACAGTAGAGAACTCCGGATCAAACATATTGCTGGTATACGCACATATTGTTGGTTTAAAGTACCAGCAATATATGTGTATCATCTGTAAATCCATTTTGTTATGAAATTTTTTTTTTTACCATAAAATATTATGTCGTAATTTTTACTGTAATATTTTTTTAAATTAGAGGGATTCAGTGGTTTTATGGCAATTATAACTGTAAAAATCGTTGTAAATCAGATTTTTATTGTTCCCTAACAAATGGGATTTGTTCCCTAAAATTGGATTTTTGCAGTAAAAAGTGACCGCTCCCTGAGTTCGGGTACTTTTGTATTCATTATATGTAGTGATATTCATTAATTTAAAATTTTAAAAAAAGTTTTTAAAAATACTTCAAAAATTCAAAATTTTAATTTTTAAAAATATTAAAATGTGATTTTTTAAAAACTTATGCATTTTTCCTTAAATATGTAAAAATGTACATTCTTTGTTCGTCAAGAAACCTATGTTTTCTTAGATTGCAAATAGCGCTTTTGAATAGTACTATTCTTTGTAAAAATAAATGCATCAATAAAAATACTTTTTTAATTGCTTTTGATTAAGAAATAAATTTTGTATTTGATTGCTTAAATTAAAATAAATATTTCTTTCCATGACGGCAGTAAGTTTTCAGATAAAGATTAAAACTTAAATTCAGCACACTTAAGAAAATTAATAGAAAATTATCTTTTAAGAGATTAATAAATATATTTAACCCATTTAAATTATAAATTAAATCATAGAAATTGGAAAATTATTTTAAAAATTTAAAAGAATTTTATAATTATCCCGTTAGTTTATTTATTTTTTTTAAAGTGACTGCACATAATACTTAACCTAATAAATGACAATTATTACACAAATTTACAATATATTACAAATTATATAGGTTAGTATTTATAAACATCAGTTACTTATTAATTATTTAAAACTCTTTTAAAAGCAATTCTTCAAATAACTTAATCCTCTTACGAAGACAATTTGTCCAAATGCGTAAGTTGTGTTAGTTAAACATTTATTACAAATACTAATTGAATTATTAAACATTGTCTGCACCCATTTATCTTTTTCTTAAAATTCGAGTTGATTACAGATAAAAGCAAGTACTAGTTTTTTTTAACCAGAAATTGTCGCAAATTTTTTTATTCTGTTATTTAATTTTGAGTATAATGACAATTAAAAATGAAGTAATTACTAAGCATTTGCATTTTAATCTTTGCATTTGTTTGCTGTTGTTTCGAAGCAACCAATATTGTTGTTATTCAAAATATACTCGTTTATAACATATCTCTTTGAGTGTTAACTTTAAATCACTCTGAATTATTAAAACATTGATATTAAACTTATGGTTACAGAGATTCACATTAGTAACTGTAACAAAAGCATAAAACAAACCATGTAAACTCAAATATTTGTTACATCAGTTACACTAACGAGTACCGGTTTATAATTTAAAATTATTTGTTGGGTAATTTTTTATTTTTTAAGCTATTGAATATTTGTAGCACAAATTTTTATTAACCCCTTAACAATCATATTATTTTTAAAAAAACAGTCACAAAAATGCCTATTTTTTTATTTAAGAACATTATGCAAAGAAGGGCATGTGCAATATATGCATGTATTTTTAATTTCTGGAATTTTTGACCGTAAAATTTAAATAATGTAATTTTTTAGTTGAAGTAAGCATTTCGGCTTAACTGAGGTTGAATGTTGGTTTACCAGTAAGCAATGAAAGCAAAAAAAAAAAAAAAAAAAAAAACATTTTAAACAATAAAATAGAATTTTATTATTCTTATGCTTAATATTAGTATTTTTTATTGTGTGATAAATTTCAAAGCATGAGATGCAAAGGCCAACATCGTATTCCAGTTACGTTAGAAAATAATCTGATACAGCCATCTAATGTGTGAAATAGGAAATAAGAAATTTCCGGGCACAAGAGCTAGATATATTTAAATCTTCTTAGTGCATTACTTTTGAATACTTTATCCCGGAAATATCATGGGCACGAAGAATAGGAGGCGAAAGCTCATTTCGTGATTTTGACGAGAGCGGGGGGGGAGGGGTTAAGTAATTATGAAGTATGAAATGATTAATATTTCCCATACTATCGAGACTTTTTGAAGATTGATTAATGGCAAACTGGAAAAATTTGAAAAAGTTTATAAATCTCCCAATGCTTTCAGATATTCTGATATTACTTGCTTACTCTTCTTTACTCTTCTTTACTCTTTTTACTATTACTTCACTATTCCTTACTCTTATTTATAATTGTTTGCAATGACTCGTGTCAAATGAACTCCAACTAATCAGAAAAGTTAAAAATGACTAATATTTCACTCATTATAGACGTTTTATGAAATAATTGCTGACAAATTAGAAAAGTATGAAATGACTAATACTTCAGAAAATACCTAGATATTCTTTATATTGACTAATGACAAACTAAAAAAGTAGAAAATGTTTACTAATTCACGCATTGCTATACAATGTCGCTGCTAATTATTGCCAGTTTCATACTTTGCCTAAAAACATATTCAATACACTAATTAGGTATTTTATAGAATGTCGGCATTTCATACATTTATTGAAACATACACACTAGATTTTTTTTTCTAAATTGAGAACGATATTTATTTAAAACTCTATTTAAAAAAAAAAAACATCTCTTTTATCTCTAACTGACACTGCTCGTAGATCAATAAATCGATTCATCTGTATTTTTTTTCACGTTTTATAACTGTTATAACAAAATGCGATTACATTTAGAACAATTTTCTAAAACAAACAATTTACAAAAGCTGTTTTTAAAGAATGATTTTTGTTTTAAATATAATTGTTTGCAATCATATTTAAAACATAGTTCATTCTTTAAAAACAGCTTTTGAGAATACAATTGCTATATTGATTATGCTATCGTGGTGTTTGATTCGTGAAATTCCTGAAATCACAGACTTTACTATCAATATACTATTATTTGAATTGATCAAATAGTTATTTTGTTTTTACTCTTAAACTTTTCTGAAAAGTGCTATAAAGTAATTAGCAGTATGATAAATAAATATTTCAACAGCATTTCCTTTTGATTAGGTAAATGTATCTTAAAAGTACAGTTTATAGTACAATTAAATAATTACTAGTATGAAAATTTAATATTTTGAAATTTTTCCATTTGATTACGAAAATACATCAAATTAACCTGTAGAACTGCAAAAAACTGACATTCTATACAATGCCAGTTTGACCTTTAAAAGTCATATACCACAGATTGAAAATTTTTTTTCAAAGCTTTTAAGGTAATTATTGTTGAGGAAAAAAATTATATGTGATTTTTTCCAGTATGATATAAAAAGAACATTGTAAAAAACAAAAGTTTTCATTGCGTGTTAATATTGAACACATAAATGTACTGCTTTTTATTTCCCATAAAATAAAGAAAAACCATATAGCTTCTTTTAAAAACATTGTCTCAAAAATAAGGATGCATCGGGAAAAGAATTAAATAATATTTAATTAAGGAATGTCGTAAAAATATTTTTATTTCAGAACTTTATAATGCTAATTAAAAATAAATATTTAAATTTTGATAATTTTGGAGAAAGGGCTTATTTGTTTATAGTACCAGATTAATGAAAATAGTGCTAAAAAAGCAAATTCTTTGCGGCAAATAGTTTTCCTTTGCTTCCCTTTAATTCTCACATTTGTCTTTCTTTTTCTTTTCCTATTTTTTCCCTATGTGTCTTTTGAAAATATATTTACTTCTATACATTTTAATATTTTTTCTCATTTGTCTTGTTATTAAATTTTTCTTTATTTTTTTCAAATTTATATATCTATATATTTTTTTAAATTTGCTGCAATTTGCTTTTTTTCTCTATTCTTTTAGTCAATATACTGTTTCCATTTTGGTTTTTAAACATGTTTTAGGTTTATCTATTTCAAGCATTTTCCCTTAGTTTAACATGAAGAAAAAAATTCTGGTAAAATTATCGTACTGTATGGTAATGACATTTCTGGTAAAAAAAACAATCCTAATTCTGCTTTAAAAAACAGCAAAAATATATGGTATTTAAACCATTCATCTGTCAATTTTTCTGTTCATTTGGCAACGGTTTACTGGAAGTTTTTATTACCACATATTTAGTAGAAAAAAAACTGAATAAATGCACTGTAAAAATTTCAGATTTAAATATGATAAAAATTTCTGCTACCCTGAGTGCAGCACCCGTAGAATCTACTTTATCGAAAAATTTTACACCGTAATTTTTAAAGTAATATTTATTTAATGACAGTGATCCAGTGATATTGATAGCAGATATTACTGTTAAATTTAAGGTATATCAGATTTTTTGTTTCGCAAAATTTTACGATGAAAATGGGATTTACGGTAAAAAGTTCTGACTCCTTGAGTGTTGGTATTTTTTACCGTAATATGATCTGGAATATTTTACAGGGTGGGTTTTAGGCCTTATTCTAAGGTATAGTAATAAAATTATAAAATTTTATTACATATTTTGAAACCATATTTTATTGCTAATTTTACCAAAATCATTACCTAATCTCTTGGGTAAATGTTATTATCAAGCCTTTTGGTGTTCTCATTATATTATTGACGCCATTAATGCGTAATTGACTTTGGTAAAATGTACTTATTGAAAAATTGACGCTATGTACTAAAAAGCAAAATTGATAGAGCGATGGTACTATTTCGTTCAGAAGAAATTTAAAAAATTGCCTTTCTATTATTGACGCTAATGGTGCTTAATCAATTTCATTAATAAGTACTAACTGAAGGAAAAAAATTAGCTATGTACGGAAAAGTAAATTTTATGAAGAAATGATACTTATTGGTTTAAGAGAAACGTAAAAAAACTGTCATATTATTATTAACGCCAATGATGCTTAATTATTTTTAGTGATTGTCGCCACTGGTATTACGCCACTGGTACAGGTTTAATACGTAACACATGTACTTATATAGGTTCAAAGTATTATATGATTGTATTTGGTACCGATTGAAACTGGTCCAATTCGGTGTATTTTTAATATAGATTCAAAAGAAAGAAATTTTTTACAGCTCCTCATAAAGCTTAAGCACCGGAGGAAATTGCTGAATTGTGGTAAAATTTGACTATCACGAGTTGGCATAAAGCAACAGCATCAAGCTAAATAATATTGAATACAGTTAAGTTTTATTTTGATTGGATCAATTTCTTAAAATGTGTTTTGCTTAATCTAAATAATATAAAATCAATTGAAAGGGTATTAAATAGCAATAATTTTTATTTTTAAAGTGGAATTATTCTAAACTAACTAGTCGCAGTTTACCTCTTTAAGCATTTCTCATAATTTTGTAGAGTTGGTAAATAAGGATTTATTAGTTATTTCCTTTTTTTTCGCTCGGTACGAAGAACGAGTATTCAGCTTTATTTTTATTATTATAAACTAACTTGCTAAAAAAAGTCTTATTCTTTCTTACATTAATGTAAGAGGGACAGACATTTTTAAAAAAAGAGTAATTATATCTATCTTAATTTATTATTTAAACACAAATTAAAACATTCATATAATAAATTATGATTTATGGGTTGAAATTCTGCTGTATATTTAAATACTTTACAATATACTTTATAATATACTTTATAATATATTTAATTTTATAATATACTTAACTTTACAAAATTTATTACAATATTATTGCTTACAATACTTTATAATACAATATACTTCACAATATATTTAATTTTTAAAATAATTTCTTCAATTCTATAATTTTAAAATTATTTTCTTATGCTATATTTTAAACCCATCTTTTTTACTATTCATTATAATCCTTCTTAGTTGTTAAATCCAAGCTTTACTAGGGAATATTTATTTTTCTTTCTTTTGAAACTTTCTCGGTTGTTTTTCTTTAAAGTAGAAAAAATGCAATGCATTTTTAAATATTTTATCTTCTTTATTATTTAGGATGCTAATAATAAGGTTTCAAATTACCGTTCCTTGTTTTTGAAAATCATACTTTATTTAAAATACCTTTAAGGAAAATTAATGAAGGAAATAAGTTGCTGTTTGAATCTTTCTTCTGGAGTGTATTACATTGAACTTCAAAAAATTTGCCTAATTAAATAATTTTGTTTTTTCATTATTGTTTTTTATAAGTTAAATTTAATTTACATAACATATTTGCTCATAATATACCAATTCCTAATTCAGTCATAACAGAATTTGAAAACTATTGTTTGCAAGTTCTGCTTGATGTTCAGAAGATATCAATAAAATATTATAAAGACCTAATATATTTACCTCAATTTTTTATTACTTGTCAGAAAGGATGCTCACTTCAGGATAGTATAATATTTAGCTAAAATATCAATTAAAATACTGTTTTTTTATTTCTGTTAAGCAAGCTATCAACTAAATTGCAAATTTAGTTAAGAAATATAATTCTGTGATTTAAAACCAAAGTACAGTGCACAAAAAATAAACGAATCACCCTAAATAACTTTTGATCTAACGATTGGATCTTCACGTCCTAGGACTCAATCGTATTGGTTCGAAGAAGTGATCTCAAATATGCTAGTGCTTTTAATTAGTGAGTGCAGACGATAATTTAAATTACGAAATCAGACAAAAAAACGTATTTTTTTCTGAATAAACATCCCTTTTATTTGGTACACAGCTTTTTACCTCCTTTAAAAGTATGTATTTTTTTAAATGGAAAAATGCGAAATTTGAGCAAAATCGGTTAAATTGTTCCTGAGAAATTGAATTTTAAATCTGCAATTTTTTAAAAATTCATTTTCTCAAGATTTATTCCCCGATTTTGCTTAAGTTTCGTATTTTGCTGTGTGAAATGGCATTCTTGAAAATAATTAAAAAAATTAAATCCAATTTTTTTTTGACTATTATAAAAAAAAATTATAATTAAGTATAAATATTGACTAAAGTTTTTTTTTGCATGTAAATATCTTTGGATAAATGAATTTATTTTTTTTAATTCGATTAAAAAGTTCTTGAGACATAGCGAAATACGTAAAATTAGCATGAAGCGGTTCAAACTTTGGATCGCTTTCCTGACCTAACCATGAAGACCATATTTTCCAGATTGCTGCTACCCCCTATAATTTGTTGATCGAAAATTCGCATCCACCGGGAAAAAAAGGTATGCTTATTCAGTGAAAGTGTCTGATTTCGTTACTTACATTCGTAATTAGAATATTTGAGGTTACCCCCTTGAACCATCACGATTGAGTCTTTAAACTTGAAGATCCCATCAGTAGATCAAAAGTAATTCAGGGTGGTTCATTTTTATTTCGCACACTGTACAGTAATTAAAAGATTTTCTTTTTAGGAATAAAGTTAACAAGTGACATCTTAAAATAATATTCGTAGTTTACTTGGCACACTAATCGAAAAAGTCATCTCCATCTAAGCTCTAAACTTCCAACAGCTCTCCAGATAACACTATAGGGAATCCAAATTGCATCCACCTTCCATGTTTTAAGGGATAAGTAGCCATATCTGTCTTATAAAAGACTTTTATTATAAGAAGAAAAGTAAAAGATCAGTAGAGAAGAGGATATTTGTTGGTTTTGTAGCAACATTTATCATAAACACAAATTAGTTTTCATATTCAAATATGCCGACAACGTATAGATATGTCTTTTTTTACAAAATAATAAATTGATTTTAAGAAACTTTTTGTTTCGTTTAATTATTCTTCTATTGTTACACCTTATATTTTAAAGAGGGTTTGTTTCAAGTTAAAAAATTGAATTTTAAGACACTTTTTTAGATATTAGATAACTTTAGGGATAGTAACTTGGTAACGAAGTTCACTCATGCTTCCACGTTAATGTTGTTTATTGAATTTATCTGACATCATGAAATGAAAATATAATAAACACTTTTATTCAATAACTCGACATTCAATAAACTCTTTATTGATCAAATAGGGCTATAAGATAGCAAATATCGGTAATGTTGTCCTTAAAATATTTGAAAAAATGAATCATCGATAGTTTAAGTTAAAACGATGCTAACTGTTTGCCGATCAGAAAATTCCGTTTCTAATGACAACAATGACTTGACTTTCCTTGTGCTTCGAACTATCTGTATGCCGAATTTCTTCGCTCTCGGTCGAATAGTATGGAAGCATATATATATATATATATATATATATATATATATATATATATATATATATATATATATATATATATATATATATATATATATATATATATATATATATATATATATATATATATATATATATATATATATATATATATATATATATATATATATATATATATATATATATATATATACATATATATATATATATATATATATATATACATATATATATATATATATATATATACATATATATATATATAGGATTATAGGATAGCAGAAAACAAGGGGAAATACAACATAGTATTTTAAAAATGTAATAATATTTGTAAAGATTTGCAGTATTTTAATTGGGAACTCTTTAAAAAGGAACACAAAAAGTGATACACTTATTTGTCGAGCAAAGTAAAGGAAATAAATAATATATCTCAAAATTATTAAAGGGAATTTTGATTAGAACAAATAATAAAATTATATTTTCTGTCAGGGGAATAATTAGGAATAAATTCGCGAAGCTTGATTCATTTGGCTTATCCTGTATAATCTCATTATAGGTTTTATAATTTATTTCGAAGTAGAATTTTTAAATTAAAATTTTTCACTTCAAAGATTTTACTTTGATAGCTTTCAAGCTCATTGGTTTGACGCATCGTTATAACTCAAGTTTCCATCATACTGCTCTAATGAGGTGCTATATATAATGCTCAACGTAAAATCTTTTAATGATTCTAATGCTTAAAATATCAAAGTGCCGATATGTACTACTCGTATGATAAAATGACGAGATTTAACTTAAGAGTAAATTAAAAGTTTTGAGAATATTTGATTTTGAAATGTTTACGTTGATGCTTTTTATTTTTTAAGAGACTGAGATAGAAGTATCTCGTGCTTTAATTAGATTTTGCTTAATTAATAAAAATGTATTTACTCTCTCTCCAATTGAAGAAAGTGTATTGTCTGTCAAAATACACTAGGAACATTGCTTTTTTTTATTTTTATTCTCTGCTGTATGAGAATTTTTTTTACTGATCTCAGATACTTTTGTTTCGCTTATTTTTAAATCTGCAATCGGCTTCTCTCTCTGAATTAGTTTGTTTTTGAAAAACTCAAATATTTAGTCTATTTTTGTTGAAGTGTACAGATTTAAAATTTTATACATAACAGAGGGTTGCAGAAATGTTGCAATATTCTTCCGAAAGAGTTATGTTACTATATCATAAAGTTTAAGACTGCATCGGAACCCATGTTCGGAAATATAGTCAACGCCACTAAGATCGATTTCATACCATGAACCGTTTCTTAGTGTGCTTCTGACCAAATCATAGTAGGGAAATCCCCTAACTGTGCAAGACGACATTTTTTGCATGGGTTCTTATGCAATTTTAATTTTGATTACGTATCCTATCTCTTTTTGAAGTTTGTTGCAGCATTTACTTGACCCCTTCTTATATATAAGATTTTAAATCTGCATATTTTGATTAAAAATAGACTGAAAATGTCTTTTTTTAAAAAAAAATAAAAACTGTAGTTTAAGAAAAAATAATCTCAGATTTAAAATCCCCGTATCAGAATAATTTAAGATAAATTATTTATATAAAAGAGACCAAAAATTTATAAAATTAAGGAACTTATGCCATAATAATTTAGCATTAAACTTAAAACAGCTTGAACAAGTTTACCCAGCAAAATTGACTAAATGTATACAGGAGACCATAAGACCTACTGGTATTTAACCTGTAAGTGGGAAAATATATATATATATATATATATATATATATATATATATATATATATATATATATATATATATATATATATATATATATATATATATATATATATATATATATATATATATATATATATATATTTATATATATACAGTAAAACCTTTTTTTGTGCGGTGGATAGGGACCGCATAAAAGAAATCGCACAAAAAAGCTTGAAGATAGGATTTCAATTGATTTGTTTTTTGGTACCATAAAGTCAGTGATCAGATAAAATAAAATAAAAATCATAAAAACTACATATAAATAGAAACAAAAGTAATTAATTTTTTTACCTTTAATCTCACTATAAAATGAATCCTTAATCTAATGAATCGTGTATAAAACTCTGAATACGAAGCGTATAGTATTTGAGATACACGCAGACGAGAATTTAAACGGTTTAATTTTAAAATACTAAATATTTTAACACAGCAAACGATTTTTTACTGATTTACTTCAACTTGTTTAGCGCAGAATAAATTTTAAACAGAAGAGAAAATGGAGTTGACGATAATAAATGAACTAATGAAAGTAAATAAACAGAGCATCGCGAAGTTCAGATACATCGTTGTCAAGGAGACCACGTAATCAGAGTTCGTTCACAACATGCATATGCACATTGATAGGAAACATTAAACTGGTGCTAACGCCGTTAAGATTCATATACCGCATAAAAATAATTCGCACAAAAAAAAATCGCACAAAAATAAAATCGCATAAAACCAATCGCACAAAAACAGAATCGCATAAAAAAGGACCGCACAAAAACAGGTCTCATTGTATATATATATATATATATATGTACAACACGTAATTTTAGAATTTTTATTTATTAGTAGACATTGACCATTGAGTTGAAGCCGAAACACATTAGACATGTTTCTGTAAGATATTATTTACTATCTCCTTTTTCTACAAAAATGTATGCAATTTTTTCCTGATAGATATATATTGTAATACGATCTATTATTTGTAAAAATAATTATTAAGAGTGAACACTAAAGGAATGTGTATGAGGAAAATTAATTAAATGAAAGTTCTTGTAACACTTTATTTAATAAGCTTAAAATTTTCGAGCTTGTACCTTAATATTTAGCTCGTCTACTGGTTTTTAAATTTTTCATGGTTTTAATTGCCGTAAATGGTTTTCTATGGTTTTATTTTCCGTTAATGATAAAACATATTAAAATGGTTTAGAAAGTTTATTTTGGATAAATTAAAATATCAAAGTGAAATGAGCCATTTTCAAAAAGATCCCCCAAACGAAAAATATTTTCTGTTTGGCATTTGTATCTTGTCAAGATTTCATCTCAGCAATAAATTTGAGAAAAAATAGAAATCATTTTATGTTTATGTTAAATTAAAATATTTTTCACACACAAAATTTGCGTGTTGTTTTTATGGAAATTATAGATTTTACTGAAAGTGCCAAAAACTACCAAATCGCTTTTACTACCAAGCCATTGTTTGCATTCACAACAGAAAAGTTTAAGACATGACACACAACAGAAAAGTTGGTTAATTAATGCCCATTAAGTTTAAAAAACTTAATGGGCATGAGTTTAATATATTTAAATCAAAATGTTGCTATCATATTCAGAATATTTAAGTTACTCATTTAAGCCAAGAGTTGAAATTTTTAAGACTAAACATTTAGAAAATTAAAAAAAAACTGACTTTTTAAAATTATACTTTTAATATTCTTAATACTTATCATTCACTTTTGGACAGTAATTAAGAGATGGTTAAGGGTCGGTTATAATTTTTTTTCGTTAATTTCTCCCATAAAACAAATTTAAAGAAATAGAATTTCCATCAATCAATTTTTTAATTTAGCAACTCATTGCAACTTTGGTGTCGTAAAATCTATTTCTAAATCTTCTGAAAAGTTCTTATTCATTTAAAAACATTATTTTTAATCGTATTACGATTTGGTCTTATAAATATTTAAACCAGAGGAAAAGTTATATGTGTCAAAGTATTTTACTTCAAAATTTGTCTTAAGGAAGTGTTAATCTCCTTCAGGGTATGTCAAAGTCACCGACGATCTGGAAAAGGAGACAATTTGAAATTAAGTTTTAGCTCAACAAATTTAAACAAGGTATTTCAAAATCTGGTAACTTTAGGAAGGACGGAAACTTGGAAATGAAGAATTTCAATTTCAAGTTTTAACAGCAAACTTCATTTATCAGCTTTAAAATGTATTGGTTTATGAGATGAAATTAGGGAAGTTGTCAGGAAACGAAATAAGTAGGAAATGTGGGGTACTTTGTTCATAGTTAAGAGGCTTATTTATAACTTATTTATACCTCAATACATATTTCGTTGTTTATTTTTTGTTCAATTTCTAATTTATATTAATTATAGTCCCATACTTATTTTATAACTTACTAACTTACTTTTACATTTATTAATTTAATACATTATACATTTACATTTAATAACTTTTACATTATACATTTACAATTATACTTTTACATTTATTAACTTACTATATTTTATAACTTATTAATAGTTCAATTCTCATTTTATAACATTTAACTTATTTATAATAGTTTAATTCTTATTTTATAACTTATTTATTGTTCAATTCTCCTTTTATATCATCTTATAACTCATTTATGGTTTAATACTCATTTTAGAACTTATTTATGGTTTAATACTCATTTTAAAACTTATTAATAGTTCAATTATTACTTTATAACTTATTTACTGTTCAATTCCCATTTTATAACATTTTTGTAATCTACTTAATTACAGTTCAATTCTTATTTTATAACTTCCTTATAGCTTCTGTATGCTTAATTTATAATTTATTTTACGCTCTATGCTTGTGTTATAACTTACTTATAGTTCAATACTTAATTCATAGCTCATTTATAAATCGATGCTTATTTGTAGCTTACTTATACGCACTCAGAAAAATTCATACAGCATTGAGTCACAATATTGGTACCTTAAAACATGATATTGCAAAGTTTCAGCAACCTTAATAAGGAGCTTATTTGAACCATGAATCAGTTCAAGTTGTATGGTGTTATCCAATTTCAAAAGCTCTGTCATATGAATTAACTTAACACCATATAAGGTTTGAGGAAAAGTTGAATAATAATATAGTTCAACGTGCTCACAAATTTCTAAAAATATGGTTCAAAATTCATTTTCGTCTTATTTTATATTTCGAGTATAAAATAAGTAGTTATAAGAATCAAAATTTTAAAAAGTTAATTTCGTTCAGCAGAATCCTTATACCAATAAAATTAAAAGCTAACTTTTTAATAAACTCTTTTCTATAATTTGTATGTAATTGTTCAAACTTGTTTTTTAGCCATAAATATACATATTTCATTAATTTAAGGAGATTCAAATTATTAGTTTGAATATTTTTGGAAAATATTTATTTGGTTAAACACGAGAAAAAAAACTCCCTCTTAGAAAAATAAAAAAAAATTTACTTCATGAAAGATAAATATTTCGGTAAAAGGTTGCTTCAAATTGATGAAAATAGTATATGGATATATTATTTTACGTCAAAGTACCAGTTTATTTGAACATTATTTTCAGAGAATCATTTTCCTAGATACTTTTTTTATAAAAATTATAGTTTTGAGAGAAAAAAAACACCAAAAGGGCAATATTAGATATTATTAGCAATATTAGATATAATTAGCAATATTAGAAAGAGGTACAAAAAATGCATTACAAGGCCACTATGCAAGTGTATTGGCGGGTGCCACCACGAAATACATATCATGTACTACCCGTCGGCTCGCTTGCAATAGGTACACTGTTACAAATTTCTAGGGAAAAATGGTTAAATAACAATTTTTTGATTGTTATTTTGAGACCATATTAGCTGTAAATGGTTGACGCCAACATAGTTTTGTATTCCAGGTTTTATGATCATACTAGTTGTAGACGGTTTCAAGGCCGTTATGGTATAAAAATGTTCTTTAAGTAAACTTTATGGTTAATCGGATGGACAGGCTACTGCCAGTTATTTTACCGTAAATTTAGAATGAAAATTGTAAATGTGTAGCATTTCTAGAGAGTTCGATTGGATATCATAAAATTTTCATATTTATGTATGTGAAATAAATATAAAACTTATCAAAAACAAGCAATTGTTTCAGAGATATAATCAATAATCTCAACGTAGCAGTATACTTAACACTAGCAATGATACCATCAATGGGTCAGTGAGTTGCTCTTCACACATTCTCTCTCTTCACCTCTTTTGTTTTTTACCCATTACTCGATTAAGCCATTTTACTTTGCTAACTTCCATTTCAATCCTTTAAGTTTATATCTCTATGTAAGCTATAAGCTAACTTTTCCACAATGATATCTTTCGGTTTTATACTTTGAATGCTTGCAGAATTTTCGTCAACAAACGGAAATGTCTGTTGCAAAAATTTCGAGAAAAGTCTTTTGAGAAATTACTTAAGTTTGTAGATAAATAGAAGAGACATTTGTCTTTGAGATATAGAGAAAAAGTTATGTAAATATACATTGCAACTTATATGTACCAGTTATCTTCGATTGAAATTCTAATGGATGTTTATATATAATGCTGTTAGATGATGATTTTTTTAAAAAAAAGGTTGCTTGTAAAATTTTAATAAGGGGCAACTCCTAGTCAATATGACTTTTGTGTTGATGATAAAAAAAGCAAAGAAGATTTTAAATGCAAGGAATCAAAATCATTCTATGGTTTGTTTTCTTCATTCTGTGATTTCAATACCTAACATACCAACGTATGTTAATGAGTTTAAGGTCAACCTTTGTAGGTTATAATGAGCTTAGGTTGTATCATGATCTAAAAAATGGCTTAATGCTTTTTCAAGATTTGCATTTATTTAATTTCTAAAGCCATTTTTCAATATTATACATATTCGGCTTGTAGAAACTAACTTTATTTTCGATAATAGAAAATTGTTGCCTGCTTTAAGAGTAAAGTTTTGGATACTCATTAAGATCCATGTAAATGTAATTTAATTACTTTAATGCGGTCAAGTGTTTAGATTGTCATGAATGATTTATGGAGGGAGTTAAGGATGAATGGATTCTTAAGTCTTTAATAATAATGCCTCGCTTTAATAATTGGCTTTACCTAACTTGTTTTACAGGTAATATCTATACATATAGTATATTATAAGGTGATTGATTATTATATAGCAGATTGTAATTTAATATTTTACATAAGAAACTCAGTAAATATAATTGAATTATTCAGGGTCACAAAAATGCAATGTTATTCTTTGTTTTTCATATAACTTTTAAAAGTATTACGGGATTTCAAATATTTTTTAGTGGCAGCACATTTAGGTTTTTCATCTTTATCCAAATTCATGAGAATCAAACAGGTTTAAGAAGTAAATACACTGTTAAAAAGAAAACAGAAAAACAAACAAACCTAAAATTAAAAGTACTAAGCTAGGTCTTAAATAACACTGGGGAATATTTCTTTCGCATGGGATTTTTAACTAGATCTTAGATTCTTCCGTATCGTTAATTTTAAATCTGAAATCAGTTTCTCCCTCCCAGCTACAGATTTTTTTAAGTGGCGTTTTTTGTATGAATGTGCAAGTTTAAAAGCGTTATACATGAAGTCATGTATACAGTGCGACAAACTTCTATGGGAGTTAGGGTACATCACCAAGATTAAAATTACATAGGAAACCATGCCCATAAAGTCCTCTTACGCTGCTAGGGGTGCTTTATTATCATGCAATGTTTCTTCACGTGCCTTTGAACAGGTCATTATAGGAAAGTACTCCTAGCAGAGTATTACGACTTTTCCTGGCATTGGTTCCTATTCAGTGTGGATCCTGATGATGTGTCCTAATTCCCCTTGAAGTTTGTTTCAACATTTGCATGACCCTATATTGAACATAACGTTTTAAAACTTGTACATTTCGACGAAAAATGGAGTAAAACTGTCATTTAAAAAAATCCGTAGTTCGAAAAAGAGAAACCGAATGCAGTTTTGAGATCAGTAACATGAAAATATCTAAAATTCGATAAGAAATTTCTTGCATGAAATGTTTTTTTCAATATATTGTATTTTTCTCTTGCGAATTTAAAGCGACCAATGTAATTTGTTTTCACATAGAAGGTAAAAAGTTTTCTTTAAAGCAGTTTACTTTACTTAATATACTTACGTTTACTTTAAAAGTTTATTTCTAATAATTAAATCCTAAAATAATTTAAAAAAAATTATTGGCACAACTATTTTTTTAAATTTTTAACGATAACAGAATTTTTAAATTAAAAGTTATTTTTTGAGGGAATTTTCCTTCTAAAATGCTTAAGATATATAGTATTATAATGAGGAATATTCTTTTACATTCACTAGCTTAAAATAAAGAATTTAAGTCTCACAAAGCAACTTTTGGAGAATTTTAAAGTAAGAGGAATATTCCTCAAGATCTTAATCTGATACAGAATCTATTTGAAAGCCTCTTCAACGCCGTGGATCTGAAAAGTTACATCAGAAAATAGAAAGAAGTTAAAATTAATTGAAATACTTGTTACATACTTCTATTAAGATGGTGCAATTATACATTGACTCAAGAGTGAAATATTTTAGAACGTTAAGTTATAAAGAATTTCGTGTTCGGTTTTAAAATGAATTGAAAAGTTCAGAGAGTGTAAATATATCTTTATAGCTTTATTTTTATGTACCTTGGATTCAAAATTAAATATTTTATAAAGCAAAGTTAGCCATTTTTGCGTTTAAAGTTGCGTATTAACTTTTGTCAATATTTGTATGTTTTCTAATAATAATTTGTATGTTTTCTCATTCTTAATAATTAATCTTGAATAAATACCCTAGCCTCTTATATATTCTTTACAATGTAATGTTAAATAAAGCCATGGCAGCGTTGTACAAAATTCCAGATCAAATTACGGTATTATGTACACTAATTACACTTTGGGTGCATCAACCGTAAAATCCGTTTTAACGTAAAGTATTTTTTTTTCATTAGTATTTATTTAATTAGAGTTATTCAGTAATTCAACGGTAATAATTACTGTTAAAATTACGGTATAACAGACTTTTTATTTCGTAATATGCTTCAGTAAAATTGGATTTTAAGGTAAAAGGTACCGACAGACTGAGTGCCGGTATTTTTTTACAGTAATTTGATCCTCAATTTTTACAGTGCATGCAGTGTGATTAAATCATAGATTTCAGAATGATTTTTCGCGTAATAAAGCTAGAATCTAGAATTGAATAATTCAGAAAACAAAATTATTAAGTTTATCTTGTTTTAAGTATAAATTTTCTGAAACACGCATTAACTTTAAACAACAGATTTTGAAATTATTTTTGTGTTTTAAATATCCTTTTTTACTTTAAAATGTTTATTACAGTTATATTTATGAATAATGAATGGAGTTGCTGAGAAAGTAATTTCGGTTTTTCAAATCAGAGGTTTGTTTCACAACCAAACTTATCACTTAAGCCGCATAATCTTTATATATTTTGACAGCTGATATGACAAGGCTTGATTGAAAAAAAGTTCGATGGATCTGTGTAGTTTTTGGTTGGTGTTCTTTAAAATACGGAAAGAAAAAAATGCATTTTCTGCACATTTTTCTTTTTTTACAATAAATATGGTAAAAATGCTTCTCAAACACGGAAAAAAATTATCCGACGTGAATGGACAAGAAGTTTCGATAGAATACCAGTGTCGAAGCTTATTTGCAAAATTTTGATCAGGCAATTTTGATATTGAAAATTCACCATGTTCTGGAAGACAATTTAAAGCTGATGAAGACACAATAAAGCATAATTTATGCAAGCTGGAGAGTAATAACTTGTGAGATCGTTGAGAGACTAAGTTTAACGAATTCGACCATTCATGATCACTTGAAAAGCCTAAGTTTAATCTCAAAGCTCGACATATGGGTTTCTCATTTTTATACGAAAATATATTTATACCATTCCATTAGATGTCATTGATTTGCTTCTCAAACGTCAAGAAAATTATCCATTTTTGAAGTGCATCATCAGTGGGGACGAGGAATGGGTTGTTCCGGTCTCTATAGAAAATTTCAGACGATAATGCCTAATTTGCTTCAAATGAGGAGGTCAAAAGTCATCCGGATCAGTTTTTTCCAGTAAAGAATAATATGATATGATAATAAAACTTGATATTTTTTGAAAATTGCTATTGTTAAATAATGTATGTTATTAAACTTTTATATAAATATAATTTACTATGTATTAGGTTTTTCGGTAAGTAATTCCATTTTACACCTTACTTATAATTTTTTACGACCTACTTTACACTTATGCCACATAATCATTATATTTTGATAGCTGATATCAAAAGCTTTAGTTGTAAAAAAGTTTGATTGATTGTATGCAAAATTTTTGGTTGGTGCTCTTTCAAATATGAAAAGTGAAAGTCAGAGTTTTCTACATATTTTACTTTATCACTGTCGAAACTGTAAAAATTATGGTTAAGCAGGAAAAAACATTATCCCATTTGTATAGAGAAGATGTATTACCAATACGCCAGTGCCAAAACTGAGTTTGCAAAGTTTCGGTCTGGTATTTAAGATGCACTACTCCAGTTGAAGCTGATGGGACAAAATAAGGGTATTAATTGACGCAAAATGGAAGAAAACAGTTCCTGAGATAGTTGAGAACTTACCAAATCTGTCTATTCATGGTCATATGAAACGACTAAGTTTAATCTCATGCATTTAAGTTCGACATACGGGTACCAAATTTTTTTTTACGGAAAATAAATTTGTTCCGTCACGTTGACTTCTGTAATTTACTTTTCAAACATTGAGAAAATTATGCATTTGGGAAGTGTTTCATCACTGGGAACGAGAACTAAATTATCTACTACAATCTTACGGACTAAGACTCTACGAAGTTTTTTGGATGGTAAAATCTTAACTTCAAATGAAGAGGTCATAAATCACCTCGATAATTTTTTCTTGCAAAAAACAATGACTTTATTAGCGAAGAATCATGCTATTCTCAGAAAATTGGAGAAAAGGAATTGGACTAGAATAGACAATATATAAATCCATGAAATATTTATTTTCCATAAGAAAATAATATTTCATGTTCAGAAAAAAAAACGAAATTACTTTTTGAACAAACCAATATTATTATAATATAATAGGTAGTTCGAAAAGCTTATTGGATAGTATAGTATATTTGGTTGTATATTAGAGTACTTATGGCGAAAACAATATTTTTGTTTTGAAACTTTCTTAAATAAATACTTAGATTTATATTTTTTTTCAGTAAGAAAATAGGCTTTTTACTATTCAATACGCTTTAAGCTTTTAAAATTTATTTTGTTACATTGATAATACTCAAAAACACTTGAAGCTGTTATAGTTGTTAATTTAAGTAACATAAATGTCATAAGAAAGAATTTTATAAGCTTATTAAACATAAAGAAATACAAAGTTGATTTTTTCTAAGTTGGAACGGCGAAAATAGAATATTAGGTACGATTCACTTTGTTGTAAGTATATTTTTAAACATTGGTGATCATTAAAATATTTCCCTTTTTAATACATTTTTAAAGCAGCATCCATCAACAAAAGTCAAATCAAACATAAGGAAAAATATTAGTTCCTGGCAACAGTAGTATAATTTAAAGCAGCTCCTTTTTTAGAAAAATTCTGGATGCGTTTTATAAATAAATTATGCACCATATTCATGCAATAATTTAAAACATATCTGGATGTAGTTAAGACTTGGTTATTACTTATATTACTGGTAATTAAAACTATTCAGTGCATTTCAGACTCGCACAACCTAAAATTAAAAATAATTTCTATCCTTTTTAGAAAATATAATCTCATAACAATAGAATAAAATGAAAGCGTTAAAACCATTTTCCTCTTTTTCAACAAGAATTCTGGACACGTTTTAGCAATAAATTATGCACCATATTTATGCAATTAATTCAATTATATCTAGGTGTAATTAAGACTTGGTTATTAATTATATTATTGGTAGTTAAAATTATTCAGCGTATTTCTGACTTGCACAACCTACAGTTAAAAATCGTTTCGTTCATTTTTAGGCAATATAATCTTATAATAATAGAATAAAATGAAAATTTTAAAACTATTTTTTAAATAGACCATAAGGGAGAAAATGATGATATATTTGTCAGAACTAATAGAAATAACATGAGACGTATCGCTTTCAAGTGACGTGTAAAAGGATTTTTGGTTGTCATAAAAGTTTATTATGAAAATGAAGATATTTAATCAATATTTATTTTATTATTCTAATATATTCTACTATAGTTCATTTGATTAACTGATTCCCATTACGTATAATTATGGAACTACATAAAAATGGGTAATCGTTTCTGAACTTATTTTGTCCTTGCAATGTAAATTGGAAGCTGATATTTTAGAAATGTTCTCTTAACAGTTAAGAGGTCTCTGCCTTAATTACTAAGCTCACATGGTAATTTTTGTTGTTGTTGTTAAAACCGTATTGCATGGTAATGATTTTTCCCGTTAAAAAAATTCTGTTTAATGAAGCCAAGATATGCTATATTTAAATCATTAATTTAGTAATTTTTCTATTCATATGCTAACGGTTTACCAAAAACTCTGGTTTTCAAAATTATGGTTCTTATTACCACACATATAGTAAAAAAAAAAAAAAAAATCAGAAAAATAAATTTTACCGCATTAATGGTTTTTATGAAAAATTCCAGATCAAAATACTGTAAAAGTACCGGCACTCAAGGTGGCGGTACAGTTTGCGTTAACACGGGAACATGTAACGCTTTAATACGATATACTGTAATAATTATGATATATCGGGTTAGGTCTCAGTAAACAGGATATTACAGTAACGATTACCATTTTACAGTAATAATTACCGTAAAATCACTGAATCACTCTCATTAAATAAATATTACTATAAAAATGGATATGACGGATGATGCATCCAAAGTTTAGGTATTTTTATACTATAATTTGATCCGGAATTTATCAGGATATCGTGACAAAATTACCAAATTTTACTACTTTTACTGCATTTTACTACGTTCATTAAATTTTATCACCTATTGTAAAACCATATCTCATTGTTAATTTTATAAAAATCATTATCAAAGTGCTTCGTTAAAAATTACTGCGCTTTTTGACATTCCCATAAAGCCAGAAACATGGTAAATTTTACCATATTCTGCTAGTTTTTGACCCTATTTTTCTCTCTCAGTGTAACCTCGAAGGAATGTAAACGGAAAGGGGGGGAGTTAAATATTCATTCAATTATTTTTACTTAATTTTCGCTAATATAATGTGCTATATTTAACGCTATAATTAAAATATAATGTGCTATATTTAGCTATGTTCAGATAAAATTTTATCAATACAATTCTGCAATCAATCTCTTTTGAAAGGTAGATTAGTATTAATATAAGTGTGTCTATTTTTAACTTGTTGAAAAAGATCTTTGTTTTCTAATATTGTACGACAAAATGATTCGCTTCATCCAAATTGTATTACACCAATTTAAACAAATGTAAAAGTAAATTTTTAAAACTTAAATAGTAAACAAATGTTAAGTTTTATACTATTTTTCAAAAATTACTGAATGCATGATTTTATTACTCTAATTGTCTGAAAAAAATTAGTAAAAGCTTTAATTTCTATTACATTTACCACTCCAATAAACCAAAGATTTTCCTTTTCGATTTCTCAAAGATGTTTTGTTGTGAAATGTTTTTTTTACATCAAAAATTTCTATCAGCAAGTATAAAACGAAAATTTAAAAAAATAAACATAAAATCCAAGAAAGGGAGAGTAGAGGCCTCCAAAAGATTTTTCTGAAGTATTTATTATATCCCTTATAATGGAATTGTCAGAATTGGTTCAGAAATTTCTCCACTGACTGTAGTTATTATGACATAACACTCCGATTAGTTCAATTTCTTTTCGAACTGAAAGCGTGTTTAACTTTTCCTAAAAGTAAGGAAAATATTTATTGAGTTACACTTCCTTTTATTTAGAAGAATAGTTGTTTCATCGATTCCCAATATATGAGAATGATTTTTTTTCTTCAGTATTAGCAGATGTAGCTGTTTCTGTTTACATTAGATAGTATATCATCTATGTAATAACATGTCTGTTTGGACAAGAAGCAGAGAACATATAATAGCATATTAAATGATTCGGTACCATGAAGATATATACAGAGAATTTCATATATTATATAGAGAAAGGTACTTGTAGTTTGTCATTTTTGGTAATTCAGATTGGTATATTTTTAGTGATAGCATGAATATTTAGTTCATGACGTAAAAAGATCTTATTTATTCGTGCGATGTCATGTCTGATGATAGTTTTAAGAGACTTCTTTTGCATATTGTGAATAAGAATGGATTAAGTTGATAAAAAGTTAGGAAACTCTACCCCCTTACTCTCTTCGCTCACTAACCTCTATTTTTCTATTTTCTTTTTATTTCTTGATTATTGGCATGCTGAAATAAGCATGACATATTTCCTATAATTTAAAACTAATTTAATATTTCTTTTAATTCTCTTTCAAGAAATATAACTATACTGTAGCTCGGTCTGTGGTGGCCCAGTGGTTAGAGAATCGAACTTCGTTACAGAGGGCCTGGGTTTGGTCTTCGATTCCGCTAAGTCCTGTGGTCGGTCGCTGAGAGATATCATGGTTACAGGGATTTGGCAAATTTCCCCCCTTCAGATCTATATATTAATTGATTAAATACCTTTGGTGTTATTTATTGTGAGAAAAAAAATGGTGCACCTTTCCGACTTAATTTGCTAAAGACTAATGGTTGGCGATCTTGTCTTCTCAGAGTGTTTTTAGAAACAACAACTTCGTATATATCACTGCATAAGTTGTCCCACTGTTTCTGATTATGAGATGTCGAATTTCTGGTATTTAGCGTGTATAAGTCGAATGATGAAAAGACATTCAAAAATTTTTATTATGTTGTATTTTTTAAATAGTCATGAGTAAATTATCATGACATTAATTATTCTTAATTTTTTTCTGAACGAAATTTAAAGTAATGTTTTTATAAAATATTCACATGTATTTTATATTCTTGGTTAAATTGATGTCTAAAATCTGCCTCTATACTTTTGATTTTAGGGACAAGAACATAATGTGCTCTGCTAAGGGTCCAATACTGTTATATGCGAAACATCTTTCCTTTTTTTTATTGATTTTTTATTATAATTTAATAAAATTATTCTTTTCACCAGCATTTTGTTCTTCTTTACTTTTCGTTTTCTAGAGCTAAAAGAATGCATTGCTTAGTTTTTTTACAAATTAAGGGAAAAAACTATTTAACAAATTTAATAGAAAGGTAGTATATATTTCTTAGTGAGTTTTGTTCTATGGTAACAGATGGGATTAGTTCACCCGCGAACGATGGTTTAATTCATACATGAAACATTGAGATCAAAATTAGTTTAGCTATATTGGTAAATAATTATGTGTTATAATGTACGCATTTAACACATAATTAATTAATTAATTATAATTTAGTAAGTTTGGAGTTAATAACCAATTCAAGCTCACAGAGTAAAATTTTAATATTTAAAATTTCAACATTTTAATGATCATTTTGGTCTACTTTATTAACTGTAGCTTAATATTCTTCTGTTATAACTGACTTGGAATAAGCTTCAAAAATTCAGCATATCCAATTATTTACAAATATGTCAGCTGTGACTGAAAAGCCAGTAAAGAAATTAACAACAGCAATTTCATGCAATTGTTATAGAAAGTATTAAAATATTGCTTGTAAATTATTACTGCTGTAAATTATAATTGCTAGTAAAATGTCACTTAACTTTGAAAAAATAGCTATAAGGGTCTATTAAATTTGTACAATCGGCAAAATATGGGATAGCTAGGTTGATTTAAATTCAAATTTTTAAAATGTGCATACTTACTATCATTGCATATTACATTACTTATTGCATTACTATCATTTAGTAGCTATAGAGAAATATACGCTTTTAAAATACACTCTATAACAAAAAAATCGACGCACCAAGATGGAGATGTCTGATTGAAACGAAAATTGGTAGATAGGAAGACAATGTACAGAGTAGTAAATGATTAAAATTTCAGAACAATTAAATAATTTATTGCAGAGTTACAGTAACAAGTTCAATAAGGTGTTGACCCGCCTTTAGCCTGGATACAAGCTGCCACACGGCGTGGCATAGACCCATAAGGCTCCCGGATGGTTTCTTGCGGTATTTCCTGCCAAATTCGATCCAATTGTCGAACGAGGTCATCAACATTCCGTGCCAGATGCAATCGCCTTCCCATCATATCCCAGACATGCTCGATGGGAGACAGATCTGGTGATCTGGCAGGCCAAGGAAGAGTTTGACAAGCTTGCAGACAGTTCATAGTAACACGTGCCGTATGTGGTTTGGCATTGTCCTGCTGAAAAACCAGCCCAGGGCGCTGCAAAAGGAACGGTAGCAAAACAGGTCTTAGGGTGTTGTTGACGTACCGCTGTGCAGTAAGTGTACCTCTAATTACGACCAAAGGGGTCCGGCTGTGAAAGGAAATGGCACCCCAGACTATATTTCTTTGTTGAGGGATGGTGTGGCGTGCAATAGTGAAGGCAGGATCTCCCCTCCGCCCTGTGTGTCTCCAAACACGTCTTCGATGATCGTCAGGACGCAGTTGGAAGCGGGATTCGTCCCCAGTCGGCATCATTCCAGCCTGATCGAGCCATGCACCACTGTAATCTGGCACCAAGAAGCAATCGGATGATTGCTTCTTGGTGAGTCAATTTTTTTGTTATAGAGTGTATATATTTAAATCGACAATCATATTTTTGATTCAATGAATTATAATTTCAAGACAGAATAAAGGTATGAGGCCTTCTAAAATTGAAAATATTAGATCATTAAATTATTTAAAAAGATATAATCTTATAACTTAGGATCCGTGTTAGAAATATTTTTAAATTTTTCAATGTTGCTTGTAGTAATGGTATTTTTAAATTAATAAAAAATATTTTCCCCTGATATTGAATTCATGAATGTTATACGAATTAAAATTATTCTGAAATTATAAAAACGGAAATCAGAACAATTCACTAGAGTCCAATTACAAACATTAAAATAAAGTGCTGTTGAATAATTCCCAAAAATGAAAGGAAAATTAGAAAACGTCTCACATTTGAAATAATGCCCTTAGGTATAGAATTTTAGGAATCAAAACAGGAATCTTTCCTTCGACTTATTCTACTAAATCTTTCTATAATTAAAAAATAGAGATTTTGAATATTCATGTCCTTTTTTTCCTTTTTTAATAATGTTTTCAATGAATGACATCCATAAGTTACAAGAAGTAACATTTTCATTGTGAATATCTTGAACTGAAGGAAACATTTGTATTGTAAAATGTTGATTGCATCTATTATTGTAAATAAAACTTTGAAGAAAAAACGACAATTCTTATTTCTCCTAAGTATTAACTCTCTAACTATTATCCTTATTTCTTTTAAAAATCTCTTCTTTTTATCCAAGGTGGGATAATAACATAATAATGAACTAAAAATATATAAAAATGATTTTAGTTTTTATGAAATTCAAGGAAGAAAATTTAAAAAAAAAATATTGAGTTTGCATTTTAACGAATAGAAAAAATAAAATCCACTTATTTAGAAAACACTTTATAGAATGAAAAGTATTAAAATGGGAAAAAAAGTATAAATGTAAAAAATAAAAAAATAAAACAAAATTCGATACATAAATAGGAACTATAAAAGAGTTAATTAAAAACAACGTTTAAAATCACAAATTGCAAAATTTTAATAAAACCCATTCGCATTATGGCGTAACAGTGTTATACCTACATTAGTGGGACAAATAACAGAAATGGTAAAAATAGAGATGATTTTACTCCGACAAGGGTAACGTCAAACTAAAGCGATAAATGCACATTTAAAAAGTAAATATACAATAAAAGAAATTAAAAATGTAATGATTTCCAAAACTTTGTTAAAAATATTACATAAGAGAAGGTCTTGAACTATAGAGTTTTAGTTATTGAATTTTATGTTAAATTTCTCTATCGTTAAAAATCTTGTTGCCATACAATATTTGTCAAATACTTAAAAATCATTTCTTTTCTGATTTTTCAAAGACAGAAAATTTAATTTTTTTTAAATGTGCGATAAATATGGTACAACAGCAAGGTTCTAAAAAATAGAATTTTTGAATTTTGAAATGAATTTATTGTTAACGATCTTGCTACAATATATTTATTCAACACATACTTTGGAAATTATTATTTTTTAATCATATTTCAATTTAAATTATATATTTATCTCTTTAGTATGATGTGATCTCTGTTGGATTTTAATCATCTCTGTTTTTACAGCTCCTTACTTTTTTATCTTACCGATGAAGGGGCCCCACTGTGACGGAAACGTGAATAAGTTTTAACGAAATTGTATCATTCGTGATTTTGAACGTTATTTCAATGAATTTAAATATTATCACAAAGAATTATGTTATAGTTTTATATAAAAGTGTATTTTATTGGTTAAAAGTTAATTTGTTTTATAAAACTTGAAAGATGCTATGGGGGCGGAGTTATCGACCATGCCAACCTTCATCTATCAAAAGGTACCTCCTGATTGAATCAAGTTTGATGCTTGATATTATTTCGATCTCGGTATTTGGCCCGAAGGGCCACCAACCGATTCGTCCTAATATGAAAGACATATGTTTAGAGACATAAAATAATAAATATAGACATATAATTAAAGAAAATGGGTTGGAGCAAGCTCCTAAATTTAGAGTAATGAAATTGAGCACATTAGCTAGTTCTGCTTGTCCAATATAATAAATGAAATATAAAACAGTAATAATAATATTATATAGTGAAATGAAATGGGCACTGAAAAATATTTACAACTATATACATTTGTTTACATGACTAACAGCAGCTATGTTTGTTTAAATTGTATTTGTGTAATAAGTGTAGCTCTGCTAGCACAGCGACCCGGCCGTCCCGGTAATTACCGCTCGTGCCGGGTTGCTCTCTGTGAGAATTAAAGAAGTGCAGCTCACCTGGTTGGGACCCTTTCGGGTTGCTCTTTCCCCGGGCTCGCTACCTCCTGTGTTAAGCTTAGTGTGTGTTTGTGTTGTATCGTGTTAGTGTTTGAAGTATTTAGAAATGATACAGTCAGAGCTTAGAAATGCGGTGACTGGGCTATAACTTATGTTATCTTCAATAATATCAATGTTTAGTATGTTGTAAAAGTCTGCTGTTGTTTGAATCAAGTTAGCACGTCTTATATACTAGTAAATTGATGTTTAATATTCTTAGTGGTAGTTACGCCACAATACTCCCCCACCAGAATTTTATCAGGGATAGAATTCGATGAATGGATACCACTAGTTGCTGTACTTGTGAAACACCAGGAGAGAGAGTCACCGGGTTTTTTTGTTTTGAGTGCTGAAAGTGAGAGGTGTATTAACTTCACAGTCATAGTCGCTCCTGTGTTGCTATTAGCAGTCGAGTGTATGCAGGCAGCCGTTGTGTTTAATCGAGACGAGACTGAATAGCAAAAGCGTGAGGAGGAATGGATTATGTTGCAATCACAAGTAGCAAGTCAACTGTTCAATGTGGACCATCCAACAAAGTAGGCGTTACCAGATTGAAGTGGGCGTTACAGCGTGTACAAATCACGTCCGGAGGTCTCCTTTATGGGGGCGGAGTTATCGACTATGCCAACCTTCATCTATCGAAAGGTACCTCCTGATTCAATCAAGTTTTGACTTGACTTGATATAAAATTTGATGAAGTACCTGCCCGCTGCAGCGGGCATCTCACTTCTTCCCTTCTTCTTCTAAATTTTGCCTTAAGGCAACGGTGATTATTGGCATATGAAATTGAAAAAATTATTCAATTAAGTTAGCACGTTTTATATACTAGTGAATTGATGTTTAATATTCGTAGTGGTAGTTACGCCACAATATTTTTATGAATGTGGGTTAAACAAAAAAGTAAAAAGTAAAAAAAAATCAACAATCTTGAATGCTGTAGGTACATTTTGCGTGAATGTTAATTTTATATTTAACATTACTGTTTTTATAGTAATCAATTTGTTTTATAAAATAATTTATTAATGTCATAATAATTATTAGTACAGCGAGAAAAATAGAGGGGTTTAAAACTACCAGAATAAGATAACATTTATTGTTTTTCTGGCTCTAAGGGAACACCATCAACTTCGGTAATTTTTACCGGCGCTCTTTAGTAATGAATTTGCTGAAAATATCATTAAAATATAATTTTATAACATACTATAGAATTTGGTAACTGTGGTAAAAATTCGAAATTTTTTCATGATGCCTTAGAGCAGGATATAAAGTAATTTTTTTTTTAGTAAACTTTAATTTTCAGTTTTGTATATTTTATTAAATATGTGGTAGTAAGACCAGACCCCATATTTACTAAAATCATTACCATAAAAACGGAAAATTAACATATGAATGATTTAAATACCATATAGTTTTATTTTATTGACCAAAATTGGGATTTTTTTACTAGAGATGTCATTACTATACAGTACGGTAATTTGAACAATTCTTTTTCTCTGTGTACTCTAACGCTATAAAAATTAAAATCACAATTAAATTAGTTTTACTAGCAAAAGTAAGAGAACCGGAATGAATTGGTTGATCGTTTTCTAAAAATAAAAATTTAAGAACGGTATCTAGTTGAGAATTTCGTTAGTTTAGGAAATTTTCTTTCTGTTAAAATATTAATATAATTTGTCTTAATATCTAATCTTACCCCAACTAAATAGGATGAATCTTAATCTCTATTCTTATACCATATTAAAAAAAATCTTCATAACATTTTTGACGCCAAATATGTCCAATAATTTTGTTAATAAGTACTAATGTAAATAAAAATAGGCTATTGTATTAAAAGCAAAAACAATAGAGAAATGGTTCTAATTGCTTTAAACAAAGCGTAAGAAATCGAAAAACCTATTATTGACGCCAATGATCAGAAATTAATTTTGGTAATAGATGCACTTTCCAGCCTTCAATTTAATATCGAACGTGGAAAAGTAATCAGAGCATCTGGAATCAATGTAAGAGGCACTATTTCTCAAAGATCTACACAAATTCTTGCTTATGCAGATGATCTTGATGTTATAGGAAGATCTAGACAATCAGTAGTGGAGAACTTCAAAGCTTTTGAAGTTGCAGCTAGTGAAATGGGACTAACCATTAATGCTGACAAAACTAAATATACGGAGATAAATAGAGGGCTCACTAAGACACTAAGAATGACTAGGAATTTGAAGCTGTTGATGAATTTAAATATATTGGAACTACTGTAACCTGCAAAAATGACATAAATACTGAAATCGATAGCCGTTAAGCAATGGCAAACAAATGCTACTTTGGTTTAAAAAGCCAACTAAAAAGTAAATTTCTTAAACAAAAGACAAAAATTAACATGTACAAAACACTCCTACGGCCTGTGATCCTTTATGGTAGTGAGTACTTGACTCTTAACAAAAAAGAGGAGAACAAATTGCTGATTTTTGAGAGAGGGATACTCAGAAGAATTTTTGGTGCAGTCTATGAGAATAACAAATGGCGCACTCTTTATAATCATGAGTTATATGAAAAGTACTAACAACCAAACATAGTTCATGTTATTAAGGCTAATCGCGTTCCATGGCTGGGACCCTATATAGATCTGAAGACCAAAACCTCGCAGAAAAAGTGACTTTTTTTAAACACGAAAGTACAAGAAAAGGGGGTCGTCCACAGACTAGGTTGCTGGACGCAGTTCAGAGGGACCTAAAGATAATAGGAATAACTAACTGGAAAGCTATGTCATAGATGGCAGAAACTTATTGGGACGCCTTAGCCTGTCATAAGCTGTAGTGCCCAAGAAGAGATTGAATGGGTCCTAATGTAAATAAAAAGTAAAGTATTGTATTAAAAGCAAAAGCAATGTAGAAATGGTACTAATTTATTTAAGCGAAGCGTATAAAATCTCCCAACTATTATTGACGACAATGATCCTTCATTAATTTTGGTAATGGGTAGGAATTAAAACAAAACAATAAATACTGTACTAAAAAGGAAAAATAATAGAGAATGGTACTATGGAGAATGATAAAAAATACAGTATTTGAAGTTTTTGTTGGTTTTAGTGTAACACGGGTAAATAAGCAAGTATAAATAAAAGTTTTAAAAAAATCTACATACACTTTAAACTTTTGAATAAAGTTATTGAATTGAAAAACTACAATATTTTTTTAACAAAATGAAAATCTTCCATTTAATTTATTCTAGAAAAATGTCCCTATAATTTACAAAAACATTTTAAAAATTCAAACCTTTCCAGAATATAATAATAATGTTTTCAATGTATAGAATCTACAAATTCCATTATTTCATATTTTTATCAGGAATATTGCACAAAAAAGAAACATTTTTCTAAAATAAATATTGATTGAGTCCATTATGTTAAATGAAACTTCCAAATACTTTTAAAACAGTGACAATAATTTACTTTTCCTATCCACGAAGCATGATAATAATATTGCAAAATAAAAAGTTTAAAAAAAATGTTGGTTTCAGTTTGTAATGGATTAAAGGAATTTTTTTTTTGAAAAAATTATTTCATTTTTAAAAATATTTCTTTTGAATGTCGACGAATGAAAAGACAAATATTTTACTTATTTGGGTAAACGTTTTAATACAATGTAGTGAATAAATAAATGGAAGAGAAAAAAAATTGTCTAAAGTGGAAAAACAAAAAACTATTATAGGAATTCGAACAAAAAAGTAAGCACCGTCAAGTGTTTTGTTGGAGTTTCTTTAAGCAATGGTTAATGATTTTCAAACTTTTCCAAAAACTTACACTAGCCTTTAAAAGTCTTTGGTTAAACTTAATATTATAGATTGTTGATTCAAAATGCAGTTTAATAATATATAATTCTATTTATAAACTTGCTTAATATGTAATTCTATCTCTAAACTTGCGAAGTCAGTGTTTTCAAAGTCATTTTAAACTAAATATAATTTTCATGCGAGTTAGTTACTTAATGAATAGTATTTTTCATATTTAGCAGTTTGCTTGCATCAAAATAAGTGTTAGATGAATTTCTTTGATAATAATGATATTATTGACTTAAAATGGAGTTTTAACTAGCAAGTGTAGGTTTTAAATATTTATTTAATAAGACTTAATCGTAATTACTACTAATTTAATATTGACATTTGTTTTGCAGAACTTATTCTTACAGGACTCAAAATATGTGTATAAAAAAGGAAAATTCATCTGAGCTGCATGCACAGATTCAAATTTTATCTAAAGTGGACTACATTTATGATTAAATAGAAAAATGATTAAAAATTCTGAAATTAAGTGTAACATATACACCGAAGAGCCATTACATTATGAACACCCTGATAATAGCATGTATGACCAACTTTAGCCCTCAAAACTGCTAGCACTCGTCGTGGCATTGATTCCACAAGGTGCTGATAGGTAGTCTGAGGTATCTGGTACCAAGCGCTCACCAATTGGTCCTGCAATTCCCTCACATTGCGAGAGGGTAGCGTGGCAGCACGAATTTGGTTTTCCAAGTAGGACCACCAATGATTGAGTCACTGGAATGTTCCTCGAACCAACCCATGACGATTCGACCCTTCTGACATGGTGCATTATCCTGTTGGCAAAAACCATCACCCGCAGGAAACACTGTTGCCATGAATGTTTGAACCTGGTCTGCAACTATGTTCAAGTAGCTTACAGACGCCAGGGATTGTTCTATGAGGATTATGGGTAGAAATCATGAAAACCTGGGCGAGCCCATTGTTGTAGATGGAGGGTGGTCATAATGTAATAGCTTTTCGGTGTATGCTGTCTCGATTGAGAACAATGAGAACAAATTCTACAAAAATACGTACAGTTATTCACAGGTTGACGAAAAAATTTTTACACACTAGTAAATGAAGATAAGAGTTATTAAATTTATGTTACAAAGATCCATGACTATTACTATTAATATCTAAATATATATTTTAATTCTTGTCAAACATTAAGTAAAAATTATATTTATATGTGTCTATTAATTAATATTTAAAAGTTGATATTAAAAAAAGAAACGAAACTTCACTCAAAATCTGTCGAATCACCACTGGTGAAGGTGGGACTGTGTAACTAAACCTGTTTGGTTGCTGGAGGAAATAGGGAAGAAACAAGAGATGATGTTTGGCCTCGAAATTTCATTAGATAATAAAATTGGTTTTGACATTTTGCAATTCAACCTACTCACATATCATTCGACTGATTTGTAAAGCATTTTCATTTATTTCCATCTTGAATATTAAACTGCAACTCCAGACGTTTGAGTGATTTTGACAGAAATTTTAAAAAACATATATTAATCGTGATAATTAAGGCACACCATATGTAAACTATAGATTCATTTCCAATAAATATTTGTTATTTACATAATTTTTTTAACTCATTTGAAGAAATGAAACAATAACAAAAAAAAAAATATTAGCTACTTAACAAGAAAAATATATTCAACATTATTCAATAATTTAATCGGCATGCATGCTTCTAAATGTTTTATGGTATTAGTGTCATAAAGTCCTTTTTAAACCGTAGTTAAAAATATTTTGTCATCATTGTTCAAGAATTATGGAATGCTTTACAACTTTTTCTTCGTCATCAAGTTACATAACATCTTCGCTAAACATAGGAAGAAACAGTTTAATCATCCTTTTATTGAGTTCAGCTGATAAGTTTCTCAATTTTTTTTGTATATTAAGTTACGTAAAATCATAGTAAAACTTAGTAAGAAAAATCTAGACATCATCATTGAAGAACACAAATTATATGCTTCTCATTTTTTAAACGTAACAAAAACATAAAATCATTGTTAAAATTAATAAGAAAAAGTCTAGTAATCATTTTCAACGAATTCAAATAATGCATTTTTCAATTTTTTCTTTTTATTAAGTGACATAAAATCATTGTCGTTAAAAAATTTCAATGATGTGCTTCTCAAATTTCTTAAGGTAACAAGTGACTTAAAATCATTGTCAAACTTCGTAAGAAAATGTCTTGTCATCATTTCACAAACTCACGTATTTCTCAAATTTTTTCTATATTAAGTGACAAAAATCATTGTAAAACCATTGTCATTCAAGAATGCTAATGATATTCTTCTCAATTTTTTCTATGGAAATTTGTTAGATAAAATTAATTTTGACTTGCAAACTGAAAAGTATCTCCATAGACATTTATTTCTAATAGGTATTTAGTAAATTTCATGTTAATTAAAATTATGTTTATTCCATAATTATTACGAACTGGTGAGCAAATTCTTTGTTGCATTTATAGAAACACTTGATCTTACCTAATTCGGGTTTGGGAATTTTAAATGGGAAATTAGTTTTTTTTAATAAAGCAACAGATTTCTTTAAATGATATCTTTATAAAATTTTTTGTCAAAATGTGCAAGTTTAAAAAAACGTAATATAAAACAGAAGGTTGCATTAATGTTTCAACAAACTACTAGATATGTTAAGGCAGATCATCAGGATTAAAATTGCATAGGAACCCATGAGCAGAAAAGACATCGTACGAGGCTAGGGGTGATTCCCCATTATGACATGTTCAAAAGCACACGAAGAAACAGTTTATAATAGGGAAGCACCCCTAGTGAGTATGATGACATTTTCTGGCATGGTTTCAATGTAATTTTAATCCTGGTGATGTTCCTTAATTCTCCTAAAAGATTGTAGTAACATTTATGCGATCCCCTGATTTATGTAACTTGTTTTTAATATTAACTTGTTCTTAAACTTGTACATTTCGACAAAAAATGTCAATCTGAGAACAGACTATAGATTTGAAATCAGCGTACGAAAGTATCCAAGATCTATTAAAATATCTCATGCAACAGGTAAAAAATTGTTCTCCAGTGTAATCAAATTAAAAGGAGATTTTAATAAAACACGAAATATAACTATTCTTTGTTTATTTTTTTTACAAAAAGCATATCATTTCATGAATGAAACTTACATTTGATCTCTTAACAAGAACTATTTAATATATTAACAGATCTTCTATTCAAAATCTATGGAGGTAAAATATTGATTTTTATGAAAATTAGTATTTGATGCATAATAATTCTTTGTCGGTGTTGCTACATTTGCAAATAATATTAAAATATTAATCAACTGAATATAGAAGAAGAGGAATACTATTTCTTCTGATCTTTTGGATTAATCTTTTTTTAATACACAAGAAAGTACAGAAGAAAGTTGATTTGGAATTTAGTTTTTATTCTTTATAAAAGGGAAACAACACTTTTTTTCACTTAGAAAAAAACAATTAATCTAATATTGAAAGCAAACTAAGTATTAATGCTTTAAATTACAGCGTAATTTAATATATTCTATGCAAAATAGTATTTTATATAAATAAGAGAAAGATGATTGATTATAGTACAAAGATTACTAATAAGACTTGCTATATTCAGCTAAAATTTATAAGTTGTTTAGCTTAGTAAATTATTACACGGATTCCTTACTTTACTCTATAGATGTCGTTAAAGTAAAAAGATAGTGTTTGTCTAAGATGAAAAAGATTGATCGATTTTCGTCATTATTGTCGGAGAAGATCTAGACGCGATAAAATTTTTTCTTGCCATTGACTTCATTGTTTTGTTCCTAATACACAGCAAAACGGAATTCAACATTAAAAAAAAATATTTGTTGACTAAAGTGGTATTTTCTGAAAGTACAAAATAAATTGCAAGTGAAAAAAAAACTATAGTAACTAATGAAATTTTTTAATTGAAAAATTCAGCTTTCGAGCATTAGATTAATGTTTATTAAAGATTTATTGCGTCTTTCTTGAAATAAAAAAAAAAACATTTTTTCACGTAAGGATGTGTAATGTTTATATTCCTTAATTACATATATATATATATATATATATATATATATATATATATATATATATATATATATATATATATATATATATATATATATATATATATATATATATATATATATATATATATATATATATATATATATATATATATATATATATATATATATATATATATATATATATATATATATATATATATATATATATATATATATATATATATATATATATATATATATATATATATATATATATATATATATATATATATATATATATATATATATATATATATATATATATATTTATATATATATATATATATATATATATATATATATATATATATATATGTATACATAATAATGGCAGCACTAATATTTTACTTACTTAAAAAAATTTTCTTTTTTTTTTTCGATCAAATATATATTTTTTAATTTAATTTTATTCGATTCAAGCTATAAGCATAACTCCAAATATTTTGCCTCTTCGCGAATTTTGTTACCTGCTTAATTATTGAACTTTTAAACCTAAACCGCTACACGACGGTAAGTTTGATTGCTTTTTTCTTTTATTTCATGCTCATTTTCAACGAAATGTTTTTTGTGATATCGACAAATAAAAAGAATAATTTTTATCTTAGGATAACTATTCTTTATTCAGAAATATTGCATTATACCAATAGATATGTCTAGATAACGACAATTGGCTTTCCCATTTTAAGTATCTCTTTATATTAATTTTTATTTTATTAATTGTGTTCGTATATATATATATATATATATATATATATATATATATATATATATATATATATATATATATATATATATATATATATATATATATATATATATATATATATATATATATATATATATATATATATATATATATATATATATATATATATATATATATATATATATATATATATATATATATATATATATATATATATATATATATATATATATATATATATATATATATATATATATATATATATATATATATATATATATATATATATATATATATATATATATATATATAATATATATATATATATATATATATATATAGGAACTCAGTCAATTTTTGGCAATAAATTATAAAAAAAAATTGGAATAGAAGAGTTCAGAAATCAAATTTAATATTAAATTCATATGTTAAACCATACCATGCACGATTTTTTTTAACTAGTTTGATTATTATTTTTTTTTCTTCACAATTTTGACTTAGTAATCTTGAAATAATAACACAGATATTTCAAAAATTAAAAAATTCCGAAATGTAGAGAGATGCAGATTTATAACTTATCAAACAATAATGTTTATTTACCTTGCTTATAGAACAAAATTTTCAATTTTCTCAAAATTTAGTAGCGAAAAATTTGAATTTTTATATCATTATATTTAACGTTTGTTACAAAATTCACTAAGGAAATTTAAAAAAAAAATTATTTTTGAATTGTTGTTCACGAGACGTATTTGTATAACTGTAAAAACAATTGTTTCAATAAATATGTACTTTCAATGACTTTTTTTAAATAATTTTTTGCACTTCTACAACTTATGCTATTTATGCACTTAATGAAATATTAAAAATAGAAAGATCACTTCTGATATTTTAAAAACCTTCTATTCCCTTAAGTAAGTAGGGTTCCAATATTTGTAGCCTTAGTTCCAAGAAATAAATCACGTTTTAATGAATGCATTTCTGAAGTTTATTAAAGAAGTGTGCACAGGTCATTGCATTCTTTAAGTAAATACATATGCCCTATTTACCAATTATTAGACTAGACTAGAATCTTTGAGAAGTCCCACTATAGTACCCAAAGAATCTAGACTATACGATATAAAGCGGTTATAGAAAGAGGAGAGTTCCATAATTAATTATATCTAAATACATAATATTTGATGCGTAATATTAAAAATCTTTTAATACAAAGGTCAATATTATTCAAAGTAATTTACTCACTCTTAATGTACTATTACATTTATCTAGTATAAAAATATAAATTTCTCACTAGGCCTAAACTTTAAACGTGAGTTTTGCAACGTTATTTAAGTGTCTTTACATATTTGCTTCCTCTTAGTTACTTTTAGGTGCCGATGCTCTTATTTGCAATGAAATATTTTATTTTAGTCAAGTTTAAGTAAATTGTATTCACAGTATTAAAAAGGGCTAAGCAAAATGATGCAAATTATATTATATTAAAAAAATAATTTTAATCTTAAATAAAAAAGAAATTTTTACTAGAAAGAAAGCATATTTGAAGTAGGTGCAAAAAAAAGCCTTTTTACTCGGCAACAGCGTTTTGCAGAGTCTTAAAATATAAACTGTTTAGCTATTGCAAGTTGTTTTTAACACTGCTTTTCAAGTAAATATTGCTGTTAAATATAGTATTTGCACTAACATTTAACTTTATTTTAAGATATTAAGAAAAATTCCTCTCGAATAATGTACGGTCAGGGAAAATTTTATTCGAAACATTTATAAGGATACTGTACAATCTATAAGACGATTTGGTATCGCGCTTGCAGCTCTTTGTTTAAGTTCCCTTGATTTCTAATTCTGCACTGAGAAGAAAAGTGTGGACAAATATACCAGAATATGGTAAAATTTACAAAGTTTCTGACTCTATAGGAACGCCAAAAGTCTTGAAAACTTTTACGGAAGTGCTTCGTGAATGATTTTGGTAAAATTGACAATAAAATATAGTTTTATATTATGTGATAAAATTTAGTAAAAGTGGTACGATTTAGTTATTACATCATGATAAATTAGAGATTGGCATAAAAACTATTTCTTGGCTCAAATTTACTTTTCTGTTTCGTATTTTTACTAAATGTGTGGCAGTAAGAACTATAATTTTGAAAACCCGAATTGTCGGTAAACCAATACGAACAGAAAAATTACCAAATAAAAATTTTAAATACCCTATATTTTGGTTTCATTTATCAAAATTACATTTTTTAAGCAATTGTTATAACCATACAGTACGGTACTTTTACCAGAATTTATTTCTCTTAGTTGTATTTACTGAGTTGTTATTTACTCACACATTTTAATTTCTTTTTCCATGATACGTTAACAATGTATCTGCTTATGTAAGCACCTTTCCAACGCTTTCACATTATTTTTGAAATCTGTGTAAATTTAAAAGTTAAAACTGATGATTTAATTTTTGATTATGCAAAAATATAATTTAATATTTTTATGTTCTAGATGAGTGTTAAATGCTTTAAGCAATTTCTCCTCAAACTCTATTACATGCTTCAAAGAAAATAAAAAGTACCAGTATCCTGGATGCCGGTACTTTTTACCGTAGTTTGATCTAGAACTTTTTTACAATGTGTAAGAAGGAAATAAAGATCCAGTACGAACAATTCCCAGATTGCGGCTATCCACATCGCGGCCTTCTATATTTTGGGGGTTCGGAATTCAGAGAAAGTGTGATTTTGTGTCTGATTTCGTAAATAGAAATATAGTCTGCATTAATTAATTAGCTTATTTGAGGTCAACCCATGAAACCATTAAAATTGAATCCTAAGATTCGATTATTAGTTCAAAAGTTATTCAGGGTGGTCCGTTTATTTTTTTCCCTGCTGCTTCATTTTGCAAATGTTTCAAACATGCTTTGAAAATGTAAGAGCATTTAAACAGAAAAACTAAAACCCTATAACAACCATTCAGTAAATGTTATATGAATTTATGTATACATATGATATGAACACGGTTAAAGACTTTTTGAAAAAAATCTTAATTAAGAGTATTGTTTCTAGAAACTCTTTAAAAAAGCTTATATAATAGAAGTATAATTAAGAATTATCTAAACCAGAATAATTTTTAAATTCCTTCGAAAATTACCTCAAAATATCTTTAAGTATAAATCTCTGAGTATTACCTCTAAGTATAAAATATAGTTAATATTTCTATAGCTGCGTTTAATTCTTTCCCTAACTGATTATTTTTATATAAAGCAATCATAAATATTTAATCCTATAAGATTTATTGGAGCAAATGGCTTAACATTTGTTTTCAACTAGTATACTTAATAATATATTTTAACTATCATATAATATCACATGCACAAATTATTTTTTATAAATAACTGATTGTTGTTTGGAAATATTTAAAAACAAATACCTTTAAACTAATTAAGAAATTATGAAAAAGAGTTAAATAATAATTTTACAAATTTAAACTTGCATTAAAATTGTCAGTGTATTCCATTGTTACTTTAAAAACCTTTAATGATGATATTGGCAAACACTTTAATTACCAGAACAGTAAAGAATATTCTAAAATATACGATGTCTTTAATTATAGATATCGTAAGAATAGTTGTTTTTGCAATTCAAAATGTGCGTGTCACTGTTAACGATAAATTCACGAAACAAATACTACTGCTAACACAATATGCTTCATGACGCAAATTTTTGAGTTTAAATTCATTTTTAAAGTAAATTTTCGCGATAAAAACTAGACTGTCATTTTTTAGAAAAAAAACAAAAATCAAACTCTACATGTCTGATCTTGTTTTTACGAAATAGTTTCAAAGATTTCCTTTCGTGAAAAAAGGGATTTTTATTTCTAAACTATTCTATTTGTGAACTTAAGTTCTCAATTAATTCTATCGTTTTAGTGTAAACTATTCTATTTGTGAACTTAAGTTCTCAATTAATTCTATTGTTTCAGTGTAAACTATTCTATTTGTGAACTTAAGCTCTCAATTAATTCTATTGTTTATGTGTAAACTATTCTATTTGTGAATTGAAACTATTTATGAATTTAAGTTCTGTAGTGTCTCAGAAATTATTAAATGCTTGTCTTCAACCGCCATTTCTTAAAACAATTTGCATTTGAATAGAAACTATAAGGATACGTTTTACTGAATGATTCCGACGAATTGTGTCAAATCAGGAAATGATTTTTTAGAAAAATCGAAAAACTATTAAAATAATGATAATTAACCATTCCAGATTTTTTGTTTCTTTTGATGTTAATGTTTTAAAGTGTCTTTGAAAGTATTAAAGTTTAGTCATCAACTACCATTTCCTAAAACAAGTTGCATTTCAAATCGAAACTATAATCGACCGTTTTACTAAATGATTCCAACGAATTGCGTTGAAAAATATCAATAAATTTTTCTAAATTTTTTTCCTAAACTCTTAAAATAATGATAATGATTCATTCTAAAATTTTCGTTCACTTTGACATTTAAGCATGTCTTTGAAACCATTAAAGTTTAGTCATCAACTATCATTTCCTAAAATAATTTGCATTTCAAATTGAAACTATAAGGCACCGTCTTACTGACTAATTTAAATGAATAGGATCAAATCAGAGAAATATTTTTTAGAAACATATAAAGAAATCTTAAAATAATGATAATTAACCATTCTAGAATTTTCGTTAATTTATATTATATTTAATTGGTTTATATCAATTTAAATACATGAACAATTTAAAGTAATTCATTCTGTGGTATATGGATTAATTTTCTCAGAGAAAATATTTAAACACATAGAAAAGCTTTATTGCAATGCGTATAACCCTTTTAGCGTTTGTGCACAAAGCACAGAAAACACAGAAAAGCTTTTGACATGGATTCCATGCAATTTCAGACTAATTCCGACAATTATAAAAGGATTCACTTTCAATGGCTTTAACAATATCGCAAACTTGTTCGTTGTTAAAGCAAGCGAACTGTGAAAAGTATTTATTTCCTTTATTGACCGAAAATTGGAAAACTTCAGTTTTAATTTAGAATCTTGGAGAATTCCAGGAAATTGGTGAAGGGTTTCATTTAATTTCAAACGCGATTTATTGTTTCTTTTTTATCTAGGGCAAATTTTTTAGACTTTATTCTTACCTTTATGGCAATATCATTCAATAATCCCAATAATAAGCTTGTGCTGAACTAAAAATAAAGTCACACACGGCATAAATAAAGTTATAAATATATAAAATTCTGGTAAAATTGATATGTTAATGACATTTAGCTTATGAGAAAAATATTATCCTGGATAATAAAATCAAAATATATGATGTTTAAGCGATTCACTTGGTAATTTTATTGTTTATATGGTAACGGGTTATCAGTTTCTGGTTTTCACAATTACGTATACTTTTTTAAAACGCATTTAGTAAAAATAGAAAACTAAAAAAAATTTAACTGAACAAATAGTTTTTATATCATGCTTTATGGTATCATGATAAAATTAGCAATTTTTACCACTTTTACCAAGTTATGTGATATAAAATCATACTTTATAGTTAGTTTTACCAAAATCATTACTGAAGCGCTTTGGTAAAAATTAAAAAACTTTTTGAGTGTTCCCATAGAGCTTGAAACATGGTAAATTTTATCAAATTCTGGTATTTGTTATTTATAGTTGCAAATTAGAATTAAACTCCAAAATTTTAAAATTATAGTTTTTTACGACACATTTAGGGAAAAATAAAAAACGGAAAAATTTATTTAACCGAACAAATAATTTTGATTCCATGCTCCGAAGGATCAGGATAAAAATTACCAAATTTAATCACTTTATCAATTTTCATCACACTTTATAAAACCATATTTTATTTTTAATTTTATCAACATCTTCGCCAAAGCACTCCGGTAAAAAATACGGAGCTTTTTGGTGTTCCCAAAGAGTCAGAAACACAGTAAGTTTCCTCATATTCTGGTATTTTTTACCATATTCTTTTCTTAGTGTTGAAACGCATTAAAACATGCAAAAATAACTAAGACACTGCATGAAAATTACCGAAAAAATGTCTTAAATTCAAAATTTAGATATACTTATCAACTTTACAAAACCGTTCATGCTAATATTTATTTATTATAGATATTATTAAAATAATTTTATGTAATGTTACATAGTTTCTCATACATTATATTGTTTTTTACTTGAAAAATATTTAAATTTTGTCCAAAAATAATTCGATCAGGAAGATTAAAAAGATTTCATTATTTAAACAATTTCAAATTTTAAATGAATAAAGCTGTTTCTGTTACAGGTTTCTAATTGATTGTAATATATTAATTTAGCGTAGCAACCTTTGCTTTTAATCACTAACATTTTTTGAAAATAACTCTTAATATATTAAACTTTTAAAAACAAGTATTTGTATTTTTGCACTTTTTGTGGAGGTGTTAAATTTAGAAGAATTCATACCCATAAGCTTCGACCAAACAACGAAAAAAGGAAAACTTAATGTCAGGGAAAAAGTGGCCATGAGCTTTGAGGTGCAGCCTCTACACGATTTTTTTAAGCATATGCTTAAGACTTACTTCATTAAGTATGAATCAAAGAAAATATCTTTAGTTTCATTTAATCGTTTCCAAAATTATGCTTGGGATTTTTAGCAGATATTGAGATAGCGATAAGGCCTTATTATTGTGCTCCAAATCTTTTATAGTTTGTTCATGGTGACTGGTAAAATTACCATACTGTAATGACATTTCTAGTAAGAAAACCATATATCTGGATAGTTGAGCCAAAATATATGGTATTTAAACCATTCATTTGGTAATTTTTCCATTCAGATGATAATGGTTTATTGTAAATTCTGGTTATTAAAATTATAGTTTTTATTACCACACGTTTAGTAAAAAATACAAAATTGAAAATTAAATTTAACCGTATAAATGGTTTTTATGCTATGCTGTAAAGTATTAAGATAAGGTTACCAAATTTCACCACACTCACCAAATTTTATCGCATATTATAAAACCGTATTTTATTACCTGTTTTCAATCAGGTAATATCTCACCATTTCAGTTTCTTGGTATTATTTATTTAACATTTCCATATTTTAATATTACTTTTACCAAAATCATTACCACTACGCTTTGGCGAAAAATTACCTAGATTTATGCTACTCCCACAGAGCCAGAAACACTGTAAATTTTACCATAATCCAGCAGTTTTGATCATATTTGTTTCCTCAGTGTAGGAAGTAGAACGAGCTGTGATGATATAGTGATTATGACATTAAGCTTAAATTGAGAAGGATCAGAGTTCAATTCTCGACCGAGTTTTGAAGTCCACCCAGCTTCAGATTGATGTGTACCGGCTAATCTGGAAATAAAGATACTAAATTCAGTGGCACTACAGCCCATAGAGGGCCAAGACCTACTGCAACCATCTCAGTTTTCTTGACCTTGAGCTCTGAGGTGCAACAGCAGATGTTCCATTTGGGTGATCAGTCAAATACAGAGCCCCCAGTGTTTAATCCCAAAGCATGCTTGGCACTCATTTTATCGACCTACTAAAAGGATGAAAGGCTGAGTCATCCTTCCCAGGCCCGAGAATCGAACCCAAGAGCTGTGGCATGAGCATCTGAAGCGCTACCACTCTACCAACGGGTGCCAGAAGTAAAGACAAATAGTGTGCATTTTTGACCACATTTCTTCACTTTGTCGCTAGTTTCAAAATCGTGGAGACTGAAACTTTAGGACCCCCCCCCAGTGGTTATCAACTGGTTATTGCAAAAGTTTATTTATACTTTTTGTAACGTAAAATGTGCAACGTATTTTAGTAAAGCTCACAAGTAAATAAATATGCATAAACATCATTTTTCCTATTCCTCAAATTATGACATAATCTGTTTCCAGCATCGTTATGCTAAATTTTAATGCATATTCATATTTAAAAACTGTTGAACAAGGAGGTAACATTATTATGTATCTCGTTATATTTAATCAGAAAATTATTGCTTTACGTAAACAAAGTCAAACTGCTTATTACTAACTCGAAGAGGTGATTATAATATTCCTAGGGAACAGTAAAAGTTTCATGCGTAAGACTTGTCGTTATTTTATTTAATCCCAATTAAAATATTCATTAAATTAATTAGACATTCTTCAGCTGGGAATTTCGCTTGTAAATTTGAGAAGTTAAGTCTTCAAAGATTTCGCAGAATTGTTTATCATCTTCTATTTAATCATGAAGATCTTTCCTTGTTATATATTACAATAAATATTATGTTTAATTTATGAAATGAGTAAAGTGGTTTTGTGAGCTTGGGGCAACATAGTGATAAGCCACAGTTTTTTCAAAGTATTATTTCCAGATAGCTGCTTTAATTTCTTTTCGGAATTTTCATTAGATTTCAACACAATATATAAGTACAACTCAATGCCTTGCTGGAAATTGAGCTGTTTTATACCAAAAACGGCCACTTATCCCTACCATTATATCTCCGATCCTTGCCGCAATCTTAAACTGTTTCTTATTACACTCTCTGCCTATTTTTTGCGAACCATCTTTCTAAAAGAGTTAGGACCAAACCAATTCAGTCCAAAATTTGAGTGTTATAAATTCACAGATATTATAAAACCATAAAAACTGAGAGAAAAACTGAATAATATATAAATTTAAAAACTGATTTACTGAAATATACTTTTCATTCGGACAGCTTTATAATTGGATTATTCATATAAATTGAAAATTTTATTCAGCATTTTTTATCAAAATGTAAACTGTAATAAATTCCGGATCAAATTATGGTAAAAAGTACGAGCATTCAGTACTTTTTTCCGGAACATATTGCGGAACGAAAAATCTTTCATACAATAATTTTTACAGCAATAATTTCCGAAAAATCAAAAAATCTCTCTAATTAAATAAATATTACTGAAACTATGAATTTTACAGATGATGGATTCAAAGTACTGGTACTTTAAACCGTAATTTGGTTCGGATACTTTTGCAGTGTATACTGATTGCCAAAAAAAAAAAAATACTGAAAACATATGTTTATTTTGATGGTCTCTTTTTGACAAACTATGTAACGAAATTGAAAGATACTAATTCCGAACCTCTTGATACCTTTTTGTAGTGATTATTGGACTCTTGATTAGTCTAAAGTAACACATGTTTGTGAAAAAGTTACTTTGAAACATATTTTTATATTGATTAATTATTTCGATATACATTGTATATGCTTGACATTTATATTAAATTACAAATATTTTTACATATTATATACTAATAATTAAAAATTTTCAACGAATTTCTTTCTTTCTTTTTAGCAATAGTTAAAGAAAAACGACAGTATTTCGTTAGTTTGTTTTAAAATATATATTGAATCAGAGATATTTTTATATTAGACCTCAATCTATTTCTTGAGTATAAATTGTTTAATAATTCAATCTAGATGCAAGCAGACAGTGGAAAATCTGAATTAATTCAGTAGGTACACAGAGAGTGACCCTTATTGTTATTATGATTTAAAACGGTTGACTATGACTATGAATTACTACCAGATCATGATTGGTATGCCGCTAAATGCCCCGGATTATCCTTGCCGTGCACTTGTCCTAGATTTGCTCAAACAGCTCTGTCAAGACTTAGGACCGGCCATATAAAGTGTTTGACCTTCAGAGCGAAAGAAAAGATTTATGCCTATTGTCATTGCTCGGTCATCGTTTCTCCATCTCATCGTTTGGATCGCATTGGTGCCTCTGTGAGGCAACTGATGAGTGATGGAGAGACTGTCTATGACTTGCTGATGCGACATGATCTTCTGGACTTGGTCAAGGGCTCTAGACCAAGGGGATAAGCAACAACAACATGACTATGAACTGTTGTTTAGGTTAATTTACCATAGGCTTAAAAACAAATTAGTTTGAATTAGCTGTTTGAGACACTTGCTCTAGCTAAACAAAACTATTTTATTGGGAATTTGCACCATATTTGTAAAAGGATGAACGAGTGGAATTTTTCAAAAATGTTTAGAATATTATGTGCTTACTTTATTATTTTAGCTGAGTTTCTTTTTTTATTTGATTATTTGACTTGTATGAAATCAAATTTAGAAAATAGTTTTACTAGATTGTTTAGAATATGACGCGTAAGTTTTATTACTTTAGCTGAGCTCTTTACAATTTTATTCTTTTATTTGTAAGGAAACATATTTACGATTTCATTTTTCAAGATTAGTTAACATATAGCATGCGCATTTTATTCTTTTAGCTAAGTATTTCTTACTATTTTTTCCTTCTTTCGATTAGTTGGCGTGGATGAAAGAAAATTTACTATACAATTTTTGTAGACTGTTTAAAATATAACTGAAGCATTTTATTATTTTACCTGAAATCCTCACTGTTTTCTTCTTTTTGATTATTTGACTTATACGAAAACAAATTTACAATATAATTATTTTAGTTCGTTTGGAAATGCATTTATCACTTAGCACGTGCATTTTATCACTTTAGCTGAATACCCCATTTCCCAAATTTTATCCTGCTTTATTATATTTTTAACTTGACCAAAATTATTTCTAAAGCACTTCGGTAAAAACTACCGAGCATTTTAGTGCGCCTAAGATCAAGAAACATGGTAAATTTCACCATATTCTGTTAGTTTTGATCCTTTTTTTCTCTGTGTAAAATTTCACGGAATAACAATCGGAAATACCGTAATTTTTAGAGTAATATTTACTGTATGATCACTGTAATTAAATAAATATTACTGTAAAACTTATAGAATAATATTTCATTGTAAAAATAGGTTTTATGGATAATGCACTCAGGGTGCTCATAGTTTTTATAATAAATTCATCCGGAATTTTTTACAGTGTACTCTTTACTAACATGCTTTCTGACGTGGACTTCGAACCATACATTAATTACAAAAGACGAAAATTGTAAAGATAGAGTAGATATAATATGCAGTTTAAAAATATAAATAAATGACACATAATATTTTGACAGATATACTTCCTTTTTTCCTATATTTTTTGCGTTATACTAAAAGCTTTTAAGGTTATAAGAATCAAAGTAAGTAAAACCTATGCTTTGTACTGTAAAATATATTTTAAAATTTTCTTCTGAAAAATTTAATTATATTTTGTAATTCATTCTCAAGTATTCGCTCCCAGTTTTCAAGAAAATTTTCTAAAATTTCAAAACATGAGAAGATAGAAAACTTCAGAAAGGTAAGGAATTAAATTAAATTTTCCAACTCATGTCATTCAGACTTATTGAATATAATGAATTATTGAACATGTCTTAAATTTACATACCATTCTCTTGATGTTAGGTTTTATTCATGAATGCAATATGCTTCGCTTGCATCAATGGAAGATATGGCAAATTAAGAGAATGAGAACATTTTTATAACAAAATTATATTAACAGTATTTCTGCTTTAATAAAATCTGCTCGACAATTTACCATTCTTTTTTACTATACAATATAAAAACTTCATACTTTTTGTGAACATTAGCAGTTTGGAACCATTTCGTATCAAACTTACATTATAAAAATGACTTATTTTAGAAGAAGTTACATATAGATAAACTTATATAAAACGGAGAAATTTTTTTAGTAAAATTTCCATATATATGATAATGACATTATAGTAAAAAAAAAACGATGTTTCTTTTATTTTTGAAAAAGTGTGAATTACGCAATTTTTTCTCCCATTCATTCTAATCTTTCCTTTTTTCTTCTTTTTTTTCTTTTATTAAAAAGAAGAAGAATCGCCGATGAAAAATAGTCCCGCACTGGACTGATCGTAAAGACACGGTTTCCAGTAGACTGAAGTCAAACACCACTGGCTGCTGTCAGTTAGCGGGTGGGTGACCACTTTGATCAGCCTGCGTAGAGACTGAAGGTGCACGGTATCGGTCCTTGTTAAACTGTTCTACCGTAAAGTGCTCGACTTCGCGCGCAGGTCATCGGGCTACCAAAGCAGGGAAACCATCCCCTCTGCAGAGGATCAAAATTGCGATGACATGTCTTTGGATCATCCTCAGGGATGTTTCCCAGACCGTCTCCAATGGCCCAATGTGCAGCTCTAGTGCGACGCAAATAAAATACCTATCTACCTACAGATGTGAAATAATCTGAAGATAGGTTGTTTTAGATGGTATCTGTTACCAAGTTTACTGATAATACACGGAAAAAGAAATTCTGGTAAAATTATCGTACTGGTAATGACATTTCTGGTGAAAGAAAAAGCCTATTTCTGTTTTTCTGTTTCATGAAAGCAGAAAAAAGTAGTATTATATATAAACCATTCATTTAGTAATTTTTCCATTCATATTGTTTCAGTTTTCCGTAAGTTTTGGTTTTCAAGTTATAGTTCTTATAACCCCAAATTTAGTAAAACATATAAAAACCATTTACCAAATTTAATTACAAAATTTAAAATTATTTTTTATTGTACATTTTAATAAAATCATTTATTTCCTTAGCATTTCGTTAAAACTTACTGAGCATTTAAATCTTCTCATGGAGCCAGAAACGCGGTAAATTTTACCTCATTCTGACAGTTTTAACCAAACTTTTTTTCCTTGTTTATCATCTAAAGAAACACATTAGTGTAACATATAAAACTCAACTGACATTTTCATTTCAATAAAAATAATTCTGTTATTTTTGAAAACGAAAAAATAATGAAAAATATATATCAAATAAGAAGACAGATAGATTTAAGTTTTTGTTTTATTCAATCCATCGCAGTTTCAAAATGTCTGTCTCACGTAGAAAAGTAGATACATTATTTCTGACAACGTATCAAATAGAAAAGATATTCTTGGAATTTTATTGAGTTGTTCAGAACGTAATTTTGTTTTTTCCCAACAGAGGACTTAATTCTATTCTTTTTCACTGCAATTTCACATCATTATAATCATTATAAATTTGAAAGGTCGGGAGAGCCTTGTTGGTAGGCCGTTGGGTATATATACAAGGGGTCGTGCTTTCGATACCTGTCGGCCGAAGAATGGTGGCGGGTGATCTGTCGGATCTCAAAGTCCTCCATGTTCCAGTAACAAATTATACCTCTGAGGGTGCTGAATTGGAGATAGATCATTCTCTGATTCAGGTCAAAATTCGGATCTGTGGATGAATGAATGTGTGAATGGGTTACAAACAGGTTGTTTGTGACTGAAGTCGTATTCTTGGCCATAGAAAACACCACTGACAACAGAAAAGGCACCCTCTGATTTAAATACACTTGGTTTCACCAAGAAGGTTTGCTGAATTGGCCTTCGGCATTAGAAACAACAACAACAGCAAACTTTGAAAGCTGGTATAGGACGGCCTACTTGTGGAAAAATTTGATTAATTCTAAGCAGAAGTTTTTGGGTGTCGTTATTTTCAGCTTCTTTTTACTATTAAAAAGGGGAAAAATGTCAAAAACAAGAAAATCATTAAAAAAATCATGTGACGTGTATGGAGAAAATGCATTGACAATATGCACGTGCCAAAATTGATTTGACAAAATTTCGATTTAGATGCACGATGATTCACAACCCCTTTTTAGGCGGATGAAATCACAATAAGGTCATTAATTGATACAGTGATTAATTGACTGGCGAATAACAACTCGTGAGATCGTTGAGAAATTAATTTAACAAATTGGAATATTTGAAATGCCTCATGATCATTTGAAGCACCTGATCATTTGATCTCCTTGGTTCTCAAAGTTCGACAGATGGGTTGCTTATTTTCTTACGGAAAGAAATTTATGTCGTTGCGTTAAGACGTCTGTGTTTTACTCCTCAAGCATCAACAAAATCATCTATTTTTGAAGTGTATCATCAGTGGGAACGAGAAATGGGTTGTCTGCAATATTTATTCGGGTCTCTACAAAAATGATTTGACTGTGATACTGTTACTTCAAATGAGGAGGTTAAAATTCCCCTGGATCAGTTTTTTGCTGACAAACATTTTATTAATAAACATTTCATAAATTGGTAATTATGCTACATCCAGAAAGATGGCAAAAGATATTGTAGCAGAATAGACAATATATAATTCAATGAAATATTTATTAACTGTAAGATAATTGCCTTTCATTTTCATTATTTTTTCAAATTGTTTTTAGTTTAACTCAATAACAATATTTCAGAAAACAGATAAAGTCAAAAAAAAAAGAACACGCAGAAGTCCTATTTTTCATAAACCATATCTCATATATCTTTTCGATATTTTACACTAAAGCATCGTATTTTTGTGGCATTAGTTAAAAGTCTTAAGATAATTTGAACGGAGATTCTATTGTTATCCTTTCCATTCATTGATTCTGAAATATTGTTTTTATAAAGTCCATTTATAATTTTTTTATTCTTGTTTTTCAGTACCGTGGCTTGGGGATACTGACTTTACGAGATCTGTCAACTCAAGAAAACTAATTTTAGAGATTTATTGATTGATGCATTCTTGTTTAAAATTATAAAACTTTTCTAAAGTATGCATGTTATAGACAAAAAAAT